>NC_063161.1:41837908-43037908 GCF_023159225.1 Perognathus longimembris pacificus
TCCTGACAGAGGATGGGAGCTCCTGCCCCCAGACACCAGCAAGGTGTCAAGAATGTCACCATTCTTCTAGAGGCTAAATTGTACCCATGAACTAGCCATATTTGTTGGGTGGTAGTAGAAGCTCGTAAGAAATTTTCATTTATTTCATTCCTCTTTTTCTTAGTCTACAAAGTGATTGTCTAGTTGTTAGTATTTTTTTTTTGAAGAATCAGCCTTTTGTCTGTTTCCATTTCTTTCTTTCTTTCGATTTTTAAAATGTTATTATATAGATGATATACAGAGGGGTTACAGTTAAGTAAGCCAGGTATTGAGTACATTTCCTTTTGAATAGGGTTCACCTTCTCTCATTGTCTCCCAATTGTTCCTTTCCTAAGTTAAATAGTTAATTTCCAACATAATGTCTAGTGGGTTTCATTGCTTAATTGGTTCACCTTTTGTGCCACCATTTTTGTGTTTTCCCTTCCCCTCCCCAAATCAGATTAATTTATATACAAGACAAAGAACAGCAACAGAGGGAATAAACCAAAGAAAAAAGGAATGAAGAGAAAGAAAGAGCCACAAACAATTCAACAACAAAAAAGAAAGAAAAAGCTTCTTGCTTCCATTTGTTTTATATTCTGATCTTTATTATTTCTTTCCTTGTACTAATTTGGGATTTGGTTGGTTCTTAGCTTTTCTAGTTCCTTGTCATGAGGTGATGATGGCTTCTTTGAGATCTTCCTGTATGTTTTTTTTTTTTTTTAAGTTTTAATGTAGTTTTTGATTGCTATTCAGTTCCTTCTCTTCAGTACTGCTTTTGCTGAAGGCCTTTTAAGCTGTTTTGTCTTCATTTTCAGTTCTTACAATATATTTAGAAACTTCTGTGTTGTTTTTATTCTTGCCACGTGTTCAAAACTTGTCTATGCATTTGTGTAATTTCCTATTTCCAGACTTTTTCTTTTTACTAGTTTCTGGTTTTATTGCTTTTACAGACAGATAATTGATTGTATTTCAGTTAAAAAAAAAACTTGTAGAAGCTCCTTTTGTGTCCTTTATATGAGCTTTCCTGCAGAAGGTTCTGAAGGGGCTGGATGCAATGGCTGTATGTCTGCTAGCTTAGTTCATTCCGTTTTTGTTGTTTGTTTTTTGTTTTTCTGCCTAGATAACATGACTGTTGCTGAAACTGAGGTGTTAAAGTCTTTAATATGTATTTGAATATAGCTTGCCTTTTAGGTCTAGTCATATACTTTTGTATATTAGAGGGCTGCAGTATTAGGTACACATAAATTCACACTTATTTTCTCTTGATAAATTATCCCTTTAACAAAATTTAACAAGTTGCCTTTGTCTCTTTCTACCCCCTTTGATTTAAATTCTATTGTATCTGATGTGAGTGTGGCTACTCCTGTTTTATTTTGGATTCCATTTGAATGGAATATGTTATTTCAGCCCGTCATTTTCTGTCTAGGTACATCTTTCTACATAAACTGAACTTCTTGTAAGCAACATGTGGTTGTGTCTTGTTCTTTCATCCATTTAGTAACTTGTTTTCTAATTTTTTGTTATTACTCTCTTATTCTCTTTCTTACAGTTGTCTTTTGTGGTTACTCTTATTTTTTATTTTTATTATAGAGTTTTGCTTTGTAGCTCCTGTGAGGCTTTTGACTGCTACAGGGCATTTTGACAGGACAGCACTGTAACATGATTGTAAAGAGAACAGAAACAAACCAGTAGAATAAGATAAAATATGCTACTAATAAAACTCAATGCTTGCACTCTACGTTTGCCTACATTTTGAATTTTTCTTATTCCATATTACTTACTCTTAGCATATCAATGTACTCATTATTTTAATTCTTTGTATTGTTGTCCCCATTATAACAGGGTGAATGGCTTATGTGCAATGTTTACACTATTACAGCATCCTGAATTTCTTTATTTTGTTGGTGATTTTTATACCTTTCATGTTCTCTTTTTATTCATCAACTTCTTTACTCTCAATTTGAAGAACTCTCTCTTGTGTTTCTTAGAGGTCAGGTCTAGTGGAAAAACTTCCTCTCAGCTTCTATTTGTCTGACAATGTCTCTATGTCTTTCATTTCTAAAGCATAGCTTTACTAGGTGTTTTATTTTCAGTTGAAAATGTTTTTATTTCCTTTCCAGTGCCACTGAGATATGACTGTCAGGTGCCACTGGCTCTGGTTGTTTGTTGCCTTGAGAATCTTCTCTAGAGTTTATTTATATTTTATTGCCAGTCCTGGGGCTTGGGGTTCAGGGCCTGAGCACTGTCCCTGGCTTCTTTTTGCTCAAGGCTAGCACTCTACCTCTTGAGCCACAGAGCCTCTTCTGGCCTTTTCTGTATATATGAGGAATCAAACCAAGGGCTTCATGCATGCTAGGCAAGCACTCTAAGAATAAGCCACATTCCCAGCCCTCTAGAGTTTATTTTTAGGAACTTAACTTCAAGATGTCTTGAGGTAGTATTGGTTGAGTTAAATCTGCCTAGTGACCTTAGACATTCATGAACCTGAGTATTTGTAACTTTCCTTAGGCTTGGGATATTTGTGATGATGGTGATGATTTTTAATATACTTTTTCATCCTTTGTCATTTTTAAGTCCTTGGCATGCCAATAAGTGAATATTTGCTCTTTGACATGGTCTCAAAGTTTCTGTAAACTTCACTCCTCTTCATTATTTTTGTTCCCTCCCCCAAATTGTGTATTACCGGAGTCTTAGAGTTCTTTTATTCTTTCTCCTGCTTGATCTATTGATTGATTACCTTCTATTGTGATTTTAATTTCACTTAGAGTATTTTTTCAGGTCAATGATTTCTTATTCTGTTTAGGTGTTCAAAACTTTCATGAAAGTTGCTCTGTTCACATAGTAAATCCTTATTTACATTTTCTTAAAGTTAACTGAGCTTCCTTAAGGCAGATGTTTCACTTGGCTTTTCTGATGATCTGCCCAAACCTTTTGTAGTCTGGTTATTTTTTGGGCTGTTGGCCATCAGTTGAGATCATGGTTCCTTGAATTTTGTTGATTTTTATTTGCATGTGATATTTACTGTGCATTGAATGGTTAAATGTTTACTCTAGTCTTCATAACTACTTTATATTCTTTGGGTTTACAGTCACTTCTTCTGCTTCATCAGTACATGGTATGGAAAGTTTACCTTGAATTTATGCTTGGCAGGTTGTCACTATTTCAGTTCTATATGGCAATACAAGCTCAGTTATTATTTTTTCCCAGGTCCACAGTTTCCCAGATTTTCAGCATAAAGAGAAGTAGTACTGAAAAAGAATTATCATCCTCATAAGCCTTTTCTTGGGGCAAAGGTAGGTGTGGATGTCTCATCCACAGTTGCCATCCCATAGTCAGGCACTGTAGGATTCTTCCCTGCACTGGGAAAAAATAGGGAGGGACCAACAATGGTCTCCTGTCCCATACTGGTGGCCTCTAACACTATAATGTTATATGTAATGCTACTATTCTACAGCGCACCAAATCAGTGGTATACTAGGTAGGAGCAAGGCCCTTGCTGCAATGGGCTATCAGGTGGAATCATGGCCCAACACTGCTGCAAAAAGCCACAGGAGATATTGGCATGAAGAGAAATCTGGTAGACTGGGTCACATATCTCTGCTTGGTAGACCATTCAATGGCACTTGCCTGGTGATGCTTTAGATTTCACCAGTCCAGCACAAAGCAAAAGTCCTGGAATGACTACTAGTTACACTAAACACCTGTTTAGTGACAGCACTCTAGTAGGAATGCTAAGCACAGTAAAATGACTGGAGTGATGTCTACCTAGTACAGGATTTCCGATGGAATAGAAGAAGAAAAACACCATAAATTACACACATACATTTGAATTTACAACTGTAAGAAAACCCCAATGCATTAAGTTTTCCTTTACTGTATATTTGTAGAAAGATACATAGATGTGTGAGAATACCTATATGTTTGCATTAATATGCAACTTTATTTAAATCTGGTATAAGGACATTAGGAAATGGATATCATTATACATCTAGGCTGTAAGCAGTGGAGTGTTCTTGTAATTAAATAAACATTAAGAATTCCAAGACTATCATAGACTATATTTGACACTCCAGTGTGGATATGGAATGGAACATGCATGCTTGGGACATGACACAGAATGCCAGCAAAGACATAACTTGAGTTCCTCTATGACAGTCCATTCTGTACATCACCTTTCCCCCCTAAGATAGTTCTTGGACTTGGAGATAGGTTCCACAGGGGACTTTGTAACATAGATTGGAATTAGAAGCTTCATGCTCCAAGATAGTAAAGAAATTCTGAAACAGAGACGATGCAAAAGAACCTGCTAGTTAGAATCTATACTTGGAAAATCTAGACTCATCCATGGCTTCACCATAGGTCAGTCATGGTTGCTTCCTGTCCAGATGCAATTTAATATGCAGAAGAAAACTTCATTGTAAGGAAAATGATTTTATGAACCTACCTATTGGTAGAAAGTGATTGAGCCATTTGAGTGTGGTCACCTTTCTGGAAATCAGCAAGCCATGAAATATTAAGACCTGAATGCAGATCTGTGTCATCTTGAAAGTCAAGTCACTTTTTACACTGACTCTGTCTTCCACTACACAGATTTCTCTGAGGAGGCTACAAGAGATGAAAGTTAAATAGACATAGAGACATTAACCAAGAAAAAAAATGAAGGATAATTTCTTTTAAATCAAGAACCCAGGAGGGAAGGAGGAGAAGAGAGATTAATTTTTAGATAATTAAGAATTGACAGTGTTATTTTCAAGATTTATGAGTTTCAGAGTGGCAGGCATCAAAACATCTTAAGATCAGTTTTATTGATGGGTAAAATATTCTCTCAATGTGATGCATTTATTTCTAATTAACTTTAGTGAAAGTTAGTTTCCCCATCAGAGAAATAAGTGACACTAACTTAAAATTAGAAGATATGAAACTCCTTACATAAACAATAGTTCAATAGTACCATGGTCTTTATACTATAATGTCTATCTTTTATAAGAAGTATATATACCCTGTACAGTGTCTTTCATAGATAAGTAAATGGTATATTTCCTTTACATGATCTATTAAGGAGAATATTCACTAATAAGCTACTTTGTAATTAGCATTCTTTAGAAAGGAACTTTGATTTGATTTGCAAGGACAGTGGACAAAATAATACATTTAAAACAAATCAGTTCATTTGGTTTAGAAACAAGAGAAATGCAAGCATGGATGAACCAACATTTTCTTTCAATAAATGATAATATTAGTAATTATCTTGATCTAGCCTAGTTGAACTTGTCCGGTTAGGAAAGTAAAATCTATTTTGTCTGATTCAGTGCTTTTCTGGGCACTGAAATGGAACATGCTACACAAGTAATATTGCATTTGTCTGTGGTTTGCCCCAAATATTCTTCCTCTATTTCTGTATATTGCTATCTCAGTAGAGTTTCAATTGAGGAAATTAAATGTACATAGTGGTTTAATGGGAAACAGAAGTGTTTAAAAATGCTGAAATGAGTGTATTCAAACATGGCTTGGTTTAAAATGAAACTGTGGCGGTTTTCAAAATGGGATTCTTACTCTATTAAAATGCAAATAAACAATGTCTATTTTTCTCCTTTTCTTCTCCTGTCTACTCCCCAGACATCCCAACCCAGTTATAAAAGAACTTTCAAAATACATTAGACTTTGTCATCATTGAGATGTGACATGGTTTTTGTGCCGAAATTTATTAACAAGTTGTTTGTTTATATGTAGATTTTTTTGTGTTATTTGTACCAGGAAACTGGGTGAGAGAAAGTTTCCAGATTGATTTTCTTTCTGAATTACAAATGAATAGAAGAAATTTCTAGGAGAAATATAAATTGGCAAATGAGAATGAAAAACAGCGTCCAGAATCTAAGGAAAATTAACTTTCTGTGAGAATTGGTAGCATTGTTCTGCAATTCAACAGCCTTATTCAAGAATTTTGAATAGTTTACTGAATTTTGAGAAATTTACTGTAACTCAACTTTTCAAAACTACGGAGAGATGGGAAATTCCTGTTCATTTGCTGTGACAGTATGGATGTCTAAATTAACTAAACTTAATTCAATTAAATTAACTAAATTTAATCTCCATTCCTACAGTACTTTATTTAAAACTCAATATATTCTGTTCGTCTTTGGATAGCTCAGTTTCATTCTTTGCAGGTGTTTTCTGGGTGGAAGTTCTCAACTGCACCTCACACAACAGCAATGGAGGGTATGTGGCTTCACTGAGTCCTTTTCTGAAATGTTTCCTGCTGCTTTCTGAGTCTCAAACTGGTAGAAATGTAGGTGCTGCTCCCTCATTTCATTGTGACTCTGGTTGATTCTTTCTAAGAACTCCTACTCTTACATTAGTATTTTCACATTGCTTTCCTGATACATTAGCAGTTTGTTAATAATTATTAATATCACCATGCAATGCAATTGTCTCCAAAATGGTCTTATTATCCTGCAGTATACTGTACATTTTCTATACTAGCATCCCCAGATGTTACATGCCCCTGACCAGAAGGAGTCATAAAAAGATCAGACCAGATGTTTCTGAGAAAATATCCTGGATTCATTTCTTTCTGCATATGGCACAAACCTCAGACCTTCTTAAAGTCTCTTTCTCTTTCATTTGTCACTTTCTCTCCCTCTAATTCCCTCCATGCCCCCCTTCTCTCCTCCCCCTCCTCCCCTTTCCCTCTTCCTTACACTTCTCTCTTCCTACCCCCTCTCATTCTCATCTAACCCTCTTCCAGTGGTCAACAGTGACTATTTATTTATTTATTCTGTCGTGGGGCTCGAACTCACACTGTCTCTGAGCTTTTTCACTCACGTATAGCACTTTACCACTTTGAACCACAGTGCCACTTCCAGTTTTCTGGTGGTTAATTGGAAATAAGAGTCTTATTGGATTCTCTGTCTGGGCTAGCTTTGAACCACAACCCTCAGAACTCAGGCTCCTGAATGGCTAGCATTAGAGGCACAGGCCATTGGTGCCCTACTTGGCTATTATTTTTATTTGAAATAACTTTCAGACTTGGTAAAAGGAAAAAAAAATGCTTTTGATTTTGGGATACAACATGGCATTGCTATATGAGAAGCACCATATTAGTAAATCAGTAGTAAAGGAGAGGTTGTATCTAGGACATTAAAATACAATGGATAGATAATGTAAAGCATGGTATATATCACACAGACACACAAACAGACACACACAAAGAATGACTATGTTCTTCAAATTAAAGGCCTGGATGCAGGTGCTGACAAAGACATGCTGTACTTTATAACTTGGCTTGAGCTAGAAGATTGGGGTGGTATGGTTCATGTAAGTATGCAGAAGAACTGAATAACCATTTCTCTTCGGGTTTAATTTGGGCTAAGCTAAACTTAATGTGTAGCTGTATTGATCTTGAGCATAGCTAGTAAGAAACAGTGACCTTTAACCAATCAGAAGCTGCCCTGAGAAGCTTCAAAACCACCCACCTCAATGTGGTCCGCTTCTGTTAGGGTTAGAGGGCAGTGGCAACAAGGACTATATTTGCCTACAAAGACTATATCTGACTACAAAAACGCTGTATAGAGATGCAGTGTAAGTTTTGTTGAAAACAAAGGGTAAGTTTGGAGTAAAAAAAAAACCTGACAAGAATTTGTTTACCTGAAGTCTAGAGCCTCATACTTCCTTTTAGAAATACTCAGATAGCAAACATATTTTTGTCTTCTCTGTGTACCATTTCAAAGAGGAAGCTACCCAACACCCTGAGGTGTTCTCATCTGTGTAAGATTCTGTTTGTGAATAAGGGTAATATTATTCTACTTCTGTAATCTTATTGTTTTTAATTTTATTTATTTCCTTATTGGCACACAGTAAACTTTACACAATGAAGGATTTCATTGTGGCATTTCCACACTCCAATCTTATGTTCTTTGACCATACCCTCTCTATAATCATTTCTTATCCCCTCTTCCCCCTCCCACCTTTCTTTCCTCTTCTGCCTTCCTAATAAGTCTTCTTTTCATTACTTTCATGACCTTTATGGTGTGTGTGTGTGTGTGTGTGTGTGTGTGTGTGTGTGTGTGTTTTACTTTCCATGGAGTATCTACAAATAAGAGAAAACAAAAATTTGTCTTTGTGAGACTAGCTTATTTTACTTAGAATAATAATCTCCAGTTCCTTCCATTTTGCAGCCAATAATAGAATTTCACTTATTTTAATGGTTAAATAAAACTCTATTTAGATATACCAGAGTTCCTTTACCCCTTCATTCACTAGATCAATATCATACTTTGACTACTATGAAAATTCCATGATAAACACGACATATGTGTATCTCTGTAATAAGTTGACTGATTCTTTTGGGAAAAGTTGGATTATATAAGAGTTCTATTTTTAATTTTTAAAGGAACCTCCATACTGATTTCCATAGTGGCAAGACTGATTTACATTCCTAGTAGCACTAAGGAAGAGTTCATTTTCTCTCATTTCTATGAGAGACATAATAGAATTATTTGATGCATTTTTCTCTTGAGCTAATGTTTTAGTGAGATGTATCTTGGGACACTGACTTGATTGGCAGATGAGCAGATTAAGTGCACCGTTCTCCCAATGCTTGATCAGAGTCCACTTCTTTAGCTTTAGACAGATTAAGAGTATGATGGATTGCTACTACTTTGACAGAGTTGCTCTAAAAGGCTTAAGTTGGCAAGTATGAGGCTAAGTTTCTGTGGGTTAAAGAACATAGAAAAGTGCTTAAAATATTCAACATACATAAGATAATTTCCTCTGTATTCTCTTCACCTCCAAAACTTGCTAATTACAGAATGTTATGCAGTTCTCCCAGTAGTCCCCTGAGGACCAAAGTGTAATCATTAGAGACTCACCCATCACTTCAGGTGCTCTATCCAAGAGGAAAACAAATGAGGAAGCTGTTGCATACAAAGTTCTTGCATATATTAAGATTTATAATTGTTTATGGATAACCCTGGGGAAAGACTGAGTATGGATTTTTTTCACAATGAGAGGAATGGAAAGGAAGTTAGTGTTTGTATGTATAAGTTATTCATATGGGAAGAATACAACACCCTTCTAGAAGAGAAAATAAACTCCCTACCAACACCAAACATTATATATATCCTCAAATTGGTCCTATGTACACAGATTTATAGAAATAAATTATACCATAAGTTTTCAAATCCACTTGGCTAAACTATGTTTCCAATTTGTTACCTAAATATTATACAATAATATATACAGATTATGGATGCATTTGTCTATTTTTCTGTTATAGATTTTTTTGCCTTGAGTTATTTGGCTGATTCTGGCTGATGTATTTTAATTATATTTGTCCTCAGCCTTTTAATACCTTATCCTATTATAAGATCAATGTAATTTAAGATGCTTAAATAAACGCTGAGATTTTCAAAGTAAAGTAGCTTGTACTTGAGTGCCTTATACTGTGGATGGCATTGAGTGATTCTGAGAAGTTTATAGAAAACAGAAACAAGATATGGAAAGTATAGTATGAAAATGTAATTCACTTATAAGAAAAGATGCTGGTTCAGCAACTCCCTTGAGGATGCAGAACAAGGATATTTGATAAATTGTCAGCATCTCTTTTATATCTTTAATCAATACTCTATTAACTACTGCTACCTTTTATATATTAAGTTTAAGTCAATCAAATTTATTTTGCATTTCATTTTCACCTCACAACCCAGAAAATAATGCTATATTTGCCTTTTGTAGATGAGTTTTTTTATGGTCGGTCTACATAAAATCCTCATTAATCACAAAATTCATTTCATGTTATAAAAACTCATCAATGGAGTAAATGGAATAATTGAGTCTTTTCAATTTTCCCTTTCAATTCAAAAGAATGGGCCAAAGAGCCCAGAGCACTGGGCTCTGTATTGTTCATTTGTACCAAGTAATAGCCTCTATGGAAGAAGAACTTTAGAATCTGCTTTCCATTAACATTTTTACAATTTCAATCTTTATCACGGAGTATGACTTCGAATAGGCAGTATGTGATTTAGTATCTGTCGTTCAGGCAGACAATAGGAACAAGCTTCTGTCTTATAGCTTGTGTGTGAATTCAGTGAAATAGGGGAATCAGTAATTTTAGTTTCTGATGTTTTATAGTGGATATTGTTGCATGTCTAAAATCATTTAAATTCACTTTTCTATAATGATGACAAACTCACATTCTCTATTGATGATCCTTCTAATCCGGGCCTCATATATACTCAGAGGTGTGAGTTACCTTGGACAGTGGAGAGACACACTTTTGGTAAAACTGGTAATTTACACAGGCAGTCTTACTCGATCAACTACTTTATTCAACAAATACGACACTTAAATATCCTATGACACTTAATTTTAATTTATTTAATTATATTCACAAGGATGGGGGCAGGGGAGTGGTCAATGTAGCTCATTGGTGAGGGTTTGCCCATCATGCATGAACTAGGTCCCTTGGCACTGGAACAAAATCAGGAAATATGTCTATTATCAGTGGCAAAGGATAATACTAGTTAGTAAAAAAATTCAATTGTCAACATTCCAGGCACTCACAGTGTAGGCCATTTTTTTTCCCCATAAAACCTTCACAATATGGGAGAGGGGCCACAGTATTTATTGAACAGTGTGTAAAATGAGGACTTCTCCAGATTTTAGAATATTGTTATAAGCTAGATACTTTGAGGAGAGGATTTGGAAGTTAATCCTTTAGTCCCATCGTTCAGGGCCACAAATAAACTAGTCCTGTGGTAAGGCCTACTTATTTGAGGATCTGCTTTTGTAATTACATTTTTATGGCTGTTTTCTAGTATAGGTTTGCTTGACAGCCTTTAAAAATGTAAAGATACCATTAGTGGATGAATGCATACAAAACATCATTTACTACAAAGGAAGGAAATTATGTCATATGTGATGAGGAGGATGAGTCTCTTTTTTTCTGATGATGTATGTATGATATTTTTATACTCATTGCTTGTTGGCCTGGGATATAACATTCATCATATAATCAGCATATTGATAGAAGGAATAGCTATTTCTGAAAATTATTTAAAGGAAAGGTATTTCTATTTCTGAACTGCATATAATTCATATAATCTTTTATATTTAAAGGTATACTTTGTGCAAATGTCTGTATCTGAATTTGTTCATCTAAGATTAGAGATTAGCATCTTTTACTTACTCAGTAAATGTAACACACAGGTAATGTAGTAAAATCCATATGCCATAATTAGTGGAAGCTTTAATCAAATCAAAAATAACTCCAAAGAGAATACAAACATTGGATGGATCTTATATTTTGATCCAACCGGCTATTCTTCTTAATTTTTAAAAGAAAATAAAGAATACTCAGCCCTTCCATTTTAATGGGCTCCAGTAAAATTATATTTTAGGAATAAAATGTCTTTCCATAGAATTGTTTTCAAAGAATTTGAATGCACAGTGAAAATAATGGGTCTACACAGGCTTAAGAATTGAATATAGGGTTTGTGGTTAATATGTTAATTTTTTAAATATTCTGTTTAAATTGCGGAACTATGCAGAATAAGTATGTTTTGTTAACTCCAGATACAGACTCTACAGAAGAGAAGATGGGAAGGGATGTTCATTTATTAGCACCCCCATCAGCGTATTAGAATTTTTCTGCCAATTCATCTTGTCTGAACTGTGCAGAAATTATTCTTCAAGAAAACTGAAACAGCAGGGGAAGAAAGATCAGATAAAAGCAAGAAGGAAAAGATTAAATGATGAGTCTAAGATTTTTAACACACAACATCAGAAGACAAAAAATATTAAGTAAAGAATAGAAATAATAATAAAAATAGCTGAAGAAAAATAAGGTAAGCATGAACCAAATGGCATACTGAAAGTAAGTATACCTACTGTGCTGCTCACAGCCATGGATTTTTAAACAATATGAACAAAAACATTCAAAACAGAGAGTTATGGGTGGGTAATATCTATAATCCTAGCTACTGAGAAGGCTGAGACCTGAGAATACTGCTTTGAATTCAGCGCAAGCAGGAAAATCCCTGATACTCTTTTTTTTTTCATTTGTTTGATTTAATTTATGTATTTATTTTTGGATAGTCCTGGGGCTTGAACTTGGGTACTGGACACTGTCCGTAAGATTCTTTTACTGAAAGCTAGCACCCTGCCACTTGAGCCACAGGTCCCTGATACTCTTATCTCCAATTAAACACTAAAGAGCCAAAGTAGACCTGTCGCTCAAGTAAAGTGCTAGCCTTGAGCACAAAAGTTCAGGGATAGTGCCCAGGCCCTAAGTTCAAGCCTCAGAACCAGCATATACACATAAAAGTAGAAAAAACATGTGACATTGTTCAAAAAGAAATACACTCTTTACTGACTTTTGTACATCATCTTTATGATAACAATAAAAATTATGAAAACTTTAAACTGTTGGAATGGCATTAGATCAATAGCATACTAGATCTGGTGTGTGTGTGTGTGTGTGTGTGTGTGTGTGTGTGTGTGAGAGAGAGAGAGAGAGAGAGAGAGAAAGATTTGATTGAGCTTCTTTTTATATATGGCTCTTTTCTCCTGTTATCTTTATGGTATATTTATAGATGCGATATTTCTCTTAAGTTAATATGTTTTGTACTTGTTAGATGTTATTTTCCTCACCTATAGGGTTTTTCAACTAAACATGTAATAATCATTGTTTAAAAATCTGTTTACTATATAAATAACTGACAACTTTCCTGTTTTAACACTGTGGTAAATTTAATGTTTCTGTTTTTTTTTTTTTTTGCTGGCACCTGGGCTTGAAGTCAGGCCCTCATCCTCTTGCTTAGTTGGCTTGTTGGCTTATTTACAAATAGTATTCTACTTGAGCCTTGCTTCCAGCCCAGCTTTTTACTGGTTAATTAGAGATGGAGTCTTTTCGACCTTTCTAACCAGGCTGACTTTATCCTGACATTCATCAAGTCTCAGCCTCCTGAATAGCTAGGATTACAGACATGGGTACTGGTACCCAGATTAAAGTAGTAGTGGAATTGATTTGATATACATTTCTAAATTTAGGAGTGAATATTAACTATTTAAATTATCTATCTATCTACCTATAAATCAATCATCTATCTATCTTTTCTTTCTAATGATGTGTTCATAATTCTTGCCTATGAATCACAGGGATATTGGTATTTTCCTTGTGAATTAAAATGAAATATATATGTAATAATTAACATTTTATCCTGTACAAACCTGTATTTCCATCTGATTCAATTTTGCTTGTGTTTATTATAGACCTGCTTTCAAATTTTTGAGCTGCATTTATTGCCTTCATGATATTTTTCTAAAGCTGAGAAAATTATCATTAATCTCAAGGTCTGAAAAATATTGATTACATTCTTCTGGCATCTTGAATTTTTATTTATATTTGAACATTTTAATATGTTGGCATCTACCTAGCCTCAGGTTCTCCTGTTAAAAAGATTTAAAGAAACAAATTCTTTATTCCAAAGGGAAGCTAAAATTTCTGTTTGATGAACCTGATAACCATCATCATTTCCATAACATTTTAACACTACTTTAAATTTCATTTGAAGAATCAGACCTAATCTTACATCAAACTGTTCTACATCATTGAGTAATTCTCTGGGCTTCCTATTTGCCAATATAAACAAATAACCTGCAGAAGCAAGTTTTAAAACACACTTAAATTGGTTTAACTCTACATTATTTAAAAGTCTATAATTTTCATGGTTTGCACTAACTGCCAGTTTGTTAATTCTCAGGTCAAAATCCCACCCTCTTTCACTCTGCTTTGGGATACTAAAGCTGGACTTGTTCGAGACTTCCTGTCTTCTGTTTCCCCTGTAGTACAGATGATGGGGCAGGGGCTTCTTTTCCTTTTTCTTGTGTTTCTGGTTTCTTCTTGGTCAGTGGGCATGGATTCCTGACATATACCTGTGAAGGATACACACTCAGTAGAGCATCCACTTCACAGCTTTCTGAAGGTCCTGCAGCTTGTGGTTTTCTGCCTTCCTTATTTTCTATTGAGAATTTTGTCACTTGCTACAGTTGTTTTATTCCTTGTATGTTGAATTTTGCACTAGTGTATACATCAACATAAAGGGTTCTGTCCTGGATGGGAAGAAAAGGTGTTGCTTATAGTACACAGCATAAATACAGGAAATATAAGGAGTCTTATAAATTATATTACAAATGGCAGAACCATTTTTTTCTCTAATCTTAGAACATTAAACCAACTTATCAGTTAATCAATAGGAAGAGTGTCAAATATTTCAAAATACTTAAGAAACTGAAATATAAAATAGAAATCATTTGCAACACAAAACAATAGCCAGGTTCACTGATGAATCAACAACATTCTATATCCCTCCTTACTCTCTTCCCCTGCCCTTTTGTGTTCTTCTAGTTCCTATTATTTTCCCTCATACATTGCTTCCATATTTATGTTATAGATACTATTGGATAAAATAGAGAAATAACTACACAGTTACTAATTGATGTCAGGATGCACATTTTCATAAAACTGATATTTCCCCTCCAATAAGTTGGTGTTCATTTGTAAACAAAGAGCATAAACTGTGTAAGAGACAACTGTTCTCAAATTTGTTGGTAAATAGGTTTGCAAAACAGTCCCTTATTATATTCTGGATCTTTGCTGTTTCTGTGGTGATGTTTCCTGTTTCATCTCTGATTTTGTTTATTTGGGTGTGCTATCTTTGTTTTTTGGTCAGGTTTGCTAGGGGTCTGTCTATCTTGTTAATTTTTTCAAAGAACCAACTCTTCATTTTGTTGATTCTTTCTATTTTTTTTTGGATTCTAAGTCATTTAGCTCTGATTTGATTTTAATTATTTGCTTCTACCTATTGGCTTGGGGTTTGGCTTGTTGTTCTCTTTCAAGGAGCTTAAGGTGCTTCTTTAAGTTGTTGAATTGAGATTTGTCCAATTTGTTTATGTAGGTGCTCAGGGCTATACATTTTCCTCTGAGTACTGCCTGTGCTGTGTCCCAGAGGAGCTGGTAATTTTTGTGTTCATCTTGGTTTAATTCCATGAACATTTGAAATTCTGTTCTGATTTCCTTGATGATCCATTGGAGGTTCAGCAATGTATTGTTAAGTCTCCATTAGTTGTGGGGTTTTCTTTGGTGGCCTTTGGTGTTGAGCTCTAGTTTTATCTCATTGTGGTCTGAGAGAATACAAGGAATGATTTCATTGTTTCTGAATTTGTCCAGGTTTGCTTTGTGCCCTAATATGTGGTCTATTTTGGAGAATGTTCCATGTGCTGCTGAGAAGAATGTATATTCTGGTGTTGCTGGATGGAATATTCTCTAGATGTCAGTTAAGTCTAGATGGTCTATGCAGCTGTTTAGTTCTGAGGTTTCTTTGTTCAGTTTTTGGCATGTTGATCTTTCTGGAGGTGAGAGTGGTGAGTTAAAGTCTCCAAAAATCAATGTGTTTGGGTCTATGAGAGTTTTTAGAGTCAGTAGTGATTTTTTGATGATGTTGGGAGCTCCTGTATTTGGTGTGTAGATATTTAAGATGATTATGTCCTCCTATAGGAGAGATCCCATTATTAGCATGTAGTAGCCTTCTTTGTTTCTTTTTACTGTTTTTAGTTTGAAGTCAATTTTATCTGATACTAAGATTGAGACACCAGCCTGTTTGCGGGGGTCCATTTGCTTGATAGATTTTATTCCAGCCTTTCACTTTTAGAATTATAATAACTTTTTTACTATAACTTTGGGAGATTTGACTGATTACTGTATCATTCACCATGATTTTAATCATTTCTTTTTCATGTTTACTTTGTTCTTTTTTTACCCACTCTGCTTTCTTTGTCTCATTGTTTCATGTTTGGGATCTTATCAATTATTCCCTTTGCACATATGTGTCCACTTACCATTCCACATTTCTCTCTTCTTGTTCTTGTTCTCCTTCCTCTTGGGATTTTTCATGCATTATGGCCTTGAAAGATTTAATTGCAGCTTTCAGTATGTCTATCTCTGAGGTATGAGCCAAAAAATAGACATCTTCACAAACTTATTCATATGGGATTGATCTCAATGTTGTATTTCCATATCAGATCTTTTTTTAATTAAAAGAATCAATAGCCCCAAATTTTGGCATGGCAAGTAAAGATGTAGTGATGGGAATTCTGATTTTAATCAAATCTCCTTCATCTCTACTTTAGATGATAGACAGCCTTTGTTTGAGTTCAAGGTTATTTTATCTTTGAAAGAATCGTGAGAATACTTTGCCTTTCTTACTGTTTTTAGGGAAGATTAACAGAGGAAGAAGAAGAAAAGAATAAGAAAATCTAAAATTGATTTGGTGTTTGGAGACAATGATGTTCAACTAGTTAGGAGAGTGTAAGGGTTAGTTTTTGTACTTTGTAAGAAATTGTACATATCATGAACAAGGAACAATGAAACTGTGTTTTTCATTCCTCTATGAGTTGTTATATCTCAAGCTAATTTAAGGGAGAAAAAAAAACTTTTCATTGTTTATTTGTTTAATTTCTAAAAAAAATCTTTATTGTTGCTGTAAAGATAGATGATGTACCAAATAGTTGTAGTTATATAAGTTAAAGAGTTCTTTTTTTTTCTGAACAATGTCACCCCTTTCTTTGCTCTCTTCTAATGTTTCCCCTCCCATCCCACTCACAAGTTGTATAGTTCAATTTCAGTATGGAGTCTAGTGAGTAACACTGATGCATTTGTTCACCCATTGTCACCCCTTACCCTCCCAAAGAGACGTAAACAACAAAGAAGACAAAAGGAAAACAAAACATAAACAGCAACAAAGGACTGAAAAAATCCTTTTGATTCCATTCCCTAGAGTTCGTTTCAATAACTATTTTTTATATGATCAAATGCACATAGCTATTGCACCACTATGAACTTCTTCTAAGAATATCTTCCTTTGGTCTCACTTAAGATGAATGCCTAGAGACCTGTATGTATGTAGATCATTATTCATCACCTTTTTTCCTGGAATATATGTTGACAGTTATCAGTTTTTGTCTCTTGAAAGTCTTTGCAAGTTAAAAGTAGGACGTGGGTTCTCTGATTTTTGGAAAAAACTATGAGATACAGAGTGTAGTCTAGATAACTATATATAGACAATTATTCATGAAAACAGTCTTAATTTCTCTGCTTGTATTATCATCAATACTTGTTCTACTCACTGGGCTTCATGTTAGTTCTTTTGCACACTTTCTGCTGCATTCAATTTAAGTCAGATCCTAGTGCATCCAGAGCTTAGAGTTGATTCCAAATCTTAGACTTTACTGCAATAGCTGAGGTCTAAGAGATATACTATTTGCATTCAATATGGGATCAGAAAAATTGAGATTCTACAAATAGAAGAGTTAGTATGAAATAAAATGAGCCATCCTATACACACTTCTCAATCTACATTAAAAACCTATATTAAGTCACTAAAGCTCTCCTTTAGTCTGTGGGAAGTTCAGCATAGGTAATGATATTTTGCTTTACAAAGAGTATGTCCTTTTAATAATGTAGTTTTTAGTAAAAATGCTGTTTTTTTATTCTGGTACCTTATTTCATGTAGTAAATATTTAATAAGCTTCTAGTAAATGACATGCACTGTGCAGAGAGATACATACACAATATTAAACCAAGTAGACACCTTTTTTGTCTTCTTTTGTGACTTCTCATTCTAACTTAATGATACTTGGAGATTTGATGATAGTTGGAGAATGGCTGGATGTAAAGAATTTAATTTTCCTTCACAGCATTGGCCAACATTAAATAATTAATTGTATAATTAGTAGTTTTACATCTCCATCTCCTGGCAAAATGTTAGTTTAAATAAGACCACATCAATTTTATTTCTACTGAATCCTCACTTTTTGGCTCTGTTTGGCAAGCAACAGTATTAACTATTTAATGTAGAATGTATGATTGATAGGACCCTTCATCCTATTAATAAGGCTTAAATTTACTGTCAACATAAAAACCTGTTAAAACCAAAGGCTGCATCTAATTTTCTTGATCTTGAATTTTTGCCATAGCAGTGTCTAGTTAGGATCAGCTTTAATCTGATGACCACATATTAGAGGCTTGGTGAATATATTACATCATTAAAATTACTAAAAAGAACAGAAATAACCTTTTTTTTCTTAGCTTAATAGCTTTATCTCTTACAGTATAGATTCCCCAAAAATACCAACTAGGAAAAGAAAATTTGGGTTCAATTGCTGGGCTTTGAGGATGGAGGAGCAACAGAGTATGGATGATCTGGGAAGGCCAGAAAATGTAAAGAAATAAATTATACTCTAGATTCTGAAAAAAGAACACCAGTAAACTGATGCTTTCTTTTAGTTCAGTTATGCTTATTTTAGGACTCTGGCTTCCCAAAGTATATAAAAAATAGTTTTATCTCCAACCCTTAAGCTGAGGTGACTCAGTTACAATCACAATAGGAGGCTGATGCAAACACATTCTGGTAAGAGCAAGAGAAATAAATGTCACAATGTGGGAAGAAATTCATGTCCTTAGGTGTATCAGTAGATAGCCAACGCCTCCCTCTTTTTCCCTCCCTATCTCTCTCTACTATAGCAATCATAATTTAAGCATTTAGTCTCTCTCTATATATATGTAGCCAATTGCTTTCACAAATGATATTGGTAAGAATAAATACAGTTCTTTTCAATATTCACATTTGTATTACTATTCAAATCATTATATGCTAATCAATTTACATTGTCTTCCAGGTTTTAAAGCATTAATGAGAATACAGGACAGATTTAGGTAGAGATATGGGTATAGGAAAGAGATGAAAACCTCTGAGAAAATTATTAAGAAGGGGGAAAATGTTTGTGGAATGGACAGGACTTGTGGTGAGTTACAAAGTTATCAGCTTTTGAAACATGTCTTTTGTGCTTTCTTTAAACTTAATCTTTTCTTTTGTGTTATACTCAGGGCCTCATATCTGTTAGACAAACACATTATCTATTACCTAAAACACAACCAAGCACACTAAAACTTAAGACTGTCTTAAATTTCCTGAAAAATTGTAAAGGTATTTAATTCTTTAACCATCAGAATATTTGGCCCTATAGATTGTATTTTTTATTGTATTTGTTGTGATACCCAAAATTCAGTACCACATGAGACAGTAATTTAAAAAAATGAGCCCGGTGGGCTGGGAATGTGGCTTAGTGGTAGAGTGCTTGCTTAACTTGCATGAAGCCCTGGGTTCGATTCTTCAGCACCACATAAACAGAAAAGGCCGGAAGTGGTGCTGTGACTCAAGAGATAGAGTGCTAGCCTTGAGCAAAAAGAAAACAGTGACAGTGCTCAGGCTCTGAGTTCAAGCCCTAGAACTGGCACACACACACAAAAAAGAGCCAGATGAGGTGGCTCATGCCTGTAATTCTACCTACCTAGGAGGCTGAGATTTGAGGATTGTTGTTTGAAGCCAGCCCAAGCAGAAAAGTCCCTGTGACTTTGATCTCCAACAAATTACACAAAAAAGCTGCAAGCGGCACTGTGTCTCAAGTGGTAGAGCACTAGCCTTGAGCACAGAGAGGCTCAGGGACAGAGCCCAGACCTTGAGTTCATAGCCCCGCGACTGACACCCCTCCACCCCATGACATGATTCATTTTACTGTTCTTCTAATGACATTTCTTGAACATATTTATTATAGCCTTTTCTGTTGTAATTTTGTTTGTGTCCATCTTTCCGAGTAGGCAGTGACTTTGCTGTGGAAGGTGCAAGGCATTGTTGATTGTGCCTGACAAAGGTTGGGGATGTTCTATCACTGTTTGATGAGTGAAGTCACCAGGCAGGACATTGACAATTCTGCAACTTCACAGAATGGGCAGTTTGGTATGGTCAGATTGCCCACAGGATGCCTCATGAAAGAGAGCTTGTGGAAGCTCTTTAAACATACAAGCCAACAATTTAGTAGCTGAGCCTATTGTATAAAGTAAAGAAGAGAATAGGGTTTTAATTTATAGAAAACATATAGGAGATAGAGATATAAGCACAGTAGAGAGTTCATGTTGAAAAGGCTTGGAACAGAGAGCAAATGTAATGTTATTGATATCTTTTGAATTATTTAGTATTTCTTTTGCCAGACTATGTTGCTTATCCTTTACGACCCATTTGAAGCTTAGCTTTTTATTTTTCTGCAAGTTTTGAATATTAAATATTTTACTGCAAGCTCAAACCTCAAATTATAGTATGTTTTTCAGCATTTTTATCTTGAAGAAAATATTCTCCTTGCAAATCTGAGTTATTCAGCTGAGCCCTATCTACATAGTTGTTCTTGGGAGAATTCTTAAAAAAAATATGGTTAAGTTAAAATACTGCTTTGGTATCTTTTTAAAAGCTTTAGTATTATGAAAAAGACCAATATTGGAAATTATAAACTAAAGATGTTTTAGGTTCAACTTAATGGATGATAAACTTTTCGAATGCTTAAGACCTGCAGTTATAACTAAATTACCCATATTTTTTCTGTCAATATGTGTTTCATTAATGAATACTTAGATTGAGTTTTTAACATTGGTAATTATTATGTGTGCTGTGAGAAAATTGGCTGTTTCTTGGTTTATTATTATTATTTTACCATTTCCTTAAGTGATATGTTAGCTTACATGGAGATGAAAGAGAAGTATAAGGAAATACTAAGAATGAGCTTATAGGACATTTCTTTAGGAGATCAAGCACTTTGCACTCTGTGTATAAGAGTAAATCACTGATTTTTATACAGATAAATACAGTTTAAATATAGTTTATCTATACGCAAATGTAGTTTCCCTGAAGATTTGCCATTCTGGCCTTTCACAATGTTCATTTAAAATCAAGAGCACCACTTACTGTTATAGCTCTTCTGATCTAGGCCACAGCTGTTCACTCTGGTACAGTTTGACACTCTTATTTTTCATGGTATTCTTTTCTGGGTGCTTGAAACATTATCTGCTTTAAATTGACTTAATACAATACATAAAATGCTTTATGAAGAGTTTCTACTCTTTTTCTTAAAGACTGTGGAGAATGCAATTTCTGCATAGTTAAAACTTGTTATGGCTGAAGATGTTCAGAGCTCATTAAAAGAGGGTGGAGCTAGTTGCTGGTGGCTCACACCTATAATTGTAGCTACTCAAAAGGCTGAGAATAGAGACCTGAGAATAAGACTGGAAGCCAAACTGGGCAGGAATGTCCACGGGACTGTTATGTTCATTTAATCATCAAAAATCCAGAAGTGGACTATGGCACATGTAGGGAGTACTAGCCATGAGCACAAAGCTTGGGGACAGTAGCCAGGCCCGAGTTTAAGGCCCAGGACAGAAACACACACACACACACACACACACACACACACACACACACACACACACACAGCCTCCATGCTTTGGCCTTTCCCTTAGAATATTAGCTATAATTTTGGCAAAGTTCAATGCCTAAATATCAACATTACTAATATGTATATATAGATCGATAAACATATATAGATAGATATATGGATAGGTAGATGGATAGATAGATATAGATATATTTGGTACAGGTACTCAGGGCTTTAGACTCTTGGTAAGCTTTGTCACTCAAGGTTAGTATTCTATTACTTGTATCATACCTTTTTTTCTAGCTTTTTGCTGGTTAATTGGAAATAAGAATCTCTCAGATTTGTCTGCCTGGGTTGGCTTTGTACCATGATCTTCAGATCTCAACCTCCTGAGTAGCTACAATTATAGGCACAAGCCATCTTCACCAGGTTGAATGTCTTTTAATAAGGTGAATAAAACCAAAAGAGACAAATAGTTGTTTTAACAAGTAAAGTTTGTTAGCATATGCAGAGTCTTTGACTTTCCACTGTTTTGAAATATCATAAAATTTATATATTTCCCATCAGCTAGTTGGTTTAGGAGAGACACAAATTTAAAATATCAGTAAGAACTAATGCAATAGAAAATTAATTTTGTATAGCTTATTTGAAAATATCCAAAACAAATGGGAAAATCTCATCACTTCTAAACGTTTTGTACTTAGGTTTATTTATCAACCTTAGTACATAAATTTCCATCCACTAAAAATGTAGGCCAAAATGTTCAGTAGTACTTGTTATTTCTTTAGAGTGGCAGCCTGGAGTATCTTTCTGCAATAGCTTAAATCTCTGCATTACTGACAATTTGTTGTAACCTACTTACTTTCTTTAATTTGGATATGTTATGAAAATAGGCAAGTATTCTAAACCTGAAATCGTTTGAATTTTGATATTAGAGTTTTTGTGTATGCATATGCCTATAGAGCTTTAATTCTTTCTCCACATTCAAGCAGGATGATTTCTAACCCTGGACTGTCTTTAAAAGCTTGATTGAGATAATATAGAAGCACAGAACTGTGGTTGAATGAAATAATAACTTGATTCCATTTCACACAGAGTCCATTTTAAGTGATAATCTCTGCTGTTTGTATGATTTTAGTTTATGATGTTTAAGTAATATTCTTCATCAGAATTAAAGACAAGTAAAATAAAGTCAAGCATATTTAAAACATAAATCTAAAAAATGATATTAGTAATGACTTTATTTCATACTCATTTTATTTGTTACAAATAACTCAAGCTAAGGCACTACTTCAGGAAAAAAACAGTTCTTTGTAGTTTCTATTGATTGCTCTGTCATAGAGAAGATCAAAGATACATAAAAATTAAGCAACCTGATTATCACTCTGGGGGACTGAAAAACTGTGGAAGGCAAAGTTCTTATTCAGAAGATGTTCGTATATAAGAAGTGATATAAATAATAGATGATATTTCTACAGCATATGCTGTTAGCTTTGACCCTAGTAGTTCTGGGAATTAATTTGGAAGGGAAGAAATTAATACTCTAATTTTATCACTAGAAAAACTGAGAATTAGAGATGTTCTCAGTTGCTTTAGGTCAAAGTACTAGAGAATGCTTTTTGGATTCAGCCTAAAACATTTACCTCAATTATTTAAATTTGTTTCAATCACGATAAAGAAAGCCTGAAAACATCTATCTGAATGTTTGAATCTTGTTGTAAAATTTATTCTTATGCCAATATCCAGATAAATAATTAGAATGTAATTAGGGGGTAATTTAGAAGGTAAAAGATTGCCAGGGACCCATGACTCTTGCCTATAATTTCAACTACTCAGAAAGCTGTGTGATGTGAGGATCGCAGATTGAAACCAGCTGCCATCAGGAAAGTCCACGAGACTCTTATCTCCAATTAACCACCAAAAAGCAATAAGTGGGGCTAGGGCTTAAGTGATAGAGTGCTATTTTTGAGCAAAAACAAATCTGAGACACAGCACTCAGGTCCTGAGTTCAAGCACCAGTACCAGCAAAATAAGGAAATAAAGAAACAAAATATGTACACAAACACATATATAATATGTATGTGTACATATAATTAATATCTCCATATTTACTACATATATTGTTAATATGGTTAATAACTTCCTTTTGCCTCCATGTTTAAAGGTAAGTGAGGGCTGTGTACTGCAGTATTCATCTTAGCCCTTATACGACTCCTGACTGACTGATACTTCATGAGGGCAGGAATATGGGAAGAATTTTGATGGGGAAGCTTTGTGGAGTCAAGCGCAATGTGAGAACCAGAGGAGACAGAAACAGGGATAACAGGGACACAGATAGTAACAATACTGGTTACCCATCTTCACTTACCAATACAAATATGATGTTTTATCTTTGGCCAACATCCTTTTGTTCATACCATGTCTGTAAAATTCTCAGGCTTTCATTGTTACAAACCTTATTCACTAAGTCTATTATCAAATACAACTCTAATGGTAATGTTTCAAAAATAAATTTTTGCAAGCCATTGATATTTTCTTATCAATTCATTAATGTATCACCTCAATATTTTTTTTTTTGCCTAACATCCTGCTGGAACTATCCACATTCCTTAATTATACATGAATGACTTCTTACCAGGTAAAATTTCTGTGCCTCTTGCTTCTGCTTAATTCTTTCCCTCTTGAGATCTTATTCACTGGTATAGCCTGTGTCATTCTCTCCTAACATTTTTCTTCCTTTTTGTCAGTTTATTTCTCAGAATCTTTCAGCACTGTGCTTCAACTGTTTGTGCCATTGATGGAGGGGTAACCAGGGTTCAATCTTTAGCTTGCAATTCTTTACTCTTTCTTCGCTTCCCCCACAGCTTGAAGTTCAAATTTTACGACTCCTACTTATGCCTTCCAGTTTTATGACTGAAATTTATATCTCCAATATCCCTCACTCAGACCTCTCCCCTCAGGCTCACATCTATATTTTTCATTGCCTATTAGACATCATAAAATAGATGGCAACAACTATTGGAAAACGTATCAACATTTCCAAAAATAAACACACGATCTCTCCCGTCATCTTTTCCTCACTATAAAAATCTCTAATTTTCACTACTTCCCTTTTCTCTGAAAATGTCCATTGTAATACCTCACTGGCACAATGCTGAACATGAGATTCAGGTTCACCAAACTTCTCCCTTTCATTCATATGCACAGTAAGTTCATCCACAAATACATTTCTGTCTATCAAATGTCACCTGTGATCTATGTTACCCCTTTTCATCATTCTCCCCCATCCGGCCCAACCCTACCCCCTTCTCTCAATGATCTTAGTTTTGTAGACTATGCATTAAACTGTATGATCACATTCTCTCCACCCTTTCGCCCTTCCTCCTTTTATTCTTTCCTTCTACTTTTTTTTCTTTCTTTTTGGTGGTACTGAAGTTTGAATTCAGGGCCTCTGATTTTTGTAGCTTGCATGCTTAGCTTATATTCTAGCACTTTGCTGGATATTTCAGAGATGGAGTCTCAAGAATTTTCTGCCAGGGCTGGCTTTGAACCATAATTCTCTCAGGTTCCTGAGTAGCTTAAGTTATAGGAATAATTTTTACACCTCAATGGAAACCATATTTCTATCAGGCCTGTTTCATATCTGAAACCTACAAGTACGTGTATATAACTGAAAGATATGAATTTACTATTGTAAACCTCTAGGTTGTTACAACATGCTATTGTTTTCTTTAGAAAAAGTGATGGAAGGGCATGACTAATCCATATAGTAAGTGCAAGTTTTATTTCAATAGATGGTGGAGTATGACTCAATAAATGATTGCAGAGTTGGATTGACTTATAATTACTTGGTTCTCTAATAATCTTAGCAGGTAGCCTTCAATCTTCTGCCTTAGAGTATTTAATTTTGCAATATAAACTTCTTTTTGAGACTTACCAACTATCACAAATTCTGACAGCTTTCTTGTCAGTAGTGAGAAGAGAACAGGATTTATTGAATAAGTAGAGCAAGAGTATTTTGAGTGACTAGACTTTCCTTCTGTAGAAACCATGATGCTAATTCAAGGTAATGAATAATAGGAGATGCTAGGATGAGGAGATATGCAATATCTCAGTGTAAATTCCCCAGGCTTTGATTCTTTTTTATTGCCTGAGCTTAAGAAGTGCCACAGTCAAAACCTTTGTAGTAGTGTCAAGGAAAAAGCAAGACTCAATGTTCAGATGGGAAATAGCCTTTCTAAAAAAGTATTTTGATGACAAATATCTTGTTCTTAAGAGTCAAAATATGTCCAGTGCTGGTGGCTCACACCTGTAATGCTAGCTGCTCAGAAGGCAGAGATCTGAGGATCACAGTTCAAAGCAAGCTTTGCCAGGAAAGTTTATGAGACTCTTACTTCAATAAGCTACTCAGAAAAAGCCAGGAATGGTGCAGTGGCTCAAGCAGTAGAGCACTAGCCTTGAGCAAAAGAAGCTCAGGGACAGTGCCCAGGCCCAGACTTCAAGCTGCAGGATTAGCAAAAAAACAACAAAAACCAACCAACAAACAAAAAAGGAAAGAAAACAGCCAAAGTTCTTAGAAGTGCAATAATAAGAATTGTATTTGTTTCTAGAAAATCCAAAAAGAAGACAATGTTCCACAACTGATATCTAGAGGTTAAATTAAATACTGATTCTTTGTTATGGGTCATAGGCAAATATTCCCTAGATCTAAAAAGCTACTTGAGTAACTTGCTTTTCACAAAAGCTCAGGTTTAATGACCTCACTGCTTCTAGATATCCTTCCTACTCATTTGAATTAGAAGAAAACTTCCTGTGGTGACACTGTATGTAGGTTTCATATCATTTAAGGTACTGGAGAGAGCACCACATTCACATTCAGTCTAGTCCACCAGTATGTGGGGGAAAATGCATATATACTTAATTGTGTCAGGACCTAGTTCGGTACTTGGAGCACATGGTAATATTTTTAATAGTTTTAAAGAGAAGGAATAAAACGCAAGTGAGGACATGAGTAGGAAACAAGGGAGGGAAGGAGGCTGAAGGAAACGTGCAGAGTGAAGTTAGGAAAATTAATGCATTTCATTGCAGGTACTAGCACTCTGTGAAGAAGGTTCCTATCCATCTTAACAGGTAAATACATTCCTACTGTGACATCCAAATATTGCAGTGTGACAAACAACTCCACAGAGCAAGAGTAAGTCCTGCCCTCCAGATCATGTTTCTGCGACAGTACAATGAACCAATAACAGTCCTTCAAAAGAGTTTACCTCAGCATTAAGTGACATATCATAACTCTGCTAGAGCAATTATTATGTCTGATTACATTACTATAAAAAGTCATTAAATATTATAAAATTATTAAAAATTATAAAAATTAAATATTAAAAGGTCAATTAAATTGTATTACTATAAAAAGTCATTAAATAATTTTATTGATGGAAATTAATGGCACTCAGAGATGTTAGTTGAATCACTAATTCATATTTTAAAAATACTTAAGGTATCTAAAGGTTATTAATGCTTTCAGAGTCAACACTATCCTTCAAATAAATAGATTTACTTACCAGGTTTGTAATTCAATATGTATCAATTAAATAAACTATTTTAATTAAAATTGAATAATTATCTAAACTTCTCTGACCATATAATAGCACGTGGCACTAAATATTAGAAGATTATTATGTTTTATAATCAATTCTTAATATTTAAGTATAGTTATCATATGGTATGACTTCACAAGATTGCTGGGTTTAGTCAAATAGTTCTTGAAATAAACCCTTTTCAAACATCTGAAAGAAAAAAGGTAACAGTTTAAAAAATTAATGATTATTTACTCTTACACCTTCTTTCTGCTTCTGTGTAAAAACAATAGTCTGATCTCTTGATAATTAGAACAAGATAGTCTCCAAACGACTCTGCCTCCTGTTGACTACTGGACACAAGAAAAGTGCTGAAATCCTACACCCTTTGTCCCAGTTTCTGTGATCCTCTTCCCCTCCCCATATCATGTAAAGGGTACAGAAATAAAAGGGTACAGAAATAAAAAACAGAGATAAGGCACAAAAGGAAATAAACCAAAGAAAAAAAGGAAAGAAGTAAAAAAAAATAACTGCAAGTAGTGTGATAAAGAACTTCTTGTTTCTACTTTTTGGAGTTCATTTCAATAAACATCATTTTATATGGTCCTATGCACATAGCTACTGAGCCCTTGTGATCCTCTCCTTATAATATCCTCCTTTCTTCTCACAGTGTGAATGTTTACAGTGTTGTTTAATTAATCGTGTCCAAGTATAATTATTATTTCTTTTTTTCCAAATTTTTATTATCAAACTTAATTATTACTTCTTATTATCCATTGGGTTTCCTGTACAATTTGGAGGGGAGGGAAGTCAGGAGAGGAAAAACAGAGAGAATGGAGTGAGGCTGTTAAAAAAGGAAATGTACTTATTACCTGACTTATGTAACTGTAACCCCTCTGTATATCACCATTACAATAAAATTCAAAAAAAATACCAAAATATGAAATTCAAAATATCTTTTAAAAAGAAATTAATTTTATTGTAAAAGTGATATCAGAGGGGGTTACACTTACATAAGTAAGGTAATGGGTACATTTCTTGTGGAGCATTGTCACCACCTCCCTCGTTTTTCTCCTACTTTCCCTCCTCTCTGTCTCCCCTGACCCCCAAGTTGTAAAGTTCATTTCCAACTTAGTGTCTTATGACACATTGCGTTGGTTCACCCTTTGTTCTTTTTTCTCTTTATTGTCAAAGTGAAGTACAGGGGGATTACAGTTTCATATGTAAGGCAGTGAGTACATTTCTTATCCAACCTGTAACCTCCTCTCTCAGTTTTCCCTCTCCTTCCTCTCTCCCTTTTCCATCCCTCCCCCTCCCCCATGAGTTGTACAGTTGTTTACAGCAAACAGTTTTGTAAGTATTGCTTTTGGAATGGTTTGTCTTTTTATCCTTTTATTCTTTGTCTCTCGATTTTGGTATTCCTTTTCCCTTCCCTAGTTCTAATACACATATATACAGTATCCAGGGCACTAAGGTTTTCCTCGTAGGGAATAATTAGTACATGTTTAGGTTAGTCATAGTGGATCACAATAGTCCAATAGCTATGCCCTTATGAACACATAAGACACATAAGCTGATGCTAAGTGAAATGAACTCCACATTATGGAAACAAGTGGTACATCAATGTTGTAATTATTTTCAACATGCCATGTGAAACAGTACCATTTTTTTTCTTTTTTGTTTGTTTGTTTCTTTTTTTCTCTCCTATTCCCTTCCCATGGTTTTACCCTTGCTATCACTGTATCTGATCTTAGTACCCTGGATACTGTATATACGTGTATCAAAATATCTTTGTGACTACCATCATTGTGTTTCTTTCTTGTTTTCTCTCGATAATTATATTGATTTCAGAAGCCAGTCTTTCCAACTCTACAGACCGGTGTTGTAGGAATGGTAAACCAGAAGTGTTTTAGTGGGTCAGTGACAAAAATAATGAATCCTGGCTCTATCCTGTAGTGTCTGGTCCCATAGTTTCTTGCTAGAAAGAAAAATAGCCCTGGTCTCTTATTTCATGCATGGTGAATCGCCTGAAGAAATGCATCCTCTTGTTCAGAATATGCCAATGAGTTGACTACACAGTCTGGCTTTTGGAAGGATAGCTCAGTGCTTCTTTAAGGCCAACTTCTGGTGATGCTGTGGATGAGACTTGATATTCTTAATGAAATGTAGGCAAATTATATGGAGAAGGAAGGAAAATAGCAGTATGGATTGAAAAATACATGCCGGAGAGGGAAAAAACAATGACTTTCATCAGCATTTACATCTTTTCATCATATTTATGTCTCTGATTGCAGCCATTGTTATTTGTGTATTATACATTATACATGTGACTGAGGTTGGCATGGGAATTTGATGATAAAATAGATATGACATGAAAATCTTTAGAAGGCCATTTCTTCACTTCTTCACTCCACAGAGAGAATGTTTGAAAGGTAATAAGTGAACAGAAAACAGGTGGACTTCCATACATGGATCTACTTAATATCTAAACTAATTTGAGAGGCTTGAGTTTCTACCATATTCAAATAGGCATAAAGTCTTTGTGAGCTTGTCAAGAATTTCAGAAAGTTTGAGGTAATTGGTCTTGACAATGACTTCCAGTGTTTTCACATTGTACATAAGATCATGTAAGTGAATTGACAGTTTTCACTGGGCTTGGAGAGAGATTTTCCATCATTTAGTTCTGCTATGGGATGTCATAATTCCCATATCATTTAGGTCATACTGCTTCACTGAAATTCAGTTAATTCATTGTGATTGTTTGGGATCTGAGCATTACCTAGAATCTGCAGGTTTTTATTTTATTTATTTTATTTTTTTGCATTTGGAAGACAATACTGGTAGTGGCAAATGGATGCTTTGGGCTTTACAAAAGAAGATGGAATATCTCAGACATTAGATTTCCAACCACTGATTTACCTATAAGTGTTTTACATTCATTTACATTCTTTATTGAACATATCTTCCAGTGCCAAATATTGTCAGGAATTCCTATATAATGTGCTTGGTAGAAAGTAGTTACTAGTGAAAAGTGTAGCAAATGTTTCTCTGAGGAGAGAAAACATACATCAGTGGTCTTCTCAAATGGCTGGGTAAATATTTCAGGATGCCTTATGCCAGTCCCCATTTTCTAAGCAGATCATCAATGTTTGACAGATCCATTAGATGCAAATGGACCTTGACCTCTACGAAGTGACCTTTGTTATTGAATTCAAAGCCTGCTTTGCTGTATGGTATTATATAAAGTAGGCTGATTCATGGGTGTGGGTCTGTAAGAAGAGGCAGCTTGTCCTTGTTCCCTTAGAATTGGTGTGCCATGACTGAGGAAGAGGATGATGTGGCTACTCAATTTGTAGTATGAACGAGGCAGCCTATTTGCTTGCACTTTGCATTTGTAACTGAATGCTCTATAAATATCCAAGGATTGTGTGTGTGTGTGTGCACATGCATGCACATTGGTGTGTGTATTCACACACTTGGTATTTTTGTACTGTAGTATCTTTTGCGTCATGTCATGCTAAACAAGGCAAAAGAATAGCGAGTCATTAAATTAAATACAAATCAAGAATCTACATGTTTTGCTGTACATTCACATTAGTATTTTTCTATAAGTAAGACAGTACTACACTTTGGGCCATTCATAATGAGGAAGGGACTCATTCTCTTTTATCAAATGGGCCAACTTTAAAATGACTAGGGTCAATAAGTTCACTTGTGCAGAGGTGTTTGATGAGTGCAAGAGAATGTGAAAGGGAGCTCAGTGGGAAGATAATCCAGAAGGTCTGCAGTTTATTATGACCTGGAGAAGGTTTCATGCCATTATCTCGTTCTATCTGTGTGGTAGTAAGGGTCTACCTTCCTTTCTCACTAGTAACTCATGCTTAAGTAGTGCTAGTGACTTCCAGATAGTTTTTCTCTCAGTACTCCAAATAAGTAATATAAATTCAAAATATATAAGAAAAAGCAGATGATTTTTTTCATTATTTTACTCAATTACATTTTCCAAAAAGCATTAAATCCTTCTACTGCTTTAATGATATTTCTCCAAATGCTTCAAATGGAAAAAAAAGGGATGGTTTTTCAAAAGAGTTTTATTTTTAAGTTCACATAGGATTAATTCAAATGAAACTGAATTTGCTGATATAACTCATTTTTATGGAAGTAGGTTTGGTAGATGAGAAATAATTTATTAGTGTTATTAAATTTACTCTTTAATAATGCATCAGGCTTATGTAATAATGGATGTACTCAATATATTCTATGTTTATCTTCAAGGAATCTAAGAAATGATGGCAAACAGGTATTGGCACAGATTTTTTTATTTATTTTGGAGGCTACTGGTATTGTTTTTTATTTGTTTTGAAAGTTTAGCAAGGATTCATTTTAGTATAACTGGAAAAAATGGAGAGAAATAATGAAGATAGAAGCATTTGCTGTTTCTCATATGGGAAACTGGAGTTAAACATACCAAATGATGAATTCCTTCATATTCCTTGGTTTGGGAGAATACACCTGTCATCTAGCAACTCTTAACCCTTAGACAATGGTCTTGGGTAGATAAGGTCAGGTGAAACCTACTCAAAATACAACTGACTTTAGAATTTCCTTTGTACAGACATATTTTTCATTCATTTTGGTCTGTATCTGTTTATGAAGAATTCGGATTTTTTTTTTTACTATCTCAAAGGACTAGGCAGATTTCTCTCAAAGAAGATAGCCTTTTTATGTTCCTATTCATAATTTAACAGCAAGAAGTAGTGGAAAGGCGATTAGCAGATTTTTGTTTTAGTTCATTTCCTGGTTTTTAATTTTTGAGTCTTATCTTTTTGATTTTCTTAATATAATTTTTGATAGAATTTCTCTGTCTCCTCTACCTGTTCTGCCTCATTTCCTCTCTAAATGACTTTGGTACTTTTCAATGCTGAAGGGGTGTAGATAGTTATTGGTCTGTCTCAGCTCTTCTGAACTGAAAATGGACTGTTGGCTTGGGCTATAAAGAAACCAAAATGTCAATTTTCTACCAGACTTTGGAAGTGACATTGAAATTTAGTTGGTAGGAAACATGGTTTTTGGATTGCCACTAGCAGAACTGGAAGACATCAAGATACATATTTTCATAAAACAGAAGCCAAAGGGAAGTTTGTGAAACAATCCTTCTAAAGTTGAGTTCCCTAAATGACTAATCAATAGGACATTGTTAAACGGAATCATTGAAAACATTAGAGAGATGTAAAGCTTTTACAGATTAATGTGCACAGTATAGATAGTTCTAGTAGCTATGTACTGGTTAGGTCACATTTACTCTCTATGGACAGTGCTTTAGTTAAAGATCTAGTGCCTCCTGAAGGGAGGAGATTGGTTTAAAATTTTAATGGCTTTTAGATATAATTTTCCTTTTTATCTTTGATGACTTTGCTTGTTTTTGTTTTGGAGCTGTATTCTCTCTCTCTCTCTCTGTGTGTGTGTGTGTGTGTGTGTGTGTATTGCACTTGTTTTGTTTAAGTAAAAATTGGTTTTGAAGGAAAAGCAGGTATCATTCATTTTTATGGCAAATACATTGAAATTAGTCATGACAGACTTGTAGTACAGGAACCATTTCCTCAAAAATAGGACTCTCAACTTTTAGTAGTTTAATAATGACCATTAGTAGCAATTGGGAATATGCCAGTAATTCCATCTTGCCCCTTCGCTTGGAGTTTACTTGCTTGTGATACTGTTTTTTCTCTGTCACTATTCACTCAGTGTTAAGCTTGGCCAGGATGAGATACAGCAGAGCCTCTGCAGGAACAAGGAGATTCTCTTCCTGTTTATGTTTATCCCACTGGATCTTGTGGTGCTAAATGGGCATGCTCAGTACCCACTGGAGGAGGCATCTGAGGACAGACAGCGGTCCTGCAGATTTTGTAGGAGCTGCATCTGTTTTTCTTCTTCAGCACCCCATATCGGCATCCCTTCTGTGAGTTCCTCTGCACCCCACAAGGCGACTTCCCATGGGCCAACTGTGAAATGAATGGTTTCAAAGTAGTTTCATTTGTATAGAGGATGTCTCATGAGTAAAAAGAAAGTGTTAAACTCAGCTCAATGGGAAGATTACCAGGAAGACTGGCTCTTTATAAGAACGCAAATGTTCACAAATGCCCCATGCAGCTTTCAGATGACTTCACTCTGGTCATGTACCTCTTCTTTCCAACATGCAATTACTTCTGCTGGAGTTGCTCAAGGCTAGCACTCTGCCACTTGAGCCACAGCGCCACTTCTGGCCATTTTCTATATATGTGGTGCTGGGGAATTGAACCCAGGGCTTCAGGTATACGAGGCAAGCACTCTTTGCCACTAGGCCAAATCCCCAGTCCCTTCCCAGGCTGTTTTTAACAGCCCTTTTCCTTGGGGGAATTTCCCATAAATTGAAAAAAGAAGTATTCTTATGATCTTTAAATAATGGTCTAAAGGTTTTGTCATTCAGCAGATGGGTCTACGAGTACAATGAGTCAATGTCATCCCTTTCAATATTCTCACCCATCCTTCCTAATCCACCTCTTCCTTCACTTTTTCTTAAATTTCAAAAGATATACATTAAAATTTGGACTGTGTTCTCTCCACATTCTTCTTCACTCATCCATCTCCCTTCCATTAGCATCAGGTACTTTTGTGCCCTGCTCTGGCTTGGGTTAGTTAACCCAGCCGGTATTTTCAACATTCCGTTTGTGTCCACAATTCCTTATCCAGCTACATAAACCTTTGCTGTGGGATGGGGTCTGCTTCCCAAGTTTCCTTGTATCCTGGTATAGTCCCAAAAATCTAGTTATTTTCTAAAAAGAGTTTTCAGCCTTTTTTCCTACATCTTTATATTTTCTCATTCAAATTACTACATGTTATCAGACTCCTCCCTGACTCATGAAGGGAGTAAATATAAATTATGGTCATTACAGAAGTTCTGCAGGCTTCATTAAATAATTTTCTTAGAACAATTCTTTCATTTTAAAGGCAAATACATTATTTACAATGTAATTACATTTTTAAAATGCTTTGGAAAACTAGGAGGGGAGCTAGATATAGTTAAAGTAGAAAATTAGTTTATCTACTATGGTGCAAGACTTATTTTCTCTTCTTATTTTCTTACTTTTGTACTATCCATTAATAGTCTTAGTGTATGTTTTTCCTTCTCCTGTTTGAGGTAGATCTTACTTATAGCTCAATTACATTGTCTTTATACCACTTGTCTTAAAACATAAAATAATACTCTCCAGACTTTTTGTTTTCCTGTTAGAAAGATATATTACCATTGCTAAAAGAATATTTGTGGTCATATGAAATCTACCTCCTGATAGACCTTGAAAAATATAAATAAAATATAAATTATGTAACTATTTAAAAATAATTACTAGGATAAAGTCAGTGTGATATGAAAAAATTACTCTGTTTTTATTTTATTTTATTTGTGATGCTCAAAAATTCTAGATGGTAAAAACCAATAAGTAAACTGAAAAAAAGTTCTTTTAGGAAGAGATTTGTAAACCTTTGTAGAAGTTTGTAGGTAAAATAATCATATGGCCCTTTCACTGTTGCATTTGGTTGTGGAGATGTGTGAGTTGGCTTAATAGAATACTCAATCACCTCCATTCACAAGGAAGCTGAGAGATGACACTGCCACATCTTGGCACTCAGATATTCCATGGCTACCATTTATCCTTGGCTTTCTCAAATGCCTGCGCTTGATCTTGTGGACTACCCTCTCACTATGTCATTTGAACACTTTGCGTCTGATTTTTTTTACTTCTCAGCCTGGCCTCAGGTTGAAATTTGTTTTCAGTGTTCGATGGCTTCTTGTCAGGGAGGTTATCTCAGAAAACTTCTCCTGCACTCTGCAACCTACAGATGCCTCCCTCATGGCTGGCACTTGATCTTAGCATTCCAGATGAAAGAAAAGTCTACTGCCCCAAAGTCTATTTCTTAGAATACTTAAAAAAAAGTAAAGATCTAAATTGTAGAAATGGAATAAATTTCCCTGCACTTAAATTATTAAAATTATCTTAAGGCCTTTTTGAAAGCTCAAAAATATATTTTAAATACTTACTTGAGTCTTCTCTGTTTCTCCCCTTCTCCCTCTTTTTCACCTCCCCCTCTCCCCCTCTCCCCCTCCTAGTCTCTCCCCCTCCTCTTCCCTCATCCTTGGATACATATGCCCCTCTCCTTTGGACACATACATGTGTTCTCAGATACAGATGTGCTGCTAAAATAAATGCCTAGAATCATAGTTCTAAAATACTCTACTTGAGGGGCTGGGGATATGGCCTAGTGGCAAGAGTGCCTGCCTCATATACATGAGGCCCTGGGTTCGATTCCCCAGCACCACATATACAGAAAAAATGGCCAGAAGTGGCGCTGTGGCTCAAGTGGCAGAGTGCTAGCCTTGAGCGGGAAGAAGCCAGGGACAGTGCTCAGGCCCTGAGTCCAAGCCCCAGGACTGGCAAAAAAATAAAAAAATAAAAATAAATAAAAAAAAATACTCTACTTGAGAGAGTCAGGTTTTGAAGCCAGGGTAGTAGCTGTAGTTTGGGGACTATGGGATATGAAAGAAATGTCTCAGTGAAAGGCAAATCAGGGAGGGAAATTGTTCTATATCACTGGTTCTTAGCCCCGGCTGCACATGAGAGTTACCTGGGGAGCCTTTAAAAATTAATGTCTGGACCCAATTCCAGGCCAATTATTTTAGATTCTCTGGTGGTGGGGCTTGACTATTAGCTGTTTTACTTAAACACTCCCTAGGTACTTCTAATTTGTAGCCAGGACCACTGTTCTGCTGTCTTAGAATTTTAACTCCATTGCCTCCTATTTTAACCAAGGTGAGGCTTACAGCAGCAACCTTTCCAAACTTCCTTTGTTGACTCTTGTTTTGCATATTTTGTCATTTCATTCTTGATTGCTCATAATTGGTCAGCTAATATTTATTGAATATGTACCATAACAAAGCACTGAAGGTTGCAACAAAGCACCTGAGCCTGTGTCAGAATGAAGACATGTGGGTCTAGTATCACATACCATTAAAGGGATAATCAAAGCCTGGGAGGAATTAGTCTGCAGGTACAAAATGGAGCTCCTAACCCTACAGTTAAACTCTAAAGCAACTGAGCAATTTATAAACTTACTAACGGATGGTATTGTACGTTGGATGTTTTATCAAAAGTTGCTATCAGAACACTTTTAACTTAGGTAGGCAATTTGTTTTTCACTTACATTTTGTCCATCAGTTATCTTCCACTCTTGTGTGAAATTCTTTTTCAATGTTTTAAGCCATTGATGGTTTAAAATGATATGGTATAGATGATATATTATATATACATGATATATATCGACAGATTACATATAAATATATGTATCTCCTTAAATATTTATTTATATCTGTAGATATGCATATATGTGTAAATACTTATGTATGTGTATATATACATATGCTATATACATATGTGAGTATATTTACATAAACATCTATCTATCTATCTATCATCTATCTATGTGTGTGCATCTGTGTATCTCTAGATCTTGGAAGTATTCTATGAAAATTCAAATGTAATCATTGGGCATATGTATTGAATGGGTGAATATAGTTCAGGATTCAGTAGGTTTATTGAGAAGTGTGATGCTGTTAATAGAAATAGGCAAGAATACTTTAATTAAAATTTTTATTTTCAACATACTATGTGAAATTATGCCTTTTTCTTTTGTTTTTCTTCCCTGTGGTTTTACCCTGAGGTCACTGTATTTGATTTTGTTTCTCTGGGTGTTGTATATATGTTTACCAGAACAAGGGAAGGGAGAGGAATATCAAAATTGTGAGACAAAGGGTAAAAGATGAATCAATGAAACAGCAATACTTACACAAGACAATATACTGTTCACCAATTGTACAAGTGAGGGGGAGGGATTTAGAGAGGGGAGGAGTGAGAGAAAAATGAGGGAGGAGATAAGTTTGATAAGAAATATACTCATTGCCTTACATATGAAACTGTAACCCCTCTGTACTTCTCTTAGACAATTAAAAAGAAAAAAACTTGCCAGGTGCCAGTGGCTCACACCTGTAATCCTAGCTACTAAGGAGGCTGAGATCTGAGGGTCGCAGTTTGCAGCCAGCCTGGGCAGAAAAGTCTGTGAGACTCCTATCTCTGATAAACTATTCACAAAAAAGCCGGAAGTGGTGCTGTGCCTCAAGTGGTAGAGTGTTAGCTCCAGGAACAGCAAAAATAAATAAAATAATGAAGAAAAACTAAAATGAACTTAAAATCTGTATTTCCACTTCAAAGAAACAGTAAGCTAAATGAAAAAAATCTTGTTTCTGCTGTATATGTCACTGACTCACAAAATTCAGTCAATTAATTAATTAAGGATAAAGTCACTTACATTATCATTCTTTCTTAAGATGGATTCTCTCCATAATAAAGTAGGAAAAGCCTCTTATATTGCTTTATTATCTTAAAATTTGGCACATAAACATATTCAAGGTGTGTGTATGTGTGTGTGTGTATTAGTCATCACTGATATAAACTCATTTTGTTTTTTTTATGATTAAGACCACATGCTGAGATAAATGAGTCGTTTGTAAAGAACCTGTCTTGATGATGAATCATCCATTATTCCTAGGAGAAGATGTAATGGTGCTAATGCACAGGCCAGCTTAAGAACTGGCTCCCTATTAAAAACTAAGTGCCCTTAGATGTAGAAAATACATTAAAACCAAACAACTGAAGTCAAAGGAAAACTGACCCAGTCCTAATAGCTTGCAAAGCCAATCTGTTTTTATAATTACCAGTAAATTAATTTAAGCATATGTAACTGAATACTTTAACCACCCAGTATTTTTAAACCGACTGATTAGTTCTGTGTGCAAAGAAAACTTGTGTAGCACTTCACTTTCATTTGGTGATGCATGCCTGGATGTTTCAGTGTTTCAACCTGTCATTCAGAATGTCATTTCCACACAGATATTCTTATTGTATCATTAAGGAGATGATGGTTTAACACTTTTTTGCTACTGTCCCCTGCAATGATGGAAAGGATCTTTCAATTATGTTGTACATGTGCTAGTATAATTTGTACCTAAATCTACAGTCCTTTCATTGTTTAGTTAAGAACTAGGGTCTACTTAAAGCAAAGTTTTTATTTGGCACAAAAAGTGATGGGTATTTATACAACTGAATGTTCTTATTAACTTTGAGAAATGCAAATTAGCATTGCAATAGTCTCAGATACTCTTATCTATTTGTATATTAATAGAAATTACTGTTGACAAAGTGAGCCTGAAATTCAGAGGATAAATCATAAGATTGCCAGAATTCAGTGGAAATAGGAAGTAGGCAAAGGGAAAGCTAATAATTTTCATTAATTCACTTCAGTTATTTTCCACTCAATGATTACTCTCTCATGAATTTCCTGAGTTCCTATTATATGTGAAATTTTGTTTGAAGGATTGATGTGGGTCTGTTCCCCCCAACCCCCGCCAATTCACGTGTTGAAATCCTTACTCCAAGAGACTCTGAATGTGACTTTATTTGGAAATCGGGTGCTTGCAGATATAATTAGTCAAGAATTTAGGTCATTCTGAATTAAGCAAGTCTTTAATGCAAAGTAATGAATAAAGCTCAGGATTCATTTCTGGTTTTTATCATTTTTTTAAGGGAATGGTGGTATCATGTTGATTTAGAAACCCACTGTACCCCAATATGACTGGTGTCTATGAAAATAGGGAAATGTTGACACAGGCTCACACATAGGAAGAATGCCATATGGAGATTGTTATATAACCATAAGCCAAAAAACATCAGGAGCTAGGAGGTTCAAGAAATGAGTCTTTTATGATGCTTTCTCCAGAGACAGAGAGAATGTTCCTCCCAATATCTTATTTTAAAGTTTTCATCTCTAAAACCAGAAGAGTAACTTTCTGTTGTTTCAAGCCACTCAACTTTGAGGACTTTGGTTGGTGCAGTCCTAGCAAACTAATGCAGCAGAAGGCTGCATTATGAAAATGTAGTTATCTCTCTGAGGATGCTATAGGTATATAATTAAAATAAAGTTCAGCACAGGTAATAGCCTAATGGAGTGGTGCAAAGGAAATTATATGGAGTTTTAGAGAAAGGGATGTGTATACAGAAATTGCCTGTATGAGTCTCCAGAGAAGCCAATGCAGTTAACTCAGTAACACTGGCTGTGATCATTTTGGTGTTAGTTTTGATGTGTCTAAGAAATAATTTGCTAGTGCATTATAGACTTTCTCAGATTGGTTAAAATCAAATCTGTGGTCTAGCGTTTGAAAGAGGGTTTATTGTTCTTCATGGGTTATATATTTATAGTCTCTAAGTGTGTTACTGGTTTTGTCTTCTGCTCTGCACTCTTTCCCCCTTCTTTTCCTCCAGCCTCAAAATCATGAGACATTGTAAATTTTTATGTGATTTCAAAAGCCATTCTACGAAAAAAAAAAGGATGGAGCTAGAAAACATATTAAGTAAAGTAACCCAGGATCAGAATGACAAGGATCTCATATTTCCTCTCATATGTAGATGCTAGACTTAAATGTAAACATATATGCCGACATAGAAGACAAGGTCATAACTATAGACACATGTGCATATATATTTACAGTTTTATACATATTTACATATCTATTCAGTTAGACTAAAGCATGGTATACATAGCTGTGAGATCCCATGTTGAAATCCCTGTGAGAAATTTACATGCACTTTAACAGGAATGAATATTAAGAAGTTGAAATATGTCATATCTTGTTGGGTTGGTAGGTACTCCAGATAGGGGATAGACAGAGAGGGAATAGAGTGTGAATATACTCATATATTCGACTATATGAGTGAAAGTGGAACAAGGACACTGGTGAGCTATGTATAGAGAAAGGGAAGGAGAGAGAATGATGGAGAAGGTGAATTTGATCAGGATACATGGCATGCAGAAATGGACATGTTAGAAGAAACTCCTCTTGTAGCTGGTGCCAACAGATAAACATCACCCTAACGTTCATCTCAAAATTGCAGCTTAGAGTGAGGGAAATCCATGAAAATGGAGTACAGCGAATTGGAGTAAATGAGGATGCGTGTTAGAAATGGCAGACTAGAGTCCGTCAGACCCACAGGCCTGAGCTCCAGGATTCCAGGATGACATATTAATCTTCAGGTTAGAGACAGCAAAACTACAGCACTAATTTCAGATTTGTCTTTTATGCCATGGGTGATGACTGATGGTATTTTTTTCTTAGTCCCTTGAGAGCCTTAGGATTCTTTTTTTAACACAGATGTACAATAGGCTACTGTCAATAGAGATGACAGAGGAAAGGGGAGGTTAATGGGTATTTAAGAGAAAAATAAATCATGTATATTTATGTATATATTATCTATCTATCTATCTATCTATCTATCTATCTATCTATCTATCTATCTATCTATGTTTTCAATCTTTTGGTGATGAACTGGAGTTTTTTTTTCCACTGACTAGATTTTAATATTATGTTTTTGGTTTAAAGCACACTCATAAAGCAGCTTCTACAATTTCTAGTTTTGAACAGACTTAAAATAGAACAAAGCCTTAATATATACGTAGGGAAACTGCATGAATATTTCTGGATATTTATGACCTTTCTCCTCAATTTTTTAGAGTTGACAGCCAATAACAATGTTTTTAAATATAAATTCCATTTATCAAGTTTTTCCATATTATTCAAATTCGTTTCCACAGAAACTGCATTCTTTGCTTTCCCATTGATTTTCATAATGATAAATTACATAACGAGACTGACAAATCCAACTAGCAGGAAGAGTGGGAACCAATGATGCTGATTTACTGGGGAAGGATGAAGTAAATAATGGAAGCCAATCTCTAATAGTTAGGAGATTTCATTGTGTTCTGGGCCTCAAGCTCTACAGAGGGGATGAGTAAGTAGTACAGATAAGTTTGGAAAGTTGAATTAGTAGAAATTTATTAACAGCATTTATACTCGTCAGAGGTGTAAGAGAAGTGGCGCAGAACTGCTGAACAAAACCTACCAGTATGAAAGTATGAATTATGTATATGTTCTATACATAGTACTTCCCTGAAGCTCCTATTCTCAAGGAATTTGCATTTTTAATAAATTTATAATTAATCAAGTTATGATGAAAATTGAGGGGAAAATAATTAGGAGAGGAAGAAAGAACATGAATATTATTTCAAATGAGATTATTAATGAGACTGTTCCCCTAAATGTGACCTTTGAGCCAGGCACTAGTGACTCATGCTTGTAAACATAGCTACTTAGGAAGCTGAGATCTGAGGACTGGGGTTCAAAGCCAGCCAGGGCAGGGAAGATTGTGAGACTCTTATCTCCAGTTAAGCACCGAAAAAAGCCAGAAATAAGGTGTTGCTCAAGTGGTAGAACAATAGCCTTAAGCCAGAAAGTTCAGGGATAGCATCTAGGCCTTGAGTTCAAGCCCCAGGACTGACACAAGAACAACAACAAAAGATAACCTTTGTGTAGACATTAGTAAAGCCTGGAGACATTCAGGAGGACATCAGAAGGTTATTATAGGCAAAGACAGGAATTATTTGGCTTGGTCAAAGACATATGAGAATACCATTACACCCGGAAGGGTGAATATGTTGAAGAGACTTAAGAACATCACCAAAATACTCAACTTACATTTAAAAAGACTATTCTCTCAACTGTCGAAATGAGACCTAACAACTTGAATTTATAAACTAGACTCTGCTAAGCCTAGGGGATATCAGTTTGGAGCCTATTTGGCACAAGGACAATGTTAAACCTCACTACTCTAAACCAAAATTCTCCAAGACTCCTTTAATGCTAGTGAATGCTATGCTAACTTCTGAATAAAATGCATTCTTGATCAATCCCCATCACTCAAGGACCATCCTCAATTAGTCATTAAGCTGCTAAGTCTTGTTTCTTTTGTTATTGTTATAGGTTATTCTAAACGATCATTCCAGGTCCCTAAGCCCTGTACCTTTTTTTTTTTCTGGTTCTAATATAGATGTCAAATAGCTATTGAAGAGAAACTTAAAAAGATTTCTAAATAGAGTTTTATTTTGTTTTGCTTAAATAAACACTTTCTTTTAGCCAGATATCACTGGGCCTCATACCTGAAAATTCTAGCTATTTAAGAAGCTAAGACCCAGTGGACTGCAATTGGAAGTTTGCAAGACTCCATCTCCCAAATAACGAGAAAAAAGCTTGGATGGAGGTGTGGCTTATGTGGGAGATCATAGACAAGCAAGCTAGCTGAGCAAGCTTGAAGCTCTGAGTTCAAACTGAGGTACCAGGCTGAATGATAAATCATTAATCAAATATCAGTCACTCTCTGACTGTCAATACTTTGCCCATAGGCCAAACTCTTAACATGATCCAGAAGACCCTTTACCATTTCCTTCCTTGTTTTACCTACTTCCCATGCCTTACATCAACCACTCTTTTTTTGTTTGGTTGTATAAATGTAGGGACTTTTTGTTAAGTTTTTCTTTTGCTAAACATCCTAAGATGTCTTCTAAATTAAGGCCATTTTAACTTAGCATGAAATACTCAATGCCTTTCTTTTTTTTCCCTCCCTCTGTCCCTCCCTCCCACCCTCCCTTCCTTCCTACCTCTTTGTCTCTCTTTTCTTTTCCTTCCTTCCTTCCTTCCTTCCTTTCTTTCTCTTTCATTCCTTCTTCTTTATATCTCTCTTTTTTTTTCAGTCTCTCTCTCTCTCTCCTCCCTCTCTCTCCCTCTCCCTTGCCCCCTCTCCCTGAATTGAATTCACTGTCTCATGCTCTTTATCAGTTTGATTGTTTATAGCTGGTGCTCTGTTTGACCCATGACATCAGCAGAACTTTTTTCTAGTTAATTGGAGATAGGATTTCAAAGACATTTCTTTCTGGACTTGGCTTCAGATCACAATATTCTGATGTTAGCCTTCTGAGTAGCAAGGTTAAATGTAATCCACCAGTGCCTGACGTAAAATTTCAAAATCTCAGAGTTGCTCTTATAAAACTGCTCAAAAAAACCTTTTTACTATTGAGGGCTCTTCAATAACCTGAGAATTTCCCATATCATCAAATTTGTTATGAAACCAAACCAAATGAATACGGGTTTAGAGGACAGCTGGAGTTGCTTATGGGATATGTGCTAGAATCTATTATGAAGAAAATTGTGGAGATCCTGGTATGCAGAAGTTGAGAATCTGATTGATTAGACAGAAACAAATGAGATGTGTGGAAACAGTAAGAAAAAATGGTTACTAAGACAACTCCATTGAAATCAGCTTTTTAGCCTGTCAGGCCAGGTCTTCATTAATGTCTTTTTATTGTATTGTATTTTAATTATTTATTTCATTTTTATCTCATTTTTTTTCTCAAATTTTTATTATCAAACTGACATACAGAGAGGTTACAGTATCATACGTTGGGCATTGGATACATTTCTTGTACTGTTTGTTGCCTTGTCCCTCATGCCCCCCTCCCTCCCCCCCTTTCCCTCCTCCCCCCTGGTGTTCAGTTCACTTACACCAAACAGTTTTGCAAGTATTGCTTTTGTAGTTATTTCTCTTTTTTTTTTTTTACCCTGTGTCTCTCGAATTTGGTATTCCCTTTGAATTTCCTACTTCCAATACCAGTAAACACGGTTTCCAATATACTCAGATAAGATTACAGAGATAGTGTAGGTACAAACATAGGAAGGTGATACAAAACATTATCTATAATAGAAACTACACATACACATAGGACGTTGAAAGTGGTTACAACTGTGATATATCACTTGTTTCCATAACATGGAGTTCATTTCAATTAGCATCATCTTATGTGTTTCTAAGGGTATAGCTATTGGGCCTTGTGATGCTCTGCTATGGCTTGCCTAAACCTGTACTAATTATTCCCAATAAGGGAGGCCATAGAGTCCATGTTTCTTTGGGTCTGGCTCACTTCACTTAGTATAACTTTTTCCAAGTCCTTCCATTTCCTTACAAATGGGACAATGTCATTCTTTCTGATAGAGGCATAAAATTCCATTGTGTAAATGTACCACATTTTCCTGATCCATTCATCTATGGAGGGGCATCTGGGTTGGTTCCAGCTTCTCGCTATGACAAATTGTGCTGCGATGAACATTGTTGTGCTGGTGGCATTACTGTGATTTTGTTTGTGGGCTTTTGGATAGATACCCAACAGTGGGGCTGCTGGGTCATAGGGGAGTTCTATATTGAGCCTTCTGAGGAATCTCCATACTGCTTGCCAGAGTGGCTGAACCAGTTTACATTCCCACCAACAATGAAGTAGGGTTCCCTTTTGGCCACATCCCCTCCAACAATTGTTATTATTAGTTTTCTTGATATATGACATTCTTGCTGGGGTGAGATGGAATCTCAATGTTGTTTTGATTTGCATTTCCTTTATGGCCAGTGATGTAGAGCATTTTTTCATATGTCTATTGGCCATTCTCATTTCCTCATCAGAGAAGTTTCTTTGTAAGTCTTTAGCCCACTTGATGAGGGGGCTATTGGTTCTTTGCAGTTTTGTTTTGGAAGAAGGTAATTTTTTTAGTTCTGCATATATTTTAGAGATGAGGCCTTTGTCTGTTGAATGTCCGGTAAAGATCTTCTCCCAGTCTGTGGGCTTTCTGTTTATCTTGAGAGCTATGTCCTTTGCCGTGCAGAAGCTCTGGAGTTTGATGCAGTCCCATTTGTCCAACCTTTCTTTGATTTGTAGCCTTTCAGGGTCTTTGTTAAGGAAGTTCTGTCCTGTGCCAAGGAGCCCAAGTGTTTCTCCTACTCCTTCCTTTAGTGTTTTCAGGGTGCCTGTTTTGATTTCAAGGTCTTTAATCTATTTGGAATTGATTTTGGTGCAGGGTGATATATAAGGATCTAGTTTTAGTTTGTTGCATGTGTTGAGCCAGTTTTGCCAGCACCACTTGTTAAAGAGGCTATCTTTCTTCCATACTATTGTTTTAGCTCCTTTATCAAAGATTAAGTAGGCATAGTTCTGTGGGTTTAATTCTGGGTCTTCAATTCTGTTCCATTGGTCTTCAGGCCTGTTCCGGTGCCAATACCAAGCTGTTTTTATTACTATAGCTTTATAATACAGCTTGAAGTTGGGTATTGTAATTCCTCCAGCACTGTTCTTTCTGCTTAGGAGTGTTTTTGCTATTCTAGGTCTTTTATTGTTCCATATGAATTTCTGGATTGCTTCCTCTATTTCATTAAAGAATGGTGTTGGGATATTAATGGGTATTGCATTGAATTTGTAGATAGCCTTTGGCAATATTGCCATTTTGATTACATTAATCCTCCCAATCCAGGAGCATGGGAGGTTTTTCCATTTTCTTAGTTCTGACTTAATTTCATTTTTCAAGCTTTTAAAGTTCTCTTCAAAGAGGTCTTTCACTTCTTTGGTTAAGGTTATTCCTAGGTATTTATGTTTTTGGGGGCTATTGCAAAAGGAGTTGCTTTCCTGATTTCAGCCTCGGTCTTCGGGTTGTTAGCATAGAGAAAGGCCGTTGATTTTTGAAGGTTTATTTTATATCCTGCAACTTTGCCAAAGTTTTGTATCAGCTCTAGTAGCTTGGGGGTAGAGTCTATGGGATTCTTTAGGTATAGGATCATGTCATCTGCGAAGAGAGAAAGTTTAACGTCATCTTTTCCTATTTGGATCCCCTTTATATTTTCTTCTTGCCTAATTGCTCGGGTTAGGAATTCTAGTACAATGTTGAAGAGCAGGGGAGAGAGTGGACATCCCTGCCTTGTTCCTGATTTTAAAGGGAATGGCTTTAGTTTTTCACCATTTAGAGTTATGCTTGCTGTTGGTTTGTCATAAACTGCCTTGATTATATTCAGGAATGTTCCCTGGAATCCTAGTTTTTCCAGGGCTTTTAGCATAAATGGGTGCTGGATTTTATCGAACGCTTTTTCCGCATCCAGCGATAAAACCATGTGGTTCTTTACCTTGCTCCGTTTGATGTGGTGGATTACATTAATTGACTTGCGTATATTAAACCAGCTTTGCATCCCTGGGATGAATCCAGTTTGATCGTGGTGTATGATTTTTTTGATGACCTGTTGAAGTCGATTGGCCAGAATTTTGTTGAGAATTTTTGCATCTATGTTCATCAGGGAGATTGGTCTGTAGTCTTCTTTCCGTGATGAGTCTCTGCCTGGTTTTGGGATGAGGGTTATACTGGCTTCATAAAATGAGTCTGGCAGTGAACGTTCTCTTTCAATTTCATTGAAGAGTTTGAGAAATATTGGAGTGAGTTCTGTTTTGAAGGCCTTGTAGAATTCTGCGGTGAATCCATCTGGACCTGGGCTTTTCTTGGATGGGAGATCATTTATTGCTGTTTCTATTTCAATACTGGATATGGGTCTGTTTAGAAGGTTTAAGTCTTCATAGTTGAGTTTGGGGGTATCAATTTTTTCTAGGAAATCATCCATTTCTTCCAAGTTCTCGAATTTGTTGGCATAAAGGTTTGCAAAATAGTCCCTTATTATTTTCTGAATTTCGGTTATTTCTGTGGTGATGCTACCTGTTTCATCTCTTATCTTGTTTATTTGAGTGTGCTGCCTTCGTTCTTTGGTCAGGTTTGCCAGGGGTCTGTCTATCTTGTTGATTTTTTCAAAGAACCAACTCTTTGTTTTGTTGATTCTTTCGATGGTTTTTTTCGTCTCTAATTGATTTAATTCTGATTTGATTTTAATTATTTGCTTTCGTCTATTGACTTGGGGTTTGGCTTGCTGTTCTCTCTCCAGAAAATTAAGGTGCTTCCTTAAATTACTGAGTTGCTGTTTCTCCAGTTTGTTGATGTATGTACTCAGAGATATAAATTTTCCTCTGAGTACTGCCTTTGCTGTGTCCCAAAGGAGCTGGTACTTTGTGCCCTCAACTTGGTTGAAGTCCATAAACATTTGAATTTCTGTTTTAATTTCTTCAATGACCCACTGATGGTTCAGCAGTGTGTTCTTTAGTCTCCATGAATTGTGGGATTTTCTGTGGTGGCTGAATGAGTTGAGCTCTAATTTTATTCCATTGTGGTCTGAAAGAATGCAGGGAATGATTTTGATACTTCTGAATTTGTACAGATTTTCTTTGTGCCCTAAGATGTGATCTATTTTGGAGAATGTTCCGTGTGCTGCCGAAAAGAATGTGTATTCTGTCCTTGCTGGGTGGAATATTCTGTAGATGTCGATTAAGTCTAGTTGGTCTATGCAATTGTTTAGTTCTGTGGTTTCTTTGTTCAGTTTTTGGCGTGTCAGGCCAGGTCTTCATTAATGTCTTTTTTATTGTATTGTATTTTAATTATTTATTTCATTTTTATCTCATTTTTAAAAATGGGTATAATCTAAAAAGTTGAACTTATAGAAGTAAAAAGTATGATGATCTGTAATTTCTTAAAAGGCTTATCAATTAACCAGCCTTTCCAGCAAAGAATGATAGCTTCCTCTTCTAAGGAATCTATTACTGGTTGAGCTGTTTTAATATTTAATTGTTATTAATGTGTGTGTGGAATGATAGACCAACTTCTTCAATTGCAATTTCTTCTGAAGGTAGGTATCCCTCCATTAAGAGTACATTCACCTTATGCAATAATGATCCACGAAGACATGCTGAATTGATTCCAAATTCTCCTAGGATAATAACACTTATACTGAACACATGAGGAACATCTAAAAGAGACTTCAAAGAGGCAAACTGTACAGGCATTTAGTCTCCTTATGCTTTTTTCAAACTGAAATATATTTGTACCTGCCTGGTAAGAGAGGGGATTCAAGAAATACTACAAAGTGACTTAGAAAGCAATTCAGGTAAGACTGGATGGGGAATAAAGTGACGTAAATCATTTTAAGATGTCTCTGTTTGAAGATTCCATTGGTTTCCTTAAGCATAATTTGTTTTATGATTTTCTTCCCCTTGCAAACAGCAAGTTTCATTTTATTGCCATGCTGCTCTTATTTCAGCCCTCCCCCCCAAAATAAATCTAGGCCAAATCTAAATTTAGGATAATATGTAAGTGATTCTAACTTATTTCCCAGCAAACCAGTGACCTCTGTGTCTTGCTGGCTAAGAAATGTGGAACACAGGCTGTTTCTAGCTCAAATTATGCAAGGTTTGTCTCACTGAAAGGTTACAAAGAGGCATTCTGTTGAGTGTACAAGTTTTAAGTGAGGGTATACCACTCATCTTTTTTCTTTTTTTTTTTTACCCCATGTTGATTTTTTTTAATACCAGAAAGGCTTTCGAACCTCTGTGAGAAAATGAGTTTCTGTAGATGACCACAAAGCTGCTTTGAGCCGAAGTAGATAAAAGGTGTTTAATCAAGGCTGCACCACGGGTCACTGACACATCTTTTAAATTGGATATATTTGTGCTTACTTATTAATATGTCACCTAATTGTAATTTTCTTTTTTTAATTAATTTTCTTTACATATGAAACTCTAACCCATCTGTATATCACTTTGACAATAAAAAATCAATTAAAAACCAGGATAAACATAAAAATGTAGTTTACTGTAAATGGCTACTACAGTACAAGTACAAGATAACCAGATTAAAAAATTATCACATGCCAACTGGCACACAAATATGATAGTTACCATGACAGCAAATCCCTGGCTTTGTACACACAATTCTCCTCTCAGCCTTCTGAGTAATGGGATTATAAACTGAACCACCAGGCCCTGATCACAGTTACCAATATTCTACTCTATTTGCACCTCTATTTCCTAATTACCTTTGATAACAATATCAGACGACTGTGGATAGAGATGGGCCCAATGAAAGGGAATCTAATGGGAAACAATCACAGAATAGCTCTAGAGTGCAAGGGACAAAGTATGCTGTAGAGAACGTCAGAGAATGTCTTACTTGGGTACTGATTGGTACTGGGGCTATGGATATTCTCTCCATTAACCAGGCAGTATAGAATATGCTGCCACAACCACATCACTTCTATCATCTCTTTCATTTGTGCTATATGATATTTGTGGTTTTAACCCTCACATTTTTTGACTCTTCTAGAAGTTGACATTTTCAGTAAACAGGTCAGCAGCTTATGAGATAATGGCTTTAGCTGAACAAAATTCCTGATAACTGTCTAAGGTACTGAAGAATTGTTTCCCATGGCTCGTATTCACTGCTTCACAACCAGTCTCTGTGATCTGTTTGTTCATTTATTTTTAGAAATATATCTAACATTTCCTGGTGGAACTTGACTTTTTAATGAAGGATCCACTTCTGAACACACACTAGTTACCTTCCCTTTAAAATCAATGGTAGACAAAAAAAAAGAGTGCTCACCATCTTTTCCTTTGACATTGAATTCCATTCATGATACGTTTCTGTGGTGAGTGCCCTTGATTGGTTATCAGTAAGACGTTGTAGAATAGTGTGGTCATTGCACCTACTATGTACAGCATTAAATCATGGCTTCACCAAGAATCCAAGTCCGTTACTTTCAGAAATACCTCAAACAAATCTTGTATCAGTATAAATACAATATTTGTTTATTTTTAAGGATTGTGTAAATGCCACAGACACTAATCTTAAACATTAGAGGTAGTTGGTATATAATGACCAGAACACAAAAGATATTCAAATAAGAATAAGTTAAGGGCTGGGAATATGGTCTAGTGGCAAGAATGCTTGTCTCATATACATGAAGCCCTCAGTTCGATTCCCCAGCACCACATATATAGAAAATGGCCAGAAGTGGCACTGTGGCTCAAGTGGCAGAGTGCTAGCCTTGAGCAAAAAGAAGTCAGGGACAGTGCTCAGGCCATGAGTCCAAGGTCCAGGACTGGCAAAAAAAAAAAAAAAAAAAAAAAAGAATAAGTTAAGATTTTTTTGGTGAAGTCATTGGTATTATTTTCAACAATCTGCCAACTATTTTTTGAGGAATAATTCTTATTATCTTTTTGTTTACTTATTCATTCAACCAGCCTTGATTTTGAAGAACTGAGGGTAAGGAACTACACTGAAAAAAATAGATGGAAAAAACTCAAGTTAATTTCTTTTTTTAGCCAGTCCTGGGGCTTCAACTCAGGACCTGAACATTGTCCCTGGTTTCTTTATGCTCAAGAATAGCACTCTACCCACTTGAGCCACAGCACCACTTCTGGCTTTTTCTGTATATGTGGTGCTGAGCAATCAAACCCAGGGCATCATGTATTCAAGGCAAGCACTTTACCACCTGGCCACATTCCCAGCCCCCCCCCCCAAGTTAATTTATAAAGCATCTCAAAGATTAAGTAAGGTGGCTGAGTAGGTATACTAAAAATTACATTTTCAAGGAAATATAATAATCACTTAACTGAGGTATCTACAGAGTTCCTGTTCTAATTTACAGTTGAAAAAAACCCAATCTCTTTCCCCTTTCTGACAAAGTGGAACCTCATATCATAGATTTTATTTCCAGGTTTCATGAGAAAGTTCCCATCCTTCTCCTCTGGGTTTTTTAGAGACACTGAGAAATACAAGTTTTATTCTATCATCAAGTGCCATGACTCACTCAGAGACAAGGTCTAGGGATGGAGGATACAGAACATTCGGACAACTCTTGGAAGTTATTTATAAACTGGTAGAATCATCTGATATGTTTTTTAGCAGAAATCTTTGCCTAGACATAGTTTACACTCAGCAAACTGCAGAGTTATTGTGTGTCATCAGGTACCTTTGAAATATGTCTATATCCCTGCAACTCTTAGAACAGTTACCTTGAGAAACATATTTATTATGTTTTACTTTGTACCTCCCATCTTTCCTTTCCCCCATAGGCAATCACTGATCTGCTTTCTGTCATTGACTAATTTGCATTTCTGCAATTATAAATAAAATGAAAAATGTGGACTATTTTTCTTTCTTGTTTTTTAAAAATTATTTTGATATTCATCAACATATTTCCCTGTTTTCACAGCTAATTTTAATGTATAATATTTTATTGTATTGTCATAATACAATTTTCTTGTTGATTCTGATTGTTCTATTTCTGTGGATAAAAGTTATATTTTGGTCAATAGAGGTTCTATAAATATTCATGTATATATCATTATATGGATATAAAGTTGTATTTGTTTTGGACAGATACCTGGTTCGGAGTGCAATTGATAGATACAAAAATTATATGCTTAGTATTTTAGATAGCTGAAAAAGCTACTTTCTAGAGTGATTGTATCATTTTTTATTTCCACCACCATGCATGAGTATACCAATTAACCCACACCTTCAGTGGCCTTCATATGATGACTCTTGATTTTGAACTCTTCTATAGATATATCGTGGTACCTTATGTGATTTCAATTTTTATTTCCCCAATGACTAAGGTTGTTGAGTATCTTATTAAGTCACCATGTGTAATATGTTCTTTTGAAAGTTTTAAAAAATCTGTTTGTATTTTAGGTGTAATATTTTCAATTATCTTAAGAGCTTTAAAATGTATTTTTGAGATAAGAAGTCCTTTATAAGACTATATGATTCATTAATTATTTCTCATGATTTAAGGTTTGAGTATGTATGTGCTTTCTGTAAAGCAAGAGATTCTTAATTTTGATGAAATTTATTTTTTTTAGTTTGTGTTTTGAGTGCTATACATAAGAACCAGTGCCTAATAAAGAGTCACAGTTTTTCTAAGATATTTTTCTTTACATATTTTATAGATTTAAAGTTTACATATAGCTCTATGGTATTTGTTATTTAATTTTTCCATGTCATATAGTCGGAAAATTCTACTTATATTAATGTCACCTGTATTGTAATGAGACGAGCTCAACTGAAGATTATGGGAAACTGAAGAGATAAAAAATTGACAGAAACATAACTGAAAAAATTTGTAATATGCATGGCCAGGGTTACATCCGTGGACTCAGTGTAACAAGTGGCCAAAGTCAAGTCAGGTAAATATAGTTTGACATCAGAAACCAATCCTAGCAAAATACACTGCTGATTTTCATAACCTTAAGAGCAATAATAACAAATCATTTCATGTCATGGAAATGTTTTTTTGGCGATGTATTCATATACCACCCATGTCTATTTTCAACAACCTTTACAAATTTGTTTTACAACATTTTTCATCACTAATGCTCTCATTCATCCCTTTGGTACTCACCATGGTGGTGTCTCTTTGCAGATAACGCTTCTCTTGGCAGAATTTTTGATACTTGTCTGTCTTCAGCACTTTGAACATACTTCATTTAGAGCACTGTATACTGAAGTGTTTTCCTTCCCTATGCCACACCTGACTGTGGTGAAAAGGTCATATATTCTACAAAATGTGACATACCTGCACCCATTAAAAGCAAGGATGAATGGTAAGAATAAATTCTATTTTTAACTAATAATTGACTGGTATAATGACTTCTTAGAAGATTTTGAATGGAGGAGGTTTAAGTAAGCTGAGGGACTTTCAGAATTGTCATATAGAAACAATTCAGACTAATACTAGGAACCATAGATGTGAGATTTGCAGGTCACTGTAATGAGGGTATAGCTTTTCTATACCTAAAAAAATGCCTGAAAGCAGAATGATCTATTTTAAGAGCTTATTCCTATCAGCTGAGTTTGTCCAACAAATAGTCTGTAAATACTTGGCAGGATTGTTGCTTATTAAACCAAATATTCAGTGAGTCTAGATGAAAGTTCATCTTTAGAAATACGTTATCATTTAAATTTGTGATGTTATTGAGGCATTGTCCACGGCTATTACACAAATCTCTCTTCTTCCTTTTCCTGCCCTATGTGTTCCTTTCATTTATTCTCATTCCATTCTATTCCATTTATTTGCCAATTCTTATATGCCCCATCAATAAGAATTTTATCAATAAAAAGAATTTGTCTCTTAAGTCACATTCCTTTGCTGATTCAAATCTCTTAAAACTTATTTATATCAGAGTGCTGATATCTGAACGTTACACCCAATTAAAAAGAAAAACCTGCAGTAGTGATGCTTTACTTACAGAATTATGGCTAATGACTGAAGCGAGTTTGCTCCTACTATGTTATTACATTTTATTCTTCTCATTTAATCATCCTGATGATCTTATGAGTTAGTGGATGATTCCTATTTTGCACATGGAATTTTTCCTAACCTCATTTACCCTTGTAAAGTCCACCCGTGTCTGATTCTCAAATCAAACTATTCAATATGAAAACACACATTCTCTTCAAACACCTGGTTTTGCCTCAGACACATTATTTTGTTCCATTTGTTCACTCCTCTTTGTTACCATACAATGTTAATGCCACCCTTTACAACTACTTTTCTTTATTTTTAAGTGATAATTAATTCAATTTTTATATATAATTTTTTTCTTATTTATTCTCAAAGTGATATACAGAGAGGTTACAGATTCATACTTTAGGCCTTGGGTTCATTTCTTGTACTGTTTGTTACCACCTCCCTCATTCCTCCCCTCCCTCCCTTTCCCTCTCCCCCCATGTTGTTCAGGTGGTTTACACAAAGAGGTTTTGCAAGTATTGCTTTTCTAGTCGTTTGTCTTTTTAGCCTTTATCTCTCAATTTTGATATTTCCTTTCACTTTCCTAGTTCTAATACCAGTATATATGGTTTCCAACGTACTCAGATAAGATATAGTGATAGTGCGGGTACAACCACAGGAAGGGGATACAAGAGGATCATCAACAATAAAAGCTACGGTTTCACATGGCATGTTGAAAGTAATTACAACAATGATATAGCAGTCATTTCCATAACATGGAGATCATTTCACTTAGCATCATCTTATGCATTCATAAGAGCATAGCTATTAGGCTTTTGTGATCCTCCGCTGTGACTAGCCTAAACCTGTGCTAATTATTCCCTATGAAGGAGACCACAGAGTCCGTGTTCCTTTGGGTCTGTCTCACTTCACTTAGTATAATTTTTTCCAAGTCCTTCCATTGCCTTATGAATGGGGCAAATGTCATTCTTTCTGATAGAGGCATAAAATTCCATTGTGTATATGTACCCACATTTTTCTGATCCATTCATCTACCGAGGGGAATCTGGGTTGGTTCCATATTTTAGCTATGACAAATTGTGCTGCGATGAACATTGTTGTGCTGGAGGCTTTAGTGTGTTCTTGTTTGTGGTCTTTTGGGTAGATGTCCAAAAGTGGGGCTGCTGGGTCATAGGGGAGCTCTATGTTTAACCTTCTGAGGGATCTCCATACCGCTTTCCAGAGTGGCTGAACCAGTTTACATTCCCACCAACAATGAAGTAGGGTTCCCTTTTGGCCACATCCTCTCCAACATTTATTATTGTTAGTTTTCTTGATAAAGGACATTCTTACTAGGGTGAGGTGGAATCTCAATGTTGTTTTGATTTTCATTTATTTTAAAAGACCACAAATAGCAAAAACAATCCTAAGCAGAAAGAATAGTGCTGCAGGAATTATAATACCCAACTTCAAGCTGTATTATAAAGCTATAGTAATAAAAACAGCTTGGTATTGGCACCGGAACAGGCCTGAAGACCAATGGAACAGAATTGAAGACCCAGAAATGAACCCACAGAACTATGCCTACTTAACCTTTGATAAAGCAACTAAAAAAATAGGATGGAAGAAAGATAGACTCTTTAACAAATGATGTTGGCAAAACTGGTTCAACATATGCAACAAACTAAAACTAGATCCTTATATAACACCCTGCACCAAAATCAATTCCAAATGGATCAAAGACCTCGAAATTAAAACAGATACCCTGAAACCACTAAAGGAAGGAGTAGGAGAATCACTTGGGTTCCTTGGCACAGGACGGAACTTCCTTAACAAAGACCCAGAAATGCTACAAACAAAGAAAGGATGGACAAATGGGACTGCATCAAACTGCAGAGCTTCTGCCAGGGCAAAGGACATAGCTTGCAAGATAAACAGAAAGCCCACTAATTGGGAAAAGATATATGCAGAACTAAAAAAAAATTACATTCTTTCAAAACAAAACCACAAAGAACCAACAGCCCCCTCAGCAAGTGGGCTAAAGACTTACAAAGGGACTTCTCTGATGAGGAAATGAGAATGGCCAAGAGACATATGAAAAAGTGTTCTACATCTACAACTATTTTTCATCTAATGGAAACTTTTACAGGTCTTCTAAACTTAGTTTGGTCTCTGTGAAATGATATATATGTATACACAACTTTATATACACTATATATGTGTATATTATATAATATAAACCACAAATTTATATTTGAACCCTTTAAGTGGTCATGAATTCATTTTAGGACTACTAGGAAGGGATCCTGAATGTAGGTAGACCCACTGAATTCTTACTGATGAACATTACACTCCTTTGAGTGGAATTTATTAACGTCAGTCTGCACTAGACATTTACTACTTTATGTTTATTAATGTAATATTAGTTAAATGTGCAAAATATTTTAACATGAGGCATTGAAGTTGAACTAAAATGTAAACTTCAAGATTGCTATTCCTTCCACTCACACTTACGGTATATGTAAAAAAATGCTGAATCTGAATACTGCAAACGAGCAACATAACTTAGAAAAATTTGAAAAAAAAAGTTTGGTTAACATATATCCTGAATAGACAAATAAGAAAAGTTTATCTTCTTTATGCTAAATGATACTTCATTTTTAAAAACTTAGCCTTTGGGGTAAAATGAAAGTGCGAGAAAAAGGTAACTTTTAGAGGAAGCTTATATTCTTGAGGTTCATTTTTCATATTTTTTGCACACACAGCTTAAAGTAGAAATGCTTATTTGCAAATACCAGGAAACATAAAAATACATCAAGTGTTTACAAAATGCAATGGAAAAAGAGGTATAGATAAAATTGACTGGAGATTGAAGTGAAAAGAATCCAAAGTAGGAAGATTTCAGGCTTCAGAGAGTGCAATCAGAAGACTGTCAAATTTCACTGATATCTCAATGCTGCTGGTAGATTGATGGATGTTGCTAATAATATATCAATGGAAATGTCTGTGGCCATTCTGAAGATGTTTTTATCAGTGTGAGAAAGGATGTCTGCTAAGATTGAAATAAATAATGTACAGTCTTCTCTCATTGTTCATAAGTGCTTCTGATCATTATTTACTGGGCCTGTTCTCCTTGTGACTTTCATTTGAAAATGGCATAGAATCATGTTTTATTGTTCTTTTTTACTTAATCTTAGAAGCCTTATTATTCCAGGCGCTCATGGGTGGTATATGTGTGTGTATGTGTATGCATATGAATAGGACTATTCATGAGAATATGAGCCATATATGTGTTTGACTTATTATTCCAGACTCTTATGGATAGTATGTTTACATATGTGAATAGGTGTGTTCATGCATGGAAGTCATCTATGTGTGTGCATATGTGTTCTTTTACTGTCTTATTGAAGCCATCTGCAATTTTTTGTTTGCATCCAGTGATCCAATAGCTTTCGATTGGATACTGGCAAAAATGAATCATCGCAATAACAAATAGAATTTTAGTTGCTCATATGCTACATGTTTGAAAAGACAATTTCTAATAACCATATAATAGAGAATAACAAGGATTCAATCTTCTCTCCCCAAAACTAGGAAGCAAAATAAGAAGCAACATATGTGCTTGCATATTAAGAAGTCAAATAATTTTCATACAAAGATTTTTTAATGGGAGAAAAAATTTATTAAAATTATGCTTGGTGTTTTCACAATCTTTCATCAATCTGAGTGAATATGCATGCCGAGAATTTCATGAATTTATCAAGCTACCTTTGGTGGACAGACTCAATTCTAAGAATCATTTATCAGGCTAAGCTGTTTCCATTTGAACTGACAGTAAAATCTTCCTATGAGAACAGTTTGAATGGGTGAAATGAACTATTTTTCTCTTTATAGCTAAATGATGTGCACATGACACAACATATTTTAGATAAAAAATCTTCTTGAGTTTGATGAATGAAAATGTATAAAGTAGAATTCTATTCAACCTGATTTTTATAATGAATCAGAATATACATTTCTCTTTCAGATGGGCTGTGGAGTTCTGCTAATGCGGTTGTCACAAACAGATATATATGAAAATTACATGCTGTAGCATCGTTATTATTCAGTGAAACTTTTAATTTACAATAAATGATAGTTAGGTACTGATAGCTCACACCTATCATCCTACATACTTAGGAGGCTGAGATTTGAGGATTGTGGTTCAGTACCAGCCCAAGCACACAAGCCTTTCAAACTGCATCTCCTATTAAACTGCAAAAAGCTGGAAGGGGAGGTTTGGTGTAAGTGGGAGAGTGCCAATCTTGAGCAAAAATGCAAAGTGACAGTGTGAGACCTGAATGTTCATGCCCCATGCCAACATACACACAAAAATAGCTGAAGACATTTATCAGTTTTTTTTAGCTTATCCAATAAATTGGCAAATATAGCACTGTAAAAAAAACTAAAAACAAATACCGGAGGATAAATTTCTTTAAAATTTGCTTAATTCAACTAAAATGTTTTAATTATCTCCCTAGTAGGTCCAGCACGATACAGTTGATACTTCTGATGGCATTCTTCCAGTGAATTTTGTTTAATTTTCAGTTCTAACAAACTGACAGCAATAAATGTGAAAAAAATAGGCAGAATATTGCATAGTTGTCCCAAATTATGAAATAAAGCATGTGAGGACAGGAATTATGCTAAATTTTAGGGTCAGTCTCTTCAATAATATTTTAAATGATAGGAAGAAATGTACCTTACAAGATTTTATATTTAGGATTTTAACTATTTCAATAATTCACTTATGCAAAGTCTGCACAGGAAATAAAATATAATAATCAAGCCATTAGTGTCTGTGTATTTATATTTTAATTCTAACTAAATCATTTGAAGATATTTTGTGGCTCTCTAGGTGGGTTGCATGTTTATAGTTTATGCTTTTTCAGAAAAAAAGTATTATTTTTCCTTAATTTGCAAAGATTTTTTTCTGGATAAAAATTCTAAGTTAGTATGCATTCCTGGTATACTAATAACATCTTCCAGTATTTTCTGACTAGCCTGGTTCCTCAGAAGATATTTGTTAATCAATATTGTTTTGATTCCACTGTACATCAGGTAGCCTTTTGTGTGGCTCCTTTCCAGAGCTTGTCTCTGCCACTGGGTTTTAGCAATTTGCTTGTAATATGCCCTAGTGTGTGGTTGGCTGTGATCTGTGGATCTGTGGGGTTACCATTTTTGTCATTTGGGGAAATTTTCATTCAGTATATCTCCAATTTTTTGAAGTACTTTTTTTTATCTCCAAGTTAAGAGACATACAAGTTAGAATGGGTTCTATTTATACCAAAGTACCACAGGTCTACTCATCTCTTCAGTTTCCTCCTATCATTGATTTAATACAAACTTTAATTGCTACATCACAAATAAATCATGCCTCAAGTTATATCATCTAATGTGCCACCACTTATAAAGCTACCTTTCAATTATCTCAAAAGCTTACATTCTTTTTTTGTTTGTTTCTCCCTTCCTTCCTTCCTTCCTTCCTTCTTTCCTTCCTTCCTTCCTTCCTTCCTTCCTTCCTTCCTTCCTTCCTTCCTTCCTTCCTTTCTTTCTTTCTTTTTCTTTCTTTCTTTCTTTCTTTCTTTCTTTCTTTCTTTCTTTCTTTCTTTTTTTCTTTCTCTCTTTCTCTCTTTCTTTCTTTCCTTTTCTCTTTCTTTCTTTCTTTCTCATTTCTTTCTTTCTTTTCTGAGACAGGGCTTTACTAGCTAGTTAGGCTGTCCTAGAAATCTCCATTTTCCTGCTGTAGCATCCCAGTGCTGAGATTACAGGTGCACTCAATGACCCCCAAAGAAGCTTTTACTCTCCATTAGTGAAGACTGCAAATTGAAGAGCTAAAATCTAGAACAGCATCTTTTTTTCATTAATTCTTCTTGTAAACTTGTCAGGCTGAAGTCACTACATTCCTACAACACAATCTTTTCCAATGCTGAGAACAGAACAACCTTGACTTTCATATATTGCAATAGTGGAGGATGGATGAAGAGTCTGGCAGTGAAGTAATCACAACAGCAAAAAACAAAAAAATTCTTTGGTAAAACATAAGCTCATTTGAGGAAAGTACATTGCTGCATAGGTGGGAGGTAAGACATGGTGTCAATCAGGAGATCCCATTGAGGCTACAGAGCCATAATGTGAAGACTTGGAGAACATGGCTATCCCTGGAAAAGGACCTTGCACATGATCTTGTGGAGGTGAGTGATTAACTGTCTTTGTTCCTGGGGTGATAGAAGAGGAAATAAATAGGGTAAGGCATACATGCTTCTATACACAGATGAACAGGACTACAATGGTAGCACAAAGTCACAAAGAAACAAACTTCACACACTTCCCAGGAGCCAGGATCAGTCTTGAGCTTCCCTTGCCTGTATGGCCCATTTTGATGACCGAATCTGACTCAAAATCATGAAAGAAATACTGTGCCCACCTCAGTGACAATAAGCTTGCCAATATTTCCCTATCTCCATAGAAAAATGCATCATTTAGACAATTCTATGCACATGGGTGCCAGAACTCCTTGGGAAATCTCATTCATCTCATCCATTGAATGATTAGCAGCCTGTTTGGTCCCTATTCAGTGATGTGATCAGCCGGCAGTACTATCAAAGCCACTTTCCAAATGTGACAGCCAAATGTTTGCTTGGGGGTAGTAAAATCCTCCCTGTCAAAGAACCACCATTTTAGTGTTTGTTTAGATCTACTGGCAATATCTGACTGTTCTTTGCATTTCTCCTGTTTCATCTGGTATTAAGGACAGTTCTCTTGTGTTCTGATGTCTTGAACCTATCATTTCATTCCATGTGAACTCTGGGATCTATTTGTGTATCTATGTATCCATGTATCCATGTATCCATGTATCCATCTATCTATCTATCTATCTATCTATCTATCTATCTATCTATCTATCTATCTATATCTCTATTGGCTTAGTACTCAGGATAAACTCAAGAAAGACTTTAGGTTGAATCTTAAATTCTCTCCCTGTGTAGCTTCTTTTGTGGTTAATTTGTCCTACAAATGCCATCTCTATTCCCTGCTAAGTTTTCACCTCTTCCTTTCTGCCATTTCCATGAATGACATTTGATACCTTTTTTGCCATGGTTCAGATAAACTGTTTTCACAGAAAACTAGGACAAATATAGGACACATCTCATTTTCTCATGCGTCACAGTGAGGCCCTCCCTCTTAAATAGTTTCTAAAAACAAGGGTTATTTTTTTAAATGCTTTTTCAAGTATTCTGTGTCAGGAATGATAAGTCTAGTTACAGCCATTTTGTGATGGCTGGAAAAGTTTCTTCCCACCCCAGATAGCTCTCCTACTTCCCCTTCCTCTTTTTTATTATATATATATTTTTTTATTATAAAACTGATGTACAGAGAGGTTACAGTTTCACACATTAGGCATTGGATACATTTCTTGTACTGTTTGTTACCCCTTCCTCTTTCTTGTGCTCTTCTCTTCTTCCTTCCTGTACCCCTTTTTATTTCTTTATTTATATAATTTTAAAGATAGAGTCTTGCTAACCTTACCCAAACTTGCTCCAATTTCATGATCATCCTGCAAAGTAGTTGGCACACAAACCAGACTGTCATCTTCTTAAATAAATTTTGGGATGTCTGCCTGTGTCTCCTGCCTGTAATCTTAGCTACTCAGGAGGCTGAGATCTGAGGATTGGGGTTTGAAGCCAGCCTCCTCAGGAAATCTCTTATCTCCAATAAACTACTCAGAAAATGCCGGAAGTGACAGTGTGTCTCAAGTGGTAGATTGCTAGCCTTGATCAGAGGGAAGGTCACAGACTAAATAACAATGACATTCACTAGACATTTGTTGGAAATGAACTTTACAACTTGCGATGGAGAGTGGGGAGTGGTAAGCTGGAGAAAATGAGGGAGGGGGTAACAGTGTTTAAAGAGAGAAATGAACTGATTACCTTACTTATGTAAGGTACAACCCCCCTATTCATCACCTTTACAATAAATTAAAATAAAATTTTAAAAAGAAAGTATGCTATGACATAAAAAAATAATTAAGATTATATGACCCAGCAGCCCCACTTTTGGGTATCTATCCAAAAGACCACAAACAAGAACACACTAAACCCTCCAGCACAACAATGTTCATTGCAGCACAATATGTCATAGCTAAAATATGGAACCAACCCAGATACCCCCTCAGCAGATGAATGGATCAGGAAAATGTGGTACATATACACAATGGAATTTTATGCCTCTATCAGAAAGAATGGCATTGCCTCATTCATAAGGAAATGGAAGGACTTGGAAAAAATTATACTAAATGAAGTGAGCCAGACCCAAAGAAACATGAACTCCATGGTCTCCCTCCTAGGGAATAATTAGCACAGGTTTAGGCTAGTCACAGCAGAGGATCACAAGAGCCTAATAGCTATGCCCGTATGAATGCATAAGATAATGCTAAGTGAAAAGAACTCCATGTTATGGAAACCAGTAATATATCACTGTTGTAATTACTTTCAACATGCCATGTGAAACCGTAGCTTTTATTGTTGATGATCCTCTTGTATCCCCTTCCTGTGGTTGTACCCGCACTATCACTGTATCTTATCTGAGTACATTGGAAACTGTATATACTGGTATTAGAACTAGGAAAGTGGAAGGGAATACCAAAATCGAGAGACACAGGATAAAAAGACAAACGACTACAAAAGCAATACTTGCAAAACTGTTTGGTGTAAACCAACTGAACAACTCATGGGGGGAGAGGGAAAGTGGGAGGGGAGAAGGGGGAATGAGGGAGGAGTTAACAAACAGTACAAGTAATGTATCCAATGCCTAAAGTATGAAACTGTAACCTCTCTGTACATCACTTTGACAATAAATAAGAAAAAAATAAAATATAAATTACAAAGATCAATGTCCAATGTAGAACCTAATCAAAAGACCAGGTTCCTAAATTCAAGTTATCCATACAGCATGAAAACTAGTGAAATAAGTAACAAAGGAGAAACTTTGTTTGGGAGATTATCATAAGATAAATTTATACAAACTTAAAATATATGATGAATCTGGACAACTAATGAATTAAAAATAATGAATATAAAAATGTGTGAAACAAACAGCCAGAAGGAACGAGCTTAGATAAATTCTCAATATTTCCAATGAGCAGTTACAATGATTTTATTCAGCTTGTGATGACAGAAGAGTAGATAGAAAACTCTTGAACTAAATCTTTGTCTCCAGATCCATATTTTTAGTTACTAATTAAATATTGCCACCTGATTACCACAAAAAAATTGGATCAATAATTAATAATATTAATAATAATAAAACACAAAACTCATGGACAGAGCCCAGGCCCAGAGCTCAAGCCCCAGGAGCAGTAAAGAAAAAAATAGTTAAATTTTGGATCAAGTTTAAACATTTCAATCACTATTTCTGCACTTCTCCTTTCTCCAAATTATTTTAATCTGATTTCCCCTGGTGTCACTGTCCCTAGTTCTTTGGGCTAACCATTCGCGTGTATGACTTGGGTATAATTCATCTTTTCCTTGCTTCTCAAGTTATCTACTTGTCAGCAGGACTAGGCATTTTGATTAGAATTCTTTCCTTGGGAAAAAAGATGAAATAATATTGATCCAGAATGGATCTTCCCTCCTTTTGTTTCGTGATACTCAGTGTCCTGGATTTCATACTAGTTTGCTGACCACATGTTTGAAGTTCTATGCTTTCATTCCAGCTACTACTAACTTCACAGCTTGGACCTGCAGACTTCCACTGAGCACTAGACTTCTATATATATTTGCTACTTCACATTTCCACCAAAGGATCTCAAAACAATACCAGATATATTATTTCAAAGAAAAATCACTCAAACTGTCCTCCTCTGAAACATGATGTTCATCCCAACTGCTCTATCCATCTAGCTGTGCCAGAAAAAAAGTAATTTTTTTTTCAAAAAGTTCTGTCTCAGAGAGGAAGATGGTGCCACCACAGTAGGGAGGCACCCCAACTTGCTCCAACTGAATAGCAAGCTGGGAACTCCAGAACCCAATACCCCATCAAGAACCCAGCAAAACCAGCAGCCAGAAGCAGTGGAGAAACACAGGAAATGAAAAGGAACAAAAAAAGAAGAGCCTATAAGGTGCATGGAGCTGGAGAATCTCCGGGGTAGCCTCCCCCCACCTGCCGACGCTGGCCTGAACAGGGCCAGGGGGACCCGGCGAACGGCAGACCAACTGCTGAAAAGCCACACCAGGAGCACAGAGTCCAGACAGCAGGACTCCACAGACCCCAGGGGGTGCGCGAACCAATCGAGACAGACGGCGATGAGGGGAAGTTTGGGACTGCATGGCCAGGATCGGACGTGAGCGGCGGGTGAACCGAGCAGTGCAGAAGGGGAGAGCTGGGGCCGCCACCACCAAACGACCATTCGCCACACCCCAGCACCCCACCCCTGAAGGGCCAACGGCGGTGCGGGACACACACACACACAATTCAGGACCAGTGAGTTCCCCATTGCCCCCCCCCCCCCAAACGGGAGACCAGCTGTCAGAGACCCAAGCCCTGCAGAGAAGCTAGAACTCCCTCCCTCCCCTTTCTCACCCCGAGAGAACAAAGAACTCCCAAATCAGGCCGCAAAAGGTCCCTTCAGACTCTGGGAAGAAACAGGAGCTAGCAGGGGAGGGGCGGAGCAGCGGCAAGGCAGCAGAGGAGCCTGAGCCAGCGGCACTGGACAAGCCTCCTTCCTAAAAGGGGCCCGGGGACGGCAGGCATTGGGAGCCCCACCTGAGGCGCCTGGGCCTCACAGACTTTTTCAAAAAAAGTCACAGGTGCGCTGGTGGGAAATACCAGCCTAGAAGGGACACCTGGGCCTGATCACACGCCCTTCTCGCAGCGGAGGCACAGTCTGTGGTGCTAACCCGCACCTGGACACGTTATCCCACTGGGGCCCACACATACCGCCCTCCACAGCGGACTCGAGGGAGGGCGCAAGCACACCCCAATAACCCGGGGCTCACTCTGGTAGGCATGCCCCGCACAGGTGGGCAGGGCCCCTCAGTGGCAGCGCCCGCTGTGGTGGGCGCACGTTGCTCAGATGGGCGGGGCCACCGGCAGCAGTGCCCACTCTGGTAGGCACATCTGCACAGGAGGGCAGAGCCCCCCAGCGACAGCACCCACTCAGTTTGGTGAATTTTGCACAAGTGGGTGGGCTGCCCCTCAACAACACTGGCCCTGGAGCCGTCCACACAAGAGGGTGAACCGCCTGAGAGGTGAGCTCCTCTGATCAAGATACAGAGTGGAAAAAGAACCAAAGAAGAGAAAAGCCTCCACGCCACACTGAATCAGTGACCAGCAAACCCCCACCAGGGGCACACTAGGGTCAGCACAACACAGCAGCGGGATACTATCCTGCAGAGAAAGACCCAGAACCTAGCCACCCCCAAGAGCAGGGAGGGTGACCACCCCGGCAACAACCGAGACGGTCACACTCACCCATTGGGCAGTAAGGATCAACAGCCAAGCTCAAACCCAGGGCCAGGACACAGACAAGTCTCCCACTGATGGACCAGTGGGAACTAGCACAAAGCCAAACCAGGGAAGCCACCCACAGATCTCCAGATGTGCAAATCACAAAGAAATATAACGAGTTTTGTCAAAGGGCAAGCCAACTCACCAGCTCCAAAAAGCAGCACAACTGAAGAGGAGATGGAAAATAAAAAAACAACTGAGGCCATGCTGGCAGAAATGATGGGACGCTTCAGAAACAAAATCAGAAAACAATTCCAGTAGTTTAGAGTGGAAGTCTTGAAGGACATCCAGGAAGTCAAGAAAGAAATGGAAGCAAAAATGGATACAGTGCAAACCTCCGTTAAAGAAGACCTTAACATCCTGAGAAGTGAAATTGCATGAAAAAATAGATTTAAAATACAACTCTTTAAAGGAAGAAATTTCCACAATCAGAGCTGATCTGGCAACCATAAATAGCTCTCTGACATCCATAAACTCCACAATTGAATCCACAGCACAAAGAATTGACCATATGGAATCCAGAATCTCCCTCTTGGACGATGATGCAGCCGATAAGTACCAGAAAATTAACACACTCCAAGAAACGGTAAAGCTCCAGGGTACACTAATCCAGGAGCTAGTGGACAAAGACAAGAGATATAATCTGCACATAATTGGAATAGAAGAAGGAGCCAAATACCAGAGCAGAGAGCTTCAACATATTTTCAATAAAGTGATTGCAGAAAACTTCCCCAATCTCACAAGGGACCCCATCCAGGTAACCGAAGCCTATAGGACACCTGGCAGACCAGACCCCAGAAAAGCCATGCCAAGGCACATAATATTCAAGACTTCAGATCTCAAGAATAAAGAGCAAATATTGAATGCAGCCAAAGTGAAGAAAGAAATTTATTACAATGGGAAGAGGATCTGAATAACAGCAGACCTCTCCACACAAACCTACCACGCATGAAGAGAATGGAAGAACACCATCCAAGTTCTAACGGCCAACAACTGCCAACCTAGAATAAAATATCCAACGAAGCTGGAGTTCATATTCAAGGGGAAAACCAGATCTTTCCATAGCAAACAGGACCTAAAGGAGTATGTGAATAAAAAGCCAGCCCTACAGCGAATTCTAAGAGGGAATACCACCCAACAGAAATCATACAGGACACACAGACAGAAACAGAAAGAAACTACAATAGCCAGAGCCAAACAGAAAGAGCAGCTCACTAAAGACAAGGAAAAAAAAAAAAAGAGGAAAAACAGCCCTACAAGAAAATGGAAGGAGAAAAAAAACCTTCTTATCCTTGATCTCTTCGAATATAAATGGTATAAACTCTCCAATAAAGAGGAGCAGACTGGAAGAATGGATCCGCAAACAAAAAGTTGCCATCTGTTGTCTACAAGAGACCCACCTTACAGCAAGGGATAAAAACAGGCTCCGAATGAAAGGAAAACAAACACATCTACCAAAATGGCAGGAGTAGCCATCCTGATCTCAGACAAGCTGGACTTCTCATTAAAATCAACTCAAAAAGACAAAGAAGGTCACTACATTTTAAAACAAGGAAAAATCCAGAATCAAGACATCACGGTGATAAATGTATACTCACCAAACAAAAGAGGCCCTACATATGTCAAGCAAATTCTCACAGAACTACAGAACAAGATAGACCCAAACACAATCATAGTGGGTGACATTAATACCCCACTCTCTCCAAGAGACAGATCCAACACCCAGAGGATTAGCAAGGGAGCTGAGGACCTAAGTAACACCATATCCCAAATGGATCTGACAGATCTATACAGATTCTTCCACCCTACACAGACCCAATACACCTTCTTCTCAGCAGCCCATGGATCATACTGTAAAATAGACCATGTCATAGCCCACAAAAAGAACCTCAGCAAATACAAAAGTATTGCCGTCATCCCATGTATTATATTTGACCACAGTGGATTAAAGGTAACCCTCAATAACAATGGCTACCACAGAGGCTATACACATTCTTGGAGGCTAAACCCCACACTGTTATCCAACACTTGGCCCACAGACCAAATTAAAGATGAAATCAACGAATTCATAAGCCACAATGACAATGAAAATACATCACAATAAAACATATGGGACATGGTGTAAGTGAACTGAACACCTCAGGGGTGGAAAGGGAAAGGGGAGGGAGGGGGGTATGAGGGACAAGGTAACAAACAGTACAAGAAATGTATCCAATGCCTAACGTATGAAACTGTAACCTCTCTGTACATCAGTTTGATAATAAAAATTTGAAGAAAAAAAACACCTACGGGACACAGCTAAGGTAGTGCTGAGTGGCAAGATCATTGCCCTCAGCACTCACATTTAAAGAATGGAAGCAGAGCAGGTAAATAACCTCATGTTGAAACTAAAACAACCAGAGAAACAAGAAATGATCAAACCTAAAATGACTAGGATGAGAGAGATCACAAAGATTAAAGAAGAGATAAATATGATTGAAAATAGAAAGACCATTCAACAAATAAATAAGACTAAAAGCTGGTTCTTTGAGAAAATAAAATCAACAGACCTCTCACAAGACTTACAAAAAAGAGAAGAGAAGAACTCATATACATAAAATCAGGAACTCCACCGGAAAAATTAAAACAAGTACACACGGTATTCAAACAATCATAAGGAACTATTTCCAGAACCTCTACTCACTAAAAAACAATAATTTTACAGAAATGGATCAATTCTTAGAGAAGTATAAATTGCCCAAACTGAACCAAGATGAAATCAATCAACTAAATAAACCAATAACTTACAGTGAGATACAGGGGGTAATCAAGAATCTCTAAACAAAGAAAAGCCCAGGCCCAGATGGATTCACCAAAGAATTCGATAAAGCCTTTAGTGAGGAGCTAATACCAATACTCCTCAAACTCTTCCTTGAAAGAGAAACAGAGGGAGAAATCCTAAAATCATTCTATGAAGCTAATATCATATTCATTCCCAAACCAGGCAAATACCCAACAAAAAAAGAGAACTACAGACCAATATTACTAATGAACACAGATGCAAAGCTCCTCAATAAAATATTACCTAACAGGATCCAGAAACTGATCAAGAAAATTATACATCACGACCAAGTAGGCTTCATCTCACAGTCACAAGGATGGTTCAACATCCGTAAATCAATCAATGTAATTCACCACATAAACATAACTAAAATCAAGAATCACATTGTTATCTCAGTCAATGCCCAAAAAGTCTTTGACAAAATACAACATCCATACTTATTAAAAGCTCTGAGAGAACAGGAATAGATGGAACATTCCTCAAAACAATAAAAGCCATATACAACAGACCAACTGCTAACATCACATTAAATGGAGAGAAACTTAAATCATTCCCCCTAAACTCAGGAACAAGACAAGGATGCCCACTCTCCCCACTTCTTTTCAACATAATGCTGGAATCCCTAGCCATAGCAATAAGGCAAGAGGAGGACATCAAAGGGATCCACATCAGCAAGGAAGAAATGAAGTTATCCCTATTCGCAGATGACATGATCTTATATCTGAAGGACACAAAAAACTCAGTCCCCAAACTCCTACACCTAATAAACCATGTTGGCAAAGTTGAAGGATACAAAATCAATCCACAAAAGTCAGCAGCTTTTCTGTACACCAGCAATGTACAAACAGAAAAGGAAATTATGAAACAATTCCATTTACAGTAGCTAAAAAAAGAATAAAGTACCTAGGGACCAACCTAACCAAGGATGTGACGGACCTATTTAATGAGAACTATAAAAATCTAAATAGTGAAATCAAAGAAGACACAAGGAGATGGAAAGACCTCCCATTCTCATGGGTAGGCAGAATCAATATAGTGAAAATGGCCATATTGCCCAAATTGTTACACAAATTCAATGCAATCCCTATCAAAATCCCAGCTACTTTCTTCACTGAAATAGAGAAAGCAATCCATAAATTCATATGGAACAGCAAAAGACCTAGAATAGCCAAAGTAATTCTAGGCAAAAAAAAAAAAAAAAGCAGTGCAGGAGGTATCACAATACCAGGCTTCAAGCTCTACTATAGGGCCATCATAACAAAAACAGCCTGGTATTGGTATAAAAACAGACCGGAAGCCCAATATATTAGAATTGAAGATCCAGTAATAAAACCGCACTCTTACAGTCAGCTGGTATTCGACAAAGGAGCTAAAGGCATACAATGGTATAATAAACATAGCCTCTTCAACTAGTGGTGCTGGGATAACTGGGCAGCCATATGCAGAAAACTCAAAGTAGACCCTAGCCTATCACCATGCACCAAGATCAACTCAAAATGGATCAAGGACCTCAATATCAGACCTGAATCCTTGAAACTACTGACGGACAGAGTAGGAAAGACACTTGAACTTATAGGCACAGGAAGGAACTTCCTGAATATAATCCCAGGGGCACAACTAATATGGGAGAGACTCGACAAATGGGACTACTACAAATTAAAATGTTTCTGCACAGCTAAGGACATAGCTACCAAACTCGAAAAACAGCCAATCATATGGGAAAGGATCTTTACCAGCACAGCAACAGACAAAGGCCTAATATCTGTCATCTACAGAGAACTCAAAAAACTAAGCCCCTCCAAGCCCAATAAACAAATTATGAAATGGGCAAAGGAGGTAAAGAGAGACTTCACAAGAGAAGATATAAAAATGGCAAAGAAACATATGAGGAAATGTTCAACATCCCTGGTAGTAAAGGAAATGCAAATAAAAACAACCCTGAGATACCATCTCACTCCAGTTAGAATGGCCTATACTCTGAACTCAGGAAACAACAAATGCTAGAGGGCATGCGGGGAAAGAGGAACCCTTCTCCATTGTTGGTGGGAGCGCAAATTAGTACAACCACTTTGGAGAACAGTATGGAGGATCCTCAAAAAGCTCAATATAGACCTACCCTATGACCCATCCATACCACTCCTAGGCATCGATCCTGAACAGCAGGTCCCAAGATATCAAAAAGACATCTGCACTTCCATGTTTATCGCTGCACAATTCACAATAACCAAAATATGGAAACAACCCAGATGGCCCCTGCACAGATGAATGGATCCAAAAAATATGGTACCTATACACAATGGAATACTACATAGCGATTAGGAATGGTGAAATATTGTTATTTGCAGGGAAATGGTCAGAACTTGAACAAATAATGTTGAGTGAGACAAGCCTAGAACACAGAAAACAAAAGGGCATGATCTCCCTGATATATGACTGTTAAGATGGGGTGACGGAGAGACAGTAGAGACCAGGTCTGTGAAACCAAATCTACTTGTCAAATGATATTTCCCACAGGATTGGGTCAGCGACCCAACATTATGTAACTAAAAGCCAAACAACTACTCAACATATAAAGGTCAAAAATTGACCTCTCAGTGGAATACAATAGCTCAAAAGCTATGTATGTACGTTCCTATAAGACTACTGTCGACATATTGTCTAATATTGACATTACATTTAAAACCCTAGGCAAATTTTCTTGGGTGTATGTCACGTGGCTATTGTATATGTTTTTGGTACACTGTGAATTGTATATATGTCTACCTGACCTAGGGAAGGGAAAGAAAAACAGGGTGCAAGATATCACAAGAAATGTACACACTGCCCTACTATGTAACTGTACTCTTTTTGCACAACACCTTGTCAAAAATTTTGTGTTTAGTTAATAAATAAATTACAAAAAAAGAAAAAGAAAAAAAAAGTTCTGTCTCTACACTTCAGTGACATCCATCACTAAGTCCTACCAGTCATTTGAACCACCTAAATTTCCTGTATATTAATTAGACCCTCCTTCTTCTAATGCCTGATTGAATCAGCTTCATATCTTTCAGTCTCTTACAATACCTTACTAAGGAAACTTTCTGTCCATGCTGGCTTTTGATATAACTGCTATTCTCTGCAGCTAGAGTGATCTCGGAATGCCATCTAGTTATAATGACTTCTCTTTAAGTCAGTTAGGTGGTATTCAACTCCTTTTAGAATAAAGTTGAACGTTTTTAATATGCTTTGAAGCCCTCTGGGTCTCCTTGCCTTTCTACTACTATGCCAATGACTCTAATTCTGTGAAATATTTGTAGTCCTTTTGAATCATATTCTTCAAATATGCCTTTGTCTCTTACATGCTTATATGTTGACATGAAAGACCTTTCTTTCTAGATACTGGAACTGCCTTTTATGGTCATGCCCTTCTAGTCAACAGTACACAGATATATGTATTATTTTCTCATTTACAGATCTTTGCTTGAGGGCTATTTTCTCACTTTAGTGTGGTTCTCTCTCTCTCTCTCTCTCTCTCTCTCTCTCTTTGTGTGTGTGAGAGAGAGATGAGAGAGAGAGTCTTCAGACTTGAATGAGCAGAGCTGAGGAGGAGGAAGATGAGCAGTATTGGAATTAAGGTAAGATGGCATTGCTTATGCTGTATTTAAACATAAAATGCCATATTCTGCACAGGTAAGTGGTCTTGTCCATCATTTTCTTTTTGTGTGAGTCCTGGTCCTGGGACTTGAACTTAGAGCCTGGATGCCATCCCAGAGCTTTTTTGTTCTAGGCTAGAGCTCTACCACTTGAGCCATACCTCCATTTCTGGGTAATTACAGTTAATTGGAGATAAGAGATTTACACATTTTCCTGCCTCAGGTGGCTTTGTACCCTAGTCCTCAAATCTCAGCCTCCTGATTAGTTAGGATTACAGGTGTGAGCCACCAGTACCTGGCATAAAGTAGTTCTTTTGGAAACTTTATACGGTTTATCTTTGTTTATAATCATGGAGTTTCTGATTGTCTCTGTAATTTACAATGAGCTCTATGACAACCTCCTATCATATCCTACTCAAGACAAGTTTTCTGTTCTAGTGCTCTTTTAAAAAAAATTCTGGTCTTGGGGCCTTAGTTCGAAGCCTGGGCACTGTTTCTTGGCTTCTTTATTCCATGTTACCACTTGAACCACATCTCTACTTCTATGTCTTTGGTAGTTAGTTGGAAAGAAGAGTCTCACAGATTATTTTGCCTGGCCTGGTTTCTAACCTCAGCCTTTAGATCTCAGCCTCCTAAGTAGCTAGGATTATAGGTCTGAGCAATTGCTGCCTGCCTTGTGCTATAGGTCTTTAAACATGGTTTATATTTAATTTGTTAGATGGGTAAATCAATGGAAGGTGAATGGATGGTAGAATTATGACAAAAGCAGAAGTCAGTCAAGACAAATGTCTGGTATTTATTTTAAATCATTGGCAAATAAGATATTTTCAATTATCTTCATTTTATTAAAATAATGGTTCAGCCTTTCCTTTGTATGTTATTTGTTGCTTCTGATCTATCATTGGTTCTGATGTATTACTTGTACTAAAAATCATAGAAAGCATGTATTAACATGAAATAAGCCCATGATCAAATGCCTCCCACACAGTCTTGTGGCCTCATTTAACTCACTTTAAGAAACCAAGATATTCCTTTGACTTCTGTACTTTTTTTTAATACAGATGAACCAATTCTCCTGTCTGATTTTGTTATTCTTACACTCCAATATCAATCTCTTGTTGATGAGGAAGGGTGATATGGTTGTGCCTTCATTCTCTGAAAAATTTTGTTCCACTTGATTAGATTTCATTCTCTTTTCTCAATTCCCTCACCAAACAAACATTTCTCAGGAATGTGAGATTCCTTGATGTTATATTTTCCTCTCAGTGTTAGCATTCTTCACTTCTCATTTGGATCTATAATTTCCTCACATGTTTGGGTCAATCTTGGTGATTTTACTTTCACAGAATCCTTTCTGTATACCTCCCACATTCTCAAATGCATTGTTAACCCCTTTGTTATTTTTTACATAGGTTTATACTGTGTACAAACAGGTCAGTAATTGATTCTCTTGCTTTCTCTCTTTCTTAATTTTAATGCATTCTAGAATATAAATGAGCTGCAACTTACATTTCCATTGCTTTCAAAGGAGAAAAAAGAGTATTCAATAATGGCTTACCCTTGTCTCATCAAAATCCAGACTCTTCAGCCCAGTGCATAAACCCTCAAGCTAATGCTCCCCCTTTCCTTCCCCTCCTCCCATCATACATGCTCTTTGCTTCCAATTATACTCCTCCCATGACCAGACACTCTGCCTCTGTTCCCAGGCTCATCAATCTCACACTTTAAAGTCTATCTTAATAGTGTCAGTAAATCTATTTTATTTTGCAATATCTGCATGGTGGAAATTAATAACTTCCCATTTACTATTCCAGGAAATTAGGAACTTTTCCTTCATCTCTCTTTGTGGCAGTGTTTGCAATATTGCATTGAGTTACTCTATAATTATCTGTCTCCCTAACAAAACTCTAAAGTTTTGAAGGCTGAGACTAACATTCACTCATGTTTGAATTTTAACTGCCATCAGTTCAATAGCCAAGAAAGCATTTACTGAATATTTACTAAATGAATTCAACTAGTCAATATCCAAGGTAGCATTTCAACTTACTTAAATTGCATCTCTTTTGGCTTCCAATGAATTAGCTAAGAATTGTAACTGATCTCTTTTGCTGGTATCTACCTAGGAAGACATTCATACGTTGTCTACTGTTGTTATTATCATACTTATAATCTTAGTTATTATATCCAAATTTTATCCAATCTTTTCTATTCTTAATGCTGACACATATTAAATCATTTAACAATAAACTCATGAGAGAGGATCATTATCGACAGACAGATTATGAATCTGAAACATGGTGATGTTCTGGGGACTTACCCATTGCTATGGCTTGAGTATATCTGGCTCTCCAAACTTCAGTGGGCTGTAACTAACTCTGGAGACAATGAAATTAAGCAGGGCCCTTGGGAGATGATTATATGGTATCACTGCTTTTCTAAGAGGACTTGAGTTAGAGTTTAGTTTATAGACTCATCCTCAGCTTTCTAGTGAAAGAGCATTGACACTAAAAGATTTATCCTCAGGTTTCTGGTGAAAGAGCATTGACACTAAAAGATTATATCCTGATACTTCATACCTGTGGGATTTTTTTTGTCATTCTAAGGTAAGCACAATGTTTTGAGAAATATTTCCAAATTTCAAGATTTTTGCTTGACCACTCTGCTAATAATGTATATGTTGCAGACATGACTCACATTCAAAGAGTTCCATGAGACTGGATTGTAGTGTGAAAATACACTTTTTTTCTTTCCAACCGTCCCACCTTTAGTGGTACTGGGGTTTGAGGTACTGAGGTTTGAACTGGAATGCTCTACCACTTAAACTCTTTTTTATTTAAGTTATTTTTTTTTCTCAGACAGAGATTCCTGCTTGTGCCTGTGCCAGCCTTGGGCAATAATCTTCCCCATCTCTGTCTCCTGGTATGTCAAATGTGACAGTGATTTACATACATGGGCATTTCAGGTTACTTGGTTTATACCCTTGTCCGTGTAGGAATCCTTGGAATGGCAAAGATCACTTTAATTGGAGTTTTTCAGAATTTGATTGACTATCCCTAGGTGAGGACATCATCTTCAATTTTTAAGCTAGACCTTACATCTGATAATAGACAGATAAAATTTGATTCAGAATAGAAGATACAGAAAAGCAGAAGCAGGCTGGGACTGGCTGCATAGATCTGTAACCTAAGGATGTAGACAACCACCACAGGGTGGAGTTGTTCAAAGAAAACATGCTCTCTGCTGCTACCATGCCACCAGGTTTACTGAGAGCTAGACTCCTCAGGGTCCTGGATTCCAGAACTGCAAGACACCTCTCTTACTGAAAGCACCAATTTCATGGTACCTAGTGATGGCATCTGCAAGAAATGAATACAAAAGTTTTCAACTAACAAGATGTCATTCAAGTAGAGGGACAACAAGTTTATTATTATGGAATACTGTTCTTACTCTTTTAGCATACCCCTCCATAATACGATGCCCATCTGTTGTTTTATAGAACACTGACTTTTTAACATTTTTCTAAATCATCTCAGTTTATATAAAGACATCCCACAAGTCACAGAATATATATATATATATATATATATATAGGTATTGGGAAGATCCTGTGAAACATCTTTTGTGACAGCAGTTTGTTTTTGCTCAGGTTGACAGTTTAGAGGAAGAAAGATCCATATTATCAGAGCTCTAAATCATGTCTGGTTGCCAGCTTAGTGCCTCAAGGCTAAGTGCTCCCAATTACCTTAAGCTTCTTTGACTGGTGATACTTTCCAAATATTTACTCATTATTTTGTTCTTTTCTATCAATTGATTGCTGCTTTTGAGAGATCCCTCTCAAATCCATATTCATAGAATTTCAAGCATTTCAGAGTCCTCCACTAATTGCCACGGTTGCTATGCCCTCAGATAATCTTATTTTTTGAAAGATACATGTCTGATTATGTGGACTCATGACAGTTGTTTCTCTTCTACTTTACCTAGTTCTTGCTAAAATAGAACTGAACTGTGTAGAAAATACAAACTCACAACAACGAGAGGGAGAGAGGGGGGGAGAGAGAGAGAGAGAGGAGATCTGTAGCTAATAGACTTTCACACTAATAGGGTCAGCAGTGAGAGGGGATGGGTATAGAACAAAGAATACTCTCAGGGATGAGAATGAGATAACATTTTGATTAGACTCTCTCATAGACTCTATGAATACACAGACACACAAACACACATCTTGTGCATTTTAGTGCCTTAGCAGTATAAAAAGCACAAAGAATGTGATATTAGTGAACTGGAATTAGAAGAAATAGGGCCTTCATTCAGCCAGAGTCAAAATAACAAAAAATTTAAGCCCCTATCGCATGCCTCCTCCATGCTTTTCTAAAAGTGGATTCATGGGGTCTCATAGAGGTACTTCTGTTTTACTGTGATTAGTTACTGGTCATCAGGATATCTCTTGAGACCTTATGTTCTATAAGATGTAGAACAAAATACTTTAGCACAATAAAAAAAAAAACAAACTTCTTTCCCATATCTAGATCTTTTTTATCTGTATGCTACAGTATTTGCTGGCTCTTGTGAAGCTAAAACCTTAGGATTTTACAACAAAGGAGAGGAAGGTCGTTTGATAATATTTTAGATTGTAGCCATGCTTCCACCTGTTCTTTCCTGAATTGTGAGTGCCCAAACAATAGCCCTAGTGCATGCATCAACATATTTATTGAAACACTTGAAATTACTGCTTTTATCTAGCCCTGAATCAAACACTTCCCCAGTTCCAATATAAAACATTTAATTACAGTACCAATTATATGCTAAAGCCATGTAGCAGTAAAAAAGAACTTATGTGTGTTCTTTCTGTACTTATCATTTGTTGACTAATTAGTTTCCCTAAGAGATACCAAGTGACTCTTATAAATACAATTCTCCTGAAGACACAAAGGTTAATTTAAAGTGATTACAAATATGATAGTAACATTATAATTAATAGTTACTTTTGCGATACCAAAGTCTTCTAAGACACCAATCAGTAACCTCTGTAAATTAGTTCTAAAGGCAGGAAATAGTTTGAGATATTGGTGAAGAGAGGAAGATGGCACCGTCACAATAGGGAGGCACCCCAACTCGCTCAAACCAAATAGCTGGGAATTCCAGCACCCAACACCCCATCAAGAATCCAGCAAACCCAACAACCAGAAGCAACAGAGAAACACAGGAAATGAAAAAAAAAAAAAAAAAAGAAGAGCCTATAACCTGCACAGAGCCGGAAAATCACCGGGGTACATCCCCCCTCCCCTCCTCCGCCCCCCCCCCCCTTGCTGATCCTGGCCCGAACAGGGCCAGGCTGGGAAAGGAGACATGGTGCAGGTAAACGGGACCACAGACCATCAGTGACCAGAGAAGCAACTGCCAAAAAGTCACACCATGAGTGCAGAGTCCAGACAGCAGGAGCTCCATGGGCCCCAGACGGAGTGCAGACCGACCGAGACAGAAGGCGGTGCGGTGCACGGCCAGGAGCAGAAAACAACATCAGGGGAACCGGGCAGCACAGACAGGGAGAGCCAGATGGGGAGAGCCGGGACCAACACCACCAAATGACTGATGGCCACACCCCAGCACCCCAGCCCCGAAAAGCCCACAGCAGCACGGGACACACACACACAATCCAGGACCAGTAAGTTCCCCATTGCTGCCCCCACCCCCCAAAAGGGAGACCAGCTCTAACAGAGACCCAAACCCTACAAAGAAGCTAGAACTCCTCCCTCATCCTCCCTACCCCAAAGGAACAAAGGAGCCCCATATCTGGTGGTTCTAGGACCCTACAGCCTCTGGGAGGACAGGGGAGCAAGGAGAGGCAGAGCAGCACCCAACAAAGTGACCAGGAAACACCTTAGACAGGCATCCCCCAAAGCTCCAGCTGAGGAGCACCTGGCCACACCAGCCCCCCTATGCCCCCAGCAGGGGCCAGGGGACTTGAAGGCCTTGGAAGCCCCACCTGAGGAGCCTGGTCCTCCGGGACTTTTTGAACAACAGTCACAGGCTTGCTGGTGTGCAATACCAGCCCAGCAGGGACACCTGGGCCTGAACACATGCCCCCCCCTCACAGCAGAGGTCCAGAGAGTCTGTGGGCACCAACCTGTGCCCAGACAGAAACAGCTGGGGTCCACGCATACCGCCCCACACAGTAGACTCACAAGAGGGCACAAGCACCCTCCAACAACTCTGGGCAGAATGCCCCCAAAGGAAGCACTAGACAACAACAACGGTTACCACAAAGGCTATACACATTCTTGGAGGCTAAATCCCACACTGTTATCTAACACTTGAGCCACAGACCAAATTAAAGATGAAATTAATGAATTCATAAACCACAATGACAATGAAAATACATCACAAAGAAACATATGGGATACAGCTAAAGCAGTACTGAGGGGCAAGATGATTGTAATCAGTACTCACATTAAAAGAATGAAAGCAGAGCAGGTAAATAACCTCATGTTGAAACTAAAACAACTGGAGAAACAAGAAATGATCGAATCTAAAATGACTAGGAGGAGAGAGATCACAAAGATTAAAGAAGAGATAAATATGATTGAAAATAGAAAGACCATTCGACAAATAATTAAGACTAAAAGCTGGTTCTTTGAGAAAATAAATAAAATCAACAGACCTCTCACAAGACTTACAAAAAAGAGAAGAGACTGATATGCATAAAATCAGGGACTCCACCAGAAAAATTACAACAAATACACACGATATTCAAACAATCATAAGGAACTATTTCCAGAATCTCTACTCACTAAAAAACAATAATTTTACAGAAATGGATCAATTTTTAGAGAAGTATAAACTCCCCAAACTGAACCAAGATGAAATAAATCAACTAAATAAACCAATAACTTACAGTGAGATACAGGGGATAATCAAGAGCCTCCAAAGAAAAGCCCAGGCCCAGATGGAATCAACAACGAATTCTATAAAACTTTTAGTGAGGAGCTAATACCAATACTCCTCAAACTCTTCTGTGAAATAGAAACAGAGGGAGGAATCCCAAACTCATTCTATGAAGCTAATATCGTACTCATTCCCAAACCAGGCAAAGACCCAACAAAAAAAGAGAACTATAGACCAATATCACTAATGAACACAGATGCAAAGCTCCTCAATAAAATATTACCTAACAGGATCCAGAAACTGATCAAGAAAATTGTACATCATGACCAAGTAGGCTTCATCCCACAGACACAAGGATGGTTCAACATCCGTAAATCTATTAATATAATTCACCACATAAACATAACTCAAATCAAGAATCACATTGTTATCTCAGTCGATGCCCAAAAAGCCTTTGACAAAATACAACATCCATACTTATTAAAAGCTCTGGAGAGAATAAGAATAGATGGAACATTCCTTAAAACAATAAAAGCCATATAAAACAGACCAACTGCTAATATCGTATTAAATGGGGAGAAACTTAAATCATTCCTTCTGAACTCAGGAACAAGACAAGGATGCCCACTCTCCCCACTTCTTTGCAACATAGTGCTGGAATCCCTAGCCATACCAATAAGGCAAGGGGAGGACATCAAACGGATCCACATCAGTAAAGAAGAAATCAAGCTATCCCTATTCGCAGATGACATGATCTTATATCTGAAGGACCCAAAAAACTCAGTCCCCAAACTCCTACACCTAATAAACCATTTTGGCAAAGTTGAAGGATACAAAATCAATCCACAAAAGTAAGAAAATTTTCTGTACACCAGCAATGTACAAACAGAAAAGGAAATTATGGAAATAATACCATTTACAGTAGCTAAAAAAAGAATAAATTACCTATGGATCAACCTAACTAAAGACATGAAGGACTTATTTAATGAGAACTATAAAAATCTAAAAAGGGAAATCAAAGAAGACACAAGGAGATGGAAAGACCTCCCATTCTCATGGGTAGGCAGAATCAATATAGTGAAAATGGCCATTTTGCCCAAATTGTTATACAAATTCAATGCAATCCCCATCAAGATCCCAGATATATTCTTCACTAAAATAGAAAAAGCAACCCATAAATTCATATGGAACAGCAAAAGACATAGAATAGCCAAAGCAATTCTAGGCAAAAAAAAAAAAAAAAAAAAAAAAGCAGTGCAGGAGGTATCACGAGCTCTATTATAGAGCCATCATAACAAAAACAGCCTGGTATTGGTATAAAAACAGACCGGAAGACCAATGGAAAAGAATTGAAGACCCAGAAATAAAACTGCACTCTTACAGTCAGCTGGTATTTGACAAAGGAGCTAAAGACATACATTGGAAAAAACAGAGCCTCTTCAACTAGTGGTGCTGGGAGAACTGGGCAGCCATATGCAGAAAACTCAAAGTAGACCCTAGCCTATCACCATGCACCAAGATCAACTCAAAATGGATCAAAGACCTCAACATCAGACCTGAATCCTTGAAACTGCTGAAGGACAGAGTAGGAAAGATGCTAGAACTTATAGGCACAGGAAGGAACATCCTGAATAGAGTCCTAAGGGCACAACAGAAAGGGGAGAGAATGGACAAATGGGACTACTACAAAATGAAATGTTTCTGCACAGCTACGGACATAGCCACCAAACTAGAAAGACAGCCAACCATATGGGAAAGGATCTTTACCAGCACAGCAACAGACAAAGGCCTAATATCCATCATCTACAGAGAATTCAAAAAAACTAAGCCCCGCCAAGCCCAATAAACAAATTATGAAATGGGCAAAGGAGGTAAAGAGAGACTTCAAAGGAGAAGAGATAAAAATGGCAAATAAACATATGAGGAAATGTTCAACATCCCTGGTAGTAAAGGAAATGCAAATAAAAACAACCCTGAGATACCACCTCACTCCAGTTAGAATGGCCTATACTCTGAACTCAGGCAACAACAAATGCTGGAGCGGGTGTGGGGAAAGAGGAACCCTTCTCCATTGTTGGTGGGAGTGCAAATTAGTACAACCACTTTGAAGAACAGTATGGAGGTTCCTCAAAAAGCTCAATATAGACCTACTCTATGACCCAGCGATACCACTCCTAGGCATCGATCCTGAACAACAGGCCCCAAGATATCAAAAAGAAATCTGCACTTCCATGTTTATCGCTGCATAATTCACAATAGCCAAAATATTTAAACCATCCAGATGCCCCTGCACAGATGAATGGATCCAAAAAATATGGTACCTATACACAATGGAATACTACATAGGGATTAGAAATGGTGAAATATTGTTATTTGCAGGGAAATGGTCAGAACTTGAACAAATAATGTTGAGTGAGACAAGCCTAGAACACAGAAACCAAAGGGGCATGATCTCCTTGATATACGACCGTTGAGGTGGGGGGAGGTGGAGACAGTAGAGACCAGGTTGGCGAAACCAAAAACTTCTTGTCAAATGGTGTTTTCCACAGGATTGGGTCAGCGACCCAATATTATGTAACTAAAACCAAACAAGTACTCAACATATAAAGGCCAAAAATAGACCTCTCAGTGGATCACAACAGCTCAAAAGCTATGTATGTATGTTCATATAAGACAAGGATATGCAAACTCTATTATTGACATTACATTTAAAGTCCTAGGTGAATTTCCTTAGGCAAAGGCCACGTGGCTACTGTATATGTTTTTGGTACACTGTGTAATGTATATATGTCTACCTTACCTAGGAAATGGAAAGAAAAACAGGGTGTAAGATATCACAAGAAATGTACACACTGCCCTATTATGTAACTGTACCCCTTTTGCACAACACCTTGTCAAAAATTTGTTTAATTAATAAATAAATTATAAAAATATACATTGGTGCATGATTACTTTCACAAAACCAATTACATTTTGGCATGTGACAAACACATGTGAAATTTGCCATTATTCTAAGTCCCTTTTCTTCGTGTGTGTGTGCACATACTCATGTGCAGATGTCTGTGTGAGAGACACACCCATTTTCCCCACATTCTGACCCACTATACATTCAACCCCAGCCTGAGTTATGTAAATTGCCGAGAACGAACATATCTGGGAATGAGTCACTAAGTTGCACCAAAGAAGCCCATTTACATAACGGATATAAATGCTCTGAGAGGATGTTAATTTTTCCCAAATCATTAGTGGAACCATGATTTGAAGTACCATTAGCTATCTGCAAGTCAGCTATCATTCTGACTCCCATCTTACATGGATTGGATTTATAAACAAGTCTTAGGACAAAAAGTTATGATAGTAAAACAGGAGTGATACTTTTTTGTACAAGAAGTTCTCTAAGTTCTTTGTATTTCTAAAGCACCATTAATCAAATTACACTTTATTTTATTCCCTAAACAGCTCAAGAAATAGCAGATGGTGTGGGTATATCTTGATTGTACTTGTGAACTGTTAATCTTATTTCAAAATCACTTGTGTGAATACATTTTACTATCCAATTGCGAGCAGATTGTGAACTTGAGACCAACCAATCTGAGCAGAGGGGCAGGGCCTGATGTGTTAGGAATAAACACCTAAGCAGTCTGCCCTGTTTGCTTGCTTGCAAGATCTTTTGCTGATGATGCACCTTTTGCCCAGAAGTAAATTTTTTCTTGCTGAGAAAAAATATTTTATTACTTTGTGATGACTGTTAAAAATATCTCATGGCACTGTTTTCTAATACTAGGTAATGTACTGGAGTTCCCAGTGAACTAATTGTTCACTAATTGTTGCAAGTTAGTTTCACAGACATGGGACTTTACATATCAATATACTCCCCTGAATGGGAAATGAAGGAATAAATCAATGACAATTATCAGGACTACAATATAATCAACAGTCTATCTTATCATTGTTACAGCTCACATTGATGTGAGATTGAGACAATGATTATGTAACAAGGCTGTACTTTCCAGTTACAATTCTAAGTTTACCTCTCATTTCCTCAATGTTTCCCCAATGTATAAATTATTAATAAGAAAATTAAGATCGATTATATGCCTATGGCTTAATTAAATCTCTTATAATCACCACAGCCATGTCAAAGCCAGTGAATGTAAGCTGCATTTCTGACAATATCAATCAATGCTGCCAATTCCACAGTTGTCTGTCTTTTTTTTATTTTTGTCATTGGCAGTACTCTTCTAGAGAGAAAAGGTACAGATCAAAACCCCAAGAAAACTAGTTTTTCTCTATTTCAACCTGATATTTAATATTTCAGAGGATTTTATGGTCTTTAACTTAAAATATATCCAAGAGTCCAGTCACTTTTCCTGATGGGCATAAGTTCATTTCTTGTAGAAGCATCATTTCTCTCCATTACATTTTTTGGTAATATTTTCCTCATGGTCTTCTTTATTACACTTTTACCAGATCGTCAGTGAATACTGAGATCTACAGTCAATACAGCACAGAGAGTGACCTTTTAATGTACAAGATTGCTTATTTTCGTTTTATCACTCAGAATCCAAAAACATCTTTCAAATTCACTTGATAGCTAACACCAAAGCCTTTTACTTTGACTTAAAACACCTCACACGTTCGTGCCTCTCATTACTTCTTTCAATTCATCTCAGATTTTTCTATATCTCTCCCTCATATTCTTTAAAAATGCTACAATTTTGGTTAAACATTTCCAAGTACCACACTGTGTGAAATTATATTTTGCTTTCTCTTTAAACAATTATTTCAAGTTTACCTTTTCAAATGTATTATTTTTGCTTAGAACTCATCCCCAATTTCTCATAGATGATACTTATCTTTACTTGTTACTGCCTCATACAATAAATAATACATAAAGTCTAGGAGAAGAGGAAATTTTTGTATTTTTTGTGTTTTTTATTCTTTCCAAGCATAGAGTAAATGCTCAGTAAATTATAAATATATAAATGTACATATGTAAATGACAGTGAGAGTGGAATTCAATGCTGTAAGAAACAAATGAAAGTACAATGACAAGGAAATGGGAAAGTATCCTCTTTGTGCTGTTAATGGAGTGTGAATTAGAGCAGCCTCTGTGGAAATAGTTATAAAGGTGACTCAATGATCTGAAAATAAACTACATATGATCCTTCTATACCAGTCTTGGAGTATATATAAAGAGAAAGTGTAAGTGAATTTATAGTTGAGATACCTGATCATCAATGTTTATAGTAACACTATTCAGAGTAAATGTCAGTCAGTGGATTATTGGGCAAAAACATTACACACACACGCACACACACACACACACACGAAATAGGAATCAGCTCTAAAGGAAAATGAAATTATGTAACTTTCAGAAAAATTGGATGGGACTAGTCTCATAGTAAGAAAAAACAGGAGAAGAGAAGGAAGGAAGGAAGGGAGGGAGGGAGGGAGGGAGGGGGAAGTGAGGAAGGAAGGAAGGGAGGAAGGAGGAGTGGGGGAAAATAAAGAAGAAATGTAATGGCAAAACGATTTGGTGGCAGAGGTGGGAAGGAATCTAGTGAAAAGTAAGCATGTACGATGAGGTAAATAAGACCAAAGTGTGGTGTATGCAAATATCACAATGACAACCTTTTTTTTTTTTTTACAATTAATACATGCCAATGAAATATTAATAAAATCCAACAAATGAAAACATTGCTTTGACAATAAATAAGTAATTATTCAGAAAAAAGAAAACAATATTGATATTATTAAGTTTAAAATCAATGTACTGTATGTAATTTGGATAGTTGTCTATTGTTAGGTGTTATTGTTTAGCACTATGGACTACTCACTTTTGTTATCTTCCTTTTTGATAAGATAAAAGCTTATTAAATTAGTGGCAGTGCATTTATTCCGTTATTGACTTTTGTTTATACAATATCCAATGTGGATCTTTCTAAATCTTTTGGATATAGTGTTTGCATTTTGGTAAAACTATTTTCACAAAGAAAGACTAAAGTTGGCTACAGCTCTCTGATTAGTTGCTCGCCAGAGAATGCATCCACTTAAATAACAGATAGATGTGCCCATGGGTGTATATCATATGTTTGATTTTGATTAGCCATGCTTGTTCCATGGGAAATATCACACAGAATGTTCTTATTCTTCCCATACATAAGCTAGACCAAATGCAGAGGGTTTCTGCAAACATAATACCATGTCCCCATTATTTCAGGATTTGAGGACTGATGGGCAATATCTGATCTACAAAGTACAGCCACTTAGACATTTCAGAATTTCAGCTTTGTCTTTTTACTTAAGTGAAATCACTGGACAGAGTTTGAGTTTCCTTTGCCAGTTTTCAGATAATTAACTGATATACACATAATCATTAATTGTTTCCTGATATATTTGTTACTGAATATCTAGAAAAGTTGTTTCATATCCAAAACCCCTTCCTGAGGACTTTTGTTACTGCTTATGATGAAAGATTAATTCACACTTTTAAATATATCTTCTTGGCTAGAGATGGAAATTGATATCAAGTTATTAAAATGCAGGTGGCTACTATCTAATATAGCTGCATCATACCTGTAATTAAACAAAAAATTGATTTATCAGAGGCCCAATATGTAATAGGTAGATTTTATTCCTGGAAAAATCTAAGAATATTTTCCAAAGTGACATATTTAGAAATTAAATGTAGTTTTTTTCCTAAGCATCGAATGTCTTACATAATGTCTTTCATATCCTCTGGTTTCCTTGTGACAATTGTCTTTTCTCTTTAAAAAGTAGTAAATATCAGGAGACTTCCGGAGAAGACGGCGGAGGAACGGCTGAGCCCTGCAGAGCTCCCACCGATATCGTAGTTTCTCACCTCATAGAAACTGTTTCTCCGAGAAAGACAGCCAAAGTAAGTTCTAACAGTACAGGGATTCTGAACAGGAAGGAAAAATCGACTTTGCTGGTCTGAAAACACAGTTTTGAGCTCCGGGCGGCGTCCCGCCGCGGCGCCAGCACCGGCTCTGGCACAGTGCCGGGCACAGCCCCCCACACTCCGCGCAGCTAAAGCGAGAAATACTCCAGACGGCAGCCGAGCACGGAGGACCTGACATCGCAGAGACAGCGTGAGTACCCCAAAAGTTATCCTCACTTGTGCCCACAGTCCAGCTTCTGGAAGGCATCCCTGTCCCCACCGCCAGAGCAAAGCGCCATCTTTGCCACTGGCATAGGGTCAGACCAGACTGGAACTGAAGCGGGCCTGGGGAAAGCGAGGTCAAAAAAGCCATCTTTGAAAAGGGCAGGAGGGGCGGAATCAGTGAGAACCAGCTCCGCCCAGAAGAACGCCCCCTGCCCTGGCAGGAGGCGAGTCTGGGGATTATACAGAGATGCCCCGCCCTCCCCGCCGGAACTTCTAAACTTAAAGCAAAAGCTGCGAGCAGCTACCAGGGGCACGGAAACAACAGAAGGAGGAACAAACAGTTCCAGGGACAGCTAAACGGTCCCGTCACAGAGGAAGCTAATTCCCAGCCCAAAACGGAGCTGCATTCCATAGCTACCTATGCCAAAAAGGCCGCCTCCCTCAGGCAAGCAACTCTTAGTGGAGCAAAACAGGCCAGAGGCGCCACGCTCCGCTGAGTTCACAGTCTAGTCAAGTCCAGGCATCAAAGGCAACGGCCCCACAGCAGACAGAGGAGCCACAGTTCCTGTGACTGCCCACGTCCCCATCGACAGAGGACGCCCAAGGCCTGCCTGCAAGCTGTGCGAACCTCAGAGACCCACGATTGCACCAACAGGGGAGAAGGTCAGAACAGATCCACCCCTTGCCAACTGAAATCAAGTCAAACCAGCCAATCAGGAAAATAGACTGCAGTCCATTGCAGAGAAACCAGAGACTGGTTTCTTTTTCTTTTCAAACATTTTTTTTAACTTTTCTTTTAAATTTTCTTTTTAATTTTTTCACACCTGAAACATCATTGGCTGTTTTTTTTGTTTTTTTTGTTTGTTTGTTTTCCATTTTTACTGGTTTGTTTTATCAAGTTTTTTTTTGTGTTTGTTTATTTGCTTGGGTTGTCCCTTTTCTGTTATTTTCCTTTTTATTTACTTATGCTTCCTTGTTAAATAATTTTTCTCTGTTTTGTGCATCTGTCTTCCAGTATTTTTACTTCATTTCTCTCGTTGCGTCCTCTTCCTTTAAAAATTACTTTCCTATAAATAACACCTACACCCTTTTCTGCTAACTCTCCAGTGTCTGTCATTTTATCAATGTGCTTTCTACTGATTCTACTCTTCTCCACATTTCCACGTCACTGAAACTAAACCAAAATCACCACCACCCCTCCAATACACTTTACTCTATTCTCTTTACTACCTCCAACTTACCCCCCTGACTTACTGCCTGGACCTCCAGGCTCCATTGACTCCTGGTTATTGGATAGAGGATATCCCAGCTTAATACGAGTGAATCAAAGGGGTTCATAGAGAAAGCCAGTCCTAAAAGAACTTAATATAAAAACAAGAATTGCGTATAAGGTTGTAACAGTAAATAAGTAACTACTGAATACAGGGCCCAGGATCAGATGTTATATTGAAATTGTATTCTTTAGGAACACCAAATCTAACTTTATGGACAGGTATACATGTTATCTGTATATAATTGTGAAATTGTAAGATTTACACAACAGTGCTTGGTAAGGGCTGCTTTGGGTCTTAAACAGTGCTCACAGGTGCTGGTAGACTGGCATTCCCAATTCAAATGGGCAGAAGAAACACAAGAAAGATGGCAAATAATGAAGTCTTATCCCCCACCCAAAACAAGCAGGAAGCAGAGCAGTCAATCAAAAACATAGAAGAAAACCCCCAAAATGCTCTACAAAGTTTACTGATAAACATGATAAATGAAAAGTTTGAATCACTTCAGTCAATTATGTTAGAGCGTGAGGAGGCAAAGCAAAAATTAATGGAGAATTTCATGGCATCCACAAATAGAAAGATAAGTGAGCTTCAAGAGTCAAATGAAAAGATAGCTACCCAACTTAAAGATTTGAGAGACAACACTCAAAACCAAAGTAATGAAGTTAATGAAGTAAAGAAGTCCATACAGGACCTAAGAAATGACATGGAAATCATCAGGAAAGACCAGTCAGAAGGAAAAGAGATTCGAAATCAAGTAGCTAGCCTACAGTCCCGACTAACTGAAGCAGAGGATCGAATCTCAGGAGCTGAAGATTCCTTAGATTCTATGGAGAAAGATCAAAAATCAATACAAATCCAGTCCAAGCAACAAAACAGATCGCTACAGGAGATTCAAGACACAATCAGGAAGCCCAATTTAAGGATAATAGGTATTGAGGAAAACTTGGAGAAAGAGGTTAATGGGATAGGCAACCTATTTAACAGAATATTAGCTGAGAACTTCCCAAACATCCAGAAGGAAAGGCATATACAGATACAAGAAGCATTTAGAACCCCAAATCGACCAGACCAGAATAGGACTTCCCACCGACAAATTGTGATCAAAACAGCTTCAGCAGAGTGCAAGGAAAAAATACTCAAAGCTGTTAGGGCAAAGAAAACAATCACATATAAAGGAAAAGCAATCAGAATTACCCCAGACTTCTCAGCAGAGACCATGAAAGCAAGGAGAGCCTGGAATGAAGTATACCAAACTCTAAATAAAAATAACTACCAACCAAGAATTCTGTACCCAGCCAAACTCTCCTTCATAGCCGAAGGTCAAATAAAAGTCTTCCACAATAAGGAAAAACTGAAACAATATATCTCCACCAAACCAGCTTTACACAAAACCCTTAAAGATGTACTATACAGGGAAAATAATCAAGATCCCAACACAGACAGAGAAATGAACCCTAATTAGTAAACACTAGATCAAGAAATGGGAAGACACAGTTTTAAACAAGACAGTGATAATGAAAGGAACAAACGATCACCTCTCAATCCTAACTGTCAACATTAATGGACTTAATTCTCCAATCAAACGACATAGGCTCATAACTTGGATCAAAAATCAAGATCCATCTTTCTGCTGCCTCCAAGAGACACATCTATCCAGCAAAAGCAAACATCTTCTAAAAGTGAAAGGCTGGAAACAAATCTATCAAGCAAATGGCCCCCATAAGCAGGCTGGAGTTGCAATCCTAGTATCAGACAAAATTGACTTCAAATTAAAAAAGGTAAGAAGAGACAAAGAAGGTTACTACATACTAGTAAAAGGATCTCTCCAACAGGAAGAAATAACCATCCTAAATATCTACACGCCAAATGCAGGAGCACCCAACTTCATCAAACAAACACTACTTGCTCTAAAAACATTCATAGACCCAAACACAATGATAGTGGGGGACTTTAACACTCCACTATCACCTCTGGACAGATCAACACGCCAAAAACTGAACAAAGAAACCACAGAACTAAACAATTGCATAGACCAACTAGACTTAATCGACATCTACAGAATATTCCACCCAGCAAGGACAGAATACACATTCTTTTCGGCAGCACACGGAACATTCTCCAAAATAGATCACATCTTAGGGCACAAAGAAAATCTGTACAAATTCAGAAGTATCAAAATCATTCCCTGCATTCTTTCAGACCACAATGGAATAAAATTAGAGCTCAACTCATTCAGCCACCACAGAAAATCCCACAATTCATGGAGACTAAAGAACACACTGCTGAACCATCAGTGGATCATTGAAGAAATTAAAACAGAAATTCAAATGTTTATGGACTTCAACCAAGTTGAGGGCACAAAGTACCAGCTCCTTTGGGACACAGCAAAGGCAGTACTCAGAGGAAAATTTATATCTCTGAGTACATACATCAACAAACTGGAGAAACAGCAACTCAGTAATTTAAGGAAGCACCTTAATTTTCTGGAGAGAGAACAGCAAGCCAAACCCCAAGTCAATAGACGGAAGCAAATAATTAAAATCAAATCAGAATTAAATCAATTAGAGACGGAAAAAACCATCGAAAGAATCAACAAAACAAAGAGTTGGTTCTTTGAAAAAATCAACAAGATAGACAGACCCCTGGCAAACCTGACCAAAGAACGAAGGCAGCACACTCAAATAAACAAGATAAGAGATGAAACAGGTAGCATCACCACAGAAATAACCAAAATTCAGAAAATAATAAGGGACTATTTTGCAAACCTTTATGCCAACAAATTCGAGAACTTGGAAGAAATGGATGATTTCCTAGAAAAAATTGATACCCCCAAACTCAACTATGAAGACTTAAACATTCTAAACAGACCCATATCCAGTATTGAAATAGAAACAGCAATAAATGATCTCCCATCCAAGAAAAGCCCAGGTCCAGATGGATTCACCACAGAATTCTACAAGGCCTTCAAAACAGAACTCACTCCAATATTTCTCAAACTCTTCAATGAAATTGAAAGAGAACGTTCACTGCCAGACTCATTTTATGAAGCCAGTATAACCCTCATCCCAAAACCAGGCAGAGACTCATCACGGAAACAGGACTACAGACCAATCTCCCTGATGAACATAGATGCAAAAATTCTCAACAAAATTCTGGCCAATCGACTTCAACAGGTCATCAAAAAAATCATACACCACGATCAAACTGGATTCATCCCAGGGATGCAAAGCTGGTTTAATATACGCAAGTCAATTAATGTAATCCACCACATCAACCGGAGCAAGGTAAAGAACCACATGGTTTTATCGCTGGATGCAGAAAAAGCGTTCGATAAAATCCAGCACCCATTTATGCTAAAAGCCCTGGAAAAACTGGGATTCCAGGGAACATTCCTGAATATAATCAAGGCAGTTCATGACAAACCAACAGCAAGCATAACTCTAAATGGTGAAAAACTAAAGCCATTCCCTTTAAAATCAGGAACAAGGCAGGGATGTCCACTCTCTCCCCTGCTCTTCAACATAGTACTAGAATTCCTAGCCAGAGCAATTAGGCAAGAAGAGAATATAAAGGGGATCCAAATAGGAAAAGATGAAGTTAAACTTTCTCTCTTCGCAGATGACATGATCCTATACCTAAAGAATCCCATAGACTCTACCCCCAAGCTACTAGAGCTGATACAAACTTTGGCAAAGTTGCAGGATATAAAATAAACCTTCAAAAATCAATGGCCTTTCTCTATGCTAACAACCCGAAGACCAAGGCTGAAATCAGGAAAGCAACTCCTTTTGCAATAGCCCCCAAAAACATAAAATACCTAGGAATAACCTTAACCAAAGAAGTGAAAGACCTCTTTGAAGAGAACTTTAAAAGCTTGAAAAATGAAATTAAGTCAGAACTAAGAAAATGGAAAAACCTCCCATGCTCCTGGATTGGGAGGATTAATGTAATCAAAATGGCAATATTGCCAAAGGCTATCTACAAATTCAATGCAATACCCATTAATATCCCAACACCATTCTTTAATGAAATAGAGGAAGCAATCCAGAAATTCATATGGAACAATAAAAGACCTAGAATAGCAAAAACACTCCTAAGCAGAAAGAACAGTGCTGGAGGAATTACAATACCCAACTTCAAGCTGTATTATAAAGCTATAGTAATAAAAACAGCTTGGTATTGGCACCGGAACAGGCCTGAAGACCAATGGAACAGAATTGAAGACCCAGAATTAAACCCACAGAACTATGCCTACTTAATCTTTGATAAAGGAGCTAAAACAATAGTATGGAAGAAAGATAGCCTCTTTAACAAGTGGTGCTGGCAAAACTGGCTCAACACATGCAACAAACTAAAACTAGATCCTTATATATCACCCTGCACCAAAATCAATTCCAAATGGATTAAAGACCTTGAAATCAAAACAGGCACCCTGAAGACACTAAAGGAAGGAGTAGGAGAAACACTTGGGCTCCTTGGCACAGGACAGAACTTCCTTAACAAAGACCCTGAAAGGCTACAAATCAAAGAAAGGTTGGACAAATGGGACTGCATCAAACTCCAGAGCTTCTGCACGGCAAAGGACATAGCTCTCAAGATAAACAGAAAGCCCACAGACTGGGAGAAGATCTTTACCGGACATTCAACAGACAAAGGCCTCATCTCTAAAATATATGCAGAACTAAAAAAATTACCTTCTTCCAAAACAAAACTGCAAAGAACCAATAGCCCCCTCATCAAGTGGGCTAAAGACTTACAAAGAAACTTCTCTGATGAGGAAATGAGAATGGCCAATAGACATATGAAAAAATGCTCTACATCACTGGCCATAAAGGAAATGCAAATCAAAACAACATTGAGATTCCATCTCACCCCAGCAAGAATGTCATATATCAAGAAAACTAATAATAACAATTGTTGGAGGGGATGTGGCCAAAAGGGAACCCTACTTCATTGTTGGTGGGAATGTAAACTGGTTCAGCCACTCTGGCAAGCAGTATGGAGATTCCTCAGAAGGCTCAATATAGAACTCCCCTATGACCCAGCAGCCCCACTTTTGGGTATCTATCCAAAAGCCCACAAACAAAATCACAGTAATGCCACCAGCACAACAATGTTCATCGCAGCACAATTTGTCATAGCGAGAAGCTGGAACCAACCCAGATGCCCCTCAGTAGATGAATGGATCAGGAAAATGTGGTACATTTACACAATGGAATTTTATGTCTCTATCAGAAAGAATGACATTGTTCCATTTGTAAGGAAATGGAAGGACTTGGAAAAAGTTATACTAAGTGAAGTGAGCCAGACCCAAAGAAACATGGACTCTATGGCCTCCCTTATTGGGAATAATTAGTACAGGTTTAGGCAAGCCATAGCAGAGCATCACAATGCCCAATAGCTATACCCTTAGAAACACATAAGATGATGCTAATTGAAATGAACTCCATGTTATGGAAACAAGTGATATATCACAGTTGTAACTGCTTTCAACGTCCTATGTGTATGTGTAGTTTCTATTATTGATAATGTTTTGTATCACCTTCCTATGTTTGTACCTACACTATCTCTGTAATCTTATCTGAGTATATTGGAAACCGTGTTTACTGGTATTGGAAGTAGGAAATTCAAAGGGAATACCAAATTCGAGAGACACAGGGTAAAAAAAGAGAAATAACTACAAAAGCAATACTTGCAAAACTGTTTGGTGTAAGTGAACTGAACACCTGGGGGGGGGAGGGAAAGGGGGGAAGGGAAGGGGGCATGAGGGACAAGGCAACAAACAGTACAAGAAATGTATCCAATGCCCAACGTATGATACTGTAACCTCTCTGTACGTCAGTTTGATAATAAAAATTTGAGAAAAAAAAGTAGTAAATATCAGATCATATCATATGTAAAATGTGAATAAATGCCTCTTGGATACATGGGTAATATAAAAATAGCTTACTTGTTCTTGATTTTACCTTTCTTGCTTGTAGAATGGAGAGCTCTGTTTCATTTTCATCATTCTCCTACCCTATCAGCCTGGGCCAAATTGTAGTCAAGCTTAAGTAACATAATATATTTACAGAACTTTGAAAGTATAAAATAGTACCTGAGTGCAATGGACCATTTCTAGAACTAGGCAGCTTTAGTGTTCCTTGAAAGAAAGGTGGCTGTTGGGAGCACAAATCTGGCACTAGGAAATAGGTTCTTATATATTCGAGAGAATCTGAGCTCTTATTCCAAGTGCCTGGTTGCTCCCTCTCTCCTCACAAAAGCAATTTCAAGCTGTCAAAGTTCCCTTCGATTCTGATGCTTTTTGAAAAGGCAAGATTATCTAGTGAATTTTGCCTGTAGAATCACAAGAAAGGAGACATCAGACTTGCTTCAGTATTTTTAAAATTAACAACAGTCATATATGTTTTTAGCTGATAATGTCAATATATAATTCTGTAAATACAAGTGGGTTATTTCTGGGTTGAATGTCAGCATTTTGCTAAAGACATTATTGCCATTTCAGACATTATGAGTGTGTGTTTTCTTAAAAGCATTTCCATTTATATAGGTAGAGTTTGGTTATAGGAAGAGTAGAAATATTTTATGAACACCATTTCCTTGCAACTTTGCTCAATCAGAATTAGTGATTATTTACACTATGTTGTGTAACTGCTTATAAGTGAAAATAACCCTAAGTGTAAGAGGTCATTAGATGGTTAACACAACTATCTGTTGAGGATGAAAGTGAAAATATCACTTTTGCTACATATTTCTGCCAGGAGGGAAACTTAAAAAACATTTCTCTAGGAAAGAGCCACTGCCTAGCATTGGTGGCTCACATCTATAATCCTAGCAATTCAAGAGGCTGAGATCTGAGAATCAGAGTTTGAAGCCAGCCTGGGCAGGAATGTCTGTGAGACTTTTATTTCCACTTAACCACCAAAGAGCCAGAAGTGAGGCTGTGGCTTTTGTAGTAGAGTGTTAGCCTTAAGCAAAAAAATAGCTCAAGGACAACACCCAAGCCCTGAGTTCAAGCCCCAAGTCTTTCTCTCTCTCTCTCTTCTCTCTCTTATTCTTTCTCTCTCCTTCTCTCTCTCTCCTCTCTCTCTCCTTCTCTCTCTCCCCCTCTCTCCTCTCTCTCTTGCCTGTGCATGTGTGTGCACGCACTCACACACACACACATACACAAAACACACTTTGATTCTAGTTCTCAGGTTCTAAGTTATTTTCTTTGCTCAAAACATAGAGATTCTTAGAAAGTTTGCTGAATGAAGTATTTCAGCATTATAGACAAGAATAACTCTCTAGTATTTCATTCTCCTGATCCTAGCTATTACTTTACAACTGTATGTCTTTGTATTGGATGCTACTCAGAACAAATATTCCCAAAGACACAGAAATCACACTCATGCAGTCTGTTATTAAAATGGTGCTATTAAAAATAATTGTAGGGGCTGGGGATATAGCCTAGTGGCAAGAGTGCCTGCCTCGGATAAACGAGGCCCTAGGTTCGATTCCCCAGCACCACATATACAGAAAATGGCCAGAAGCGGCGCTGTGGCTCAAGTGGCAGAGTGCTAGCCTTGAGCGGGAAGAAGCCAGGGACGGTGCTCAGGCCCTGAGTCCAAGGCCCAGGACTGGACAAAAAAAAAATTAAAAATAAATAAATAATAATAATTGTAGAAAGAAGTCAGACCTATGTCAAAATCAACTTGGTGCTGTAACTTTCAACACATGTGACCTCTTGCTCAATCAATAACTAAACTTCTCTGGTAAATTCTTAGATTGCTTGTACAATGTTTCTCAATGCTTTATTGTACGTTCACTAGGATTTCTCTCCTTGCCTAACTGTGCAAGCCGTATGAACTGATTTGCTCCCCATTAAGTGCTTTTGTCACACAGGGAATGCAGCCCTGCCGTGTGACCCTGAGTTATGAATGTTTTCTCGTCTTGTAGCCATCTGATTGCTCTGCACATCCTAAGGTACCCACAGTTCTATAGTTTTGGTCATTAACATCCTCCCAAAGTACATGCATTAATGATTGGTCCTCAGGCTGATGGTGGAAACTTAAAAGATGAAGCTTATAGTGAACATTTAGGTTATTGGAGAATGTCTTGTAAGGAGACTGTAGAACTTTGGTCCCTTCTTTTTTCCCCTATTCTTTTTGTCTCTCCCTTCCCATAAAGTAACTTTTTCCATTATTTCCATTCCTTCCTTCCTACTCTGGTGTGCCACCTCCCCACAGATATAAAAGAAAGAAATCCTACAGGACTTTAATCTCCCCAAACTATGAGAAAATATGATCTTTTTCTTTTCATAAGTTGATGATTGAAGGCATTTTGTTATAGGGAGAGAAGATTAACACAGGAGGGCTTCTTTTAGATTTGGTATGAGTCTTCCTCAAACCTTACTCTTTATCCTAGTGACCTCAAAGTAATGTGATATGTGATAGTAGGTCCTTTAATTTCTGCTCTAACTAGACTTTGGGTCAACAGAATTCCAAGATGCTCCTCTGGATTGTTGCTCTCCACTTTTATTGCTCATGTCCTGTATGCCCCTCCCCTTTGAGCATAAGAAGTTATGGGATGAGATACATCCATGATTACTTATTCTATGTAGCAAGGAGAGGAATATATGCAGGCTTAATTTGATTAAAACATTGGAGATTATGCTGACTGGGTCTGACTTAATCAGATAGACATTGAATAGGGATTTAGAAATGAAGTTTCTCTCATGTTGGCCTTGAAGAAGTAAGGCTCCAGGAGAACACAACTGGAAAGGAATGGATTCTGCCAACAATAATTATTGGAGTTCAGCTTACCCACAGTGATTGTCCTGAGTCTACTTTTCCTGCATAGTTTCCTATATATAAATAAACATCCATTAGGGATATATCCAGAGATTTACAACCAGAACCTGGAGTCACAAGTGCTGGGAATGTGTCACTTGTGATAAACCAGGTACCTTTCAGCCTGGATGAAAGCCAGTTTTGTCCTGACCACTATATAAAAACCATAACATATGATCCAAGTTGGGTAGATCCACCAGGTTGCTTGCTACATGTACCTCTACCTCCATCAGTTAAGCCCCAATAAGTTGCATTCCATAAAACCCTGACTCTATCTGGGCCTACTTCAGTCTCACAGTACCTTCTGCCAGTGTGGGGTATAGTGGCCAGAACTTCCACAACAGATTTTCAAGAAATATTCATGCAAGCAAAAGGATACTGAGGCCTGAGCTCCAGAGGAGATTCTAGCTCAAACCAACCCTTTTATGTCAATGTTGAGAGACCCTTAGCAGAAAATCCACTGAATGTATGCTGGTATTTCTGCCTTACAGAGATTGTAAAACAATGGAGTACTCTCTTATGCCATTTTGTGTGGTAATTTCTCATGCAGCAATAGACTACGAGTTAACCCGTGTTCATTTATGATTTCTTAAAAGCAATCAAAACTACACTACTGCAAAATGCTTTAATTTGTGTCATCTTCCAGGGTCCATTTTACTTCTCATAAAATTATTCCCTCTTTTTCCTTGGCCTGAAGTTGAAGCACTAATTTTTCAACTGCTTAGATTAAAAAAAATATACATGAGTGAAAATAACTCAAAAATTTCCCCTGACCTACTTATGTCTCATTTTAATGGATACAAGCACACGTGTGCACACACATACGATTCCATTGCCCTATTCTGGTTTCCCTACACATAGAGAAATGGAAACAGAATTCTCTAACATAAAAAACAAAATTTTACATCGGCTCATATCAATTGATATGAGCATGGTAGTGGTCTTTTATATGGAAGAAGAATGGGAAGACTTTTTATAGGTTCAGGAGACATAGATTCATTGTTAATTGGGGTTAAGTTAGATGTGCCAAATACTTGTTTTTCCTTGACACTTTTATACCTATGACAGATGCTATTGGTTCTTTCACCATCCCCCCGCCCCCAAGTCTAAATGCAAGCTCAGAACCATTCTCAAACCAGCCACAATTACTTCCTCTTTATTGGCTAGAGAAAGTAAAAAGAAATAAAATTTGTATTTGAGCACCTCTTATGTGATAATAATGTATTAAACCTGAGAATACAGTGGATAAGAAAGTCCTTAGTAATGATATCTTAGGGGATGTATTTCCTTTTGTTTGGCTTATATATGAATCACTAAGAACTTAATATATATTTTATTGCACAGAGCACGAGTGATTCCAAGTAAAATTTCATTTGGCGCACATACTACGAGTTGAAAGAAGCACTTTAGGAATTATTGTTAAAATGTACTGTAAACTCTAATTGACATTTGATGTTTTCATTCATGATTAAGATGCCCCAATTATGTAATATGTGTCATGTTCGGTAAATTGACTTCGAAAATAAAAACAAACAAGCAGGTGATTTGGAATCACATGCACCTTAAATTCATTGCTTTTTTTTTTTTTTTGCCAGTCCTGGGCCTTGACTCAGGGCCTGAGCACTGTCCCTGGCTTCTTTTTGCTCAAGGCTAGCACTCTACCACTTGAGCCACAGCGCCCCTTCTGGCCATTTTCTATATATGTGGTGCTGGGGAATCGAACCCAGGGCTTAGTGTATATGAGGCAAGCACTCTTGCCACTAGGCCATATCCCCAGCCCAAATTCATTGCTTTGAATGGCTGTATCAGATATGAAACCATGACATAATATTTGTGGGAGAAGTCTCTTATTGTCTTGCACTAAAAATAAATATAAACTCTCTAAATGTTATATAACATTGGATTTTGAATTGAAATTTTAAATGGGAAAACAGATATGTAACCATGCTTATTTCATATCCTCTGTTTAAGACAGGCCTAGCCCATATAAGAAAGAACATGGAATCAATAATTTTAAGTACATCATACAAAATTATGAAAAGGGAGGGAAGAGATAGGTTGGGAAGAATGTTGAAAGGGGTAATTTTGATCAAGAGCCATTGAATTCATAACTTGCTTTGTTAAATGGCAACTCCTTTGTACAACTAAAATAGTTCTTAATCTTGAGTAAAAATTATATTATTTTTCTTTCTGACCCTCATTGAACTAATATAGTAGATGACACATAGACTTACAATGTTTATTTTCATTAACCAAATATTTATTAAAAACAAAACTAGGCTAAATGCAAAGAATACAAAAATGAACAAAGTGGATGTGTCTTCATGGTATTTATACATGTGAGGAAGGGACATCAATCACACAATTATTACATATAAAAATAGAATGAATAATACTATGTAAAATATATAAAATATATTAAAATAGAATGAATAATACTATAATGGAAAGACCCTAGTCAGTGAATATGGATATGTAAAAATAAAAGCTTTCACAAAGAATTGCTGTTTTAGGGCAAAATGTGAAAAGCTAAATATGAAATTGTGAGCAGAAAGAATGCCATATGCACATAAAAATGACAGTTACAGCTTACAAAGTAAGGACAGAATCATGGACACTATGAGAAATGAATTAATCCCAATCTTCAATGGTAGAACATGTATGCTTATCTATTTTTATTAATAACAAGACAATGGCAAGAACGTGCTTCAAGTGGAGTTAGGAAGAAACTGGAATAATTATATTTACCTATTAAAAAGATAAGCAGGATAAAGGGAAATAACTAGCTTGAGAGAATTAAGATGAGAAGAAATCTGAGTTAAAGAGGTTATTGAGCAAGGTGAAGAGTAAGGCCTGTCTGCATTAGTAAACTAACAGTAATGTTGGACATCATTAGATGGATCTGGAAGCACTTAGAAAAGGAACATGGACAGAAGTTGATAATCAACTTCATGTGTGTCTAAGTGGAACAAGAATGACTCAGTTTCAATTCACCTCACACTGGTGACTACATTAGAAAGGATACGATGTTAATGAGATCATAGATTATATTTCAGATCCATTTGTTTTTGAGAGAGTGAAGGCTTAGAATTTTTCTTTATCTTTGTGTCTATAACAAAAACACACAATTCTGGGTGATTAATAAGCAGAACTCATTAGCTCAAAGTTCTAGAGGATGGGAAGACAAAAGGTGAAGGGATTGGCAAATCCTTTGGCTGGTAAGGGCATTCTATTTTTCTGTTCCATTTTCCTTGGAAAATAATAGATCCCCTGGAGTCCAACTCCTAAATCGTCATAGGATATAAAGAAGTATTAGTTGGAGATCTGAACTTTACCTTTTGTAATAGCATTGATTTCACAAATGAGCCCAGTGTTCTCAGAAAGTTCACAGCTCCTAATGTTGCCATGTTGTCAAACAACTTCAGCATGAATTTGAGAAAAGACAAATTTGGAACTCAAAGCTGTGTTATAGTTTAGAAACGTATATTTGCATCCATAACTTCAAGGACTGAACACTAAATTAAGTGCTGAAAAATGTCGGTATTAGTTCCAATATCCTCATTAAAGTGGTGGGTGAATTAATAATCCTTTTAAATAATAGCCATGGGTTTATTTCAGTCTACCTGGAAAACGTTTCTCTCAGACATAAACTAGAACCATCGGCAAGTGTATTGTCCATGCCCAGAGCATTGTTGTCTGCATGCTGGTGGTCTACAGAGGTGTTTGATAAAGTTTGGTGGGAGAGGGGAAGCCAACAGCTTTGTTTGAACTTGGTGTCAGTTTTCCCTGTTGGCACTCCTGGAACCATGAAGTGAGGACATGTCTTTCTTCTTCAAGCCAAAAGTAAATGAATAAATGGCCATGATCATATTTTCACTGCCAGTTGAAACCAACTAGAAATTACTAGAAATTTACTAGAATTTACTAGAAATTCATAGAAGATCTCTTCCACGAGGGCGGACATTGTAAGTGGACACAACATGCTGTTTCTGCATTATTACTTCCCAGTCAATTGTTAAATCTGTACTTAAGCCTGGCCTTTGATGGCTGGAGCTTGAACAGCTTCCCCAAACCAGGGGAAAGCATGCCAGGACTGATGGGAGAATTGTTTCACATGTGGCAACCCTAAGTTAGGAAACTAGTCTTAAGGAATGTTTTGACACTAGTGAGAACAAAATTTAATGAAGATACATGTGTGATCACCTCTCTGAAAATAAATAATAAAGATTTTCTAACAATAACAATGACGATTCCCTTTTATGACATTAATTTATACTTAACAAAGACATGAAAAATTCATGTTTCCCCCAGGCGTTCGGCTTCCTTGGAATGAGAAAAGGCCAGATTTGAAATAATATGCCAGTAGTTAATATGACAAGGATAGCTAAGATACTGATCCTTTCTTATGTATTATGTGAATCAAGAAAAGGCCTAGTTCAGGAAGCTATCTGAATTGTAAGAGCACTGATAAATTCAACTCTTCCCCAAACAGTCTATTATGCAATAATTTTACTCATTAAAAAAATACAGCCATTCAACTGAACATAAGGTGATTTTTACTTAGCCAATTTGTAATCGAAAAGATCAATTGAACACAGTATCAAAAACAATACCGTTCCATGACAGGCATGCTTTATATTTTATGTCTAACACTGACCTTATCAATTTCACATGTCTATATATAATAATTTATATAGTGTTTTACAATTTAAAAATACTTCTATTTTTCTTAGAAGTTTCATTTTGTTATCTTAGAATATCATTTTCATTATAAGTTATGAATGCAAACCAATCCTATACAAATTGCTAAAGCTGACAGATAAAGTTTTTAAATTTAATTCTAAAATTTCTCTTCATGTAAAGATGTGGAAAAGGGAAAATAGCATGAACAATCTTACCCTAACTCAAGCCAGTTTTAAATTATTGTTGTTGTTAAGTCTTTATTTCATTACACAGATAACTTTGGAATTATTTGACAAATCCATGAGAACAGACTAATAGAGTAGCTCAGTGATATGGAAAAAAAGTTAAGAAGGGAAGATATATTTGGAAAGTTACCATATGAAATGACGTTTTATATTCTATTCTACAAGTGATGATAGACTAATTGGTAATTTTAACAAAGGTAGATTTTAAACTCAACAGAAGAAATTCATTTTTTGTTGGAAATTCAGTTCTAAGCAATATGAAATGGAATATACTTATAATTTGTATAAGATTCATCAATCTTACCTTTTTGAAGAACCAAGATTTGTTTCCTCGTACAATTTTAATGTCTAGGTTTTATTTCTTTCTGCCTTAATATTGTGTCTTTCAAAAAATATTTAGGGCTAGGAATGTGGGCTAGTGGTAGAGTGCTTGCCTAGAATGCATGAAGCCCTGGGTTTGATTCCTTAGCACCTCATAAACAGAAAGAAAAAAAAAAGCCTGAAGTGGCGCTGTGGCTCTAGTGGTAGAGAGGTAGCCTTGAGCAAAAAGAAGCCAGGAACAGTGCTCAGGCCCTGAGACCAAGCTCCAAGGCAGGGAAGGGAAATGGGACGGGAAGAGGGGGGAAATGAGGGAGGAGGTAACAAATTGTACAAGAAATGTGCCTTACGTGTGAAAGTGTAATCCCTCTGTACATCACTGCACTGTGACAATAAATAAGTAATTACTCAAAAAAAGGAAAGAAAATATAAAGTCACTCCCACCACGCCCCCCCCAAAAGTTAAATATTATGTTATTTAAAATGCCTGGTCTACTTTAAATGACAAAACCCACCATGTCATCTATTCTTGCCCTGAAGAGCAATTAATGAGAATATTTAATAGTACACATTGTACAAAGACACATTTCAACTTGAGCTGCCAGCAGTTTACAATGGATATATTGCTATTTTTATTTTAAAAGTGTAAGATTAAGGAATACATTATGAGACAGTCAAAATCTTTGTTTTTACAGTTTGTAAACATATTCAAATAAGGAACAAAGCTCTTATCTAAGAACAAAAATTAAAGAATTTAATTAACTTTAAGTACAAAGGAGTTGCCATTAAACAAAGCACTTTCTCAATCCATTGCACCTTGATCAATACCTTCCCCATTCTCTCCCATTCCTCTTCTCCCAACCACTTCCTTCACTTTTCTTAATTTTGTAGAATATACATTAAAATTTGACTGCATTTGTACATACTCTACCAGAAAAGGCAGATAGCGCAATGAGGAATGTTTTTCTGTTCATTGGAGGCTATGAATATTCAGTTTTAATTTTTTTCTTTATTGTCAAAGTGAAGTACAGAGGGATTAGAGTTTCCTATGTAAGGCAGTGAGTACATTTTGTATCCAACTTGTTACCTTCTCCCTCACCGCCCCCCCCCCCATTCCTTTTCCTTCCCCCTTTCCCACATCCCCCTTCCCCATGTGTTGTACATTTGGTTTACACCAAATGGTTTTGTAAGTATTGCTTTGGGAATGGTTTTTTTTTTTTTTAATCCTTTGGCTCTCTATTTTGGTATTACCTTTCCCTTCCCTAGTTCCAATACACGTATATACAGTATCCAGAGTACTAAGATCAGTTACAGTAATAGCAGGAGTAAAACCACAGGAAGGGAACACGAGAGCAGAAAAAAGGTACGGTTTCACATGGCATGTTGAGATTAACTACAATGATTTTTTTAAGCTGGAAATCTAAAAGGTTTGTTTTTTGGGGGGGCCATTCTCTTATTTCTTTAATGACTCACTCACAATATGTTTTTCAATTTTCTTGTGTCTGAACATTTTCTGTGGTGTCTTTTGTTGTTAATATCTAGTTTTACTACATGGTTTAACAGACTATAGAATTATTTAAATTTCATTTTATTTGCTTATACTGATCTTATGTCTTAAAAAATTATCTATTTAGTACATGGTTTCCTTTGCTGCTATTGAGAATGTATATTGTCTAATGGCTTAATCAACTACTGTGTGTATGTCCTTGAAGACCTATTTGGTCTATAGTGTTATTGAATTCTGATGTTCTCTGGTTGATTTATTTTGCCTGGACTATTTTATTGGCTAGAATGGGATTCTGAATTCTCTCACTATTAGTGTTTTGAGGTCTTTCTGTGTTTTAAAACCCGTGATATTTGCTTAACAAAGAGGGGTACACTTATATTTGGTGAATAAATGTTAATTGTTATGCCTTCTTGTTGTACTGTTGCTTTGTTAATGTGAAGTAAGCATCTTTATCACTTCTGACCAGTTTTGACTTGATGTGTCTACTTACTATCAAGTGTAAGTGTACTTATTTCCAGGATTCATTTTCCTGGAAGAACTTTTCCAGATCTTTCAATGTTTTTTGTTGTGTTTGTTTGTAAAATGTTTTGTTTGTAAAATGTATTTCTTGTAGACAATGAATGGTTGGGTCTTTTGTGTGCTCCAATATTGATATGCTTTTGTCTGCATTCAATTATATATTTCTCTTTATTTATTCTCTATGTCCTAACAAAACTATTGCTGGGGTTGATGTTATCTCTCAACACAGACCTCAGGGTATGTTAACTTTCAATCCTCACATTAACTTTTGAATTAAACGGTTTTTGGTTAAAAGTGAAGCTTTTTATACCTACAAGAATACTTGCCAAATTTGTAAAGGGTATGAACAGCATCTATTTATATAGTATTTTGAGGCATTAATAGGCTTTAAAATAGTTTAAAGGAAAGTATAATTTTCTTGCTATATTGTTTTTTTATAGGATGAATTGTTTTCATTATCAGATTTATAATAAATATAGATTTATTTTAACAATGGAAATATAGCTTTCTAACCAATTTCCATTTACAGTGACTAAGTGGCATTGAGATTAGTTACTGAAAGATGTGTTTGGATAAACTAAAGGCATGTACATATTGACTCAATATCTCGTATGCCAGTACAGGAAGTAGACTCAGAGTGGCCATATCACAAGAATCTGTTCCATCCTTGGGAGACATGATTACAGAATACTGGGAAGGAAAGATGGTATGACCCAGGCAAGAAAGAGGACAGGGACTTTCTTGTGTTTTGATATCTGTGTTGCCTATGAGTGGACTGTATCTACCTTAAATGTTGGCTTATGGGTGATAGTACAGAATCCATAGAGGCATTGTTTTACTAAACATGAACAGAAAGGATTTAGGTGGCTATCTTACAATATGCACAGCTAGGTAAGTCTTGGCAGAAGCTCAACATGACTGCTTGCAAGTAGAGTTCAGGAGTGATTTAAGATGTGTGCCTAATTGATTCATCCCAGGGATGCAAAGTTGCTTTAATATACGCAAGTCAATTAATGTAATCCACCACATCACCCGGAGCAAGGTAAAAAACCACGGGGTTTTATCTCTGGATGCGGAAAAAGCATTTGATAAAATCCAGCACCCATTTATGCTAAAAGCCCAGGAAAAACTGGAATTCCAGGGAACATTCCTGAATATAATCAAGGCAGTTTATGACAAACCAACAGCAAGCATAACTCTAAATGGTGAAAAACTAAAGCCATTCCCTTTAAAATCAGGAACAAGGCAGGGATGTCCACTCTCTCCACTGCTCTTCAACGTTGTACTAGAATTCCTAGCCAGAGAAATTAGGCAAGAAGAAAATATAAATGGGATCCAAATAGGAAAAGATGAAGTTAAACTTTCTCTCTTCGCAGATGACATGATCCTATACCTAAAGAACCCCATTGACTCTACCCCCAAGCTACTAGAGCTGATCCAAAACTTTGGCAAAGTTGCAGGATATAAAATAAACCCTCAAAAATCAATGGCATTTCTATATGCTAATGACCCAAAGACCGAAGCTGAAATCAGGAAAGCAATTCCTTTTGCAATAGCCCCCCAAAACATAAAATACCTAGGAATAACCTTAACCAAAGAAGTGAAAGACCTCTATGATGAGAACTTTAAAAACATGAAAAACGAAATTAAGGCAGAACTAAGGAAATGGATAAACCTCCCATGCTCCTGGATTGGGAGGATTAATATAATCAAAATGACAATCTTGCCAAAGGCTATCTACAAATTCAATGCAATACCTATTAATATCCCAACACCATTTTTTTAATGAAATAGAGGAAGCAATCCAGAAATTCATATGGAACAATAAAAGACCTAGAATAGCAAAAACAATCCTAAGCAGAAAGAGCAATGCTGCAGGAATTACAATATCCAACTTCAAGCTGTATTATAAAGCTATAGTAATAAAAACAGCTTGGCATTGGCACCGGAACAGGCCTGAAGACCAATGGAACAGAATTGAAGACCCAGAAGTGAACCCACAGAAATATGCCTATTTAATCTTTGATAAAGGAGCTAAAACAATTTTGGAAGAAAGATAGCCTCTTTAACAAATTGTGCTGGCAAAACTGGTTCAACACATGCAACAAACTAAAACTAGATCCTTATATATCACCCTGCACCAAAATCAATTCCAAATGGATCAAAGACCTCGAAATTAAAACAGACACCCTGAAACCACTAAAGGAAGGAGTAGGAGAAACACTTGGGCTCCTTGACACAGGACAGAACTTCCTTAACAAAGACACAGAAAGGCTACAAATCAAAGAAAGGTTGGACAAATGGGACTGCATCAAACTGCAGAGCTTCTGCACGGCAAAGGACATAGCTCGCAAGATAAACAGAAAGCCCACAGACTGGGAGAAGATCTTTACTGGCCATTCAACGGACAAAGGCCTCATATCTAAAATATATGCAGAATTAAAAGAATTACCTTCCTCCAAAACAAAACCGCAAAGAACCAATAGCCCCCTCATCAAGTGGGCTAAAGACTTACAAAGAGACTTCTCTGATGAGGAAATGAGAATGGCCAAGAGACATATGAAAAAGTGCTCTACATCACTGGCCATAAAAGAAATGCGAAGCAAAACAACACTGAGATTCCATCTCACCCCAGTAAGAATGTCCTATATCAAGAAAACTAACAATAACAATTGTTGGAGGGGATGTGGCCAAAAGGGAACCCTATTTCATTGTTGGTGGAAATGTAAACTGGTTCAGCGACTCTGGCAAGCAGTATGGAGATTCCTCAGAAGGCTAAATATGACCCAGCACCCCCACTTTTGGGTATCTATCCAAATAACCACAAACAAAATCACAGTAAAGCCACCAGCATAGCAATGTTCATCGCAGCACAATTTGTCATAGCGAGAATCTGGAACCAACCCAGATGCCCCTCAGTAGATGAATGGATCAGGAAAATGTGATACATATACACAATGGAATTTTATGCCTCTATCAGAAAGAATGACATTGCCCCATTTGTAAGGAAATGGAAGGACTTGGGAAAAATTATACTAAGTGAAGTGAGCCAGACCCAAAGAAACATGGACTCTACGGTCTTCCTTATTGGGAATAATTAGCACAGGTTTAGGCAAGTCACAGCAGAGGATCACAAGACCCCAATAGCTATATCCTTATGATCACATAAGATGATCCTAAGTGAAATGAACTCCATGTTATGGAAACGATTGTTATATCACAGTTGTAACTACTTTCAACATCCCGTGTGTATCTGTAGCTTCAACTATTGATGATCTTGTATCACCTTCCTATGGTTGTGTCTACACTATCTCTGTAATCTTATCTGAGTATATTGGAAACTGTCTATACTGGTATTAGAACTAGGAAATTGAAAGGGAATACCAAAATTGAGAGACACAGGGTAAAAAAGACAAGCAACTACAAAAGCAATACTTGCAAAACTGTTTGTTGTAAGTGAACTGAACACCTCATGGGGGGAAAGGGAAAGGGGAAGGAGAGAGGGGGAATGAGGGACGAGGTAACGAACAGTTCAAGAAATGTATCCAATGCCTAATGTATGAAACTGTAACCTCTCTGTACATCAGTTTGATAATAAAAATTTGAAAAAAAATGGAAAAAAAGAAGTGTGCCTAATCCACTTATGACTCTTAAGTTTAGAATGAGGAGCTTTAACAAAGCTTCTACTCTTGGAAACTTTCAGTTGAGGATATATTTTGTTTCAGAAGGCAAATTTGACCATGGAGGAAACCCTCATATGGTCAGGGACTAAATCAAGCCTCATGGCTGATTTGGCTAAGATACTTATTTCACTTTACATCTCAAATTGAAAAATCTTTGAACACCTGCTGTATATTTAATAAGGCCCTCATGATTATAGAAAATCTTTAAACCTGACTTTAAAAAGTAGGAAATGGAAGGACTTGGAAATAGTTATACTAAGTGAAGTGAGCCAGACCCAAAGAAACATGGACTCTATGGCCTCCCTTATTGGGAATAATTAGTACAGGTTTAGGCAAGCCATAGCAGAGCATCACAAGGCCCAATAGCTATACCCTTAGAAACACATAAGATGATGCTAAATGAAATGAACTCCATGATATGGAAACAAGTGATATATCACAGTTATAACTACTTTAAACGTCTTATGTGTATGTGTAGTTTCTATTATTGATGATGTTTTGTATCACCTTCCTATATTTGCACCTACACTATCTCTGTAATCTTATCTGAGTATATTGGAAACCGTGTTTACTGGTATTTGAAGCAGGAAATTCAAAGGGAATACCAAATTCGAGAGACACAGGGTAAAAAAAGAGAAATAACTACAAAAGCAATACTTGCAAAACTGTTTGGTGTAAGTGAACTGAACAACTGGGAGGGGGGAGGGAAAGGGGGGGAGGGAGGGGGGCATGAGGGACAATGCAACAAACAGTACAAGAAATGTATCCAATGCCCAACGTATGATACTGTAACCTCTCTGTACGTCAGTTTGATAATAAAAATTTGAGAAAAAAAAAAGTTAATATGTATCAAGGACTACAGAGCTTTTCTTTAGATATTGGGTATATTTCCCTGTAAGGTTTCTAATAATTATGATAGGTTTTATGGAAATATTTTAATATAGCTATGATTTTTTAATTTTTACATAATAATGCTTAACTTAAAGTAACTATATAATAACCATTATAATAAAATTAGTAGAATTTATAAAATATGATTGATAGATATGTAAATACTTTGATAAAATGTAACAATTTTTTGTATATCAAGGGTGGGATGCAAATACTTCTATTTTCATAAGTAGCTTAGTTTGAATGTAAATAATTCAGCAAATTTAAAGCTTAAGGGCAAGTTTGCTAAATTTAGACAATAAATTATAAGACCAAAGAGATTTATAGACCTCTTAAAGGAATCACAGGATCTAGGAGTCTATAAATATCTAGAATAGATTTCCTATTTAAAATCATTATGAATCACTCCAAACCTAGAGTTATATTTGATATCTTCTGTTTACTAAGGAAGAATTATGTGCTATTTTAAGATTATTTTATCAGATAATATAGAAATTATTTGTAATATAGAAAATGTTGTTAAATGAGTATTAACAGTCAGTGGAAACTTCCTTCACTCAAAATATTCCAAAATATTTTAGTTTTGCCGAAGGAAGTAAACGTTTGCTGCAGGATACTCTGTTCATTTGGAATGAACTACAAAACCCTTCAGTTCTATCGATTTTCTTTTTCAAACTACCTTCCTCAGCCAGTCAAAAGCAACTAGGAAATAAAAGCTTTATTGTCAGTGAATTATAATGCCATTTATTGCATTTCTTGGATGTTGACTTTATTGGTGATTCATTCATTAAAGACCAAACATTTTAAAAAATGTATTTCAGCGGAAGTGTGCAGTAGTTTGGAACATATGTTTTCAAAATTTTTAATTTAGCTTTACAGATCTATTTTGGCTTTAAAGATTGCATTGTTTTTAGGAAAAAAATAAGGTTTAGGGGTAAAAGTCTTGAAAAGCACATAGCTAATATTAAGAATTTATGTGTGATAAGCAATGTATTCACTACCCTATGTATGCAACTGTAATCCCTTGGTACATCATCTTGATAATAAAAATTAATAATTTAATCCAAAAAGAACTTACAAGATTTCCTTTCTTCTGATAGCAACTTCAGAACTCAATTTAAGCATGACAAGAGTTACAGTCCACTGGCCTTGTTCTTGGAGGCTTGCTTTCTCTTCCAGTGTCAGCAGCCACATGTCCAGCCTTGTGGACAAGTCACAGGAAGGCTATGTTCAGCTTGGATTGTGCTTCCTAAAATAAGTGGTGTGTAGTAAAATATCTAGATCTTGTTGCTGTTTGATGATAATTATAGTAAAGTCACAAGAGGAAATAAGTCATTCAATGTTAAGTCAATTTTTGGCCATAGGGTTATTGTGATACACATAAAAGCCTAGTCAATATATTAAGAAACTGTACCCCTGAGGAGAATTTGATTTAATTAGTGTTGTCAGGTGAAAATTTTTCTCCATTGTCTGTAATGACAAGAAATATGTTGGTTAAGACTAGGTAAACAAATCAATTGCCTGGTTTCATGGCATCTGTAATAGCTACAACTTCTTCAGAGCATGGTTAAAGCAGTTCAAGACCATTTTCTGCATTGAGTAATATGAAATGCAAGGCTCCTACAGTGATTGCCTATTATTGTTAACAGAGAGAGACTGGCTATTTTTATGCCCAGAAATACAAGATTTCGATGTACTATGTGCTTTCATGGAAGTTAGAAATTGTAGTAACCATGGACTAGGTTGATCTGGATTCCAGTTAGGTTTTCTTATCTAAACTAGCCTCTGGAGAAAGTACCAAAACAAATAAGAGAAAAGCCAATAAATAAGAATGAGAAAAGCAAGAAAAAAAGAGAATTAGGGGGCCTAGATCACTTACCAAATATACAACTGGGAAGACCCAGCATAATGAAATATCGAAGATTTTAAGTATCAGGAGGTTAAGAGAGAACAATTTTTACTTAAGAATAAACATTTATAAGGAAAGGAATCTAGAAAATGTCTAAGAAATATGAAATCTTGATCAGTGTGGGGAACATTTATTTAAGAAAGGATTTGTAATAGAGAATATAAAAATATTAATAAAGTTTATATTTTATATTACATTACAGAGAATATATACATGCATATATACAATGTTATTAGAAATTCATTACACTTAAGCATAATGATACTGAAAAGAATAAAAAAATGGCTTGGCTTTAGCTTTGTGGAACTGCAAATACTGGATATAACTGGAAAAATTCCAGGTAGTGAATAATTGATGGAGAAAGAAGCAGGCTCATGAAAATAGTGTTTGAAAGAAAATATAATCATGTAAACATTCTTGGGAGTATTTACCATATATATATGTATACGTATACATATATATATGGTACAGAAGAACTGTATCCTTGCTGTAGAACTTAAGCTTCACAAAAACAAAGGCCTCTTTTTTTGTCCTCACAGTATATTATAAGAACAGATTATATATATATATATATGTATATATACCCACACCTATACTCTCCCACACACATACACAGTAAAATCAACTACAGAGAGGTAAGATAAGTTCCAGTATTCAATCTCTGCTTCAGCAATGAGGTAAGAATTTGGAGGAATAGGATAAAAAAATGTATTTTTCCTTTTCATGCTAAGATAAACACATATGCCATATAAAACACACCATAAAAATGTGTAAGCTATAGTGAATACTTTTGATTTCATATCCATTAGGAAGCCACTACCTGCCAATTGTCTCTCAGAAACTTCATGTGCCTTACCCCACTTACAGCCTTTAAAATTTTCCCAAAGTATTTCTCCTTTGTGTATCTGCTCTACTAGTGGAATCATACCTTGATGGGTAGTTGTCTATCTTGTATTTCTGGATGAAGTCCTCTCCAGCACATTTTGCAAGGCTTGGGTCATGAATTCCTCCATTTTTTTTCTTATTTATTGTCAAAGTGATGTACACAGAGGTTACAGTTTCATACATTAGGCATTGAGTACATTTCTTGTACTGTTTGTTACCTCCTCCCTCATTCCCCCCTCCCCCTCCCCTTTTCCCTCTCCCTCCATGAGTTGTTCAGTTGGTCTATACCAAACAGTTTTGCAAGTATTGCTTTTGTAGTCATTCATCTTTTTTTTTTTTTTGCCAGTCCTGGGCTTGGACTCAGGGCCTGAGCACTGTCCTTGGCTTCTTTTTGCTCAAGGCTAGCACTCTACCACTTGAGCCACAGCCCCACTTCTGGCCATTTTCTATATATGTGGTGCTGGGGAATCGAACCCAGGGCTTCATGTATACAAGGCGAGCATTATTGCCACTAGGCCATATTCCCAGCCCGTCATTTGTCTTTTATCCTGTGTCTCTCGATTTTGGTATTCCCTTTCACTTTCCTAGTTTTAATACCAGTATATACAGTTTCCAATGTACTCAGATAAGATACAGTGATAGTATAGGTACAACCACAGGAAGGGGATACAAGAGGATCATCAGCAATATAAGCTATGGTTTCACATGTCATGTTGAAAGTAACTACAACAGTGATATATCACTCATTTCCATAACATGGAGTTCATTTCACTTAGCATTATCTTATGCATTCATAGGGACATAGCTATTAGGCTCTTGTGATCCTCTGCTGTGACTAGCCTAAACCTGTGTTAATTATCCCCTATGAGGGAGGCCATAGAGTCCATTTTTCTTTGGGTCTGGCTCACTTCACTTACTATAACTTTTTCCAAGTCCTTCCATTTTATGCCTCTATCAGAATGCCATTGCCCCATTCTCTCCATTTTCTTATTTTACGATGCTTTTATTTCAGCCGCACATCTGGAGGATAACCTTGCTTCATATAGTAATCTTATTTGATGGAATAAAAAATATTGTCAAAGTGATGTACAGAGGGGCTACAATTTCATATGTAAGGCAGTGAGTACATTTCTTATCAAACATGTTACCTCCTCTCTCATTTTTCTCTCTCCCTCCTCCTCCTCAATTCTGCCCCCCCCATCCTGGAGTTGTACAGTTGGTTACAGCATATTGTCTTGTAAGTATTATTGTACTTGGGTTCACCTTTTACTTTGTCTCTCCATTTTAATGTTCCCCTTTCCTTCCATAGTTCTGATAAATGTATATACAATACCCAGGGTACTAAAATCAGTTACAGTGACATCAGGGGTAAAACCATAGAGAAGAACAACAAAAGGAAAACGCATAATTTCATATAGTACATTGAAGATAACAATAATGATAAACCACTTACTTCCACAACTTGGAGTTCATTTTGTTTAGCATCATCTTATGTGTTCATATAGACATAGCTATTGATCTACAGTGATCTTCTGCTAGGACTATCATAGATGTGTAATTATTATTACCAGTGAGTGAAACTGTAGAGTCTATGTTTCTTTGGGTTTGGCTCACTTTACTTAGTATTATTTTTTTCCAAGTCTTTTCATTTCCTTAGAAATGAGGTGATGCCATTCTTTCTGATAGAAGCATAGGGTTTCGTTGTGTGTATGTAACATATTTTCTTGATCCATTCTTCTACTGAAGGGCATCTGGGTTGGTTCCATAATTTAGTGATGGTAAATTGTGCTGTGAAGATTTTTTTCAGTATGTGGAGTATTTCATTGTATGTCTTCATTCTCTGTGGGGCTTCTGCGGAGAAACCTGCAGCTAGTCTGATAGATTTGCCCTTTAATGTGATTTGGTACTTTCCTGTATTCTGAACTTGTTTTCCTGTACAATTGGACTGTAACATGCTTTTGTGGTAAGGATCCCTTTTTGTTATGTATATGTGGGTTCTGTATGCTGATGACCATATTTTTCTCAAGATTACTGAAATGTTCTACTGTCAGTTTTATACCTTTAATCTTTATATTTTTCCCCTTCATATATATGTATAATATATGTACATATATATAAATGGCAAGATCAATTAATGATATAGCAAAAATTTTCAGTGATTTATTCTTCTTCCTCCTTCTTCTTTCTTCTTCCTTTTCTTTGCTTTTTATTGATATGAATGTGGTATGTTGAAAGGCCTGTCTGTAAGCTCTATTTTTATTCCTGTATGTTGTGAATTGAACCAAATTTATCAAACATTGTGGGCAACTGCCAGACCTTGAGTTATATCTTCAGTCTCTTATGTCTGAATTTTATTTTGCGACAACTTCATGCTAAGTTGCCCAAACATACCTTGAACTTGCAGGCTTCCAACTGATGCACCCCCAATTCCTGTAAATACCACCACTGACTCAGATAAACAGGGTAAGAAGTCCCCAGGAGGGACTACACTCCACTAGTCAGGTAGCGAAGTGCAGTGGAGAGCTTTCCTATAGCAGGGTGAAAGCATAGCTAGCAGTTAGTAATTACAGAAAGCAATTATGATTTCGGTCAAAGCAGAGTTTACTTTCCAAACATTCCCAGGTTGTTCCATTTCTGAAACTGACCAGAACATATTCCAAGCCTTTTCCCCTACATCCCAGGTTTCTGGGCCTATGGGGCCTACTGGTCCACATTTCAGGTTTCCGGGTTCTTCCTGATTTTCCTTGCTATTTACCGAATTCCAATAACCTGATGTTTAGTTCCTAATTTACGCTACCTCAGAAATTTCCCTTTAATGGTCTGAATTCCAATAACTTGGTGTTTATCTCCTAATTGATTCATCCTGAGATATTTCCCTAGAATGACTGGTCTGCAGTTTCTCTCTACAAGGAAGTTCTGCCTTACATACTTTACCCTATTTTTAATATCCAAGGCTCCTGTCTTTTCTCTGATTTTACACCAACATCCTCCCAGGTATCTGAGATTAAAAGCCTGTGTCACCATGCCAAGGTTCCTGTTGAGCTTTGGGAATAATTCTTTTTTTTTTTTTTTTTTGGCCAGTCCTGGGCCTTGGACTCAGGGCCTGAGCACTGTCCCTGGTTTCTTCCCGCTCAAGGCTAGCACTCCGCCACTTGAGCCACAGCGCCGCTTCTGGCCGTTTTCTGTATATGTGGTGCTGGGGAATCGAACCTAGGGCCTCGTGTATCCGAGGCAGGCACTCTCGCCACTAGGCTATATCCCCAGCCCGGGAATAATTCTTGTTAAAATTTTTGACTGAGTTTTTCATTTTCAGGATTTATGTTTGTTTGCTTCTCAAAAAACTTCACTTTACTGAAGTTCTCATTTAGGTTCTGCCCACTTATTCTTTGCCCAGGGCTATAATGAAAGAACATATGCTTTATAATGACATCTTAATATTCTATTCCTACAATGTTAAAGGTGGTTATACTAACACAATTTTTTAAAAGAGAACTTTGAGACTCATATGAACAATTTGTCCTAGAAATGTGAAATTGGGATTAAAGTACAGTCCTACTGTAAACAAAAGGCAAGGCTAATTTGCCAGGCCTCATTTCCATTTGACAGAATGACTCCATGTTCTATTTCACTTGGGAGATTCCAGGGTTATGCCCATTGTCCTGCGATATCTAACTGTAAGTCTGTCTGTCTGCCTGTCTCTATCTACCTGTCTGTCTATGCGCATGTGCGTGCATGTGTGTGTGTGCTTGTGTGTGTGTATGTGTGTGTATGTATGTATGTGTGTATTCAGTCCTGGGGCTTGAACTCAGGCCTGGCCTCTGTCTCTGAGCCTCTCTGTGCTCTACCACTTGAGCCACAGTGCCAAATCCAGCTTTTTTTTGAGTAGTTTATTGGAGATAAGACTCTCATGGAATTTCCTGCCTGGGCTGGCTTTAAACTTCAATCCTCAGATCTCAGCCTCCTGCGTAGCTACGATTATAGACATGAGCCACCTGTGAGTGGCTGTTCTGCATTAAGTATTAACAGAAGTCCCTTTAGAAGATTTGCTCCTGGGTGATAAATTACATATGTAGTTAAAATTCTTTATTTTTTTTTTTTGGCCAGTCCTGGGGCTTGGATTCAGGGCCTGAGCACTGTCCCTGGCTTCTTGTTGCTCAAGGCTAGCACTCTGCCACTTGAGCCACAGCGCCACTTCTGGCCGTTTTCTGTATATGTGGTGCTGGGGAATTGAACCCAGGGCCTCATGTATACGAGGCAAGCACTCTTGCCACTAGGCCATATCCCCAGCCCTAGTTAAAATTCTTAATCACCTAGTGAGAGGTTCCAAAAGTTCATTAACAAATCCATGAAAACAGATGTAATGAAAACCATGAACTTCTAAAATTTCTGGTGCATGTTCTTCATCTCTTTCTCTGTTACAGATTGAGTTGAATTGTTACTCTTTCACAACTTCTTTTTTTTTTACTTTATCAGATCCAACTTTTTTATTGTCAAGGTGATGTACAGAGGGGTTACTGTTACATATGTAAGCCAGTGAGTACATTTCTTGTGAAACTTGTTACCTTCCCCCCTTGTTTTTCTCACACCTTCCTTTCTCCCCAGTTCCCTCCTCCTCCTTGTTGCACAGTTGGTTTATAGCATGTTGTCTTGTAAGTATTGCTGTTGCATTGGTTCACCTTTTACCCTTTGTCTCTCCATTTTGCTGTTCCCCTTTTCTTCCCTAGTCCAGATAAACATATATATATATATATATAATACCCAGGGAACCAAAATCAAATACAGTGACAACAGGGGTAAAACCATAGGGAAGAAAAACAAAAGAAATAGGAATAATTTCACAGAGTACATTGAAAATAATAACGAGGGGCTGGGAATATGGCCTAGTGGTAGAGTGCTTGCCTCATATATAGAAAGCTCTGGGTTCCATTCCTCAGCATCACATGTATAGAAAAAGCTGGAAGTAGCTCTGTGGCTCAAGTGGCAGAGTGCTAGCCTTGAACAGAAAGAAGCCAGGGACAGTGCTCAGGCCCTGAGTTCAAGCCCCAGGACTGGCTAAAAAAAACAACCAAAAAACAAACAAGAAAATAACAACAATGATAAACCACTTATTTCCATTACTTTTTATGCAGACTTTTATGAAAGCCTTTTCTTATCAATGTACTTCTTCCAGAAAACAAAAACAAAGGAAAGCCAAACATTCTTTTCCTTTGCATGTGAAAACTGTCCTTTGTATGTGGCTCATATCTTTCTTGTTTTCTGTCTCTATTTGTTGGAGTAAACTACTTCTGAAATGGCGCAGGTCAGAAGTTTGATATGGTAAAAGGTGAAGGAAGAGAAAAGCTTTTTGCTTGGATAGTAAATGCTTTATCATTGATGTCCTCTTGTGGGTACTAAATTCTACTGATAAGAGTGGAGAAACATGGTACTGGTCTGATGACATGTGGTCAATCAATTTAAGTTCCCAATAAAGAGATGGTATGTCTATACGAGTCCCCGGGGGAAACAGAGAACTCCATTAATGCATACAACGAGGAGCCAAAGAGAAAAGGAAAATGTTACCTGAGCTCCCTCTCACTGGAAGCTAACAGCAAATTCAGAAATGTATACTGTACTGTGGTTTTGGAAAATTGCCACCGTAAGTAGCAAGAAGAAAAACCTGGAGGAGCTCTAAGCAAAATGGACACCATCAGAGTTTTTTTGATGGGGGAAATTCTATCACAAATGTAAGTGGGGTGAGAACAGATACCAGACTTCAGAAACCATATTTTAAATGTAAGCACTCTGCTTGAGATGGATGGTTTGAATTTGAGTCTCACACACAAGGACACTTGTGTTTATTTTCTGCAATGTATGCTGGTTATTTATCCACTTCATGTTTATAAAAGAAAGTTAGAGGTTTACATCATCCCATTATCTAATAATTTTAATGTGAAAGAGGCACATGAAGTAAATAAATTTAGAATGGAAATGTACTTAATTCTTTCCCTCTTAGTATTCCAGTTTAATTTGTCAATCTGACCTCTGTTAATATTTCAGAGCAAATACTTCTAGAGTTTTTCTTACATGCATTCAATGTATGTCATTGACATAAACTTCAAAAGTTTATTAGTCTCAGAGATTTTACAGTTTTTTTTTACCTTTGAGATTATGTCAAGGGCTCCTTTGTTTATCAGTATATATACATTCATTTTGGTATTTTTAAATAACTGCCTAGTTTATGCTCTTTGGATATGTTAGCTTACCTGTAACCAGAAGCCCTTTCCTTTAGGATTTAGGTCATTTGCAATGCTTTACTTTGATGAGCTGTTTTGCCACTGACTTCCTTGTGTGTGTCTCTTCATATACTATGAGAGTTCATCTTTTGGGTGTTGCCAAATTACTCTTTAATTCACAATTCCAACTTGAGTGTGGACTACATCTTTATCCTTTCTTACAACTTTGTTGGATTGAAATGAAGAGTTACACATCTTGTTTAATTTGCATTTTCTTGTGATAAGGCAGATCACACTTTTTTGTCTTTATTTTTATAAAACTGTGAAATAATTATTAAATGTTCAAGCTTTGGGACATGATGTAACTAAATGTTGTAAAGTCTGACCATGTCTATTAGACTTAATTTAATTAGATTAATTAGATTAATTTAATGGCAGTGTGATCACATAGAGGTAACTTCTCAATATCTTTTTACTGTGCACTAATTGAGGTCCAGGTAAGGTAATATGTGTGTGTATTCCATATAATATAATGTATATATGAATATGTATATATATTTTTATCATAGTCCCTGCAACATTGAAAACACAACATAAACATTTAAACCTACAAAAATGACAGGTAGAGGGGATACAGATCTTGATGATTTCAACTTCATGTGGAATTATTGCATCTTCCTCATTTCTCTGAAGGGTGATTTAATTTCTCTGACCATTTCCCATCAACTAATTTTTCCAGTGCTTTCTGCATTAGGAAATTTTGTGCATTAGAACTTGAATGTAATCACAATTCAGAATTGAATCGTGTGGAACACTCATATTCCAGAGTGCCAGTGTAATAGACCTCTGTCATCCTCCATCAGATTACAGGAATGTTATCCATGCCTATGATCCATTGGCATCGTAAAGGACATTTCACCACTCTACTTGCATTAGACATTTTTTATTACTGTGACACAATAGCTAAGCCAAACTAATTAAGAAAGGAAAGATCCATTGCAATTCATGGTTATGGAGATTTCTATCCATTGTAGTGGGATGGGTTTGTGGGGCACAAATGTTTATCTATTGGAAACCAGAAAGAAGGGAGGAAAAGGCAAGAAAAGGCCCGATTAATATTGATTCTTTAAGGAAATACTCCCAGGGATTTACTTCCTCCAACCAGGACTTGCTTTTCACTATTTCACCACTTCCCACTAGTTTATTCAAAATTTAAATCTACCAGTATCATTTTTTTCTGTAAAATGTTTTCTGTAGAATGTTTAATATAATAAAATGGAAAATTTTATGTCACTTCGGTTATAAATATGTAGATGTATTGAATGTCCCTGGATGTACTTCAGAATACAGGAAGATTTTCAACTTGCACATAATAAGATCAATGCTTTTATGTCAGGAGTGGATTGGAGAAGATGGTGAATTGCTGAAAACACACCATCATCCTGTGTCTCTATAACCCAGAAATAAAAACCGCAGTTTTGTGACATCAAGCAAAAGCAGGCAAGTTAGTAAGAAAGGAGAAGGCATCAGTACACATCTATTCAGACGATGGCTGGAGAAAATGTAAAACTATTAATATTTAAATTGCTGAAAGAAATACAGAAAAAAGAACTTGCTTAGAATTAGTTAAAAAAAATTTTCATGGAAGTTGGATGAGATTTGCTCTACATCTGTGTTCCTTTTTCTGAGGCAAGACTGGCACAGAATCAAGCAACTGAATGAACAGATCAGACCAGAGCAGCATGTGGACATGAATACAGTTGCCTATGAAAGACTATTCTACAGCAGAATGGTTAAATGCTATGGAATTCATTCTATTATTCCAAAGGCAGACAAGGACACCAAAAAAAGCTTTTCTTTTCAATGAAGAATAATAGAAATTTTTTTTTTAATCTTCTCCTTCTCCTTCTCCTTCTTCTTCTTCTTTTTGCCAGTCCTGGAGCTTGGACTCAGGACCTGAGCACTGTCCCTGGCTTCTTTTTGCTCAAGGATAGCACTCTGCCACTTAGCCACAGCGCCACTTCTGGCCTTTTCTATATATGTGGTGCTGAGGAATCGAACCCAGGGCTTCATGTATACGAGGCAAGCACTCTTACCACTAGGCCATTCCCAGCCCAGAAATTATTTTTAATAAAGTGTTTGCAAACAAAATTCAACAATATATTAAAAAATCTGTTGAAAATGAACTATACAACTTGTAGGTTGGGGACAAGAGGGAAAACCTGGGAGAGGGCAAGGGAAGGAATGATATTGTCCAGAAAGTAATCCACTCATTACCTGACTTATGTAACTGCAAACCTACTATACATCACCTTTATAATAACAATAAATAAAATTTAAAAAAATAATAAGAAGAAAAGATCTGTGTCATGATCAAGTTAGTTTCATTCCAGAGATCTAAGGATGATTTAACATATACGTGTCCATGAAAGCACTGGTGGCTCATGCCTGTAATCCTAGCTACTCAAGAGGTGTAGATTTTAGAATCATAGTTCAAAGCTAGCCAGAGAAGGAAAATCCATAAGATTCTATGTCCTATTAACCACTCAAAAGCAAGAAATGGAGTTGTGTGGCTCAAGTGATAGAGCAAAATAGCTCAGGGTCAGCATCCAGGCTCCAACTTCCAGCTCCATGACTTACACAAAAAAATATGGCATATACCCATAATGGAATATTATTCGGCTAGGAGAAGTAGCAAGTTGTACCAAATAAAACCCCACATATTCTTTGTAGATATATTTCACAAGTCATGCAGTTTAGCCATTTATAGTTCCGATTCTGATGGTGATTAGTGTATGTTCACAAAATTGTGCAATCATTATTACAATTAGCTTTTGAATATTTTATTCTGAAAGAAAGTCTATAAACATTAGTTTTCATTCCCTATTGTTTTTTCCTTTTAAGTTCTTTTTCTTGCCACACCTGGAGATATGGAATAGGCAATTATTTTTCATATATATACACACATATACATACATATTCTCATATATACATATATATTTGCCTATGCTAAGCACACATTTATAGAAGGGTACTTTGTGTTTACCTCTGAAGCCTTCACAATGTGAAAAGATGTATATGCACATGTATATATTTGTGTGTACGTACAAGTAAGTGTGTGTATATGGGATATATACAATTTTTAAAGAAAGAAATAAAATAAAGGCTAGATAGTGTAATTATTTAAATAGGAAATCATGAGGTTTGAATAAAAAAACGCCAGACTAAATAAGATTGGGTAGATATATTGACACATAATAACATGGGTGGGATAATGTTAATTGTTATGTCTTGGTTTTAGGTCAATGGATTCTCACTTTGCAGTTCTTTCAGTATTTCTGTGCACATAGTTTTTTTTAAATAAGTGATGCAGAATGATATATTAAAGGCTTGAGTATTCAATTGAATGCCTATTATAATTCAAAAGAAAAAATGCTGTAATATCATAGATAGCTCTAGGTAGAGACCTTTATGTTTTTACTTGTAGAATCTAGGTAGGTAACATAGTAGGTAGAGACATTCACGAGTTTATTTATAGAATCTAGGGAGAGTATATATGAATATTCACTCTATAATTCCTTCTATTGCACTTCATGCTTAATTTTTTTCACAGATTGTTTGCATGAAGTTATTTTCAAACTTTTGAGACCATTTATTATTGCTCCCTTTAGCACTGTAAACATTTAAAGCATAGTGGCTTGGGTGGCAAGATAGGTTATGACTGCTTCCTGCTCGTCTATCACTCCTTCTTAAGTTTTAACCCTGATAAAATCTCTAGAATATCTTAAGGCTCTAAAATATCATTTAATAACAAGTTATAATTACCACTGTACTCTCTGGGTCTCATTTTCTCCAAACTATGTTCTTCTGTTTACCTGAGAAAAACTTTTGCAAACTGAAACTTTATATTTCAAAAGCCTAACTACTTCTATAATAAATTCTAGTTGAAGAGAGAGAGCTAGTTCACTTCTCTAAGTTTTCACTTTCTTATCTTCAGGAGAGAAATAGCACATATGTCACTGGGGTCTTAATCTAAGAAAGTAGTGGAAATGATCACTCTGTATATCTAAATTTGCATAATTTAGCCACCAGTGGCACTAGTTGGAAACAAATGAGTTCTGAATAATTCTAATTAAAAATGTTCTTTTCAGCTCATTGGCTAAATCAGGAATAATATTTAATTTAATTTGACTGTGCATGCATGAAAATAACTAGATTATTACATTTTCTGGTTTTCAGGGAGTAATTCAAGAGTTAGAAAATGAGTTTTAAAAAGTAACTTGATTTGTTCAAATGATTGTTCGTTCTATAGCTAGATTGGGATGATTGTATTGTTTGTAAAACACACACCCATAGGTGGCATCTATCCATGACTATAAGGACTGTCATGCTAAAGTAGAATTGAAAAGGAAATTTATCTTGACTATTGCCTGTTACCTGTAAGAAGACAATTATACAAAGCGAGAAAAATATTTAGAAACTATTGCCAGTCATATATATACCGTGGGACAATTATGAGTCAATTTAAAAGAGTAGTATAAGGTGATAAGAAGAAAACAGGGATAAAAACAGAAATTCCAACGTGCTTTCAACCTCAAAGAATTATATATGCAACTCAGCATTTGACAACTTATATATTATAATGTCTCTTCTTCCAGACACACAGTTTCCATCATATTAATGCATCAATTTCTTAATTGCAAATGAAGAATAAGAAAGTATGGGAGCATATATATATATATATATATACATGTACATATATATGTAGATGACTGAAACTCAAAAATATAACTACATTATGTGAAGTTTTATTGGCTGTATATATTACAGCTAAGGTTTGAGTTTATGTCCCTATGCCTCTGCATATTTAACCTCTACAATTTATGGTTTTATCAGCATTAAATGTGTATGTGATTATTGTTTCCTACTGTTCTGAAAAAAATATCGTTGAAATTATTTTATTTTATATATTTTTAATTATCTTTAAGCAGTTGTACAAAGAAGTTGTCATTTAACAAAACAATTTATGAATATAAATACGTCTTGATCAATGTCTCCCCTTTCTGTCTCACCCAGCCCCACCCCCTGCTTTCCGACCCATTCCTCTCTCTCTTACTTTTGTAGAACACACATTGGATTCTTTACTGCATTCTCCTTCTCTTTTCCCCTTGTCTACCATTTTCTCCTTGTGCACGCAAATATATTGGCTGATATACGGTAGATTCAAGGAAACTCAAATAGTCAAATTTCAGCAAACTATAATATGAGGAAGCTGGTACTTGAAAGGAGTGGGTTGGGTTCCTGGAGTTGTCTTTTATTCATCTTTCTCTATATGCATATGAGGAGGAACATAGCCTAGTGTTTACATGTACAAGATATTGGTGGGTTTCTTTTCCCACCAATCTTTATTTGTTGACAGAAATCATAAATATCATTAACAATAATGGAATCCACTGGTAAATATGCTTTAAAAATAAAATGCCCTAATGTTGAAACCAGTGCTCTTAAAGATGCATATCTGATGAAATTTCTACTGTGTGGGTATATCTTGTGGACAGTTTACTCATCCCACTTTTGGACTAACACTTTGTTCTTAACAGAAACTGATGGCATCCCCAAAATAAGAGTCACTTAAGTAACAATTTTAAGTCAAGTTTATACAACACATTGGAATTCATAAAGTGCACTTAAATGTATTCTACAATCTCTGATGATGAAAGACTAAATACCATGTAAGACAATTCATTTTAATATCATTTTGAAAATATGTAAAGTTCCAAGAAGATGAAAAACGTACCAAAATTAATGGGATTGGAAGGCGGCATACATTGAATGAGATATTTTAAATCCTTTGCCAGAATTCTGAAAATTATTTTAGTTCTTCAGAGAAAATTAAAACTAATGATTTAAAATATGATATTAATATTGCATATTTTATTGCAAATGTTATGCGCTGCCTGAGGTGAGGATATATATACTTTTTATTTAAATATTTCTCCTTCCTTCATAATAGAAACTTGATTGAGATGAGGTAAAATTGATTGTTCCCCTAAGTCAGGATAAATTCAATTTTGCACCCTCTTTTGCAACTAATTTAGATTACAGGGAGTCTAATATACAGTTTGGGTTACTGGCTCATGAAGACATTTCCTATGTTCAGTGGGTGGAAGGTCTTTTGGGAATGGTCTATTTGCCCCTCTCTTCCCTCATTTTAAAAAAGACAAATTAACATTCCATATATGTTATACATATATACACACTAATATATATAATGTATAATATAATATATTTATATGTAAATGTTTATAGAATATATTGTTATATATTATATCTTTATATATTATACACATAGTATATATTGCATATACTATATATACACTAATATATATATATACAATAAAATATCCTCATGTCCATTTATTCTTTTTAATTGTAAATGTGATTTACAGAGGGGTTACAGTTACATAAGCAAGGTAACAAGTACAATTCTTGTCAAACATTGTCCCCCCCTTAGAGATTATTTCAATATGCATCATTTTATATGCTCATATATACATAGCTATTATAGCATATACATAGCCGTCATTCACTTATACATTCTATAAAACATAATGGAAATAATTTAGAATATCACTCTGAAGAAGTATAGTAAAAAGCCTAAGTTTAAGAAATAACTTTTATCCTAGGCATTTCTCACTCTAATAAATAAACACGAAAATAATTTAAAATATAACTGTTAAGGAGTTAAGTGAAACTAAGTTTTCTAAAGAAGTTTTACTTATGCACTCCTCAGGTGCAGAAAATAAATTATGAATCTCTTTTACATAATATTGAGAGAGAACCAATGATTAAAATTAATGCCTTAATCTTATATTGACATTTCTGACAATGCCTATTATGGTCTGCACTCTACCATTGAATAATTCAATTTAGTTCAACTAAAACAATGTATAAAGCTGACAAGAAGTTAGTGCCTTGTTCCTCACAAAAAAATTAAAATACGTAAAAAAACAACAGATAACAGTGAGTTGTCATACTGGGTCTGTGAGAATGAAAATTAAAACTAAATGAATGAAGGATAATTCAACAAGCTCCAAAGTAGCAATTTCTGGACATTTCTAAAGTGAGGTTGGCTGTGTCATTACTGAACATGGCCTTCTAGTTTACACTATATCAACAAGTGTACTGTTTTAACTATACCATTACATTTTTCTGAGCATACTTTACAATGTACAGATGGATTTATCTTGGAACCTGTTAATATAGTATCTTTATTATGCAATATATTTCAATAACTGCAAAAACATCATTTCATAAAATAAAAGGTGCATTCTTGGCTTACAACTCCACATAACATCAGCTAGGAATTGTATTTTAAATTATATTGGAAGCATTATAATATCTACATTTATTATGTCTTCTGGGCTCAGTAATCATCACCCGGTGCTAAATTTCTCAACATTTATTTTATATTAACACTAAAACACATAATACTAGGCAAATACTTAAAAGTAATTTCCTATGGTACGAAGTTTATGCTATAGGTATCAGTTTGAAAGTGTAATGAAACAGGAAGTTCAAAAGCACTTTACATAAAAATTGATTAAGAAATTATGCCTTAGTGTTATCTTCACCATAACAAAGTTGATGGCATGAGTTATGAATTATAACCCATAAATATTATTACTTAAAATCAAATAAGGAAAATAGAGTGGGATTGGCTTTTAAAAGGATGTCTATAAAAATCTTAAGTTTTCCTGTGAGGGAAACCATAGAGTCCATGTGTCTTTGAATCTGGCTCACTTCACTTAGTATAATTTTTTTCAAGTACTTCCATTTCCTTACGAATGGGCCAATGTCATTCTTTCTGATAGAGGCATAAAATTCCATTGTGTATATGTACCACATTTTCCTGACCCATTCATCCACTGAGGGGCATCAGGGTTGATTCCATATTTTAAATAATTAGCACAGGTTAGGCTAGTCACAGCAGAGGATCACAAGAGCCTAATAGTTATGCCCTCATGAACACATTAAGATGATGTTAAATGAAATGAACCCCATGTTATGGACACGGGTGTTATATCACTGTTGAAATTACTTTCAACATCCCATGTGAAATCGTAGCTTTTTTGTTGTTGTTGTTGATGATCCTGTTGTATCCCCTTCCTGTGGTTGTCCCTGAGCTATCACTGTATCTCATCTGGTTACTGTATATACTGGTATTAGAACTAGGGAAGGGAAAGGGAATATCAAAATCGAGAGACAATGGATGAAAGGACAAACGACTCCAAAAGCAATACTAACAAATCCATGTGGTGTAAACCAACTGAGCAACTCATGGGGGGAGAGGGAAAGGGGAAAGGGGAGGAGGTGAAATGAGGGAGGAGGTAACAAATTGTACAAGAAATGCACCCAATGCCTTATGTATGAAACTGTAATCATTTTGTACATCACTTTGACAATAAATAATTATTCAGAAAAAAGAATATAATATATACTGGAAAAATATACTGGAAAATATGTTGTTTCTTAGAAAAGAAGTTATTGAAAAGCTAGTAAGAATAACCAAGGAATACAAAAATATATTGTATGCATGAACTGCCTTGTTAAATGGCAACACTTATTTACAACTACATTAAGATGTTGAAAATGTAAATAAAATAAATAAATTAAACATTAAGATAAGGGACAATCAACTAAGATCAATGTTAATTTTGAGTCTACAACTTCAAATCTTTTTTGTATATTTGAACAGTTATATTATCTTTATATTTAATTTCCTTATTGATAGTCTCATGCATCAATATAAGGTTAAAACAACAACAACAAACTATTCCCAAAGGGAAGTTATTATGCTGGATCAGCTAGATGACAATATCAAAAATTATTTAGATCAATTGCTACAATTCCAAATATTTGAATTAAAAAACAAACCAGTGAATTTGGGCAAATTCAGTGAGCTACAAAAACTCTGACTTTTTATGCTATATTTTTAACATATATATTTATGTGTATGTAAGCACCTGCACATAAACACAATTTTGTATGCATGAAAATGTCAACAGCACTCATTAGTAATTGTTTTAATAGCTTATGAAAGGACATACAGAAGTTTAACAAATCCTGTGGTCTTCAAAGTTTACCTGATATTCATTAGAAGTGTGATTTCTTTGACCTACACACAACAGAAAAATTTCTCCAGTAAATCTAGGTAATGAGTGTTTCAATGCCTTCCAGGGGACAGTTATGCATGCTCACATCTCAGAACCACTTGTCATTAGAACAAGCTAAAGTTTCAGTCCTTGTGAGTTAAAATTGAAATACCATCTACCAAAAAAAATGTAGTTTATCTTGAAACAATAAAGTCAGAATCCAGAGATGTTATAGAGATAAGGCCCAACTGCTTGCTTCATTTTTTTAGTCTCTCACTGGACTTAATTTTCTAGGACTGGTATAAACCATAGTCTAGCTAAACATCTTTTTTTGTTGTTTTGTTTGGTCTTCACAGATAACATTAAAATGCTACTTTGAAATGTTGAAAATGATTTCCATCATAAAGGATTCATATATAAAAAGGGAAATGTTGTAAATAGCATGCTCTTTAACAGATTTTACTTGCATTTATTGAATATTTACTTCCTGTCAAATGCCCAACACTTTTATTACTGCTGTTTTAAGAAAGTTTAAAAAGCCATATACAGGTGGTTTGTACTTATAATCTAGCTAATCAGGAGGCTGAGGTTTGAGGATCATGGTTTGAAGCCAGCATGCGCATGGGACATATTTTTTTTTATTATTACTCTTTTTTTCTGAGCCACACCTCCACTTTTGTCTTTTTGTTGGTTAATTGGAGATGAGAATTTAATTCATTTATATTTAGGGTATAGACAAGAAGAAACCGCTTCCTGTCATCTTGATGAGGTAAATTACCAGTATTTTCAGAAATCATATTAGGCTGTTATTTTTCTATTATGTCCTTTAATAAACTTCATTGAAGATGGCTTTTGATTAAATCTAACTTGTCTCTAGGTACCATATTAATGGTCATTACACAGTTTTGTGATCTTATCAGCATTATAGTTGTGTGGATATTTTCGGTGGTTAATTGGAGACAAGTGTCTCCTGGATTTTCTTGCCCCAGCTGGCTTTGATCTTTAGATCTCAGCCTGTTGAGTAGCTAGAATTATAAGTGGGAGTCAAGATTGCCTGGCAATAGAGTATTTTGCAGGAAAAATATTAAAAGTTTTTAACTCTGTCAACGGTATTTCACTGACTTGAAAAACTCATATTTGAAGGCCTGCTATAATGAGTCACACTTGCTTTATAGTAGAATTTCTTTTTTTTTTTTTTTTTTTTTTTTTTTTTGCGCCAGTCCTGGGCCTTGGACTCAGGGCCTGAGCACTGTCCCTGGCTTCTTCCCGCTCAAGGCTAGCACTCTGCCACTTGAGCCACAGCGCCGCTTCTGGCCGTTTTCCGTATATGTGGTGCTGGGGAATCGAACCTAGGGCCTCGTGTATCCGAGGCAGGCACTCTTGCCACTAGGCCATATCCCCAGCCCTATAGTAGAATTTCTTGGAAGGTAGAGAGAGAAGGGGAAAGGTTTGAGGCTACCCTGCTTGAAAGGTTAGTAAGATACTATCTCAGTAACAATGACAAATATGAAACGAGGCCAGCACCAGGCCAAAGCATGAGGCACTATCAGAGAAATAACCAGTTAATAGAGTTGGATTGTGACTCAAGTGGTAGAGTGTACACAAGGCCCTGAGTTCCAACTCCATTCTCAGAGAGAGAGAAAGAGAGAGAAAGAGAGAGAGAGTCAGAGAGAGTCAGAGAGAGAGAGAGAGAGAGAGAGAGAGAGAGAGAGAGAGAGAGCTCTAGTTCTTTCCCACATACTTTTCCAGTCTCATTGATATGTAGCTAAGTCAGCCAAGTAATTATTTACCAAGGGAAATCAAATTCAAAGAAAAAAATCTATTAAAGGTGCCATGAAAACATTTACCATTACAAAGCAGTATTTTTCTAAAGATTTTTTTTTAGCAATGCAGAACAGGACATGATTTTCTTTCCTCTTATACATTTACAAAATCAAGAATGAAAAGTCAACAGAGAACACCATGGTTGCAGATTAGATATGCTGTTGTTGAGAAAAAGTAGGGCAATTTTCTCCTTAAAAGTGTATCATCAATGTACACATTTATTACAGATCTTTCATTTTCACCTCTCTATCCTTCAAAAAACATCTTTAAGTAGTTGTACAAAGGATTTGCCATTTAACCATAAACCAAGTAGTTTATGAATACAATCCATCTTGACCAGTATCTTCCCTTTCAGCATTCTCATCCGTACTTTGACCCTCCCCTTCCCTTTCTTTTTTTAATTTTGTAGTATATACATTGTGACTGCCTCCTATCCCATCTTCCATTTATTTCTCTACTCCCTTCCCTTGGCCCCACCCCCTCTCTTGCAAGTATTCATTTCCTGGTGCTTATTTTCTTTAAATGGATGCAATTGTAGAAATCATGTATGTTTTCATTTTAGCAATAAAGATCTGTACTTTTAAGTTTGTGGTCCATAAAAACAGTAAATGAATACTATGGAATTATTTGTTTTATTATGCAAAGCAGATACTATGTAAAAATCAATTACTATTTACTCATTACTAACATGGCAGTGTATGTTTGCTGGGCATGCATTGAACCTGTGACACATGCTATTTCCACAATTCCATGGCCCATTCATGACTGTTGCTCCTATTCTGTGTATGAAAAGAAGGACACCCAGATAACATGGAAACGTACTAGCAAGTGATGGAACAGAGTTATAATCAGCAGATTCTAGCTCCAGAACCTTTGTTCTTAGCCACTATGTTGACATAAGGTTATACAAGAAAAGAAATGAATTGTCCATTGTCAGTCATAATTCCTTTGCTGCAGGAAATTCAAGGATCACAAAGGATGGAAGGGAGTAAAATATCAGCCCTTGATATCTGTATCATTACACATTGGCTGTGGTTCCACTGGCCACCTTCTTCAGTGACTATGAGAATATTCACCAGTACTTGATATTAAAAAAAATCACTGTAAATGTATTATCTTTTGTTTCAGAGATTGTTGTATGCATGCCACAACCTCATTAACTTAACATACCAGGGGCATGAGTAACTGATAAGATGTATAATTGACGGAATTATTAATGCCAAGAAAACCTGTAATGCAATTCTTAGTTGAGTTTGTCTTCACATTAATTCACATTTTTTAAAGATAATTGAAGTAACCTTTGAGATTTCAAATGACACAATGTTTCCCGCTTCAGGAACAACTTAGGAAATGTTAATTGTTTGTACTTAAGGTTCTCATACTTTATGTTTATTAAAGCAAAGTTAGAGAATTAATATGTAAAATAATCATATTCTTTGGAAGTTCCTACTATTATGATTCTCTGAGGATATAGAATCTACCACTACATTCTTTGCCCCAATGTCATGGTTGTCTTCATTTGTAAGGCACATTGTTGTTTTGGGCTTTAGTTGTCCTTTTGTGGTGAGACAATTTTCCTGTTCACTCTCCCTGATTTTTTTGTTTTTCCATCAGTAGCTTCTCTTTGAATTATTCAGTTGCTAGATGGACAGGAACTGGTAGCTCATACCCATAATCCTAGCTACATAGGAGGCTAAGATCACGAAGACAGTGGTTTGAGAATAACCCAGGCACACATGCAATACTTCTTCTCAACTGAAAGTGGTGTGGTGGCATACACCTGTCATTCCAGCTGCAACAGGAAGCTTCAAATAGGCATAGCTTGCACTGGAAAACGAATTTTCTGGGCAGGAAGTGAGGACCCATCTCAAAAATAATCAAGGCTTTAAAAGAGTGTGGGAAGTGAAGTTCAGTTTTAGAATGCCTATGGAGCAAATTTTAGGCCTCGGCATCAAATCTCAATACTGAACAAAAAATGTTATCAGCTAACATATTTCTCTGTTGAGAGAATTCCTAAAATAAAGTGATAGTACGAAAATAAGAATTCTCCACTATAACATCAGCAGCCTTCTTGGATTTTAGCATAGTAATATATGCATTATGTTAGTTTTTAGCAAATAGGAAACAAATATATAGATACAGAGCAAAAGAGATATAGATAGAAGGTAGATAAATGATGATATTTGATAGAGATAAATATATTTTCCTACATGAAACAAAGTTTATCACAATTTGCTAATTTTTAATTCATAAATTGTATTTTTCTACTTTTGCTAAGTGACTCAAAATTGTGTTGATTTGAATTTTCATCTGCCTCTTAAATTTTTTTTCTTGGCTTGATTCTTAAGTAGTTTTGGATTCCCTGAAGGGTTATTTAAAGATGTCTTAACACATATAATGGATTTTACAGGGACAGACAATTGTTAGAAAATCAAAGGCATTATTAGACACCCTTTTAGAATGTATCTTTCTTTTGAGATATGCTCTTTTCTTCTGAATGCAGAGGAGGGATGCTTAAACAAATTTAAGCACTACTCTGATTCACCATTTAGCATTTGGTATTTAATAAAAACCAGGTTATAACAGACTATCTAAAAGGCTTGAGCTCATGCCTGTGGGATGGGGTAAGCTGGACTTTAGATTCCTGTCACCCAGTTGACATACTGTCTACAAAAAGAAATGAAGCTTCATTTTTCATCTTTCCATTTACTTTTTCTCCATGGACACAATTTTTTTCTTGGGAAGCCAGCTCTACTTAACTTCCATTTGAAAAGAATAGTATGGTTGAGATGGTGGGGAAATGGAAGGATCTCTGAGCCCAGTTGGAATAACTCTATGCTCATCTTTTTGTTTTAGGACATCTCAGAGCAAATGGAAAGATGATTTTGTTGTTGTTTGCATGTGATCATAAGCTTTGCAGAATAGGTGGAAAGTTAACTTGTTTCCTTCCTTGTAGTCACAGACAGTAATAGTTTTTAGATCATCTTTATATGCCAAGGGGTTTTTGTTGTCCCTTTCATGTCCTCTGTGACCCTCAAATAAAACTGAAACTTTCTATGTTCATCACTTTCTTTTCATGTTGAGCTCTGGGGGCATGGGGTCATGCTACCAATATATTTTTAAGCTTCACACAATTACCCTCAACCTCAGGAAAGAACAAAGCAGCAGGACAGTATTTATGACCTGTCCCATTGAAAGCCAGTATCTTAGGCAGGCCCGCAGGAGACAGACATTATGCAGAGTGTATAAAAGACTCGAAGGGACAGCGTAGGGCTAACATACTTAAACACCCTATTATTGCACTTTTGATTATCAGCTCTTCAAGGCAGAATTTGCTGCTCTGAGGTTTAGCTCTGTGATTCCTCTCTCTGCAGGTTGCTTGAGGTGAAAATTATTTCTCTCTCGATTTGTCCACTGCCTATTATTTTCCCAACAAAATGATCATCCTGCAATATGTAAAATTGAGGAGGTGAGATTATTAACTTTAACCACATAGGCTTAAGGATACTTCACCATACATTGCTACTTTGTTTCTCTGAGATGTGCTATTTAACTTGTTCTGAAGTAAACACAATCATATATTGTGTCAGAGATCTGAAAAAATTTTTTTTTGAGTTTTTGAAACCTTTGTTCCCTGTGCTCTGTTTCACTTGAATAAAGCTGAAATCATTTTGGAGGTAAAGGATGCTGTTTGTTCTGAAATGTTCATCTTTTAGACAGGTTTGGCTCATTAGCAATCATGGTGCAATATAGTCTAACTTTCATCTGTCAGCAATTTTATTTTTGTCATAATAAATAATTTTCCAGTACAAAAAAGTCCAAACTAAAGTCCTAAAGCAAACGATGACTCTTAATTTTGAAAGTTTGCACATAATATTTCATTTAAGATGCTGGAAAATGTGTCTTTAGAAAATTTTGAAAGACTTCTTCCAAGAACTTCTAGCAAACGTGGCTATGGGACATGGTCTGTCTACCCGTCTCTGTGTCTCTGTATCTCTCACTCTGTCTCTGTCTCTGTCTCTGTCTCTGTCTCTCTGTCTCTCTGTCTCTCTCTGTCTCTCTCTGTCTCTCTCTGTCTCTGTCTCTCTCTCTCTCTCTCTCTCTCTCTCTCTCTCTCTCTCTCTCTCTCTCTACCTATTTATCATCTTGTGCAAATATCTAGTCCACGGGGCGAGGGTGTGTGTCAAACAGCTTTTTTAGGTTATTCAGCTTAGAGTTTACTTTGGGGTTTCCTGCAAAGCTAAACATTCTAGCATCTAAGACAACACTTGATCTCTTAGTGACATCTTAGTGTCTTAGTGACATCATCTCTGCCAGCTAATGCTGGATTTGGAACAATGTTAGCTGCAGCTCAATTAATTATGCCTGTGATACAACTGCTTAGGATCATTTCTTACATTCCCCAACAGTGCTTTAGCTTATTCCTTACAAGCAGTCATGGTAATTTACAATCTTAGTTCCTTGAGGTCAGAAGGAAGACTGTGGAGTACAGAAATGGTGAGAATAAATTGTGTGTGAGGTAAATATGTGATAACACATATTTGGAAGTTTGATTCTTTCCCAACATTTTACTGCATTACTGCACTTCTAGACATTTCTCATGGAGCAACTAATAGTATTTGGTTATAAGGTGGAGCTGGATTCTGACTTGGGATGGATACAATAGAGTTAGAAATTCATGATTTTGTTGCAAAGGTGATGTATGTTTAATTGTAGCACACGAAAAATTTCTGTGGCACTGATACAAGGTTTTAAATTAAAAAATAAATCTGAGAATATTGATAACAATGTAAACATGGTTTAACTTTTAGGTTTTAAATGGGATACACACTCGTTATTAAATGGATAATTCAGTGTTGTATACTACATACAAGGGTACATTATGACAAAGACAAAATTATGTCAAAATCACATACTGATATACTACCTCTTTACTACTCCCTGTCATTCCAAATAAGATTTAAAGAAGAAACAATTTTACATAAGAGGATTTTACCATTCATCTTGAGATTTAACCTATTTTCTCAATAATTGAGGCTCATTCTGAAGACATTATTGTGAAGACAAGAAAATAGTCACCTGCAAAACCACAAGGAAGGGAAGCCAATCTAAATTGATATATCGCCAAAGAATTCATTCAAGGAGTTAATGAGCATCTCCTAAAACCATTCCACATCAACATCATTATGGAAATGAAAGTGAAAACCACAAATTGAAATTTTCTCTTTTCACTAAAATATCTGTTACCAAAAAGAATGATAGGTACTACAGGTAAGGATATGGGGAATGGAAATCTTTGCATATTCACTGTTGATGTATCAAAACTAGTTCAGTCATTATGAAAAAGTGTGCAAGTTAGCCAAATAAATTAAAAATAGAATTACCATGTGGTTCAGCAATTCCTCTACTAAGTATACATACAAAGGAATCAAACAATACATTGAAGAGACATCAAGACACCCATATTAATTCCAACCCTGTTCACAGTAGCCAAACAATGAGACACGACCAAATTTAAGTGTATTTTAGTAAATAATTGAACAAAGGAAATATGGCACATGTATGCAAGAGAAGACGATGTAGTCATGTTAAAGACCAAATGCTGATAATTTTAGCGACGTGGATAGAATGTAATATTATGTAAAGTGAAGTCAGTTGACATAGGTACAGAAGGTGTTGAATGATTTCACTCACATATGGAGTACAGAAATGCTGGTTTTGTGGAAGCTGAGAGTGCACTGATGGTCATCGGAGGCTGACAGACTGAGAATGGGGGAAATTCTGATTGTCAAGAAGTGTATCAGATAGGAGCAAGAACTCCTTGTGGGCCAGTGTGCGGTTGGGTGATGATAAGGAACATTATGTATCATATCTTTCAAAAAGTTAAAAGAAAGGATTTTGAGTGATTTTCCATGAAAGTTATAAGTGATTCGGATCCATTTGTTTGACAGAATTTCAACATTATGCAATGTACACATACATAAAAATATCACATGGTACTCCATTAATATAAAACAAATTTAAGTTCTGACATATCCTTTATAAAGTCAATTAAAATAATTGAAAATGTAATAAAATTGCAATGCTGACATGCAAGAGTATTTTATTTGTAAGGAATAGCAACCACTAATGGATAATACTTTATTAAAATAAAATTTTTATATGTTGACATTTTTTACCAATTTGTTTAAATGTAAAATTTTTGAAATATATGATATAATAACACCATTACTCAAATTTATCATTTATTTTTATTCAAATGCTTCAAAATTCTTAAGCTAACATGAGATAGAAATATTCAGAAATGCTGTGTTAAAATTATTCTATTTTGAGAAACAACTAGAACAGGAAGCAATGTGAATTTGGCCTTTGATCTCTCTCTTTGCCCCTAAATGTACACTTGTACCAGAGCTACAATTACTTAAAATATACTTTCCATGCAGCTATTAATACAGTTGTATAATGCAGGTATACAATGCATTGTAGAGTGTTACTCTTCCTAACAGCCCAAAGATTTCAGAATAATGTATTTTTTCATTCATTTTAGAATTTCTTTCATCGTGTTGCTTTTGGAGAATTTACTAATATTCAAAGTTTATATCATCAAGTGGTTTGGGGGCTAAACCTTCATAAATCTGTAATGATTTTGTAATCTCTCTTCCTCCTTATAGCTTTACATAAGTGAATGGGAAGATTAACACATTATGCAAATGCTGATTTCAAAAAATTAAGAGAGAATAATTTGAGTGATATTTTAATGGGTGTAATTAGAAGGCAGTTAGGCAGTTGATGCTGCAAAATTAATATAATTGGTCCAAGAAGAGTTTGCAAATTTGCTAATACAGTGCAACAGGTAGATATTTGCAGTCATTTATGGTAATTTAATGGCTAAACACTTACAAATATCTCTAGCTACTAAGGGGTCTCAGGAATTCATTTGTTAAGAAAGTGCTATTTTTAACATCTAGTGTTCCTACCCTATATTTTCCATTTCCATTGAGCCACATGATTTAATATTTCCACAAAATACTGGGAATCTGTAATATTTGTTGTGTGGGGGTCAGCTGAGGTCAAGGGGAGAGGAGTAGAGGAACAGAGAAAAGAACAGTGGGTGGATATAGTTATAGTATTCAATGTACCTATGAGAAGATGGATGCAGGTTAGCTGAGAGGATGAGTGGGTTTGGGAGATGACAATGAAGAAAGAGATGACATTGATCAAGATGCATTGTACTGATCAACTGACATGTTGAACTGAAACCACGTTGGACAATTACTTAAGGAAAAAGAAGCAGGATAAAGAAGAAAATAAAATGAATACAATAATCATATGACTATTTGAATTAGTATATTGGGTTAAGAATGGATCAAGTGTTTGGAAAATGGTGCTGTATTGGACATTTTATTAAGTTCATCAGCTTCTCTCGCAACAGGAATAATAACTATATGAAATCACAGTCAGCTAATCTGTGTCACTATAGTAAGGCTCAGTTATAAAATTAAGTCTAAAATACAAATTACTTTTAGTAACAATATAGCTGTTACATAAACATTTATATAGTAAATTCTGAAATTCCTCCCAAATTCAGAAACTTAGCTTCTTGTGTTCACTGTGGAGTAATTTTATTTTCTAGGAGTAACAATGGCCATTTCAATGATGAACTGCATTGGACATTTTAGACTTGTTATTGAATATCCACTATATGTGTTTTGGTACTTCTCACTATTTTGACTCAGTGTTTTTAATCAGTAGATCTTTGTTTTTTTCCTTGTCATTACATAATTTTGTTTGTCCAGTAATGTCTCTTTTCTATCTTTTAAATCTTAGTGTTTTAAAATAAGGCTTAACTCCTTGTCTACTGTTTATTATTGTTATTATTATTATTATTATTATTATTACCCTTTTCTACTTTCTACAGTTTCACTTACCCAGCTCGTAGGCTGAAAATTCTGAATTATAAACACCAGCAATGAACAATTCTCAAGTAATAAAGCACACCCCATTCTGAGTAGTGAGATGAAGTCCGAGGCCGTTCTGCTCCATTCTGATGGGATATAAAATTGACCCTTTAATCCAGTGAATCCGGCCTGTAGATGCTTCCTACCAGCTAATCACATAGTGTCTGTCTCCATTGTCCGATCGATATCAGAGTGCTTGTGTGAAAGCACAGTTCTTATATTTAAGGAATCCTTATTTTACTTACTAATGGCCCCAAGACACAGGAGTAAAGGTACCGACAATCTCCACTTCAAAGAGAAACATAAAGGGTTTATCTTCAACGTAAAGGCGAAAGTACCAGATACGTTGGAAACCAGCAAGAAGCCATATTCCATATGTCATCCTACTTTCTTGTCAGTTTTTGCAGCTAATCTCTTACTGTGCCTAATCTGAAACTGAATTCTTTTATAGGAATATATAGAAAACTCTGTAACACAAAAAAATAGAAGACTTGGGACTCAGGCATCTATGGTGGTCTTGAGCTTTATTTCTCAAGGGGAAGGGAGCACTATTATATTCTCTCTCTGGGTACTTTTATTGATTTTTCTAGTTTTAGAAACTTACATTTTTCATCCAACATCTTCACAGTAGCTCCTCTCTGTCTGTCCATTACATTTTCCCCACATTTGAAAATGTACTCTGAGGGCTGGGGATATGGCCTAGTGGCAAGAGTGCCTGCCTCATATACATGAGGCCCTGGGTTCGATTCCCCAGCACCACATATACAGAAAATGGCCAGAAGTGGCGCTGTGGCCCAAGTGGCAGAGTGCTAGCCTTAAGCAAAAAAGAAGCCAGGGACAGTGCTCAGGCCCTGAGTCTAAGCCCCAGGACTGGCCAAAAAAAGAAAATGAACTCTGAAATATGCAGCTTTGTGTAGAACCCTGAGTGAAATTAGAATGTTAGAATGTTATACTTTGTAAGTAAATGAATGACCAGGAAGAAAAAAAAGAATAAATGATGGAGTGTAATATAAATTTTGTATGGTACAGGGGATATTGTGTATTGGCCACAGTGAATGCAGTATTGAAGTTAGAGGGACATTTAAGGCTCATAGCAAATGATTTGTAGTAATTCTTAGAAAAAAAGAGAAATAAGTGGTGGTTATAATTACCCAGAAGAAGAAATGACCTGTTAAGTATTAATCACATACACAGCTTCAATGAATAGTTCTTATGTCTTTGTTAAAAAGTGCAAGTGTATGAATGGAAAAGAACAAAAATATAAGAATAGGAATTCCTATATTAGGAATTTAAAATGTGATACAATCTATAAGGTAATAGGTTGAAATGATTGAGAAATAGAAAATTATCCTAGTATAGACATAGTATAAATTTAGAACCTTACAATGGTTAAACTTCATAAGCTAACATGGCAAGATTCTGGTACCCAGTTGTTTGGCCAAATACTGTGTTTTTATGAAAACATTTGAAGAAGTGATTAACCAATATTGACAATTGAAATTTAAGTGAAACTGAGGACTATAAGTTTGCCAGGCTTGCCAGGCTCTGGTGGCTCATGACTGTAACCTTTACTTCACAGGTGGTTGAGATCTGAGGATCATGGTTCAAAGCCAGGACAGGCAGAAAGTCTGTGAGACTCTTACATCCAATAAACCACTAAGAAAAAGCTGGAAGTAACCTTGTGGCTCAAGTAGTAAAGAGTAAGCCTTGAGCACAAAAAAACTCAGGTACAGTGCCCAGTCCTTGAGTTCAGCCTCAGGACTAGCAAAAAAAAAAAAAAAAAAAAGAGGAAGGAGTTGATAGGCTTTATCTAATCAAATAGGGTTTAAAAAATACTGAGCATTGATTAATGGAAAGTAATTCTGCCTCAACACTGCAACATAGAAAATCTGTATAACTTTATTCCTTGCTGGCTTAACTTCCAGGCTTTAGACTCAGGATTACATAATCAACAGTTGCCTGAATTCCCAGCCTGTCAACTATGTGCTGAATGGGGAATGAAGCGTTAGGGTGAATCCCATTTTCAGGCAGCCCCCGTTTTGTTGTCTGTTTAAACTATGAGCAAACCCAGGGCAAGCTTATTAGGGCCCAGCCGGTCAAGAACTCTAACCGCCTGGGAATGCTTAACTCTAACCGCCCCTAGAATGCCTCGAACCCTGAGCCAATCAGATTTGTACCCGTAATGTTGCTTGCTTAAACACCTGATTGCTGTAACTTTGTCTTTTGCCTTTATAAGCTCTGTAATCGCAGCTGGAGGCTGGCTCTAACCTCCGCTGTGTCAGTGGGTAGGACAAGTCTTGCCTTGCTATTGCATTTCGGAATGTCTGAGTCTTGGTGGTCTTCTTGGTGGTGGTTTTGCGACTTGGCATAACAGTGCAAATTTCAGATGTGCCAGCCCTCAACCATCCTGAACATAAATCATCTCTCTGTATCTGTTTCAGTCTTTCTGTCTCTATGCCTATTTATCTGTTACTTTCTACCTCTCTGTGTCTCACTCCATTTATTTATCTTTTTCAGTTCTGTATCTTGGGAAAATAGTGACTAGTTGCATTCTCATACAGAAAGAAAAAGGAAACACTGAATGGATTTGAATTTATCAATTAAAATTATATATGAAAAATTAAATTGTTAAACAATTACAAAAATTTACCAGATTGTATACAATGGCTCTAATATGGTATTAATAAAGAGAAGAAATCGACAAGTAAAAGACTAATGCACTCAACTAACTCTGGGAAATAAAATTAGTCCACATATGAGTAGCCATTAGAAACATCATGAAGTTAATGAAAACTAAACAGAATCAAAGAACTCAAAAAAGGTAAGGATACTTACTGTATTTGGAACTAGGAGTTTAGGAAAAGTAACTATCTGCTAATATACAAGAATTAGAGAGCAAAAATAAATAGGCTTCTGAAGTAGAAATATAACTTTTCATAGAGATATGATTAAAAACTACCATGGGAAAGCAGTTATGTGAATTACAATAATCTCCATCAACACCTCTGATTGAGTTTCAGTTTTCTGAAAAGCTATTTGGCAATATGAATGGAGAGCCACTGATGAAGTAATTCCGTTTATTTATTTATTTTTCTTTTTGATATAGGACTTTTTTTTCTTATTTATTGTCAAAGTGATGTATAGAGAAGTTACAGTTTAATACATTAGGCCTTGGGTACATTTCTTGTACTGTTTGTTACCTCCTCCCTCATTCCTCCCTCCCCCCTCCCCCTCCCCCTCTCCCCCCATGAGTTGTTCAGTTGGTTTACACCAAATGGTTTTGCAAATATTGCTTTTGGAGTCATTTGTCTTTTTATCCTTTGTCTCTCAATTTTGATATTCCCTTTCACTTTCCTAGTTCTAATACCAGTATATACAGTTTTTCAGTTTTTAGAAATATATCTTGTAGAAACAAGGATGTAGGAAAAGACATGTAAAATGATATTCATTGCAGAATTATTTATAGTAGGAAAGTGGAAGAAATTGAGATAATGAACAATATGGGGATGGTAAAGTAAATCGTTTAACTTCCTGAAGAGGAATATTATAAAAGCATTAAAAATCATGCCTTGAGGAATATGTAATGAACCTGGGAAATACAGGAAATACAATATGCATTGAATTTACTTTTTAAAAGAGATTCTGCAGATGTGTGAGTTAAGCTTGTGATTCTTAACACATGTAATTACAGTATACCCCTCAATTCCCATTGAAATTAACAACAAAAATTGATAGTAATTCATTCAATAAGTTGAAAAAATAGGACCCAAAATGAAACCTATATAGAAGAACATGAACATCCATTGTGTGAAATTCAAAAGTTTGATTTTACTTTCGTTTTTATTGTACTTAATTTAGATTTCCCACTGACGTGGGACATAAGGAGGGTAGCAACATCTGTTACTGAGCATGTGGTGTGAGCACGTCCCCAGAATAAAAAAGTGTTTTTCAAATATGTGCTACCTCTAAAAAGAAAGTAATATGGAACCACTAAGCCACATCTCATATTGAAGAAATGAGGAAATAAACAACTTAGAGTATATGGACAAGAAAATATTGGACGAACTTCAGAGAACCTGACTACTTTCACTAATGCACAAGGCCCTTTACTAGGTCTCTAAACACAGGGTCTCAGTTCTTGGACATATCTTCCTTCCTCAGTCACTTGGAAAATGATCTTATCTCATGAGAAAGTTGCCAGTACCTTACTCAAGCACGTAATATTCATTACTATCACTGTGAGCCAGTCCCTCTGCTAGACACTGTGGGCAATATTAGTTTAGTTAATAAAACAATACTAAATAATGAACTCCTATGGCTAATAAAACATATATATATCATGTTTTCCTAAACACTCAAAGTTTATGTGAGTAATATGTACTAATCGAAGTGACAAATAACTTCTGAGCAACATATGGGACCTGCAGAACACGTTGAGTCTCTTGGACTTTGAATGGAATGGGAATGGATTGCAAGGACAAAGTTTATTCTCTGGGGCATGAAAAGATCTGATGATCACAAAATCTCTCATGCTGACTCCTCTATGGAGAATAGATGAAGGTGTGGGAAATGAAAACAACGAACGGAGAGAAGAAATTATAGTAACTAGCTGAGAGACAAGAGTGATTTGACAGACATGATGGAAACAAAGAAAAAAAGCTTTGATGCATGAATATCCACAATAGAATGATCAGGACTTGATGATAAAATAGATGTGGACAGAAGGATAGAAGCAGGTGAATGATATCTTGCAGGCTTTTGATTTAGTTACCTAGACAGAATATGGGGATTTCATTGAGAAATAAAACAAAGTAATGGAGAAACTGGATGTGGGGGACAGATAATACTGTGTAGGAACTATAGAAAAATGAGATATATGCTTGGGCATACATCAAGAAATAATGCATAAATATACAGAAAGGTACCTACATACTCATGCTTATTGCAACTGTTATAAGTGGTGCAATAGATGCTCAACAACTGATCAATCAATAAAGATAAATATATAATATATAATGTAGCATAAAATATTTAACACATAATACATAATATATACTAAAGCACATAGCATTGAATATATGAAATATGACATATTCATAAGTAACATATCATATTTTACTTGTGGAATCTAGAGTTATATAAACAGATATACAGGTTCATGCAAACAGAAAGAGATACAGAAAGAGAAATGGATGATTGTTTGTTCAGAGAAATGAAGGGTAGGAGGAGGGGCTAAAGAAAATTAGTAGGGGGCAAATAATATTGAAATGTATGGTGTTTATGTATGAAGAAGAATGAATAAAGGAGCTCAAAAGTTTTGAACAAAGGTAGAAGGGATAGAGAAATTGGGGGTACTAGATGAAGTTAATCTGATTAAATATTGATATATTTACTTGGGAAAGACTAAATACTCTTGGTGCAATTAATTTACCCTGGAGAAAATGAATGACAGGAAAGCAAAATAGATTAGCTGGGTGGTACATGACACAAGGAGTGAAGAGAGTTGATGGAGAGGGTGAATGAGGGCATATATGGTCAGATCTCTTATATGTATGTATGAAAATAGAACAATAAAATCTGTTGGAATTACTTTTTGAAATGGGAGGAAGAGCTGAGGGAGAGACTTGGAGGTGAATTTTATTGCAGTACAATGTGTGTATGCACGGAAATGTCACAATAAATGCCCATTCTAAAGCTAATATGTTATTCTCAAACGCCAGGCCTCCACACGGACCACCAGAGACCCACACCAATGCAAAAGCAAAGGGAGTCTTTATTGCAAGCTCAAGCTTGGTCCTCTGTGTACATGGCAATGATGATGCTAAGATGCCCTGAGCATAGGGCTTCCAGCTGTTTTACACATTCTTTGGGGAAAGCAAGGACTTAGTATACATCATAGCATCTTTTAACAAAACAACATACACCACGGGAAAATTATAAATTAATTCTAAAGCATGTTTGGCGCATTTGGTGGCGGGAAGGAATCTGGAAAGGGTCATTGGTCAGATCAAGGGACTGACGCATTTAAAATTGATTGGTTAAGCCATAGGGGTGTAGCAAGGGGGATATGCGCACAGCTGCAGGGTTTTAATTAGATACTGGAAACCACACCTGGGTGGGGGAGTTCTGTTTTTCTTCTTTGCCGGTCACTCTTATGGGTGTTTATGGTTTTTCTGAGAACTATCTTTCCCAGGGCGTTTTATGGTCTTTACTGGAAAGCGAGGGGTGGGGGGGTAGGGCTTACAATAAGTAAGGTCAGTCAGATACAGAATGAGGTCTTAGTACAACATGGAGTTTCCTAGGTCCTTATCCGCAAAGTGGTTTACAGAAGCAAAACTACCAGTTAGTAACTGCAAAATGGTGGTTACAATTTTTAGTTTCTCAAGAACTTCGAAATGAAATAGTTAAGACTTCTGTATAGAGCTCAGGAAAGAAATTGGAGTTTAAAATAAAATCATTAAGTGATACTGGAGATGTGGTTTAGTGATATTGGACTACACTAGCAAGCTTAAAGCCCAGAGTTCAAACCCTAGTATCACCAAATTAAGAAAAAATATATAATTAGGCTATAATCACATATACAATGTTTAAAACCATAAGAATCGATGAGATCAACTAGGCAGTCTATATCACAACTTTTTTTCCTACAAAATCTATACCAAAATTGAGAGACCCAGGGTAAAAAAAGATAAACAACTACAAAAGCAATACTTGCAAAACTGTTTGGTGTAAGTGAACTGAACACCTCAGGGGGGGAAAAGGTAAGGGGGAGAGGGAGGGGGGTATGAGGGACAAGGTAACAAACAGTACAAGAAATGTATCCAATGCCTAACGTATGAAACTGTAACCTCTCTGTACATCAGTTTGATAATAAAAATGTGAAAAAAAATCTTGAACCGTTTCTCCAGTTTGACAAATCTCTAATGCTTTCACTCTGTGTGAAGAACAACAGATCAACAGAGAAAATCAACAAAATCCAATCATTGGCCCATAAGCAGCATGTATTCTGTTTGTTTGTGTTTTTCAAAATCTGTGGGCTAATCTCATGCATATGATTGCTTTCCAACTGAGAAAAATATTCATCAATGTTTTATTCTTGAAAATTTTCTATACATTTTCCTGAAACTTCTCATTTTTTAATTTTACATATTTTAAGGTTACATTTTATAGCTCTAAAACTATCTTACCTAATTTGTCCTTCTCTTTCCAGACAATAACTATTCCCATGCCCTGAATTCTTACCTTGATTTCCTCAGGGACCTCTATCATCAAATGCTTTACTTTTTACTTTTTTTTTTCACCTTCAAATCCTCTGTCTACTTCAGCATTTAAATGTGCTTAATGTGTGTATGTGTGCATTCACACACACGGGTGTGCAAAGTAAAAATAAATCTCTTCTAACATTCATTCATCCCATTTGTGTGTCTGAATGAAGCACTTTACAGAAATAATCCCCCACTCTCACACTCTACCACTCTCTTTTACCCCTTCTACTTTACTAAAATGCCTTGTAATGTCATTCCTAATACTGTTGTTTCAAATTCCACTGGACAATTATCTTACTTGACATCTCTGAAACAATTCATATCTTTTCACTCACCCACCTGTCCTTGATTTCAGTTCTATTAATATGCTAATGACTGCCAACTTGTCTTCCTGCTCAACCTCTCCTGAGTTTCAGTCACATATATTTAGGATAAATGCCCAATTTTTCCATGTGAATGGATACTGTAATTAAAAATTGAAAAAGGTTCATCATTTGAACCTATATTTACATTGCCAGTCTTCCTACAAGGTTAACAAGATCAGTGAGAAACTTAAAAACTTATAATATGCATGTAATATTAAGTAGGGAGTGATGCTAGCTTATTTTAAATATTGTATACTAAAGATCCTAGATGAATCTCAGATGTTTATTGATGAAGATGAGCAAGGCTTTAGTAACCAGCTTAAAATAATATATTCATGTGAGCAAGCTCTGGCTTAATATATCAACTGATGTTCTTTTGCACTATAGCATTTTGATAGAACATTTAGGTAAAATTAAGCTTTCCTTGGATAAAAGGTTTGAAGTGGCTGGTTATGCTCATAGTTCCTAGTTAAATATACATCATTTGGTGGTGGTTGCCTAGCAGTGATGTGGAATTCTATAGTTACTCCCTACTGTTGGAGTCTTGTTGGTCTCTTCTATCAAAGGGTCTTCTGTACATTTCTGTTATTTTATTCATTATTTTTGTGTGTGTGCCCGTAATGGGGTTCAAACTCAGGGCCAGGGCACTTTCCCAAGAATAGCACTCTGTCACTTGAGCCACAGTTCCGCTTGCAGCTTTTTGGTGGTTCATCGGAGATTAGATTCTCATGAACTTTCCTACTTTGGGCTGGCTTTTGAACTGAGATCCCTAGATCTCAAGACTCTCGTGGAGCTAGGATTCCAGGAGTGAGCCACCAGCAGCCCAGCTAGGTCATGAGTTGTAAATCTGTGAACTAATCTTAAATATTGTGTCTGTTTCAGAGGAAACTTGTAAGTAGTATTTGGGTATTTGGAATGCTGCTTAGAGTATGTATTGCAATTGATGATTCCCATACTTGAGTCTGAGAAAATAAGCTTCTTGTACTCAAGAAAGCTACAGAGGACAGAGCTTACACTCAAAGCAACAAAGTACTGGAATGACTGTTGATATAGTTCTGCCCTATAGGTCATTCTTTAAGGAGTCTGGCCTTCCTATCATTTCTAGGTGACAAAGTGACGTGGATGGCTGCTGAGCTTAGAGTGAACTGTGCCTGTGCTACTTAGGTAGATCCTCCTGATCCCAAGTGTTGATGATCTTTCTGTGCTGATGATATTTCTGTGCCCACAGAGTATATTCCCAGAATGGCCTTTTCCGTTACTTTGGTAAGTTTCAGAATGGAGATTTGGGGACATGAAGCCCACCATTTCAGTAAGTGAGTGGATATATAAGATTAATCCTCAGGGTCGGCTCTTGTGCCTGAAGATCTGAGCCCCGTAGTTTCTTAACTTAGTCTTAAAAATAATAAAGCTATTTATTGGTATTGATTTTTTTTGGGCTTTGCTAGTCTTTCTAAAAGATTATGCTACTAGAACTCTCCATAATGTCAATTATAACTTCAGTTAATTTATTTGTAACTACTTGTGTGAATACATCCAAGGGAAGGGGAGGAAAATGGGGGAGGGATAGAGTTAGATGTATGAAGGAGGGAGATGGGGAGATTGCAGTCAAGAATTCATTGTAAAAATCACAAAATTAAGAAGAGTAAGGGAATAGGTGAATCAAAGGTGGGTGAGAATATTGAAGGAGTTAACACTAGTAAAATGTATTACATTCATAATGTGCTTTGTTATATGGCATCTCCTTTGTTCAACTACTTAAGGTAATTTTTTAAAAATATGCAAAAAATAATAAAGCTAAGATTTTCACCTCTTTTCTGTGACTGATAAATGCCTTTCAATTTCTCAGGAATCTGAGAGCAAAGTGAAGGTTATTTATTAGTATTCTAAATTCTCAGAAGTGCAAAATGCTAAGGAAAAATAACAACAAAATTATAATAAAAAATAGGGGCTGGGAATATGGCCTAGTGGCAAGAGTGCTTGCCTTGTATACATGAGGCCCTGGGTTAGATTCCTCAGCACCACATATACAGAAAATGGCCAGAAGTGGTGCTGTGGCTCAAGTAGCAGAGTGCTAGCCTTGAGCAAAAAAGAAGCCAGGGACAGTGCTCAGGCCCTGAGTTCACGGCCCAGGACTGGCCAAATAAACAAACAAACAAACAAACAAACAAATAAATAAATAAACGAACCAATAAGGATGTTTTGAAGATCAGAAAAGAGAATATTTGGTTCAGGAAAACACAATCAAGATTACTGTGGGAATGTTATGGGGAATGGAAGTCAACTGAAGGAGAGAGTTTGTTTTGTTGCAGGAGAGAGTAGCCACTTGGGCTTTATAGTGTAGTAGACTTAGAAGATGGACACAGAAATGTAACCACAGGTTCTTGCTTGTGGACCTCACTGCCAGTGGCATTTACTGATGAGCAGAATCTTTGCATACTCAAGTGAGACTAGGTAGTGAGGAACAACCTAGGATGCGGAACCTGGTCTTCCAAAGGCAAGAATCCAAGGTGGCAGGCAGTGACCCTCAGCTCTGAAGCATTAGTATCTGTTAATGGTCCATCCCAGTTCCTGCTCAGACTCAAGACTGTTTCTTGGGGAACAGAATAGCAGCTATAGAAGGATGTCTAATCCGTTTAATAGAACTGATGCAATCAGTGGATGATGTCCTATGCTTTTGAATATTTTCTCTCTCTTTCCCTCTGCTACCTAACCACAATGTCTACCTAACCCTGCCACTTTTGTTATCTTTCTAAAACGTATGTATACAATTAATTGGTTCCTGCCAGAAATCTCTTTGCTATTTACAGTACAGATAAGACACATTCAGGTGGGGGCATTCATTAGAAATATGCTATTTCTCTGTTTCTGAAAGACATGTCCTTTGGAGGAAATTAAAGGGAAGGTAAATTGGTTCTGAAGTCTTCCCAGCCAGACTTGAGATTCTATGCCTTGTTTTTTTCTGCAACTGTTTCCTTTGCCTAAAAATCATCTATTTTTCTTATCAGATAGATTGCTCTCATTTATTTGTCCAGCAAATATGTATTAAATGCCTATTATATGCCAGCACTCTTAGAAGATGTAGCAGTAAACAAGAGTCTAATATAGTACAAACCCTGCATATCAATCACATGGTGTTTTTAAAATGAATTCCCTGGGCATTAACCTAGTTGTGAAGATTCTAAGTATCTTGAAATAAGATTGAAAATTGTTAGTAAGCTTTCTATGCAATTTCTATTACACAGGATTCTATTACCCTAAAATACAATAATCGTAGTCCAATGTAATAGGCCACAGGCAACTAAAAGTCATTGCCATAGATTAAGATAAGGATAAGTTTTATTTATAGTAAGGTAGCCTATAAGGAGAAACCCCTAATCAAAATGAAAGAAAGCTGGGAGGATAAAGCTGTAGCAAGTAGGATTTAACAGAAAGAAGCTGATGAGAAAAAGAAGAAACATTGAACACATATTCAAAGTCTTTATAGGGTGAAAAAGCATGGCTCTCCCATTAGTGGAACTGAAAGAAGTTCATCAAAAGCAAAGGCCAGATTTCAGGTTGGTGGGGGAGAGAAGTGTCAGAATAAGAGGACCACACTGGGAATAAATAATCAGTTCATAAAAGGGCATTCCAGGGCTGGGAATATGGCCTAGTGGCAAGAGTGCTCGCCTCGTATACATGAGGCCCTGGGTTCGATTCCTCAGCACCACATATACAGAAAATGGCCAGAAGCGGCGCTGTGGCTCAAGTGGCAGAGTGCTATCCTTGAGCAAAAAGAAGCCAGGGACAGTGCTCAGGCCCTGAGTTCACGGCCTAGGACTGGCAAAAATAAATAAATAAACAAACAAACAAACAAACAAACAAATAAATAAATAAATAAAATAAAAAAATAAAAGGGCATTCCAGTGCATCTTGGGGCATGTGTTTTTCATTCTCAGAGGAATGCATCAACACCCTCTATTTGAAGAAAACTATAAAAACACACTTAGATTTGAGAAACAATGTAACATGGTGAAAGGTACAATTCAAATTCCTTCAAATATGGGGCTATTGGGAATATAAGCTAGTGGTCCCAAGCACCTGTCTCCTAGGGGCTAATAAACTCATGTCATCTTTGTATAAAGAAAATAGTTTGAATTGTATATTCATTCGTATCTTATCCTTTTTTCTTACTGTTTTATTATTCTGTTGGTCAGAAATAGAATGGCACAAGGTTGCTTGCATATTTTATATATTAAGTATAAGCATTTTAGAAGTTATTGCAGAGTAATTTTACTGCCATATACTCATTGTTAAAAAAGGCTTGGTGTATACTGTTCCAGATTAAGAGGTGGTGTCAACCTGATGAACAATAAAAGTAGAAGGGGAGATGATATATGAAATTGGGATGTATACTTGGCAAGGTATAGTAATTTATTCTAAGTGTGAACTGTACATTTGAAGACTTAAGGATAAATCTAGATATTTTACATATCTTGAATGCATGATTACAATGACTTTTCTAAACATGGAAAAATAAACCAAACTAGATGTTGAATGGATATTTCTGATATATATTCCATTCTGTACTGGAAAATATTGGACATTGAAGATAAGAGTTGCTAGAGTAAGATGGCAAACTTACTGAGGTTGTTTTTTCTGTGTGTGTGATATTTTAATGTACCCCGGAAAATGCTTCAAATTTGCCTCTTAAGTTTCTCCAGGCACTTTGGGGGTTTGTTCTAATATCATTACTAAGGAATCATGTTATGCTTTGGTGATTAATTGGAGTCTTATTAGTATAGAATAACAACAACGCCCACCAAATACTGAAAATCTCTTGAATATTATGGAACTAAGCTTTCATTTAAAATGATATGTGCCATTTACTTGCAAATGTGCATATGAAAACTGGGAACAAAACTGTTATATGTCAATGCTTGTAAGCAATAAATGAAAAAAGGGAAACTATGAATTTATTTATGTAATATGTATGCATGCATAATAGAAGAATTTCGTGACCTGCTTGCTTTCCTCTACTTCATTTAATAGAGATTACACATCTAATATATGAGAATATTATTTACTTTGAAACCACATACGGTAGAGTTGTGGATCATCTTTCCAATTTCCTTTACCTGCCTGCAGCATGATTTCTGTTAGCCTCTGAGCTAGGCTAATTTGCATGCTGAATTAAACCACTTTATCACTTTGACTTCCTGTCTATAGGCACAAAGCTGGAGAGAGTTCTGAAAGAAGTGGACAGTGCAGCCGGGTGCTGGAGGCATGTGTGAGTCCCTGCACTGAGTTATGATAGTCTCTAGTGAATCGTGAAATTATAGAATGTTAGTGCTGCCAGCAACCTTAGAGATCGTCAAGGCTAAGTTTTCACTTTGCATGAAGGTAACCTGTACTCAGAAAGGAAAGGCGACTTGTTCCAGCTCATATAATCTCCAATAGTTGACTTTTTATTCTCTTTCTTTTGTGTTTTGCTGATCTATTTTAGATTTTTTTCTTTGCTATGGTCTATGTTTTGGGAAACTCAATAACTAAATTATACAAGTAATTCATTTAATAGAGAAATCTGTGTTCATATCCAATGAACTATAATGTATTTGGGGAGGAAAGTTGTGGTACACAGTGGGCTATATTGTTTTACATTTTCAGAAGGTGAAACTAGACAAACTCTAACCACTAGTATTCAAAACTCCACATGAAATGAGTCATAAGAAAATACTTTCAAGGTCCTGAAGGGTTTAGAGAAATATATAGTGATGTTGGATTTGTAAATCATAAGAGCATTGCTTAAAGGTAATTTTTGTGGGGCATCAAGGAATGGCTGAGATGTCAGTAGGAATAGAGTAAGAAAATAAATGTCATGAACAAAGATAAAGTGGTACAGAAGAAAGGAACACGGTTGAAGAAGACATGTTCTGGATCACACAAAAAATAGTGGGTTATAAGACACAAATATTTGGGCAGATTTTGGGCAGATTTGGCTGTCACCCTGATCAATTAGTTTGAAGGTGCTTATAATATGTGCAAGTAAGACTGTATTAAACTGTTTAAATGTATTTCTATTATCCTTAAGTAGTCATACAAATGAGTTCCCATTTTATGGAGACAAGTCTTTAATTCCATATTAGAGAGATTTGAAAAAGAGGCAAAACTATGTTGGAGATGATACAAAGTTGAAATTTGAGAAATTAAGCTCCTGGTTTTGAAAATTTAACAGGAAGATTTGAGTGAGGTGAAAAATGATTAGCATGGTTATCATATATTTGCATGTGTGTACACACTAAAGAAAAGCAAATGTAAGCATACTTAACAGGAAAAAAACACACAAAATTCATTACATACTTAGAGAATTTGAGCATTAGATTCTATATGTATTTTATTCTACATGCTAAAAATATGTTTATTGTTATATTTACCAACAAAATATCATGAAAAAAGATGTAGAATTATGTTATTCTTAAAGATCTAAAGCTAGATTCAAACTATCCCATTAAGTTGTCTCCAGAACTAATAAGCATCTATTTAATAACAATTACATACTCAGAATATGTACTATGCTATATACTGTTTAAATAGGTTTTTGTTTTCCAAATACAGGGGATCTCTATGCTTCTCTTTGATAAAGGGATGCTGAAGATGACAAAATGCACATTAATATGAAGCTATGATGTGTTAAAGGGAAAATATTTAGTAAATTGAAGGTATTTCAATTCAGATGAATTCTGCAATTTAATATGCCATATATATTTTTTAAATATATTCTTTTTTCTAAATAATTATTTATTTTCTAAGTGATGTACAGAGGGTTTACAGTTTCATACGTAAGGCAGTGGGTACATTTCTTGTACAACTTGTTACTTCCTCCCTCATTTCTTCCCCTCCCCTTCCCCTTATGTAGCCTATACATTTTAAGAAGAATGAATCAGTCAATAATGACTGATATTTTGTGATCTAATTGGGAAGTAACAGAAAGTCACCCTTAATTTGTGGTCTGCACGTTAAAATTACACATTCAAATATTCTTATATCACACACTAAAATAGAGTTATAAATGTATTCATGACTTTTCTTTATAAACATTGGTCAAGGATTTCCAGGAAGTTATTTATTTTGGTAACATTCTATCAGTGCTTTATCTAAAACCTCCAATGTATAATTTATTCTATTTCTTTCTGATTACTAATTGAGGCCTGTAGTCTATTTAATAAAAAATACTCTTCCTTTCTAAATACAAGCTTGAAAATAGCTTAATAAATACTATATGGAATGCTTAATGAATGGATTAATAATTTGTATCATTACTGACAGCATAATCACAGTGCTGTCATTTTTATTACTAATGCAGTATTTCTGACATATATTTTTAAATGATGTTATTTAAATACCTTTATTTAAATGATTTTTCCTATGAGGAGATGTATATTTTCTTATCTCCTTGTTTTTGGAATGCATAATTTATTTTTTGAGTCAGGGTCTTTCTTTGTTCTCTAGACTGACCACGAACTTGCTACGGAGCTGGGATTTGAACTGTTGTTCTGCTTCACTCCTGGAGTGGTACAATAAAAACAGACATCTAATGGAAAATAGCCTTTCACAATTAGCTGTGAAGCAGTTCTATATAATGATGTAATATTTCAGCTTCATTAGCAACAAAACATTAGAACTCAAACATTTATATAGGAAACTGCAGCATATAATAGTGCTAGGGAGACTTGGTATATTCTTATCAGTATTTAAAGTTCCCATTGGTTATTTTGCACTATTATGTATTAGGATGAGGTAGGTTTTAACCTGATTTTCTTTTCCTATCACTCTATTTGTTAATGTGATCTATATCATAAATGTGTGTGTGCATTTAGGTGTTTGAATATATACACTTATGTGTTTTCATATCTCCATGAATAACAATAAGTGTGGTGACAAGGAATATATAGGTTTTATCACTTAATGATTCTCATCATTTAATAAAAACCATATAATATTTTTAGTATAAGTCTATTCATAAGGCCTATCCTACCTATGTACTAAAAATGAAAACTCTTGAAAAAACTATCTGAGGCCTCATACTCAAATAGAATGCATTTTCTATTCAAGTAATATGTTTTATGGACTAAATTGTATTTTATTCTTAAACAAGCAGAATACATGTTAATCAGGAGAGACACAAATTCACATATGATGTGATGATAATTTTAGTTTGTGTTCCCCATAAGGAATAGCTGGAAACACATACAAGATTAAAATAGAATTGCTTATATTCTAAAGGAAAAAACAAAATATCTAGAAGTTGCAGAATAATTTGAAATGATTTCTTCTTCGATTCTCTTCTCTGGTTTCAGTGAGTTTGGATAATCCCTTCCCATAGAGATACAAAATTATAAAATTAAAAAATTCAATGAAACACCCACACTGCCTTTTAGTTTAATTTGATTAAAAATACAATATATAGGGCTGGGGATATAGCCTAGTGGCAAGAGTGCCTGCCTCGGATACACGAGGCCCTAGGTTCGATTCCCCAGCACCACATATACACAAAACGGCCAGAAGCGGCGCTGTGGCTCAAGTGGCAGAGTGCTAGCCTTGAGCGGGAAGAAGCCAGGGACAGTGCTCAGGCCCTGAGTCCAAGGCCCAGGACTGGCCAAAAAAAAAAAAAAAAAAAAAATACAATATATAGAAATCTTGTGTGGCATGGATTTTGAATAGTATATTTTAACTTTAGCATCTTCATTGTTTTTTTCTAATTTTTTATCTTTCATGTGTGATATCTTACTTGTACTAATATATTGATCTTAAAAAGGAATTCAAATATATTTTATTAAAATAATTCTATAAAGTGAATGTTTGTATCCTCTAAAAATTATGTAGAAATCAATATCACAATATGATGATACTTGAAGGTGGGGCTCTGGGAGGAACAGAAAATGAGAACAGAGGTTTCCTTGAATGGGATTAGTACCCAGGTAATAAAGGCTGTAGAGAACACCCTTGCCTCTTCTACCACAAAATTCACAGCCAGATGATAACCATCTATGTACCAGAAAACCAGCTCCCAACAGACACTAAATTTATTATCTTGAATGTATCAACCTTGAATCTCCCAGATCCAAGAATATGACAAAACAAAACAAAACAAACATTTGTGCTAAGTCTTCAGATTTATGTTAATTTGTTATAGTGGCATAAATAGTTAAATACAGATGGGATTATAAAGAAAATAAATACTTAGTTCAACACTGTAGAATATAAGGAATATCTTGCATATATGCTTCCTTTACTATTCAATGCCTGGGCTTCTTACATGTAATACCGTGCTCTTGGGATGGTGGCTGAATGAATATTGGCCCAAAGAATGCAGCAGCTCTTCCGTCCTCACATCGTTAAACTCAACAAAATGAAATTATAGTTGAGGGAAGATAATAGAATTGTTTTAGCGTTCTAGCTTCTTGCAGCCTGGCTTATACAAATTTGACCTCTGCCACACATCATTATTCCAACATTGATGGATCATGTTCACAGAATGGAATAATCTTGAATATCTGAGGGCTATACTGTTGCTTAAGCTAACAACTGTATGTGTTCAGATTTTTAACGAATATTTTCATTCTCCTGTGCCACTGTCTGAGGAAATTTTGTCCTTGACATTAATTTCACTTCCAGCAGTTAGGAAAACAAACTGTGCAGAATGGAGTTAAGTGAACAAATTCTAGGCATTCATTAATGATGTACAAGAATTTTTAATAGGGTTTTAGTCCTGATGGTATAAAGTTTCATGATTACTAATAACAAGATTATAAATATAATTCATTTCTGGTGGGAAAATGAATATATCATTGTACCACAAACAAATAAATTTATATTTTATGCCTTCATTTTGTAAGTTCTGTGAGAAAATTCATAATATATTGAAACATTTTTCACATTTGTTGATAAAGCACAACCTGTTGTTCACAGAAAAGGCATAGTTATTAGTATGTCCAGGTAAGATTAGATTTGAGTATTGGTATCATGCATGTGGAAGAGGGTCTCAATGTAATAATAGTGACCCTGGATTGATCAGAGAAATAATGAAAATGAATAAGAAAGAATAACCTACAAGAAAGTTAACATTTTCATAATGAATACTTTATTACTGAAAGTACGAGACAGTTTACCTTTCTCACCTCTAAAAAACCCTTTTCTGCTACCATCACACACTTGAATGGTGCCCTGTGATCCTTTTTCAGGTGATTTATACCAAGAAGTGCAAAAAACAACTTCAGGAGTAACGTAAGTGTTTCTAACCCTCACATGCATTCCTTTTTAAAAAAAAAATTTTATTATCAAACTGATGTAAAGAGAGGTTACAGTTTCATACGTTAGGTATTGGATACATTTCTTATACTATTTGTTACCTCCTCCCTCATTCCCCCCACCCCCTTCACCTTCCCCTTTCCCCCCATGAGTTGTTCAGTAGATTTACACTGAACAGTTTTGCAAGTAGTGCTTTTGTAATCAGTTGTCTTTTTTACACTGTGTCTCTTGATTTTGGTATTCCCTTTCAGTTTCCTAGTTCTAATAACTGTACATGATTTCCAATGTACTCAGATAAGATACAGATATAGTGCAGGTACAACCACAGAAAGGGGATACGAGAGGATCATCAACAATAGAAGCTACGGTTTCATATGGCATGTTGAAAGTAACTACAACAGTGATATATCACTCATTTCCATAACATGGAGTTCATTTCACTTAGCATTATCTTATGCATTCATAGGGACATAGCTATTAGGCTCTTGTGATCCTCTGCTATGACTTGCCTAAACCTGTGCTAATTAGTTCCTATCAGGGAGATCATAGAGTCCATGTTTCTTTGGGTCTGGCTCACTTCACTTAGTATAATTTTTTCCAAGTCCTTCGATTTCCTTATGAATGGGGCAATATAATTCTTTCTGATAGAGACATAAAATTCCATTGTGTATATGTACCACATTTTCCTGATCCATTGGTCTACTGAGGGGCATCTGGGTTGGTTCCAAATTCTAGCTATGACAAATTGTGCTGCGATGAACATTGTTGTGCTGGTGGCTTTAGTGTGGTCTTGTTTGTGGTCTTTTGGGTAGATGCCCAAAAGTGGGGCTGCTGGGTTATAGAGGAGCTCCATGTTTAGCCTTCTGAGGAATCTCCATACCGCTTTCCAGAGTGACTGAACCAGTTTACATTGCCACCAACAATGAAGTAGGGTACCCTTTGGGCCACATCCCCTCCAAAAGTTGGCATTGTTAGTTTTTTTGATATAGGACATTCTTACTGGGGTAAGGTGGAATCTCAATGTTGTTTTGATTTGCATTTCTTTTATGGCCAGTGATGTAGAGCACTTTTTCATATGTCTCTTGGCCATTCTCATTTCCTCATCAGAGAAGTCTCTTTGTAAGTCTTTAGCCCACTTTTTGAGGGGGCTATTGGTTCTTTGCGGTTTTGTTTTGGAAGAATGTAATTTTTTTAGTTCTGCATATATTTTAGATATGAGGCCCTTGTTCATTGTATGGCCAGTAAAGACCTTTCCCAATCTGTGGGCTTTCTGTTTATCTTGTGAGCTATGTCCTTTGTCCCGCAGAAGCTCTGCAGTTTGATGCAGTCCCATTTGTCCATCCTTTCTTTGATTTGTCGCATTTCTGGGTCTTTGTTGAGGAAGTTCCATCCTGTGCCAAGGAACCCAAGTGTTTCTCCTACTCCTTCCTTTAGTGGTTTCAGGGTATCTGTTTTAATTTCGAGGTCTTTGATCCATTTGGAATTGATTTTTGTGCAGGGTTATACATAAGGATCTAGTTTTAGTTTGTTGCATGTGTTGAACCAGCTGTGCCAGCACCATTTGTTAAAGAGGCTGTCTTACTTCCATCCTATTTTTTTAGCTCCTTTATCAAAGATTAAGTAGGCATAGTTCTGTGGGTTCATTTCTGGGTTTTCAATTCTTTTCCATTGGTCTTCAGGCCTGTTCCGGTGCCAACACCAAGCTGTTTTTATTACTATAGCTTTATAATACAGCTTGAAGTTGGGTATTGTAATTCCTGCAGCACTGTTCTTTCTGCTTAGGATTGTTTTTGACATTCTGGGTCTTTTATTGTTCCATATAAATTTCTGGATTGCTTCCTCTATTTCATTAAAAAATGGTGTTGGGATATTGATGGGTATTGCATTGAATTTGTAGATAGCTTTTGGCAATATTGCCATTTTGATTATATTAATCCTCCCAATCCAGGAGCATGGGAGGTTTATCCATTTCCTTAGTTCTACCTTAATTTTGTTTTTCATGTTTTTAAAGTTTTCATCATAGAGGTCTTTCACTTCTTTGGTTAAGGTTATTCCTAGGTATTTTATGTTTTTTAGGCTATTACAAAAGGAGTTGCTTTCCTGATTCCAACCTTGGTGTTCGGGTCATTAGCATATAGAAATGCCATTGATTTTTGAGGGTTTATTTTATATCTTGCAACTTTGTCAAAGTTTTGGATCAGCTCTAGTAGCTTGGGAGTAGAGTCAATGGTGTTCTTTAGGTATAGGATCATGTCATCTGTGAAGAGAGAAAGTTTAACTTCATCTTTTCCTATTTGGATCCAGTTTACATCTTCTTCTTGCCTAATCGCTCTGGCTAGGAATTCTAGTACTATGTTGAAGAGAAGGGGAGAGAGTGGACAACCCTGTCTTGTTCCTGATTTAGAAGGGAATGGCTTTAGTTTTTCATGATTTAGAATTATGCTTGCTATTGTTTTGTCATAGATTGCCTTTACTATATTCAGGAGTGTTCCCTGGAACCCCAGTTTTTCCAGGGCTTTTAGCATAAATGGGTGCTGGATTTTTTCAAATGCCTTTTCCGCATCCAGAGATATAACCATGTGATTCTTCACCTTGCTCCGGTTGATGTGGTGCATTACGTTAATCGACTTGCGTGTATTAAACCAACTTTGCATCCCTGGGGTGAATACAGTTTGATCGTGGGGTATGATTTTTATGAGGACCTGTTGAAGTCAATTGGCCAGAATTTTTTTTTTTAATTTTTTTTTTGCCAGTCCTGGCGCTTGACTCAGGGCCTGAGCACTGTCCCTGGCTTCTTTTTGCTCAAGGCTAGCACTCTGCCACTTGAGTCACAGTGCCACTTCTGGCCACTTTCTGTATATGTGGTTCTGCGGAATTGAACCCAGGGCCTCAGGTATAGAAGGCAAGCACTCTTGCCACTAGGCCATATCCCCAGCCCTGTTGGCCAGAATTTTGTTGAACATTTTTGCATCTATGTTCATCAGGGAAATCAGTCTATACTTCTCTTTCCGTGGTGAGTCCTTGCCTGGTTTTGGGATGAGGGTTATACTGGCTTCATAGAATGTGTCTGGTTGTGAACTTTCTCTTTCAATTTCATTGAAGAGTTTGAGAAATATTGGTGTGATTTCTGTTTTGAAGGCCTTGTAGAATTCTGCTGTGAATCTGTATGGACCTGGGCTTTTCTTGGGTGGGAGATCACTTATTGCCATTTCTATTTCAATGCTGGATATGGGTCTGTTTAGAAGGTTTAAATCTTCATGGTTGAGTTTGGGGATATCAATTTTTTCTAGGAAATTATCCATTTCTTCCAGGTTCTTGAATTTGTTGGCATAAAGGTTTGCAAAATAGTCCCTTATTGTATTCTGAATTTTGTTTGTTTCTGTGGTGATGTTACCTGTTTCATCTCTGATCTTGTTTATCTGGGTTTGCTGCTTTTGTTTTTTGGTCAGGTTTGCTAGGGTTCTGTCTGTCTTGTTAATTTTTTCAAAGAATCAACTCTTTGTTTTGTTGATTCTTTTGATTTTTTTTGTCTCTAATTCATTTAATTCTGATTTGATTTTAATTATTTGCTTTGTCTATTGACTTGGGGTTTGGCTTGTTGTTCTCTTTCAAGGAGATTAAGGTGCTTCCTTAAGTTGTTGAGTTGCTGTTTCTCCAGTTTGTTGATGTAGGAACTCAGAGATATAAATTTCCCTCTGAGTACTGCCTTTGCTGTGTGCCAAAGAAGCTGGTACTTTGTGTACTCATGTTGGTTGTATTCCATAAAAATTTGAATTTCTGTTCTAATTTCCTCAATGACACACTGATGGTTCAGCAGTGTGTTCTTTAGTCTCCATGTATTGTAGGATATTCTGTGGTGGTTGTTTCAGTTGAGCTCTAATTTTATTCAATTGTGGTCTGATAGAATGCAGGGAATGATTTTGATACTTCTGAATTTGTACATATTTTCTTTGTACCCTAAGATGTGATCCATTTGGGGGAATGTTCCATGTGCTGCTGAAAAGAATGTGTATTCTGGTGTTGCTGGATGGAATATTCTGTAGATGTTGGTTAAGTCTAGTTGGTCTATGCAGTTGTTTAGTTCTGTGTTTTCTTTATTCAGTTTTTGGCGTTTTGCTCTGTCCAGAGGTGATAGTGGAGTGTTAAAGTTCCCAGCTATCAATGTGTTTGGGCTTATTAGTGCTTTTAGAGTCAGTAGTGTTTGTTTGATGAAGTTGGGAGCTCCTGTATTTGGTGTGTATATGTTTAGGGTGGTTATATCCTCCTGTAGGAGAGATCCCTTTATTAGTATGTAGTAACCTTCTTTGTCTCTTTTACCATTTTTAATTTGAAATCGATTATATCTGATATTAAGATTGCAACGCCAGCGTGATTATGGGGGCCATTTGCTTGATAGTTTTTATTCCAACCTTTCACTTTAGAAGATGTTTACTTTGCTGGATAGATGTGTCTCTTGTAGGCAGCAGAAAGATGGATCTTGATTTTTTATCCAACTTATGAGCCTATGTCGTTTGATTGGAGAATTAAGTCCATTAATGTTGAGAGTTAGGATTGAGAGATGATCATTTGTTCCTTTCATTATATCTATCTTGTTAAAAGCTGTGGCTTCCCATTTCTTGATCTAATATGCTGGTTTTAAATTTAGGGTTCATTTCTTTCTGTATTGGGATCTTGATTATTTTCCTTGTATAGGACATATTTGAGGATTGTCTGTAAAGCTTGTTTGGTGGAGATATATCGTTTCCATTTTTCCTTACTGTGGAAGACTTTTATTTGACTTTTGGCTACGAATGAGAGTTTAGCTGGGTACACTATTCTTGGTTGGTAGTTATATTTATTTAGGGTTTGGTATACCTCATTCCAGGCTCTCCTTGCTTTCATGGTCTCTGGTGAGAAGTCTGGGGTATTTCTGATTGCTTTTTCCTTTATATGTGATTGTTTTCCTCTCTCTAACAGCTTTAAGGATTCTTTCCTTGGACTCTATTGATCCTGTTTTGATCACAATGTGTCGGTGGAATGTTCTATTCTGGTCTGGTCAGTTTGGGGTTCTAAATGCTTCTTGAATGTGTATAGGCCTATCCTTCTGGATATTTGGGACGTTCTCAGCTAATATTCTGTTAAATAGGTTGCCTATTCCATTAATTTCTTTCTTCAGGTTTTCCTCAATACCTATTAGCCTTAAATTGGGCTTCCTGATTGTGTCTTGGAGCTCCTGGAGTGATCTGTTCTGTCGATTGGATTAGTTTTGTATTTTTTTTTTGATCTTTCACCATAGATTCTAGGGAATCTTCAGCTCCTGAGATTCGATCCTCTGCTTCAGTTAGTGGAGACTGTAGGCTAGCCACTTGATTTCGAATCTCTTTTCCTTCTGACTGAGCTTTCCTGATGATTTCCATGTCCTTGTTATAATTATCTCTTGGGTCCTGCATGGACTTCTTTATTTCATTAACTTCATTAATTTGGTTTTGAGTGCTGTCTCTCAAATCTTATAGCTGGGTACCTATGTTTTCATTTGACACTTGAAGTTCAATTATCTTTCTATTTGTGGAGGCCATTAAATTCTCCATTAATTTTTGCTTTGCCTCCACACACTCTAGAATAGTTGACTGAAGAGATTCAAACTTTTCATTTATCATGTTTATCAGTAGACTTTGTAGAGCATTTTGAGGGTTCTCTTCTATGTCTTTGATTGACTGCTCTGCTTCTTGCTTGTTTTGGGTGGGAGATGAGACTCCATTGTTTGCCATCTTTCTTGTGTTTCTTCTTCCCATTTGGATTGGGAATGCCCATCTACAAGCACTTGTGAGCACCGTTTAAGACCCAAAGTAGACCTTACCAAGGACTGTTGTGTAAATCTCAGAAGTTAACAATTATATACAAATACCTTGTATACCTGTATATGAAATTAGATTTGGTGTTCCTAAAGAGTGCAATTTTTATATAACAATCAATCCTGAGGCCTATATTCAGTAGTTACTTATTTACTATTACAATCCTATGAGCAATTTTTGTTCTTATATTAAGTTCTTTTTGGACTGCATGGCATTGTCTTTGAACCCCTTTGATTCACTCTGCTTGAACAGGGATACCCTCTATCCAATAAACAGGGGTCAAGGGAATCTGGAGGTCCTGGAAGTAAGTCAGGAGTGTAAGTTAGAGGTAGTAAAGGGAATAGAGTAAAGTGTATGTGTGGAGGGGGTGATGATTTGGCTTATATTCAGTGATGTGGAAATGTGGAGAAGAGTAGAAACAGTAGAAAGAAAAAGGTTAAAATGATAGACAATGGAGTGTTAGCAGAAAAGAGTGGAGGTGTTATTCATAGGAAAGTAAATTTTTAAAGAAAAAGAATGTGAAGAGAGAAATAAAGAAAAAATACAAGAACACAAACGCACAAAACAGAGAAAAGTTATTTTAAAAAAAGCAAAAACACAATAAAATGAACAACCAGAAAAAAGTGATAAAACAAATAGGTAAAAATGGAAAACCTATGACGTTTCAGAAATGAAAAAAAAAAAAAAAACAACACTTAAAAATGTTTTGAAAAGAAAAAAAATGGAGTCTTCCTTATTTGGGTGGGCTTTCTACAGTCTCTGGTTTCCTTGTGATGGTCTGCAGTCTATTTTGCTGCTTGGCTGGTTTGACTTGCTTTCAGTTTGCAGGGGGTGGATCTGTTCTGACCCTCCTTCCCTGTTAGTGAAATCCTGGGGCTCTGTGGTTCACACAGCTTGCAGGTAGGCCTTGGGCATCCACTGTAGATGGGGACACAAACATTCTTGGGAACCATGGCTCCTTCCATCTGCTGTCGGGCCACTGCCTTTAATGCCTGGCTTTGAATAGGCTGTGGACTCAGCAGGGCCTGGTGTACTTGGCTGAGAGACAATTCCCCGGGGGAGGTTCCTTCCTCCTGGTCGGGGCAGCCTCCTGGGTGTAGTGGCTATGGAATTCAGCTCTGTTTCGGGCTGGGAATTGGGCTTCCTCTGTGACAGGACCATTTATCTGTATCGGAGATGTCTAGAGAACTGTTTGTTGTCCAGTCTGGTTGTTCTGTGCCGCTGGTAGCTGCTCGCTGCTTTTGGTTTTAGTTTAGAAATTCTGGTGGGGCGCCTCTGGTTGAGTTCACCTGAGTGTGTGAGCCCAGGCCCAGGATGAGCCTTCCCCAGGCTCGCTATAGTTGCAGTCTGGTCTGACCCTATGCCAGTGTCAAAGATGGCTCTTTGCTCTGGCAGTGGGGGAAGGGCTACCTTCAAGGAGCTGCTGTCTGGGAGTGAGTGAGAATGTCTTTCGTGGGGTACTCACGCATTCTCTGCGATTTCAGCCCATCCGTGCTCAGCCTGCGATCCGCGTCTGTCTGCTGCAGTGTGGAGGATTTCTCCCTGCTTGCCGCTGTGTGCTTTAGGTGCATGGAATGCGGGGCACTGTGCCAGCGCTGGCAATGGCGTGGTGGCAGGTCACTGCCCAGAGCTCAAATCTGTGTTTTCAGGCCAGCAGAGTCACTTTTTCCTTCCTGGCCAGAATCCCTATACTGTTATAACTAATGTGGGCTGTCTTCCTAGGAGTAAAAGTGTCTCTGCAGGGGGAGAACTGCCATGTCGGAGGGAGCTCAGCTAGGGCTCTGCTGTTCCTCAGCCGTCTTCCCAGAAGTCCTCTCACATGCATTCTTGTAAGCATTCATCTTACATTCTGGATCTCAAAACTGATAGACTTTGTTTGGCTGCATTTGATTTGACAATACTTCCCAATCCATAGTCACTAAGATGCTTTTGAAATGAGTTTGGCTTTCTCTATTATTTTGGTTTTCAGTTGTTCTCTCACAATAATGAAACAAAAGTAACACTGACTAACGTAATCACTATGGGATTAAAAATTAGATCTGCAGTTATTACACAATGCTTATTTAAATGGACACAGACTCTCATTTCAAAGTGTTTGCTATATACAGGAAAGATAGAATTTATTGAAATCAGGCTGTTCAGGATGTTTCATAACTGTATTTTAAAAATAATTTTATATATAACAACTTTTCTGTACTCCCATGGAATGTATTTGTCTAGTACCAGTGAATAATGTTCAAATTAATTCAAGGAATGTAAAATAATTTAGAGTTTGGGTTAAATTTTGATTGTGTATACATTTCTCACAATGACTTTTGAAACAGTTATTTGTTTAAAACTCCTTTCTTTTAAATATTAATCAACCTAAAATCAATCTCTTTACATTGACTGTTCACAGATCACTACAGCTTACTAGTTACACAAATTGTTAAGAATAAACAAAATCCAAAATGAATACGTTACTGTTACACAGAAAACACCTGATTTCTATCTACAAATCTGACTTGTCTCTTGACTTTATCTACATTGATTTAGCTTCTTTCAAATTCTAGCAATCTGAGAAATATCACCTTAATATTTAAAATATATTACATTGATTCTATAGCAAAAATGAAACAAGTCTCAATTTATCTATTAATAAAAGCAAAATAAATAATGAAGTCATATTTTTAAACCAGCAAATTTATACATTATTTGAGTATATTATGCCATCTTTTATTAGGTTATTCATCTTCACCTTATTGAATCTCATTATATTTTACATGAAAAATAAGTGTACCTGTGAGTATGTAGCTGTCTTGGAGATTTATTTCTTATAATATTTCACAATTTATTCTTTGAATCCTGAATGCAAAATGTAAATGGACAATAGGCTATATAACTCAGCTTCTTTTAAGAAATCTTTCTATAAACAATGCCTACAAATGAGAAAGACAAGTTTCCATCTCCATGCCCTGTTTTAATCATGACCAGTGAGTGCAGATTATTCAGTATCACAATAGGGACAACTCATATTCATAGACAGAAAAACTTACCTGTTAGGAAAGATATAAAATGATTTTGGTTGTTTATGCCCCAACCTATTTTCCTATATCTTAGTGATATTATTTACATTCCTTTCTATGTTAAGATGTTAGTTACTTTCAGTCAAAGTGGCAAATACCAGACAGAAATAAATTAAATAGGAATGACTCATTTTTGCTCATGGTTAAAAATTATTCTGTATTACATGGCATCTGGACTTGTATGTGATAAGGCAGAAAATGATGGGGAAGATCAACATGGCCTACCTCGATGTAGGTAGAAGGCAGAACTAGAGAGTGAGTCCTAGACGAGAAACATTTATGAAGTATATGTCCCTAGGAACCTATGTCCTCAAACCAAGTTATACCTCAAAGTTTCTCTCACCTCTCAATAATGCCAAGAAAATAGGCTATTATTAATTAGTTTTTAAAAATTAAATCCACCAGCCAGCCATCATGCCTTTCATAAACAATCCTAAACCATAATTGTAAGTCTAGAGAAATGTGTGGAACAATTCAAGCCCTAACAAAAACATGTTAAAATTATGTAGCTTTGTATTTAAGTACAACATTATTTGAATGTTACTTAAAAGAATTTTATCTTGCCCTACAACAATAAGGCACACCAATACAACTTTGGATTTGTAGGCAACTTTGCTTTGTAGTGCAGTTCAAAAGTTTACAGTAGCACAATGGATGAGCTTCCTGAGTGATCTGGTTAAGTGTTAAGTTGGCATTCGCCCATATGATTGTTTTGAGTCTTCTAGGAAGTCTGTTCGCCAAGAAAGACATTTGTTGTTTCAATCAATCATTCACCACTCAACTGGAAAATGTAAAGTCAGTTAAGAGCCAAGAAAAACATTCAGGAAGGTTGAAGTCCCAACTAATTCCTACCTTGCAAGAATAAAAAGTCTCCTGAGACTAGATTAGTTATAAAATGATACATGCTTTAAAAAGTCTGAAGTGTTAGTTTATTAGATATCCTAGAGGAAACATGTAATGGCTATACTTACTAGGTGAATGATGGTATTTATGTTGACATAGTGTAAGAGGGTATTTTGAGGGAGAATGATGAAAGGCATTGACATTAATCAAGAGGCACTCTACTCCCAAACTGACATGTTGAGCTAAAGTCTCTTTATACAACTAAAAGATAAATAAATATGCTCTATGCTTTTTTAAAAAATGCATTGTCCACATAAATGGGCATGTTGAAATGAAACTCCTCTGTAAAACGATTTAAAGCTGTAAAAAATGAAAAGAGTATTCTCATGGTTTACATGCTTGCTCAAGATAGAGAAATGTATTAAAATAATGCTGATTACAACTATAAGGTTATATAGAAGTCTTCACTTTGATAGTTATATTGAAACTATAGGAAACAGAAGCAGAAAGACTTTTTGAACTATTTCTACATTTTTAAGTGATTCAGCGAATTTTTCAACTTATAAGCTACTTTTTTGTCAATGTTGTAGAATGAAGCCATGAGATTGAAGTGCAAAAATTCTTGGTTCTAGCAAGGTCCTGGTAGGTCATGCTATTAGTCTTTACTCAGAAGGCTATAAATGAGAGACTTGTGGTTCAAAGCAGCCAAATCAAAAAAGTTCACAACATACCTTCTCAACCACCAGTAAGCACAGTGATGTGAGCCTGTCATCCTTTCACAAGAGGCTGGGAATGGAAGGATCTCATTTCCAAGCCCACTCACAAATAGAAATTGAGTATGGTGGAATGCATCTATCTTCCTAGCTATGATAGGAAGCCTAAAATAGGGCGACTGGGATCCCCACGTACACCTGGGAATTTGTTTTTACATCTTTGAATATGGGAATTCTTCAATTTCCCATGAATAATCCTTAATGTCTATTTATTACCTACTCACCTAGAAAGTGCAATTATTGCTTTCCACACTTCTCCACAGATGGGACTTTCTTTCTCACCTTGTCTGTAAGTCTGCCTGAATTCTGCAGTAGTCTTTAGCATATCTCATCATCTGCCTTTATGAATTTATAAATGATAACACTTTTATTAAATGATGACCTTTTATTAAAACAAGCAAATGTAACTTTAGTAATAATATATAAGAAAGCCAGTAGTTATTACATTGAAAAGGTAAATATAGCATAACACTTAAATGTAATAATCTCACTGTGTCCAGTATATAAATATAATAAATTATTTTCAATCATATTAAATGTATGCACTCATTTTTTGTAAATTTGAATAAAGATAACTTTCCTTGATTTCAATTTTAAAAATTTATACTACATAACAGTAGGATCAAAAATGCAATCCAAAAAATGGACTGTGAAGAAACAATTGTGAAAATTGCATGTCAGGGGAAGCTGTTGAATACATTTCTACAATGCCTTGTAATTTTGACTGAGTGACCACTAAATATTGTTTTACAACTTATAATTCATTCTTAAGTCCAAGTTACAGTAATACCTATAAATGTTGTATCATCTATAAAATAGAATATCTGAGATTAACAGTTGATATTAAAATTCTCAGATAACTGTGGGAGAGATGCTAACAAATATGCAAAGGCAAAATTTTTCTAATTGATATAAATAAATCAGGTACAACTTTGTCTTAGGCTATAGTAGAAAGAACACACATTTTGATTCATAAGAGCATATTAAAATTTTGTCATTAGGAGCTCCTGAAATGTATAATAGATTATGAATAGAAAAATGGCAATGTATATGGAAATTTGGATTCATTGTAGGAGTGGTAATGTTGATGGAGTTTCTTTTATTGGAATTTCTTTGGAAGATGATGCCATTATTGTGGGCAGAAATCATCGAGTTTAAAAGGAAGGCTAAACATAAAGAAACACTATAGAAATAAATGGGTTTATTAATTGTGATTAAAACAAAATGTGGAAGTGAAGCTGTTCAAGTTGTAGAGAACTAACCTTGAGCATAAAAGCTCAGGCACAGTGCCCAGGCCCTGAGCTGAACCCCCAGGGCTGATAAATTATAAAAAAATATAAAGAGACCAGGTACTAAGGGGTCATACCTGTAATCCTGGCTTCTCATGGGGCTGAGATCTGAGGATGGTGGTTCAAATCAAGCCTGGAAAGGAAAGTCTGTGAAACTCTTTACTCCAATAACCCAAAAAAAGCTAAAAGTAGAGCTGTGGCTCAAGAGATAGAGTGATTGCTTTGGGCAAAAAGGCTCATAGGAAAGTACCCAGACCCTGAATCAAAGCTGCAGGACCTGACACCAGAAAGAAAGAAAAAAGAAAGAAAGAAAGAAAGAAAGAAAGAAAGAAAGAAAGAAAGAAAGAAAGAAAGAAAGAAAGAAATGAAGGAAGGAAGGAAGGAGGAAGAAAGAAAGAAAGAAAGAAAGGAGAAAGAGAAGGAAAGAAAGAAAGAAAGAAAGAAAGAGAAAGAAAGAGAGATAAGAAAGAGAGAAGAAGAAAGAGAGAGAGTAGTTGGAAGGAAGAAAGGGAGGAAGGAAGGAGGGAGGGAGGGAGAGAAGGAAGGAAAGAAGGAAGGAAGGAAGGAAAAGAAGAAAGGAAAAGAAAGAAAGCAAAGAATTAACAAAGAAAGGATTTATAGTGTGTTGTAGTTCGTGCACTATCAGTGCTAGACATTTTTATAGAGTAACAATATTTTGTAATAATAAAACAATAATAAGGAATTTAAAAGTATCTCTTTCATACAATTTAGATAAATGTGTTCAAATATTGATATTTTTATTGCCTGATAGTTATTTTACAATTATAGTCCTTCAATACAGTCATTTTAAATAATTTTATAATTATTTTATGTTGTTATTTTACTCCATTACTTCCTTCTCTTTGAAAAAAGAAACTTTTTGTCTTTCATGTTTTTACTTTTGCTAGCATGTTAATGTGTAGATAATGCTTTGATTTTGCACAAAATATTGTGATGTAATAGTGTGTAGTGAATTTCCAAAGAGCTCAGATTTACTATTCTCTGAGCATAATGTTACCCAGTGATAGTTATTTCAATGAATATAGAGTGATATTTTCCATTATAATACAGTTTTTATCTGTGGTTATATAATTTTAATTTAAGAAAAATCTAGACACACAGACCATTCACAACTTTCACATTATTTTTTAAAATAGTTTATTCTTTAAAGTGATCTCAAAAGCTTGTCTCAGTAATTTTTTCCTTTTTAATCATTCCCTTTATAATTAGAACTTTCATTTTTTATTTATGTATGCTAATTTTTAACAAAATAATTTATCTTGGTATTTTAAAACTTATGAAACTTTTCTTAATAAGTGAGCCAGGTCCTTACACAAAAACAACTTGTTAAGTTAGAATTTAAGCAATGAAAACCATTGCTCAAAATTCTTATCATATTTGTACAGGCATTTCAAAAATAGCCACTAGGATAATTTCCTTGATCAGCAACACAAGCTGCCCAAAAAGTTGTCCCCTGAGAGCTTTGCTAGACTCCATTATCAACTCTTCGAATTAGTTGTGGTCATTGGGCGGATTTATCTCACATTATCTATACTGATTCTGTGTGGTACATTCAGTTCAGAGTCTCTTTTAACTTTATTCTAGCTGTAAAGTTTTAATTTTCAGATAATTATGATACAATTTTTCCCTATGCAGTGTCCCTGCTCTTCATTCATCACTTTTATTAAATGGGGAGGTAGAAGAAGGGATATGATTTGCTTAAGGTAATGGCAGCATTGTGAATTTATTACACTGTTCTATGCATCTCCTCCCTTCCCTTGCTGAGTAGAGAGAAGGTATTGATGGATGGTTCCAGCATTACTTCCATCTAAATTCTCCAGTCAGCCTTTGGGTCAAGGCACTGATGGGGAATATGTGCTGTCTCTAGTAGCATTACACATTCTTGGGAAAAAATTCATTTTGTTCCACATAAAGGAAGAGAAAACAAGACTATAATGCTCTCATTGTTTTCAAATATGGACTTGAGCTAGGCACTGGTGGTTCATTTCTGTAATCCTAGGAGGAGGCTGAGATATGAGAATTGCATTTCCAAGCCATCCTGATCAGACAAAACTATGAGACTCTTATCTTCAATTAACTGGCAAAAAGCTATAACTATAAAAGTATCTTGAACAGTAGAGAACGAGCCTTGAAGAAACATACCAAGTGACAATATGAGGTGTTAATTTCAAGGCTCAGAACCAGCACAGAAAAAAATGGCTTTGATTTTTAGATGTATGATCTAATCTTAATATTTAAGCACATCAAATCACAATGAACACGTAGACTAACAAATGTCATTGAGAAGCTATGATTTAATATAACACAGTAATTTTATGATTATCAGATATTCCGTGCAGAAAATATATGAAATCATATGATGCTCTAAAAATTGAGACAGATAATAGGTGGATAGTAATTAGACAAATGGCATAGCTACATTTTATTTCATTATGTAGTCTGCATGATTTTCCTAACTACAAAGCTGAAAAAATGTAAAATATAAAAACACACTGCACATATAACAACACTGAGTTTTGGGCTGGGGATATAGCCTAGTGGCAAGAGTGCCTGCCTCAGATACACGAGACCCTAGGTTCGATTCCCCAGCACCACATATACAGAAAACGACCAGAAGCGGCGCTGTGGCTCAAGTGGCAGAGTGCTAGCCTTGAGCGGGAAGAAGCCAGGGACAGTGCTCAGGCCCTGAGTCCAAGGCCCAGGACTGGCCAAAAAAAAAAAAAAAAAAAAAAAAACCAACACTGAGTTTTAGTGCTTAAGCATGTGTGCTCTGATTCCACCATTTATGCACATGTTTATAGGAAACTTCCTGATCAGAATATGCCCATAATGTATTTCTAAAGGAGCATTGTTGAATGCAAAAAAAGTGTAAACTTACTCCTATGAGGGTAATTGCCGGGCTTTGCTCTACCCCCCCATCCACGTGGGGGTCCTGGGCTTCTCTGCCTCTTCCATATGTGGTCCTCTGCCACCCTCTCACATCCCCCTGGCCAGTAGGGAAATAACTGCGGGAGTGGAGTCCACAGGTAGCCTCAGTTGGCGTGTAGTTGCGAGACCCCCATGCCCGCCAAGAAAGACACAGGCGCGTGGGTGTCCTGGAGAACTCTCAAAGGATGTTCTGGTTTATTCAAGGGAGGGGCTAACAGTTTATACCCCAAGAGGCGCACACAGGAGAGGGGCTACTGGATATTAACAATTGGCTAATGGACTAACCATCAGGTGATGTCACGGCACTTCCTCTCTGGATGGAGACCACAGCCCCCTAAGGACAGGGTTTCTGGGGTCTCCGCCATTACACATGTGGCCGAGCTGAGAGGAGGGGGCTGCTTTGCTTCTCCTCTGGTTGAAGCCAAAAGGTGGGAGTGGCCACCCCCCACACTGCCCCAGGGCCGGGGGAAGGGCAGCATCTCAGGATCGCTCCCTTCGCCCCTCCCCCTTCAAGACCAAGCTGAATCCCCAACAGGTAATCATTTTATTGTTGGCTTATATACACTCTTTCCTACTTTGCTTTCTGACTTGTGTGATGAGACTCATACAATATAGAAGTTTAACATAAAATATTTTAGTGAGAATGTAATTTCAAACATTTGAAATTATAAAGTTCTCCAAATATTTATGGAAATAATAGTAATTATAATCGACCAACTTATGTAACAAAGGCAAGTCAAAATGTAAAGAAAATAATGGATTTTGAAGTATAAAAATAGAAAGTGGCTTAACTTAAATATAGGGTTTGATTTCATTTGGACATAAGATACAAAATGAAAATGCACACATCCAGTTAATACATACTGTTTTAGACAAGAGTAATTGCACCATTTTACAGCTTTTAAGACAAGATCACATTTTAGAGACTTGCAACATTTCCCTGAGAAAAATACTTTCACAATTGTCCCCATTTAGAAATGGGTAAGCAGAGGTTATTTCTAGGTAAAGAGAAGATTGCAGTTGGCTAACTTTGAAACAAATTAAAAAGAATATGGGAATAAAACTTTAAATATCTTTCCTGGTCCAAATTTTATGCAACATTAAAGTTGAGGTCAAGTCTCATAAAAGTAAGACATTATGCATATAAGCACTAAACTTTCCCAATCGTTATGCTATGTTTAAGGCAAAAACTATCAAAGTGGTTACTTCCTAAAGTGCTAGCTGGAAAGGGTTTTTGTTCAACATGAGGAAGTCCAGGTCTAGTTCTACAGGGATTCTTCTGGGAGTCTGGGAGAATAAAATGATTAAAATGTCTCATGGGGGAAAAGGCATTAAATATGGATGGAGCCTGATAACCTAAGGAAACAAACCAACTTTAATTTGTCTTTGTGGTCTAGAGAAAGACTATTTTCATTTGCCAGGTCATATTTCAAGTTGTAGTCTTTACACCACATAAGAAAGTAAAAATAATTATTTTTATTTCTTTAAAAAATTTTTTTTTTTGCCAGTCCTGGGGCTTGAACTCAGGGCCTGAGCACTGTCCCTGGCTTTTTTTTGCTCAAGGCTAGCACTCTACCACTTGAGCCACAGTGCCACTTCCGGCTTTTTTTCTATATACGTGGTGCTGAAGAATTGAACCCAGGGCTTCATGTATATGAGTAGATCACTTTACCACTAGGCCATATTCCTAGCCCCAGTTATTTTTATTTCATACTTGAGTAAAATATAGCATAAAAGCTGATTTGCCAGAATGTTCAGCTAATGCTGGGCAGACAGAAGGTATACTAAGACATTAAATCCACAATCCATAATACCTATTCATTAGAACATTCTAAGAGGAGCAATTACAAAGAACTACGTGGGGGTGCACTGAGAAACTGTGCTTCTGATTTCCAGAAGAATTAGTAACTTGAACTTAGCAAAAACCATAGAATCACTAAAACAAGAACAATGAAATTGCAACATTATTTTTCTTATTATCATAAGATCTTCATGCTCCCTTCATCATTTGGTTTATAATATTATACTCACTAAAGTATAATATGTCTGTATAAAAAGACATGTAAAAGGAAATAAAAATGAAATATACATGTACGTGCATAATGTTATAATTATATTTTTGAAAAAGCAATTAAACTTTTGTTTGTTTTCAGTTCACTCATTGTATGACAGCACCATATGACACCGCATAAGATTTTACACATATATTTGAGATGGCATGACATCAAATTGGGTGCATATTATTCATATGTTCAATTTTGGAGTTGCATGAAACACCTCAAAGAATGAAGAAATCATTGGCTATATCACAATTTCACTCTTTGTTACTATTGGCATTTTGGACAGGACAATTATTTCTCTATGGGAGGGGGGTGTCCGGGGAATTTTGGGCTTTATAACATAATATCTTGGAGCTCAGTACTGCTTTCCCCTGGCTGTAACAAAAGCTTCCAGAAATAGCTCAATATCTCCTCCAGCACAAAATACACCCTCGTTAAAAACAACAGTGGTGTTTAGAGCAACAATAAGCATTGATGTAGATCAAACTACTTCTCAATTAAGGAACTAAGCAGGCTACACTGCAGAGCACTGATGATTTTGTTACATTGTAAAGAGTAACAAAAAATTCCCAGAAAAGGTAAAGAAGGGAAACTATACATGTTTCTCTATGCCTTTCCCCCAAAAGTAAATAAATAAATTAGTGAAGAATTCAAAGTTCACAGGCTTTTAGGAGGAGTTCTTTAGCAAACATCGATTCATTTCACCAGATGTGGACATACAGTTATTTATTTATTATTTGCAATAATAACTTTATAGTTACAGGAATTGTCTTTCATTAGCATCGTACAGTTACTAAAACAGGAGATTCAACATTGGTTCAATGCCATTAAAAGAAGCTACTGACAGTAGTGGAATTGTCCACAATACTCTACCCTGGACTAGAATTCCTTCTGGGATCCCAGACTTCATTTACATTTCATGTTTTCTTCCTCTTTCATTTGTGACAATCCCTCAATGTGTGTTTATCATGATCCTGACACTGTTGAAGAGTCTGGGCGATTAGTTTGTAGACTGCCCCTCATTTTTTGGTTTATTTGATGTGTTCTCATGATGAAATATACCGATTGGCAGCAAGTGCTTCATACCAGAAGAGACATAATCTCAATGCATTTGATTTCTACTCATCTTAGCATTGGCATGCTTCAGATAGTACGTTGTGAGGTTTTGTACAATAAAGTTACTCTTTTCTTTTTTTCAGTTTTTAAATTCATTTTTATTATGTTTAAGTAGCTGCCTAGTTGTCACTTAAAGCAGTTTATGAATAAAGAATATCTTGCTTGTGGTGTAATTTTTATGCCTTTTTCATCTACTATATTTCTCACACTTTTGCTTAGTAGTTCACTGTTGTTAATAATTCCTCAATGTGGCAGCTAGTATTACCTTTCCTGAACTTTCTGGAGTTCCACTGAAGAAGAGCTCCTCCTTTGTCCATATATATTTATCCATTTGTTTGTTTATTCTCTTTAGACCCATGGGGTTTTTATTCTCTGGTTTAAAAATCTACTAATTTCATTTTCCCCATATCGGTAAGAGAATTATATAACTCTTGAACACTGAAGGAAGTCAGTTATATGTCAAATGCTTCATATACTAGGATCAGTCAGAAAGCATGGGGTTGTGGAAAAACAATGCAAATGCATAGTTTTAAGCAGTTTTAAATGTCACAATAAAGAGCTTTGCCTATTTTAATTGTTGAGGTTATTGATAGATTTAAAGTACTGTATGATTCCCAGAACCATACACTGGAATCTCAGAAAAGATTTAGATTATTAGTAAAGAAAAGAAACTTGAAAACCACAGCGCTTTGGGGGAGCTTATCTTTAGTCTGAAGAGAAAACATTTAATATTTTTCTGTCAGAAAGGAAATTTCTCTAGGAAGTTTTATTCTTGTTTTGTTTGCTCTAAAATCTTTCTCAAAAGATTATTTTAGCTTGCAGCTCTCACTAAGCCCCTGTTCAATAAACAAAAGCATTAATTAATTAATTACATAAGCAAAAGTAATTAAGTGACATTTTCTTTTCTTTTTTTTTTTTGAAAAATTACAAACTTTTAGCAGAGTGCTACCATTTTAATAATTGGAGCCCTACTTGCCTATCAAGATTAATTATGACTTAAATAGCTTTGACACCAAACAGTACTATACTTATGATTTAGTCCAGTGGCCTATAACTCTCAGACACACTTCAAGACACTTTTGGTGAAAGAGGAGAATAATTGTGAGAGCACTGGGTCTTGGTGAAATTCCAGTCCAGGCAGTCTTGTATTTCATTCGCCATGACATAGAGCGTTCCTGAAATTGGCAAGGGTATAGCAATATATCTCACAGAGTTTTCTCAATATCTTATCCTAAAATGGCTTTTTATTATACATGTTTTCTAATTACTTTTTTCTCAAAATTTTAATACCGTAGATTACTAATTGTTTGTGTGTATGAATATATATTTATGTATATATATATGTATTTATGTGTATGTTTCACAAATAAAGGACCATTTCTTACTCTTTAGGACACTCATTAATAGATGGTACTAATCTATTGAACTGTTAACTTTTAGTAGTGACAAAGTATTGCAAAGTACATAATTAAAAATCAATTTGAGACTCTTATAAGAAAACTTCAGTAGGTAACATATTTTGGTTTTCAATACATGTATTGAATTAGCAGTATGAGAAGTAAGCAAGAATAAATAGCTCTGTCATTGTAGATGTGTTTGAGGGCCAGGCATGTACACTTGTGAGTATTTTTGCTTGATAAATTTTAATGAGTCTTCATGAATTTATCTCAATGTGGTATATAGTATTTTAAAATCTTGATTGAAGACCACTGCTCAATGTTTGGCAAAGGTATTTATTGTGACTTGTTTGTCTTTATGGTTAAATCAACGAGAGATCTTATCTTCTCTCTAGTAAACTTATCATCCAAGTTTTATGAACATTCTAGTTTATAACTTGTTCTCATCCTAAGAATGAGGAAGCTAAAACTAGGTTATTAGTTAAGATGTCAAAGATGTAACTGGAGAAAGATGAGTTTACTTTTGATAGACAAGAGGCAACATCAGTTTCTATGATGTCTGACCAAGAGTAGAACCCTGGACAACATTATGCATAGCTTGTCTAATTCTCACATGTGCAATACTCAAAAAAGAATAACATTTTAATCAATGTAGAATTGTGAATCGTATTTCAAGAAGGAACATTGGTCATTTTGAAAGGTAAGGGAAAAGAAGTAAACCAGTCAAAATGCCGGTCCAGGTTTCCCCAGAACTCTGAATTATGGCTATGTCCAGCACAAGTTTTAGTGGAGAACAATTCACACATATAAGTTCATTCAGACTAAAACAGACTGAACAAGAGTGTGAAAGTTATATTTTAAGCCAATAATTTATCCAACCATCTATTAAGTAGGGCTGAGATAGGTATCCATTGGGAGAAGAGAAATAGTAAAGAATGGGCAATGGCTAACATCAATACTCAAATTCAAGCAGAGAGCAGGAGAGAATTCACAGAGAAAGGCCATGGGATAAGGGAGACTGATGCAGCTTCCCTAACTGATTTTATCATCTGGGGTTTGGTTTTCTAAGTATTTAAACATAGAGTAATGGGAACCAGGTACTCAACTACTAGGTTTGGATCGAAGTTGGAAACATTGATGTGAACTCCCTTTTCAGTATTTAAATATGAAATACATATGTAAAATATTTGTGTATAAATATGTATATACATTTTCTAGCCCTATCTAAGTCTTTTTAGTACTTAACAATGCATTTGGTTTCTCAGTATGGTTGATAGGAGCTATTGTTACAAACTAGTTAATGAACATAAAAGTAATCTACAAAATGAAAATGCAACAAATAAATGTAGAAGGAATAATGTGATTTTGAAGTTTTAATAGAAAATCATCAGAATGATGGTTAGGTAAATTGTGTCATTTGAAGAACTTGATTATTAATTTTAATTTATTTCTTATCAAAGTACTCAGTATAATTAGAAAAATAATAATATTACAAAGGAAACTTTAAGATCAGTATAAAAAAAAAACAAGGAACATTCTAGGGCCAGAGATTTCTTTAACAATGGAAAAAATGTAAACATCTCAACTGACAGGAAGTAGTGAAATTACCTGCCCCTGCTTGTGATTTGAGGCAAAATGACATTGAATCTTTTATAAATATGGCTCCAAATGCTTAATCTAAAAATAATAGTAAAAAAGTAAAAACAGGAATGTTCAAAACAAATTTGTATAATATTCAATTAAAATCCTCAAAATCAAGGATGACAAAAGTCACATTTGAGGTTGGAGCATAATAAAGAAATGTAACAAATCAATGGAACCAAGGTTCTGTGAATGGCTCAGTTTTATTGAGACTATTATTAATACTTCATCAATGTCTATGGCTTAGACAGTAATACTGCATCCAAGTTAATTTTTTGGCTTTTATGGTTTGTTGTCTCCCCATAGAACAACAGCTTCATAGTGGTTACAGACTAAAGTCTTAGATTATGATGGCCCAGCAGTCAGTAGCTTAGTCTCAAAGAGCTCAAGGGACAAAAGAAAAGTTATTTGTACTAAAACCAATGCTTTTTTTTTTAAAAAAGAAACAGTTTGAAAAATTTTATTTTGAAATTTTAAAGTATGGTCACATATTTCTAATGTGAAAATCTGAAATCCAGAATGTCTCCAGTCCAAAACTTTCTTAATGCCATCGTGATGCTTTCAGTGGAAAATTCCAAATCTGACTTCATGTGACAGGTTACTCATAGGTAGGCATTGAACATAGATCATGCAGTGTCCCCAAGGGAAAAACACGCCCCTCCACTCTATATTTTCTGTGTGTACTGAGATTTCAAGAGATGAGCAAATCCACTGTGTGCAAGTAGTATGCATTAGCAGCAAATCCTCTGAACATACCTTGAAGGGCTAAGACTTTATTATTTTCTCTTATTCTCTGCTCTGTGAGTTAAAGCTAATACTGGAAATTATTTTAAAGGCCCCTGAATAAGAAAGTAAGAATGAGCTAGATATTGATGGCTCACACCTATGACTTGTAGGCTGAAATCCAGAGGTTCAATGACAACCAGGGCTGTAAAGTTCAAGATATACCAGGTCCAATGAACCAGCAAAACCAGACCAGAGGCATGGCTACAATGGTAGCATGTCATCCCTAAGCAAGAAAGCCAAAAGCCAAACAAAAGCTTAAGGCCCTGAATTACCACACCCAGTACTAGCACAAAATAAAGGACAAAGAAAAGAAATTAGGAAAAAGAAAAGCATTTGTATTTATATCACATAACCAGGTTTTGGAGAAAGTGGACAATAGTAAGCAAGACATCTCTCAGAGGACAGTATTATGAGGACCTCTGTGCATTACTCAATGAGACAGAAAGATAAATTATTGAAGAGCTTTGTAACAAAAAATAATTTTAAAAAGCAATAGAAAATTATATCAAGTATATCCATCAGTGCCATTGTGAATATATACCACTGAATGGGATGGTCATCGGGAAACGGGCTAAGTTCTATCTTGATGACCTAGAAACTGAAAAGAGCTGTGAATTTTTATGTCTATTTTCAGAAATTCAAGGGAAGGTTCTGCAATGCATTTTAAAAGATTTTTGGTGGTAGAACATCTGCTTACCACAACAGAGATGTCACGGTCATCTCTAAAGAAAATATATCATAACAAGCTTCTATTACTATTGAAACATCACCATTTTTCACATTCTTGAACCAGAAAGGCACTGACTCCAGCTGATAAGACAGGCTCTTTGCCATTAAGGAAGTCAAGGACAAAATGTGGTACTTCAATGTGCTGTAAAAAAGGGCACACATTAGACATACTTGCTGTGATAGGCAAAGGCTTGTATCCTCTTTCTGCTTTTAATGAAGTCAGTTTCTTTTCAGTCTATTATGCCAGCTAAAGACTTGCATCCCCAAGGATAACTTCTTCATTGCCACACATGCTTTCTAGTTGCAAGAAAGCTGGGGCTGTGTGGTTTTGTAGCTCCCTGACACCTGTTCTACTCATTCTCTGGCTGAAATGCTCATAAAAATGTTTTATGTCTTGTATTACCATTATCTGAATTGGGGAAGGGAGGGCAAACAACAAAATGGTGAGACAAAGGACAAAGGGTGAATCAATGCAACAGCGATAGAAGACAAGATGTTGGAAATGAACTTTACAACTTGATGGGGCTTGGCGGGGAGGGAAAGTGGGAGAAAAGAGAGGGAGTAACAATGTTTGACAAGAACTATACTCATTACCTTATTACGTAAAAGCAATCCCTCTGTACACCATAATGACAATAAAAGTAAAATAAAAAATGTTTTGTTCCAGCATTTCCTTGATGTGTGGCTTTATTAATTTAGCCATGTGACTACAGTATCCAATGATCCATGAAGAGGAAGAAATACTTCTTACTGCATCCCATACAGTGAGCAGAGATGTGGGTGTCAAATATGTTTAGCATGAAAGATCTCATACAGGCTATGGTAGGCTGTTGCTAACACTGGAAACACCATGATCACTGGCATCATGGCACATTCTTGGTACAACCTCTGTTCTGCCACTATTTCTAGTAATGATGATGAAAAAGGTGGAGAATGGCCAAAGGATTTTTCAAGTGAAGTGAGAAATGGTATCTGATCTCCTTACAAATGCAAAAATATGCCCACCATTTATTAGTAAGCTAGACTATAGCATAGGAGATTTAAGATTGATTGTGAGGCTTTTGATGCTCATTGATTGATCAAAAAGGAAGGGAAAAAAATTGTGACTAAGAGAACGATGACAGAAGTAACCACTCTGATGTCAACACTGGGGGCAAGTCTCCCAAGCCAGTACCTCCAGTTAACATATGGGACGAGACAACCAGAAATTCTGTCCACTTATGAAATCAATCAGAGATGAATAACACAAAAGCTGTTGTTCATGAGGCCCACGGCTTTGCATGCAACATTTAAAAGTGCATATGGTGAGATGCTTTCTCATCCCTACAGGGCCTATTTTCCATTACCTCAGTGACTTTTGAAGTTACTTCTTACCTAAAAGTATAAAACAATCCACATCTAGTTTGCAAGCGGTCAGTTCGTGTTGCTGGCTTTCAGCCTGTAACACAGGGAATTTCATGATACTGTTATATTGATCAGTAATGCTCAACACATTATGTTTTACTGTGTTGATATATGTTGTATTTTCTACTGTTGAGTACGGTTAAATCAGTGTGAAATGTTATTGCTTGTTGGTAACATAGAAATTCACATTCAGGAATGCTGGTGGTAAGAAACAACCGTGGGTTATACCCACATGGGTAGCTGACAGAGTGATACTTTCTGTCTCACCGTTCAGTGTATAAAAATTTGATCTCATGCACACATTTATTAAACTATTGTGTGCAATATGGTAGATAGGAAACATATCTATATTCCACATTTAGACTTTGGTCTCATCTTCCCCCCCCCAAACATTTCATTACATAATTGTAAATATTCCCAAATTTGAAAAAGTCTGAAGTCTGAAATCCATCTGCTCTGAAGCATCTAGGACAAAAAATACTCAACCCAAACATGTTATTTGGAAATCCACATTTATACAAGGAACTATTTCTTGCCAGGATGTTTTTTGAAGGATGGTGGGGACTCAGGGGTGGCTCTATTTTTTTTTATTTTTTATTGAACAGTGTCTCTTAAGGTTGCTGGACCTCACATTTGTGTCTCCGGATCCTTGGCAAGTCTAGTTTGATGCTGTGGCTAGTTCTACTTGGTGTTCTTTCTAGGACTCAAATCGGCATGAAGGATTCATAAAAACCCAAAGATCTCTTTGGAATCAGCAGCCACTCCTGCTAATCAAGTTCTGTTAATTAAGTCCTGCTAAGTGGGTATTTGGTTTGACAGCTGGATTTCTCTTCATTCCCCCACCCCATTCTTTCCTTTTCATAGAGAGCTATTTAGATTCATGTCCTTGTGAAGTTGAGATCATGTTATTATCTTTCCAATTGACCTGTCTCACATCCTAGGAAGCCTTTTAATTCCATATTCCATCCAAATTAGATTTCTGCTTTTGGACAGTATAATTGTTGAATGATATTAGATATTACTGTCACTCTTTCTCCAAATCTTGTTGAATTTCACTGCCAGCCATTCTCTACATCTGAGAAACAGTGTGGGAAGTTTGAGCCTTGGACCTATCTTAATGGCTTGCTCATCACGTTAACCATCTATTACTTTTTCATATGCCAAACATATGGAATATCATCTATGTGACCTCATTCATTAGAGATCAGGATTTCCTCAGCAACTACAGCTAAGAATGTGGAAGTCCTAACTTGAGATAAATCTAAATGAAAACATGGTCCTCCAATTCTTTCCTCTTTGATAATTAACATTATGATGTGAAGTTAGAATGTGGAGATTGATAAAATGGTGTTGACTGGCTATGTTTGATTTTTCCTTTGTTTGCTGGGTTAGAACTCGATTTCATGGCTGAATACCTGTGTACATATGGTATACATATGATGTATATGTATATGTATGCTTTATTATTGAGTTACACCTTCCCTTTGGATTATTATTCATACCAGATTAGTTCAAAGAAAGAAGAGTAAAGCATCTAATAAAAACCTACCATGATTACTTTCATACAGAAGTACCTAATACATAAAAAAAAAAACTATGACAAACATTTATGCTATCAACTTTAAGGGATATAAATATATTGCCCTCCTAGGAAGAAATGGGTTAAATGAAGAAGGTTAGCAAGACATAAAATAAGATAGATGCATTGCTTTCCTCTGCCTTGGTAATTAACTAAAGAAAGATTTAGATTATTTAGTGAAGAACCTGAATGGTTTCATCACCTTGCTCATTAGAATGATGTCCTTTGTGACTTTAAGTATGGCTCAAATGTTTTGTTCTGCCCAATCTTTATTGATCATATGCTTATTTCAATAACACTCACTTATTAATTCATTAAATATATATTGATTATTAATCTTCAAGAGCTTCTACCAGGAGTGAATAGGTAGAAATATATAAAATAATTGCCAGCATCCTCAGAATTCATAATTTGACATGGAGGCAGATCCGCAGGTATTCTTACACACAAAAGATTTATTAATAGTACAAAAGAAGAAACCAACATTACCATGATACTAGTAATTCAATCTCATCCATAATTTATTCCATTTTTCTCTTACATGAACCTGTGAAAGAGAGATTTATGTAGCAAATAAAAATATGACCACTTACAACGTGTTAAGTAATAATCTAAGCCCTGGAGATAATTTTTCATGAAGCCAGCAGAAATAACTTTCCTCTGAAGAGCTTATTTCTCTATGGGGAGTGGAAATAAAAAAGGAAGCTGCATATGGCAAACAGTACTGTCTGTAACCATAGTACAATCATGGATAAAAACATAGATGTTCAAGGATATTTCAGACTGGTAGGTGGGTTACATCTGTAAGAAGACAATTTTGATATTTTTATTTGTTATCTAATATTATTAGATTATTATTTGACTGTTATCATTCTCTTTTAAACATACAAACCAAGAGTTAATGAGATCAGAGGGTCCAGAGTGATCCAAGATCTAGAAAAGCCCAGTCTGAAATGTGAATTTTCAGTTCTTGCGAGTCTTTGCCTTGATCATTGCAGCTTGCAACCCTGTACCCACTATCTCTTCTTTAGTTAATGAGATCAGAGGGTCCAGAGCGATCCAGGATCTAGAAAATCCCAGTCTGAAATGTGAATTTTCAGTTCTTGCGAGTCTTTGCCTTGATCATTGCAGCTTGCAACCCTGTACCCACTATCTCTTCTTTTTTCTGCATATCAAAAAAAAATCTTCTTCTCTCTTAAAATACCTTTCCTTTTGCTTGTGGACAAAGATAAGCTAATGAACCCTTCCCTTCCATGAGTATCCTGGTTAGAGCTCATCCACCACTGCAGATGACACTCAGAGAAGTGACAGGTGCTTGGCTGGCATGTGGAAGTCTGTGGGCAGTGCTGTGTGTATGACATTTTGTGAACGGCCTGCCTTTTCTAAGCACAGCACCACATTTTGTAAGGCACTTTTGACTTTCTCTCTCTCACTGTGATCCAAAACACATCTGGCAGCAAGACGGATCCATTTGGCAGACCTCCAGCAAGGCCTATAGCAAATCCCTTTGGAGAATCAGGCTGGTGGAGCATGACTAAGGAAGCTGAACATTAGGCCTCCTTACCTGGCCACCTGCATCACCTTTGTGAACAATTACTTCTGTCTTCCTTCTGATCTCTCTATCAATAGGACAATGATTCCAATTGGCTCAAGGTCTTTCTAGCAGCTGTTACCCAAGCTGAAAGGATTAGTTTTTCACTCTGATCAAAGATAACTGCCAGGTCACCACTTACAGCATCCACAAACTTTCTCAGCTTATCACTACTGTGGTTTTGTTGTTGCTGAAGTATTGGGCTTTCCTCGCTGGCTCTGAGTCTAAGCCTGGGAATAAGATTTTTGAGCTTAGATTTTTTTCTTGTGAATTTTCCAAGTACCATAGAGTGTCATATTGAGTTAGTGAATCCTATCAAAGATTTTTCAGAAAGCATTTGGCAGAGTCATAAACAACACCATGAAGAAAGAAAGTATATTTTGTCTTGTTTTCAGAGGACTTGCTTAACATGACATCTGGTATGTGACATACATTAAAGAACCATCTAAATGGGATTGTAATGGAGGATGAAAATCTAGCTCCTGTCCCATTTTACTTTCTTAGGATGTGTAGGCTTTCTGGAATTTACAACAGGAATGTCTATCTTCTGGCACAACTGTTCAACTTTCTCTTGAGAAGTTTACTACATCTATATTTTGTGTACTTTTTGTAGCTTTCCAATATTAATATAATACTATAAATATATTTAAGTAGGGCTTTACAAACCATTTTATTGAATTGGAAATACAATTTTAATATCACGGATTGTGCATCAATACAAACTCATCATTTTAGATGGGACGCAATTGCAAAATAACTTATAGAGCTTTTGTTAGTTTTATTCCTTACTATGTCAAACTTCTCAAATTTTTAAATTTCTAATTACTACAGTTCAATGAATACTTTAATGCCTTGTATCATTTCTTCTATCCTTTCTTCTTCAATGGAAAGGGCACAACAGATGTGCTCCCCAAATTCACTTCAAGACATACCATTGATGTTTTCATTTACTCCTTGAATTTCTGAATCGAACGTCAGATTCTGAAAATGTCAGATAATAAATTATCACTACTGTTAATAATTTTACTGTACAAGAAAGGTGCTGGTGGGCTGGGGATATGGCCTAGTGGCAAGAGTGCTTGCATCCTATATATGAGGCCCTGGGTTCAATTCCCCAGCACCACATATACAGAAAATGGCCAGAAGTGGCGCTGTGGCTCAAGCGGCAGAGTGTTAGCCTTGAGCAAAAAGAAGCCAGGGACAGTGCTCAGGCCCTGAGTCCAAGCCCCAGGACTGGCCAAAATAAATAAATAAAATAAATAAATAAATAAATAAATAAATAAATAAATAAATAAAGAAAGGTGCTGGTGGCTCACACTTGCAATCCTAGCTACGTAGGAGGCTGAGATCTGAAAATCATAGATTCTTGCCTGAGCTGGATTCATATTTCCATCCTCAGATTTCAGCCTCCAGAATAGTTAGTCATTGGACACTGGTGCTTCACTTTCAATTTCTTTTTTTTGCCAGTCCTGAGGTTTGAATTCAGGGCATAGGCTCTGCTTCTGAATTAATTTTGCTCAAGGCTAGTGCTCTACCACTTGAGCCACAATGCCATTCTGACTTCTTCTGAGTAACTTGTTGGAGATAAGGGTTTCATGGACTTTCTTCCCTGGGCTGGCTTTGAACCATAATCCTCACATCTCAGCCTCCTGAGTAGCTAGGATTACAGATATGAGCCACTGGTGCCTGGCTCACTTTCAATTAAAATGAAAAAGAAAAGATTTTTGGAGGAAAAAAATGAGTAGATTGGAGGAAAGGAAACTAAATATCAAGAGAGTAGACTTGAATTCAAATTTAAAGGATATTTTAAAATTGTACTTAAATTGTATTTAAAAACAATATTCAAATTCCAGTGAATCATTCACATGACATTTTGTATTTCAAACCTACCACTTAGTTGATTGTGTAAGGTAACAAATTATTGTCTTTCTTGTCTACTAAAATTTAAAGCAATGTTACTTACCTCTACAGAAATTTGGTGAATTCGTTTTTGGTGTAATTTCTAGCTTAATCTATTTACTCTATCTTTGTATTGGGAATTTCCATTCAAGAAGTTATTCAATGTCCACATGGTATTCTCTGAATTATCCCTCAGCTTCTTTTGCTCAAGGCTGGTGCTCTACTGCAACTCCAATTTTAGCCCTTTGGTGGTTAATTGGAAACAAGAATCTTATGGACTTTACTGCCCAGGCTCACTTTAAACCATGAACCTCTGAACTCAGCCTCCTGAATAGCTAGGATTATAGGTATGAACCACTGGCACTGTGCATCTTGTAATAATATTTTTTCTTTTTGCTGACAGCCCCCACTCTGTAGTTATAATTTTAGTATCACCTCCTTGCCATGAATCTAAGGAAACAGAACCTGTATATGAAATGCAAATAATTAAATATGTGAACCCATTAAATACGATGCAAACATGGCTATGGGTGTGATATTTTGAATGATGAGCTTATTAATATTTATTCTTTTTTATCTTTATTGAAATGTAGTGGCAGGGTTATAGTTACATAAGTAAGGTATTAGTACATTTGCTTTTTAACATTATTACCCCATCTCTCATTTTCTCCCTCTTAACCCTCCCTGCTTTCCTCCCCACCAAGTTATAAAGTTCATTTCCAACATAGTGTCTAGTATCAATGTTGCATTAGTTCATCTTTTGTCCTGCTGTTCCTGTGATTTCCTTTATGTTCTACAGATCAAATAAACTTATATATAAGACACAATATTTATTCTTTCAAATTTAAAACAATTTTAAAATACCAGTGAAATTTACTAGCTATGTATCATGCTAGTAGGTTGTGAAAGAACACAAATATATAAATGTCATATGCTCTAAGTCCTTTAAGAATTAACACTTTGTTTTCCTGGATAAAAGACAACAGTTACATAAATCTATTTCTATCATATGATAAGATAGCCATGCTGTGTGTCTCCTGCCTTTCTATAGTAAAATACCTTGCTTTGAATGTGTCCATGCATGAGGACACACAAAATAGCATGGTTTACTTTATGACACCCTCTATTCTAAATACCATCATCCTTCTAGTGGTGCTATAAGGCAGATTAGCTGGCTTGTAGAAACATATCACCATATCACATCACTGAATTTACAGATGACTTTGTTTTTAATTTCCACACATTCTTCTGCTTAAGGAACTTTTCTTCCTTTTCTTCCTGTGCTATTGGACTTTGGTACAAGGAGTTCTATCTGTCTCACCCTCATGGCAAAACAAAATAGATCTTTAAATAGATTTAAAAATTTGCTTTAGATAAGTGATAGAAATGAATGAATATCATTCCCCATGAGAGAAACTATAGAGTCTATGTTTTTTGTGTCTGGCTCACTTCACTTAGTATGATTTTTTTTCCTAGTCCTTCCATTTCCTTACACATGGGGCAGTGCCATTCTTTCTGATAGAGGCATAGAATTCCATTGTGTATATATACCACATTTTCCTGATCCACTCATCTACTGAGGGGGGTCTGGGTTGCTTCCATATTTTAGCAATGACAAATTGTGCTGTGATGAACATTGTTGTGCTGGTGGCTTTAGTGTGATCTTGCTTGTAATCTTTTGGGTAGATGTCCAAAAGTGGAGCTGCTGGGTCATAGGTAAGCTCTATGTTTAGCCTTCTGAGGAACCCCATACTGCTTTCCAGAGTGGTTGAACAAGTTTGCATTCCCACCAACAAAGTAGTTGGGTTCCCTTTTGGCCACATCCCCTCCAGCATTTGTTATTGTTAGTTTTCCTGATAATGGACATTTTTACTGGGGTGAGATGTAATCTCAATGTTGTTTTGATTTGCATTTCTTTTATGGCCAGTGATATACAACACCTTTTCATGTGTCTCTTGGCTGTTCTCATTTCCTCTTCAGAGAAGTCTCTTTTTAGGCCTTTAGCTCATTTGTTGAGAGGGCCATTGGTTCTTTGATGATTTGTTTTGGAGGAATTTATTTTTTTTTAATTCTACATATATTTTAGATATGAGGCCTTTGTCAGTTGTATGGCTGGTGAAGATCTTCTCCCAATCTGTGGGCTTTCTGTTCATCTTGCAAGCTATGTCCTTTGCCTTGCAGAAGCTCAGCAGTTTCATGGAGTCCCATTTGTCCAAGCTTTCTTTGTTGAGTTTCTGGGCCTTTATTAAAGAAGTTTTGTTCTGTGCACAAGTGTTTCTCTTACTCCTTCTTGTTGTGTTTTCAGGGTATCTTATTTTACTTTGAGGTCTTTGATCAATTTGGAATTTATTTTGGTGCAGGGTGATATATAAGGATCTAGTTTTAGTTTGTTACAGGTGTTGAATGAGTTTTGCCAGCATCATTCTTTTGAAGAGGCTGTCTCTCTTCCATCGTACTTTTTAAACTCCTTTATCAAAGATTAAGTATTCATAGGTCTGCAGCTTCATTTCTGCGGTCTTCAGTTCGGTTCCATTATTCCTCAGGCCTGTTCTTGTGTCAATACCAAGCTGTTTTTATTACTATAGCTTTTTAATACTGCTTGAAGTTTGGTATAGAAATTCCTCCAGCACTGTTCTTTCTATTTAGGATTGTTTTTGCTATTTGTGGTATTTTATCATTCCATGTCTAGGACAGTCATAGCAGAAGATCACAATAGCTCAATAGCTATTCGCATATGAACACATAAGATGATGTAAGCAAAATGAACTCCAAGTTATGGAAACAAGTGGTGTATCATTGTTATAGTTAATTTCAACATGCCATTTGAAACCATACCCTTTCTTTTCTCTCTTTTATTCCCTTCCCATGGTTTTACCTCTGCTATTTCTGTAACTGATCTTAGTACCCTCGATACTGTATATACATGTATTGGAACTAGGGAAGGGAAAGGGAGTGCCAAAATCAAGAGACAAAGAATAAAAAGACAAACCATTGCAATAGCAATACTTATCAAACCAATTGTTGTAAACCAACTATTCATCTCAAGGGAGGGAGATGGAAATAGGGAAGAGGAAGGTGGGGGAAAATGAGGGAGGAAGTAGCAAGTTGCATAAGAAATGTAATTGTCTTACAAATGAAATTGTAACCTCTCTTTACTTCACTTTGACAATAAAGAAGAAAAAAAGAAATGAATGAATATTCACAGAAGGTAATAACATAAAGATTGCTATACTGAGATGCATAGCTGTGTGTATATATGTACATCCAATGAAATAAGGACACTGGACCTTGGAAATAAGTGCATAGTAATGTGTTTCTTTTATTTTTATATTTGTTTTCTTTAAGTTGTTATACAATGAAGTTGACATTTAAGAAAGGAGTTGACATTTACAAAAGCAGTTATATACACAATATATCTTGATCAATTACACCTTTCCACATTCCCACCTATACCTACCCTTACTCTTCTTAATGTTGAAGAAAATACATTGGAGTTTTCATTGCATTTTCTGCAGGTTTGCTTTTCTTTGAACTGAAATGGGTTCAAGTACTTGAACAACCTTTAAACTTATCCACGTTAGGGTTTCTGTGAATGAGCAGTCTTTCTGAGATGCATGCCAGAGTAACTGGCTTTCTTCTCAGTAGTCATCTTCTGTGTAGTCTCTTCTGTGAAAGAATTAGTAAAAATGTTTATCTCTGAAAGAACAATTGTTTGTCATATAAGAAAACTACATAATGAATTTTTTTCTGAAGAACACAAGGCACACAAAGCTTCATTTATGCCTTTAAATCAGGATGGACACATATACATTTTCAATGTAGCATAAAAAACTCAACAGATACAGTGGTTTAGTAAAGTAGGGGTGGTATTTTGGAGCTACTGGCATTTTGAATTCCAAAGTAGGGGTGGAAAGGAGCAGTAACTTTGTGTACTGGCATAAATCCCAGTACTCTCTGTATTGGAACTGGATTGGTCAAAACCCTATTTTTGGCTACATTGCCTGCTTATTTTGTAATTCTGTTACTCTCAAACTCTCAGATATATCGTATTTTCGGACCTTGGATTGAAGCTTCAGGGAAGGTGTCAGTCCAGTGATGAATTCTGTTCTTTCTGACCCAATTAGAAGTTATGATTAGGAAGTTGCTCAGTTCACTTAGGAAACAGGAATATTACATGAACAAGAAATCTTTGAAGTCAAAATAATTTTGATCTGACACTCAAATCTTGGCAGCTACTGAAAACTTAACCTCAGTCTTTTTCTCTTCTTTGTGTAATTTTTCTTTTCAGAATAGTTCATATCTTTGGGCTCTTAACATACTGCCTTAGGTTTGGTAGAGCTGTGCTAGTTAAGGATTTCCAGACTAACTCATTATTCCAGATGGACACAGGACTCCAGGCTGCATAGTTAGTTCATTATACTTGTGTCACTGATGTGATAAAATAGACGAGAGGAGAAAGAATCTATGATTTTGGAAACTGCAAAGATATTCTACTCACATATATTAATAGAGAAGGAGTTTCTGCTATAGGTGTGGGTATTTTCTCTTCATTTTTCTATGTTTTCTGTATCATAAATGCTTAATTGTATTTTCCTAAAGGTATCGTTGTAACACAACTTATTACAGTGACATACAATACTTAAAATTATGGAGTCAAGTTCTTAGGAATAATGACATAATAAATGTTAAAATATCTTTACTCTCTTCTTACCAATTCCACAACACCTTTCAAGTGAATATATGTTCTCCAAACAGTACTTCGTTGTTGTTAAAATTAAAAAAGAAACATCACTGAGAGAGTAGCCTGTAGAATGGAAATTATTTACTGTTAGATATACTTACGATCCCTCTTGCTCCTAAACTAATTTACTGTGAACTATAAATAGCTTTTGGTCATCAAATTATTATATTAGATGCTTTACTTAACAGTCTTGTTTTCCAAGAAATGGGCGATTAGAAGATGATTTCATGTTGTTGCTCATTTAAAAATTGCTTCATCAATCTCAAAAAACTCACGGGAAATTTCCAAGTATGACGTTGACTTTCTGTGATTTTTTTTCAGTTATTTGTGTAATTTTGTACGTATATGTTGATTTTCAATTTATTCTACTTTATACGATGTGTACTCTAATGGATTTTCCTTTTCTCTCCTAAGCATCTATTCTTTAACAATATGATTTTAAGTAACCATAGCAGCATTTAATGGACATGTGGATGCTATGTTGCAGGAAGGAATGCAAGTTTTTCAGACATGTCTGATTTTCATTCAGTTTAAAAATAATGCTGTGAAGTAGGTGTTACTGACTTCTCTATGGAATATTAACAATGAATTATAGGTGGAGAAATCCATACATATTTGGGGAAAAACATTCATATTTTTTCCTAAATTGGAGCTGGATTCTACCTAGGCTAATTTATTTTATCTAGTTTTTTACCACATTTAAAATTCATTTTAAGGAAAATGTATCTCCATTATACAAGGAAAACATGATGGTCTCTCAAGCCTACTCTGCTACCTTCACTCCCATTCTTTTTTTCCCCCAGAATATTATTTAACTTTAATAGCTCAGCTTCTTCTCTTTTTTTTGTATTTATTATTATCTTTAATTGGAAGTACAAAGGAGTGGCTATTTAACACAGCAGTTTATGAATACAATGCATCTTGATTGATGTCACCCCTTTCTATGTTCTCACCAATCCCTCTTGTATCTATCCCTTCCCAACTTCTTAATTTGGTGAGATGGACGTTGGAATCTCAGGTGCAGTCTCCTCCTCTTGTCCTCTTCATTGGACTATCCCTTTCTTCTTGACCACATCCCACACCCCCTTTTTATTGTTTAACTTTTTTTGAATAATTACTTATTTATTGTCAAAGTGATGTACAGAGGGGTTACAGTTTCATACATAAGGCAGTGGGTACATTTCTTGTACAATTTGTTACTCTCTCCCTCATTTATCCCCTCCCCCCTCCCCCTTACCCTTTCCCCGTGTGAACTGTTCAGTTGGTTTACACCAAATAGTTTTGCAACTATTGCTTTTGGAGTCATTTGTCTTGTTATCCTATGTCTCTCAATTTTGATATGCCCTTTCCCTTCCCTTGTTCGAATACCAGTATATACAGTATCCAGGGTACTCAGATGAGATACAATGATAGCTCAGGGACAACCACAGGAAGGGGATACAAGAAGATCATCAAAAAGAAAAGCTAGGGTTTCACATGGGATGTTGACAGTAATTACAACTGTGATATAACACTAGTTTCCATAATATGGGGTTCATTTCACTTAGCATCTTCTCATGTGTTCATAAGGGAATAGCTATTGGGCTCTTGTGATCCTCTGCTGTGACTAGCCTAAACCTATACTAATTACTCCCTACAAGGGAAACCATAGAGTCCCTGTGTCTTTGGGTCTGGCTTACTTCACTTAGTATAATTTATTTCCAGGTCCTTCCATTTCCTTATGAATGGGGCAATGTCATTCTTTCTGATAGAGGCATAAAATTTCATTGTGTATATGTACCACATTTTCCTGATCCATTCGTCTACTGAGAGGCATGTGGGTTGGTTCCATATTTTAGCAATGACAAATTGTGTTGCGATGAACATTGTTGTGCTGGTGGCTTTAGTGTGTTCTTGTTTGTATCTTTTGGGTAGATGGCCAAGAGCGGGCCTGCTGTGTCACAGGGGAGCTCTATGTTTAGCCTTCTGAGGAATCTCCATACCCCTTTCCAGAGTGGCTGAACAAGTTTACATTCCCACCAACAATGTAGCAGAGTTCCCTGTTGGCCACATCCCCTCCAGCATTTGTTATTGCTGATTTTCCTGATAATGGACATTCACACTCATCCCACCACTCTTGAGTACAGTTTCCTGATGTTTCATTTTACTGAATTTTGATTTTTCCTTCCTAAGCATTTACACTATTTCAGACCTCCCTTAAATGTACTGTATTTCAGTTAATACATTTGTGTACACTTGCATACCATCCAACATATTTATATACATTTGTAAGCTAATTCTACCTTCTACATATAAGGGAAAACATGCTTCCTTTGTTTCTCTGGGCCTTAACTTACTTCACTTGACATAATTCTTTCCATTCTATTCTTTTAAATTTTTATTTATTTTTTTATTTTGTAAGCACAGTATATTTTAAAATATGAAATGAATGTGGAAACAAATAGGAATAAATGAAGTCAGTTTTCAAGGAGGGAAGAATCTTTATTAGTGAGATCATCAGATTTGGCTACTTTGAGACAAAATTGTTCAATCTGGTAATTATTAGTAATTAGACAGGACTTAGGAACTAAGAGAATTACTATTTCCCAGAATTAATTATGCTTATGCAGTTACTTATCATAACTTACAATTTTATGTGGATGCGTCACAATTTTATATGGATGTTTATTTTTATTGCATCCATGAGCATGTTAGCTCTGTGAAGGGAGAAGCCTTGTACTATTTTCCACAGAATGACCATATACTACTGGCTTCAGTGTGGGAGGATCTCTTAAGTATTTGGGATTTTAATGCTAAATAAGGGTTCTGGGGTGTGTTGCTGGGTTTTAGTTTTTTTCAATCGCCTTAGTTTTGTGATCTTTTAAAATTATTGCTATTTTACTTACACACATATGGAAAGCATTGTGATTGTTGTGATAATTTGATGCATGCTTACCAATGTATAGTCATATCAGAGTAGTGAGCATTTTCATTTCTTCAATTTTTTCAAAATGTTTTGATTAGTGCAGAATAGCTTTGATATTGCAGTATATATATATATATATATACATATATACAATACAATCATATACAAATAATTAATGTTTCTATTTCGGTATCATTAGTTTGTGTTTGGAGACTTCAAACTCCTCAATACTAGTTCTTCATAAATTAAATCAAATTAAATAGCAGGATCCTAGAATTGTTTCTCTCTCACTGCATCTTGGGGTCCATTATTCAATGTTTTTGTTTCTCAGTCTTTGTGCTCTATCCACATTCCTGGATAGCCTCTATAAATGAGTAATATTTATGAATTATAACAATCTTGTTTCTTCAAGAGGCTCATTTAATATGCAATAAACTTTTTTGACATTTCTCAGTTGAGATACCTTAGTACTTGTTTGAATATGTACTGTCTCCTCTCATGCCTCTGTCAAGCTTTTCTATCCAATGCACAAATATCTGTAAAAAGATACAAACTGACTCATAACTTCCTATATTCTTCACTATATTATTGTATTAGGTGTATCTTCATACGATTGTAGCTCTTCCAGCTTAAAGCCCCATTTTTCTGTCAGCAAACACTAAGAAAAATACATTTTAATTTTTATGAAGGGCCTATTTATCTGCCTTTCACTTAATTACCTTTATTTGCCTACTAATTTAGCCTCCTTTGTCATTAAATAAATACTCAGAGGTAACACAAAGATCTATGTCTGTTGGCTCCTTTACCTGAGTAAAACTGAGCAGGGTGAAATAGAATTTTACTGAAATTGATTTCTTTAACTATTGATTTTTTAAGTTTTAACATAATCCCTGTGATTAATCATTACTTGTTAAAGAATGCTTTCTAATATTAGTTTTTTAGTGCCCTGGGTTGAAAACTATTTTGGCTAAGAGCTTGTGGCTCAAATCTATAATTCTAGTTACTCAGGAGGCTAACTTTTGGAGGATTATGACTCAAAGGCAGTCTAAGGAGAAAAGTCTGAGAGATGGCATCTCCCAAATAACTAGCAAGAAGCTAGTCTGAAAGCATAGCTCAAAAAGAAGAGGGTCAATTGAGTAAGAGCACAATCCTGAATTCACACAGTGGTAATGAAAATGCTATGCTGTTTCAATTCAAATTTAATTATCTCTAATTTATTTTTCTGAAACATTGATCTTATTCTCAGGTCAGTGTTAGTTTTACAGAAAATCTCTAAAGCAAACACAATGAACTGCAATTATCCTTCCGCTCTTGCTCAGTATTACCTGTTATTTTGTCTCTGTTTACATGGATATATAATTTTAAATTCTGGATCTAGTTTAGGGCTAGCCTTGTGCTGACCATCTATGAGTTCTTCAGTCAATAGTTATTTTGCTGTCTTTATGCTTTTAAATTTTCTGGAAAGAGATACACTTTGGATTATAAAATATTGTACTCGAAACATGGATCCTTCTCAGACCAAATTTCTTTCAGTTAACAACATCCTTTTGAGGCTCCCCTACGCAATTTTTGACTTGATAGGGTTCTTTTAAGTATTGAAGATTCTTCTATGCATTGTTTATACATTTGTATCCATTCACATGTCTCAAGGTTGTTTTGAAGTATTTCAACTCATTTCTGTATTCAAGATATTATGAAGACAGTTTTCTTTACAGCACATTTTGCTAAGGGCCAGGATGTATAACTGTTGTATTGATTAATTGGTAAAACTACATAGCTAATATAGTAGCATGACAATTAAACAATTTTGCATCCTCAAGAGTGATGCAAGAGACATCCATTGCTGTCATGGTTTTGGATTTCATCAATTCTATTGGGTATGAACAGCAAAATTCTCTAATGATGTGCTTTTGAACATCTTTTCATATGCTTGTGTGCTCTCTGTATTTTTCTTTGGTGAGTCTTCTCTTTATGTCTTTTGCACAATTTTTATTGTATTTGTTTTCTCATGCTCATCTTGAGATCTTTTTATGTATATGTGTGGATATATATATATGAGAATTACATATATAGAGAGAGTTTCTTATATACCTTGAATAAATGTACTTTTCCAGATAAGCATTTTACGAATAATTTCTCTTAATGTATTGTTTTCCTTTTCACTTATCAATTCCAGGTCATTTAATTTTGTCTTCTATGTTATCTTGTAGAAGATCCACAGCTTTGTTCTTTAATTTAGGACTGTGGTCGACATTGTGTTGAATTTTATGAAAGATTGTATCAGATTAATATGTTGATTGTTGCTCTTCAATAACAGCAATGTTGGTCTTCACTGATAGCTATTGTCCCATTACCTAAGGTAGTTTGTCTAAGCAAAATTATCATTTCAATAGACATGTACTCCTAGTCATTAGAAAGCTGAGGCAGAAAGATCCTGATCCAGCCTTAAACTTGGGCTGTATTGAGACACTCTTTAGAAAAAAAATCCGATTTCTTCAGATACATTTGTCATAATGATACATTTTCCTTGTCAGCATTAAGGTAGGTTACCAAATCAAGAAAAAAATCCTTACTAAACCCTACCAAAGCAACTTCAAGTAGGAAATAGTTTATTATTGTTAGTATGAGCAGATGAGTTAACAATGATGACAATTCAAATAACAAATTGTGATTTTCAAATGATAATTTTTCATTTGTAGCTATCCTTGAAGTAAACGTAGGTGACATCTGACATATGGAGTTGAAACACATGCTTACTGCCCTGATTTTTTTTTTTTTTAAATTTGGTCATGGAGCTTGAACTCAGGTCCTAGACGCTGTCCCTGAGCTCTTTTGCCCAAGACTAGCATGCTACCATTTGAGCCACAGATCTATTTCTGGTTTTTGAGTGGTTACTTGGAGATAAGAGTATTGAGGAGTCTTTCCTGCCTGAGCTGGCTTCAAACTGTGATTGTCAGAGCACAGCCTCCTCAGTAGCTAGGATTTATAGGCATGAACCACCAGTGCCCAGCAGCACTGAATCTTTTGTAAACCAGGTACATTATGAGGTCTACATTTTGGTATAATATTAAGAAGAAAAAAAGCTAACATTTTAAATACTGCCTTAAGTTGGTTATATGAGGAAATAAATCTCTTCATTTCTTTCCCGAATTTTATTATTCTAACAGACTAAAATAATTACTTCTACCTATTGAGTACAATAAAGCAGTTTAGCTCTTGATTGGTTCTGTTAGAATTGAAAATTGGGGGGACTTTCTGGAATATGTTTCTGGGATATGTCACCTCCTGATTCATCAGCATGGAAACCAGGGGTTAAATTCCTTCCTTCTAACTGAAGCAGGTAATTGGCCATGGGAGAGCAAGAGAGAGCAGAGAGCAACTCCTGTGCTGTAAGTCTGTCCTGACTAGCTGAAGGGTAGCTCAGTGAATCATGCAGTCTTACTCATGCCATCTGTCCACAAATTAGAATGAAGTAAATATATTAATTTGTTACATTTCAAAAGCAGAACTGACAACCCCATATGGGCATTTTAAATGGTAGGGAGGAACTGAAACACTTTACTAATATTCCACTGAGTCATTGGCTCTTAGTTTTGAAAACTTCCTTTTGCAGTAGCCAGCGTGTGTACTGGGTTTTGGAGCAGATGCACAACTAATGAAAATCAACGCACATGGTTCCCAAAACAATACACAAAGGGATTTAAAAATATGTTACAATTTGATATACTCACATCTTTATGCCTTTTATTGAAAATAAAGAATACTGAGAGATAACTGCAATTTTGGTCATATTTACAAAGAAATTGTTTTTTGAAATACCCCTACTTCCCTTAAAAGGGATGCGTGTCATAAACCAGAACTAGGAGTTTGCGTCATCTCATGTAGGAATGATCCGTCACACAATAGAGGAGCAAAACCCTAACTCACTCGGAATAAACCCAGCAAGTAGGTTAGAGGAAAGAGTGACAATCACTGATGTAATTACTTTCAACATGCAATGTGAAACCATAGCCTCTATTAGTTGAGGATCCTCTTGTATCCCCTCTCTGTGGTTGTACCTGCACTATCTCTGTATCTTATCTGAGTACATTGGAAACCGTGTATACAGGTATTAGAACTAGGAAATGGAAAGGGAATACCAAAATCGAGGGACACAGGGTAAAAAAACAGACAAAAGATTACAAAAGCAGTACTTGCAAAACTGTTTAGTGTAAATCTACTGAACAACTCATGGGGGGAAAGGGAAAGGAGAAGGGGGAAGGGGAGAGGGGGGAATGAGGGAGGAGGTTACAAACAGTACAAGATATGTATCCAATGCCTAATGTATGAAATAAATTAAAAAAAGCCATGGTCATATACTGATAGCTTCTATTTGGTTAAAATTTGAAAATAAGTGTATTTGTGTACATGTGTATATTTGAGACAATTTGAAAGTATGTTGATAAATGTTCTGTTTAACCCTGGTCTTCTGAAAACATGATTTTTATACAAAATGTATTATTGCATAAAATGATTTTGTTGCCATAAAGTTATGTGATAGAGCAGGTCAGACACATTTTACTCCTTCCTTTGAATATCTTTTATTCTATCAGTTCCTACCTTTTAATCACCACTAGAAATTCTAATCAAGATATATCATAATTTATTCCCTTTAATGTTATTTTAAATAAAGAGAAATATATCTAAGACTTATTTCATGTGAAGTATTTCCTGAAAAATATATTTATGTGTACAATTGAAACAAGTGGTCTTTGAATACCTGTTACTCACAATTTTAATTTAGCTGCTCATGGGACTGACATCTAGAGGATTGAATTTGAAGGCAGTTCAGACAGGAAAGGCCATGAAACTTATTCTCCAAAATAATGAGCAAAATCATGCTGAATGCATGACCAAAGCAAGCCAAATTCAATGTCTGGAGTTTAAATCCCAGTAGTGACAAAAACAAATAGAAATGTGACTTACAGACGTATATTTGGATTAGAGTTTGATGAAAAACTTAAAATTTCAAATGATTTTCTATATGTCATTTGGTTTGGCTTTTGTAAACAGAAAATTGTATTATTTTCATCAAGGACAAAAAAAAATATTTTATTACTTTAGAGATAACCACAATGGTTTACAGAGAATATATTCTATTATTTACATTTTCCAAATAAGTCAACTGAGTCTCAAACATGTTTTCAGAATTTCCCATAATATCAGTTTCATTTTGAATCTGGTGCTTTTCTCTTTGTTTATTCTTGCAAATTCAACAATGGGTGTTTTTTATGTGTGTGAACCTTAGTAGCCTAACATGATTCAGTTTTTGCATATGTTCTGCTAAAATATCATCCGTTGCCCACAATGCTCATTTTTTAATCTATATCTCTGTGAAGATTATGCCCTGAAGTAATGGCAAATGCTATTCTCACAAGCTTTTAATATTACAGGATAAAAGATAATTACATTTTTAACCACTTTAACAAACATTACCCTCTTTGACTAGATGGTAGCAGGACAATATAGGTCTGAGTCAAAGCCTATGATATATTTGCACATGGAGGGAGATTTAACTCTACAACCTTATTTTAAAATTTGCAAGGAAATGAAAAAATATTCCTCTTTACTTCCTTAATACTGCAACAGTTTCTTTTCAATTTGTGGAACAGCACAGAACCATAATGACAGTTGATACCAACATTTGCTCATTTGGCGTCAGAGTGAAAAAAGTAAGGTTTCTCTCAATTAGCCAGACTCAAAATGAGAAGCAGAGTGAGAAAATGATGACGGAAAACAAAGTGAAATTTAGATACTTAAGGTCAAAGTAATAGGCATAACTCATATTTGGAAAGAAATGCCATTTCTTCTAAGATAGCAGGAACCAAGTAGGCCTTATTGTATAACTGTAAAGAACTGAGATAATGTTTCTGCTCTGTGTTTTCTCTAACAAAAGCAATCTAAGAGTATAGTATGTAAAAGTCAAATATCAGAAATATATTTCTAAAAATCAAGAAAGGAGAAGGGATCATTAAATCTATAGATAAATGAAGAAAAAAAAAAACGAAAAATTTTCCAGAACTCTTATTCCAGGACTTGCTCCCAAGGAATATTATGGAAATATTTTTTTGATGAATATAGCATTATTTCAAACCTCTTATCTGATCACTACAATAGAATTGATTACTAAAATTTAAACTCTATACTTGGTTTAGCAAGAGATTTTTAGGCTTGGCCTGTGTTGTACTGATGTCAATCAAACTATAGTAGCTAATGAAGGCAAATGATGGCACTGATAAATGCGTCGTAAAATTCACAGGACTTGTTAGTTGAATAATTAAATGTCCCAAGACCATCCATACCTTTATCTTTCTTGTGTGTACTTGTTTTCAACCACCCACAGAGTTTTAGGGGCCGCTGAGAAAGATTTATTCCTGTAATTTTCTTGAAACTGTTCATATATCTTTTTTACCCTATAACAAGAGCCTACACTGAAGTTGGTTTTATGAACAAAGCCATAGTCTTGTCATGCTACATTTTATTGTTAATATATAAAACTTTAATGAAGATACATCACAAGATTTTGTGCTAGACTCCAAGGTTTACAAGTTTTTATTGTATTCTTGTGAGGCTATGTTTTTATCTGATCTATTTTTGGTAACATGTCATCAAGAGACCATTCAAATGGAGTTCAGTTCATCTTCATTCTGGAAGGCATGAGGAGGAAGTACTAAAATCACATGATCAAATATTTATCTTACAGTTTATATAAGAGAACCATATGAGAGTTTTCCAGAAACTAAAAATAAAATTTTCCTTATAAATATAATTCCAGATTTGATTACTAGAAGATGTAGTTATAATAAAGTTTTAAATTTATAAGCCAAATATATATGGTTTTAAAAATCATAAAAATTTAACTTTAATAATAAAAAGTGCAAACTGATTATACACTTTTATTCTCTGTTTTATTTTCCATTTATTTATTGTTTATTTCTCAGTTCCTATTTTATTTATTTACTTATTCAGTTTTACTTATTTACTTATTAATGTTTTTGATGTTCAAACATTTTCTACATTATACACATATGTACTTCTACATTTATGAGTAGAATAGCTATTATCCAAAATAATGCTTACATTTTGCACTTATCAAAGAAGAATGTAACTATCAATATTGAATTCTGAACTATTATATTCATATGAATAAGGCCTGGTTGGTTAACAGCATTTTATTGTCTAAGTCTCTCAGGTCCTCTGCATAACATTATCATGTTGGATTTCAGTTGGTATTTTTTTTTTTTACAAATACATTGTTTTAGTTAACATAAAATTACATTATAATTGCTTTCTTGTGACTATACAATAAGTTTCTATAGTCCTTAGATTCAATATTATGACAGTCCAATTTATTTACCAAAATCCTCTACACACCTGCCATGTAATTTTACGTAGACCAGCTAAGTGGTCTTTGGCAACTCATTAAATTCATCTAAAAACGTTTGGGTTTTTGAAATGCAATGACTTGAGTCAGAACAAGCTATGTCATTGAAATTGCTTGATTCTGAGTTTTCATATATAAGAGAAACAGAGAACTTTTGGATACTAAGAAGAAGCAGGAAAAATAGATCTATCATTAAATGTAGTGAATATATATAATGTTGTTTAGTAATATAAAAATTTAGCACAAAATCAGACCTAAAATACACATTGAATTGCTACATAATATAGTTAACACCTGATGTGTTTCCATCACCTTGCATATGTAAAACCTAAAAATTACTTAGATCTGTGAGATAACATTACTTTTTAAATTCTTGTTCTAGTAGTACTAAGTTTTGGGAGGGGGGGATGGGTCCGTTATGGGGCTTGAACTCTGGGCCAAGTACTGTACCTAAACTCCTCAGCTAAAGGCAAGCACTCTACCACTTGATCCACGGTGCCACTTGCAGTTTTCTGAAGGTTAATTGGAGATAAGAGGCTTACAGACTTTCCTTCCCATGCTGGCTTTGAACAGTGATCCACAGATCTCAGTCTCCTGAATAGCTAGAATTACAGATGTGGGCCACCAGTGCCCCACCTGTACCAATCTTTTCTATATAGAAAGTAATAGAACCTTAAAAATAAAAACAAATAAGAAAAGCTGAACTGTTTTCTTTTTACTCTTTTGCTTCTAGTAGTGAGTTTCTCAGTATAATGATCTATTCCAGATGACTTCACTTCTCAAAAATTCACTATTTGGCAAAAACTTCATTAAACAGTGTAAAGCTATTTTTACTTGGCGTAAATAAGTGCTAATTGGAAACATATGATTTAAGAAGTATTTTATAATTGATAATAAAACAATTCAATCATTATCCATTTATGAAAAAAATTTGGTTATTGAAATCTCTTAAATTCTTTGTTTCCATTTCATTTCACTAAGCTTTCAAAGATCTCATCATTGATTCAGTCTTGTCAAGGTCTTTTTTTTCCTTCTTTTTTATTGCTTTATTTTCTAATACAGAGGGGTTACAGTTTCATATGTAAGGCAGTGAGTACATTTCTTATCCAACTTGTGACCTCCTCCCTCATTTTTCTCCCATTTCCCCCCCCCCCTCATGAGTTGTACAGTTGGTTTAGCATATACTTTTGTAAGTATTGCTGTTGCATTGGTTTGTCTTCTTTGTCTCTCGATTTTGGAATTCCCTTTCCCTTCTCTAGTTCTAACACACACACACACACACACACACACACACACACACACACACACACACACACACACAGAATCCAGGGTATTAAAATCAGTTACAGGGATATCAGTAGTAAAACCATGAGGAAGAAAGACAAAAGAAAAAGGCATAATTTCACATGGTATGTTGAAAATGAAAACAATGTTAAACCACTTGTTTCCATACTTGAAGTCATTTCTCTTAGCATCATCTTATATGTTCATTTGTACATAGCTATGAATCTCTTGTGATCTTCTGCTAGAATTATCCTATATTGTACTTCTTACTCCCCATGAGGGAAACTATAGAGTCTGTGTTTCTTTGGGTCTGGCTCATTCCACTTAGTATGATTTTTTTCCAAATGCTTCCATTTCCTTATGAATGGGGCAAGGTCATTCTTTCTGACTGTCATGGTCTCTAATTTAAGGAATGGAGGGACTCTATTTTATTGTTCATGCTTGAACTTCTTTCTGAACTCCTCCTACCATCTCTGTTTCAAATAGGTTGAAATAATGACATTATCCTCTCAAAGTTGAAAGGCAAAGAAATCATCACTCCAGTGATGTAATACATTTTCAAATAATTTGAAACAGTATATTTCCTATTAAATCTAAAGAAAAAAAAGTTAAAATGACACCTATGAGTTTACTTGTTCTTCCTTATTTACATATAAATTAAATAGTGTTAATTCAATTTCAGATAACATGATGTTGGCCAACTGATTGTCTTAAATAACTTAATCAGATACAACCCATAAAATTGACATTGCTCTAATGAATGATTGTGGCTTATGAATTTCAGATTAGTGGAGTCTTAAAACAAAAGAAGAATTTGTAGACCCAATGGCAATATGGTGCCTTCAAGAAAGCAACAGAAGGTTCTTCATAAGTGAGGCAAGACTTTTATATTAGTTCCCAGAGAAGCAAATATTTCTAAATGCTCAGGTTTATCTCTTGGGAATTGAGTAAAGTTTATTCAGTCCTGGAAATTAGGGCACTAAGAAAAATGGAAAATAAAGGGAAATAACATGCATTTGAGGGACTAAGTATGCACAAGGAGTTTCATATCCAATCATAAAATGGCTTGGTTTTTGTCATAAGGGATATAAACTGTAAACGTGGAAATTATTGTATTTACCACATAGAAATTCTTTGTATCTCTACTAGGATGAGATCTACCAGTTAGATAGTGCCTCTTCAGAACAACAAAATAGTGCCCTCACTATGAAATTTTTAGAGGATTTAAATCTAATAATTTACACAAAAATGGACTCTTTTCATATATTTTCAAGTTTTATATATTTTTTTGCTTTAGTCAAGAATTCAACAATGTTATTAAATATGAGTGGAGAGAGTAAGCCCATTTATCTGATTTCTGATTTCAGTTTTTCTACATTTTAGCACAGGGTTTATATAGGTTTATCATATGCAGCTTTTAATATGTTAAGACCTGTATTTAGGGAACTGTGGAGCTTGGCTCCAAAAGCTTGAGACCTGGAAGATACAATGAAGGTCTATGCTGATGTTGGAGTGTTTAATGCTTTCCTCTATGTCCAAGGATTAGGAAGTCAATTAACAGTTGTACGCAAACTATGTCTCATGTTGATGGTTTTAGCTTTGAAGATATTGATACCCTAGTCCCTGCCTGTACCTGTAGTCACCTCCCCTGTACTAACTGAATAAAAAGGCTTGTTAACAGGACCTTGGGATTCAGAAGCCACATGAGCACTGGATCTCCTGGTGCCTCCTTTCCTATTTTCTCGTTCTCATTTCTTCCACCTGTATCCTGTCATTGTACTATGTCTGGTTGCAGCTAGTGACACATGTATCTATTTTAAGTTTTCCTATAACATTTCTTATGATGTGATATTGACATTTTCAGGGGCTTATCCTATAGCTATTAAAATAATTATGCAATATTTGTCCCTGATTTCATTTTTATGTTGTATTACACTTATTGATTTACATATGTGGAATTATCCTTGAATCCCTCAGTGAAACCAGCTTGATCATGTTGTGTGATTTTTTTTAATGCTCTGCTGAAATTGGTTGGCAAGTATTTTATTGTGAATTTTGCATGGATATTCATTAGGGAAACTGTTTTAAAGTTTTTGTTGTTGTAATGCCCTTATATGATTTTGTAACAGATTAATTCTATCTTCATAGTATAAGTTTTATATAGTTCCTCTTTTCTACTTTATGAAATACATTGAGAAACATTAGAGTTAATTCTTCTTCAAAGGTCTCAAAGAATTTACAAGTGTATCTGAGCAGCCCTAGTCTTTCTTTTCTTGAAATTCTCATTGCTGTTTTGATCTCATTGTGTGTTGTTGTTCAATTTATGTTATTTGTATCCTCCTGGTTCAATTTTGGTGAGTCGCATGTGTCTGAAAACTTATTGAATATATACTTATTTATAATATACATAAATATATTATATATGGAATTGATTATATTACATATAAATTTTGTGAAGATTGATATAGATTCTGATAATACGTATACATGTATATATATGCATATAAATATATAACTATATTCTGATTTATAGAATTGAATTTTTGGGACCTAATGGTTTCATATTACTCACTATCCTAATCTTTGAAGAAATTTAGGGGAGAAAATAGAAATGAGATGTTAATTGATGAAAAATATTTATTCATCAAAGAGAGAGTTCCTAACATGAAAACCTAAATTATTTGTGTATTTATGTTAAAGTGTTTAGGAAGGTTGATTGAGATTGGAATGAAAGCTAGAGTTACCATGTACTATGGTGAAGCAGTCATACAATGGACTTCCTCACCTCTAAACTAGATGGGAGAGCCCATACAAATTAAAGCACTTTCTTCCTCTGTAAAATGGGGCGATTTAATGAGTCTTGTTTTATGAAGTTTGTATGCCTTATGTATCTTTAAAAGGGGATATTCACTTGTAAAAACTTAGCTATGACATATTTTTGCAGTTTTAAAATTGATAGGGTGTCCAAATCATTAGCTGAGTTATTAACTGAAAATAATCTTCAAAATGAGACAGATTTGGAAGACCCAACACTTGCCTGAGGGTATTTAGCTGGGAGTTAACATTGTTAAGATTTTAAACACTGTTAAGTTTTATTATAGATCTTTGTTCTATGCAACTCTTAACCATTATTTGATTGTTGTTGGTGCTAATGAATGAAACCTTAGGGATCTGGCCAGTTTCCCGCTTGATTGACAGTTTTCAAGCTCAGCACAATTCCTACCTCCAATCCCTTTAGCCAAAGAGGTTGCTATTTTGGTTTGGCATTGATCCAAACGCTTGTTCCTGGGAGGGCAGGGCAGATGCTGTACCCTAAACAATTACTGTGGTATCAAAGGCTCTGAGTCCAGCAGGGTGGCGAGAGCCAAGGCTGTTTCTCTTGCAGTTGCATGTGGGTCAAGCATCAAGTTCAGCTCTTGTCTTTCTCTGGGAACTATCAAGCAGCCATTTCCTTACTGTGATCATAATGGACAGTTAAGGGTGTTTTAAATACCTCAGTACTACTCAGGTAAACTTCACTCCGGCTCCAGATGCTAAGAAAGAGCTTTAAATTCAGTGACATATGTTCCAAGGAGATGTCATTCTCTTCTCAGATATCACTAGAGCTGTGTGACCACAGATCAGCTTGAGTCACTGTTTCTGGAAACTTACATGGACCCAAAAGTCTTCCTTCTGGTAATTAGAGCTTTGGATGATCTTTGGACAATGTTTCTGCAACCATCTTCAGATGGCCGTGCCCACAGCTGCTCCAGACCTCATAGAAGCATTTGTGGTCAGTGTCCTCCTTGCACCCACCCTGCCTCCCACTACTGTGTCTAGTGCACAAGCCTGACCATCTGTATCATTAGCACTTGTTATTTAGCCCCCGTGTTGCAACATTATGTCCCAGTAAACACCTTCCAAATGAATTCACTTCCTTGTTGTTTCCATCAAAGGTATAATGGGTAGAGGAGGCAGAACCGGTTAGCTAAAAAGGGCAAGCAATCCAGAGCTGATAGCCTAGGCATTTCCCTGAGCAGCAGCTAGACAGCTTCACTATTATCTGTATTTTCTCCATTAAATGTTTTTTAGATGTCTCAATAGGTGTTTATTTGGAAATCAGTTTTTAGATAAAAATATCAGATGCTAAACCATTTATCACATTTCCCCTCATCTTGTTCCCCTGTGTTTAATATCATTAATAAGAAACCTACCTACACACAGTTGTAGTACACATTACCAATTTGTCACTGAGGAATCATTGACAAATTGCTTCTATGTATTGAGTTTCTTCTCTGTAGTTTGAGAATTATAGAATCACTTACTTCCTAAGATTGTAGGTATTTAGTGGCACATAGATAATAATGCTCAAAAATATTTCCTTTGTCTTGAAACCTAGTGATTTCTAGCAGAGAAACATCAAATTAATCTAATATAAGACTGATGTACTAATATCTAAAGATAAGACCTGACGGTGCATTCAGAAAGAGAATTTCTAGCATATGACAAAGAAGAATAGATACTGAAAAAAAAGAACAATTACTTGAAGAAAATACATTTGGAATGGAAAAGCAAAATGGAGCACTGGGAGAAAAATGGGTAAATGGTATCCAAGTGTGGGGAGAGACACATCATTTCCCTGAGAGTTCAGTACACCATGGTTGCCAAGATATCCAGGTGTGGAGCAGCTATATTCTCCAAGCAAGAACAATTGCCAAATCTAGCCTCTGGGTACTGCCTCCTTTCCATATTCGTTCTTGATTTGGTATCTTTATGTTACACAGTTGAGAAGAATGAAGAACATAGCTCCTCCCCCTAGAAAACAAAGCCCAACAGAGCCTGTTGGGTTTTCTCGAACTACACAAGCTCTGAATATTCTTGGTACTCTTGTTAACACTTTATCTGTGATTTTTCCTTGTAATAAATATATATACATATATTTCATATGTACATGAAATATCATTGTAATGTATCAGATAATCACAGGTGAAAGCAACTTTATATTTGTATAATATTAATCTTCTTAACTCTTATTAGGAATAAAGTTCTCTACATGTGATAACCTAGGAAATTAACCAGTAGAAATCTATAATTCAAGGAACAGAAAATAAAATATTTTAAATGATATAAAAATAAGAAAAGAAACAGACATTTCATGCAATGTACATTACTGCTGCTTGAGGATAACCCCCAGATAGATATGATTGTCAAGTAGAAAGGTTTTAACATTCCCCAAATCACAACTAAGCCTCCTACTCCAAACTATTAAAGTAAAAGTACAAAAATATATAGGATCAAACTTTGCATATTCTAGTTCTCCAGTGACTTTTTTTGAAACTTGAAAACGTTCATTTGAAAAAAAAATTAATTGTTACAAAATATACCTTTATTTTAGCCATTTTCAACTTTGTCAAGTGATAGATTATATTAAGCACTACCTATCTTGTTGTGCATGGAGTCAGATAAAAATACCTGCATAATTTGTGTCTCTTTTTCCAAGCTTAATGCCAGATTCAGTCAACAGTAAGTGTTGTCGGAGCATCAAAATCACTGATCTGGCAGCCTAAAGACAAACCAGGAATCAATAGATTGAGTGTTTTCTTTCCAAGGTGTTATTTTTCCCCTAGGTAAACTAGACATGATTGAAAATATGATGGACAATGAAACTTTTAGATATCTGCTTTTCATTACTTCCTGGATCCTATCACATGACAGTTTTGAAATACAGCAAATCCGGGGCTCTAAATTTAATTGAAGGGCCGCAAGTATGTGCACAGAATCACCAAAACCTGGGAAGAATGGGGAAGACCGAGTCATGTTAACAACAGTAACAATAACAAAGATCTCATTAGGATCTCAGGACATAAATATTGTATGGTGTGTGTATTTCTTTCCTTTGTCTTATTCCTCAGTTTCTTTTGAAGTGCTGGGATTGAAAGGAGAGCTCTTAGGTGCTATACCACGAAGATACTCCCTCAGCCAACTTCTTCCCTTTCTTCATTTTCCCCCTATTTCTACTTCTTTACTTTTCCATAAGGAATTAATGCAAATTGGGAGAAATTTTAGTGCTTTCCATTTTCTCCTTCAAGGAAAATGTTATGAAGAGAAATTCTGCCTTAGTGATTTTTACCTATGGCATCTTCTCTCCTTTTCCAAAATGCGGATTTAAGCATTCTTCCAAAGGAAGCCTCTTGTCTTCCTAACAAAATTTCCATTTATTTCTCCTTCATATCGCTGAGTTTTCTATAACATTCAGAAGTAAATGCCATTCTACTATTTATTACAACAGAAAGCAAAATAAGATAGAGTATTTCCTCCAAAGTTTTTGCAAGTACATCAAGCAATGAAAACCATGTAAAACATTTTTAATATTTCCTATTTTCCCAATTTCCTTGCCTTCCTTTATTGATATTCCTTTAAAAATAGTGTGTTCCTTTTATAAAGAACCAAAGATTAAATATAGGCTGTAACATTATGTAAAAAATAATAGCTTCCATTTTTCAAACACTTAGCATATGCCAAATGCTATGTAAACTGCTTTGCATTTATTATTTCATTTGGTTTTGACAGTAACTCTTTAAGAAATATACTATCATTATATCCCTTTGACATTTGCATTTATCCTCCATTTACAAGTGTCTGAGTCTTTCTTACTCTCCCTAAGATGGTGTTTTAATCTCTTGCATGATAAGATACTTCAGACCTTTTATATCTACATGAAAGCCTCTGATCCAAACCACTTACCACATTATCACGGTTTGACATTTGTTCACTGACATAAACACATGGATTCCTTTGAAAATTTCAGGTTAGCAAGAAACTTTTAAGTTATTTTTGTCTAATTTTACTTATTGCCAGAGGAGTATTTCAATAGTCACACAATACATAAAATAATAAGTGAATGTGTAGAATAAATGTTTCAAGCACATGAGACTAAGGATAGGCAAGCCTCCATTTAAAATGATCAATATAGGCAGATGAGTCATAGGCCAATGACAAGATGTGCATGTGTTTGTCCAATGATACATACCTGATGATTCTGTGCATCTTATACAATCTGAAAGGAATGGAGAACATTTTACAGAGTTGTATCACATTTTATGTTTTTTCTTTCAGAATTTGAAAATTAAAGGACAAATAGAGGAGTTAAGATCTTTTATGGTGACTCATTTTGCTTTTGTGTTCTTCCCTCCCCTCAGGAAGTATAAAATACAGAAACGGGCCTTTTCTGAACTTATGAACCAGATGAAGCACAAACTATCACTGACACTTTGTAGGAAGGAGCCATATACATCATCCTTTTTCATCAAGTAGGAGATTAAAAGTGGGAGACTATGTCCCCCATTACTACTACCAAGTGTTTCATCAATCTAACATAGGTCTCCATCCATACCTCCACTCAATGACAAAAATAAAGTTTTATAACAATGCTGACTCTATAAAAAGGGTAAAGATAATAAACATGTGAATGCACCCCTCTTCACTCTTCTTTTTTAAAACGGATATATACTGCTCTCACTAAGACTTATAAATTTAATTAAATGTGACATATGAATTATACCTTCCATTTAACTTTATAATGAGCCATAGCACTGTTTCCAATCATTAAATTTGCTTTAAGACATATTTTGTGTGCTAACATTTTACTGGGGAATGTTTTCATTGTTATTCAGAAGAATGTATGTTTTGTTTATATTGGATTTAATGTTTGTTAGACATCCCCTAACTCCTTTTAGCCTAAAGTGTTGTTCATCTTTCCCTATGGAAGATGAAAATATTTCTGGTTTGTGACTCATTGTTTTATTACAATTCAGCTCACTTTTCAGATCTATCAATATTTCCCAGACATTGTATATATATGTATAGGATATATATGTATGTTTAATCTTTTTATAAATTGATTTCCTTGTAATATAATCATTTGCCCCATTTTCCATTTTTGATTAGAAGTCCATGTTTTTCTGATATAAGAATAACCATCTATAACCATCCCTGTCCTCTATAGCTTATTTATAATTTGTCTGCAACATTTCAATCCATTCCTTTTGCACTCAAGTCTGCTCTCTCTCTCAAAATATAGATAGATAGACAGATAGATAGATAGATAGATAGATAGATAGATAGATAGATAGATAGATGATACATATTTTAAAATATATTTTGATGATATATATTTTATGCCGGTTCTCGAGCTAGAACTCAGGATTCAGGTGTTCTCACTGAACTTTATTTTTCAAGGTCTGTGCTACATCACTTGAGTCAATGCTTTTTTTGCTTGTTAACTGGAGATAAAATCTTCAGAAACTTTCTGCTAGGGCTGGCTTTCAACTGCCATCCTAAAATCTCAACCTCCTGAACAGCTAGGATTACAGGCATGAGCCTCCAGCATCCAGGTATCTTCTTCCTTTTAATACATTCACTTTGTGTCTTTTGATGGGGGAATGTAATATATTTACACTTAATTATTGATAAATAAGGAATTATTGCTGATAAATAAGGAGAATTTGCTAATGTCATATGGGTAGTTTTATACATTTTTTGTTACTGGTTTTACTTTTACAGTGGTATTCATTGATTCCTGTCTCCTTTATGAATTTGCTAGAATTGATTTTCCTCGCCTTTATCATGAAACATCCTAGTTATATCCTTACTTAAGTCAATCATACCTCACTCTAAATCATACATGGATGCACTAATTATTTCTCTGATTCTTCACTTTGTTTTGTAGATACCCTAGTCCATTATTTACTTACAGTATCTATCTACTGCACAACTGTTTATAACCTGGGTTGTTTTTACTCATTTAACTCTTATACTAAAGTTAACAGTCATTTAAAAACAAGCTTTATAATTCTAGCATATTCCAGAATATACCATTGCCCCAGGATCTGTGGTTGTGAGTTTGAAAACACTCGGAGGAAGGCTGTAAACGAGTGAGGGGACATGTGTTCTCCTTTGATTGAGCTTTGCATCATTCAGAGCTCTTTTAAACTGCCTCATACATTCTTTCCCCAGTACTTTTCTGCCAGTTTTGCAGCAATATAAATTTTTAGATGACAAAATGTGTTAGATGCTATAAAAACCCGAACAAAGCAATGGTACTGAGGTTGGGTAAAATGAACATTTTTCTTTGAAACTGAGTGCATGGAGGGACTTCTAATAATTCACCACAGACAGAAAGAGCTCAGCTATTCTGAAATGGTTCAAGAGGCTTGGAAATAATATCACTTGGTTCTAGCTGTCAAAGTATACTCACAACAAACTTACATTATTTAATGCTTTTGGAAAGTTTATGGAGGTAATTTTCAGTAATAAGTTTTGACTGATAGAATGTCAGATTTTACATTCAGCATTGGAAATACCGAAGATTTTTGCTTTAACAAAAATGTGGCGATGCTATAATTAAATTCTAATAAGTTCAGGTTAAATAAATTGCTCTATGGTGCCCCAGTAGCTTGTAAGTTTATGCATATTGTAAGTGTGCAAACATTCTCTGGACTGAGCTACTTCAGAGGGAAAGCTGTAAATGGCAGAGCTAGACTTTCTCATTCAGGACCCACCAAATTGGCCTCTCAATCCATTCATAATCAATCCATTCCAAATATTTGTTAGACACTTGCAGGATTATTCAGTCATAAGTATTCCAAAAGATGCACCTGCCATTATTATTAAATATGATTAGATTTATCTCTAGCAGGAGTTTATTGATTGAATTAGAAGCATGATAGTCATATATCAAATATTCAAAATGCACATAGTAGAAATAGCCTAGCACATCTATATTAACATTTATTTTATTAGCAAATTATAAAAGACTAAGACACCAAACTAGATCATTTTCTGTTTAATTTGCACTTGTGTGTAAAGACTTTCATTGCTTGAAATATTGACTCGGTTATTTGTGAAGCAAAAAAAAAAGTCTCCTTCAATACTTTTAAATTCATGCAATATTTTGCTTCTGTAAGATTTCCTTCATCCTGCCTTGTAATTCAGAATTTGCATGTAATTTAACATATAATTTGTTACTTGGAAACATGTAATAATATTAATGTTTTTGTTTCGCATTTCATTAAGTTGATGTTAATTAAAAAAGGTCATCTTAAGGTGCTATTATATACAATTTATATTTTATTGATAATAACAAGCATTTAAAGTCCAGAAAGAAACAGAGACTGAAAATAGTGACCTTCTGTACTAAATACCCTAATACTGCTGGATGTTAAAAGAAAGGTATTACTGAAGACTATAACAAAATAATAATTCTATTATGATTCTAACATATCAGTTCTATTTTTAGTTTTTCAGGAACCTCAATTAAAATAAAAGAAAACATTGACTGTTCTCAATACCCAAGTGTAGAAGATAATGAAGAAAAAATTAGTCAACGGAACTGAAAAGAAATCAATACAAGTGATCAATTCAAACAAGAAGAGAAAATACATTGGAAAAGAAATAAACATAGGCTCATATGTTAGGGGTAGTAAAAATAATTTATCTTTCAGATTAGTAAACTCTTAGAAGATGAGAAAGAGCATGGCTTTAAAAATCCGGACAGGTGATTTCTATCAGTTCTAAATCATAGGCAACAGAAGAAAAAGTAGAAAATAAAGTTGCATCAGAATAAAAATCTTCAAGGGCACAATCACTGGAGTGAAGAGATAGCCCACCAAATGGATAGAAACATTGGTAAGGCATTCATTTTACAAGGAGTTTTTATAGCAAATGTGTAAGGAAGTCATGTAACTCAATAGAACAGTACGTGTCTTGATATAGGTTAGACACCCAGTAAAGATATGTCATAGTGAAAAATAAAATAAAACAAAATAAAAAGGTTATTTCTAGAACATATAAACACATTTCTCAAACTCTCATTTCAAGTTGTTCCACATTTTCTACCTATTTATTTTCACAGATTAATTTTTTCACACCTCTAATATCTCCCTGGAAGGCAATTACAAAATTTGAGGAAATGAGTTCTCATTTACAGGGTTTCTTTAGCAATCTCTCATCAAGTATTAGGAAATTAGAAAAGAAAGGGGCAGTTTGTCTGGGTGATATTCAATTAAATTGAATGAGTAATCATCTATGCCACATTTGAACTAATTTGAAAGTGTTGAGAAGAAGCAAGAAGATACAAAAGAAGCTAACGGAATAATGTGATGTAGAATTACAAAAGAAAAACAATGTAATTTCTTGTCTCTCAGCTTTTTAAATTTGCCTTTCAATGTGAATTTTGTTAGTTTTCTAATAACATATTTAAGGATTATGATTAACTGATGTGTACTAAATATATTTTACTTTCAGAAATATAAGTAATGCCAGAACAGGATCTCACTTTTATCTTTCTTATTCCTCTCTTTTCTAACTTATTTCATGATTTTTTCAACATATATTTATCATGCCATCATTGGTGATGTATCAAACTGTTCTCTAAGACATAAAACCATAAAACTAATTTTATGATATGTGGAAAAGCATGATATTATAGCAGAAAGAAAAACAAACTTATTAACTATATGTTTATATTTTTTCACCACATGCTCATTGTAATTATCCTATGCCAATAGCAGGTTCTTCTAAGATTTTGTTCTCTCTACATTTAGAAGAAAGAAGTGCCTATTATACTACTGCTAATAAATTTGTTTTGTGTGGACCAGTAGAATACATGTTAATTAGTTGTTCTATAGTTCCCATTCTACAATACAACTTGCACAAGGCAATGATCTCACTATCCTTTGTCCTATGTGTGATGCGACAAAACACCGATTGTTCCATTATCCCCAAGTTTCTGGTATTCAGAACCCTGTCGCCAATAGCCTGGAGCAGATGTGAGTGAATCCTACCTAGTCCATAGTCTTTCTAAATTCAGCACAATAAAAACATACACTTGATTTACCAGCAAAACTGAAAATGAAGGGTAAGACAAAAAAAGGATTATTTTGTCTGAAACCTAAATAAAAAATAAATTGGAATTGTGCCAATCAGCCTACTCAAAAAGGTCAAAGAGAGAACCCAGCAATTTTACTTTACTGAAAGAAAGTAAATACTAATGAGATCATGTTGAGATGCAATTGTATTCATTATAAACTGGGAGCTCTGAAGACTTCTGAAATGCTGCTCATTGTTCAGCAAAATTCATTTACATAGCCTTCTGTAGATGTGCTTAGTACCTCACAAGAGATGCTAAGTAACAAATCACTAAAGATTTTAAAACTCTTTTTGTTTATATTTACCTTCTATTCATTAAGAAATGTCAATAATATTATGATTATCATTATCATTATTATTTGATTTCTTATCGGTTGTGGGACTTGAACTCGGGGCTGGAGTTCTGTCCCTGAGCTCTTTTTTCTCTAGGCTATCACTCTACCACTTTGAGCAACAGCTCCACTTCTGGTTTTTGAGTGGTTAATTGGAGATAAGAGTCTCACAGAGACTTTTCTGCATGACTGACTTGGAATCTCAATCCTGAGATCTCAGCCTTCTAAGGAGGTAGGATTTAGGTGTGAGCCACCAGTGCCCTGCTTTTATTTTTCTTTCTTGACCCCCAAATCTGTGGTGAGCACTGGCAGTCACTCTGTTGATGGCATGCCCTATTGAATGGGAATGTAGACACCACCTGCTGTTGGATTTAATATGAAGTAGTTGTGATACATTTTCATACACATACATTAGACATTTCCAGAAGGAAAGACGCTACACATTTCTGGGATGAGTAATAATTTTAAAGTAAGTCTGAAGAGTACTGATTTTATAGACCTTTAGGATCCTACTTCTTACCTCCCTTCACATCCAGTGTCCTATACGCACATGCACGTATACAACAATACTTGTATGAAAACAATCCTGTGTGTAATTGCTGAAATTCACTTGGTAGTGATTGCTTCCCCCTATTGTCTAGGCAACTCTGTATAAATATGTGGATCCTTGTAAGGAAGAGCTACTCTTTGAGGCTTCTGCCATTAAGTAAAATGAAACATTTAGCATTAGTTAATTATCTTCCGGATAGAAATAAACTCCACCTATGAAACAATAAAGGTAGGCGATGGGGTAGAGTTTCGATACTTGGTTTCCTAATTATCTGCCTTATAGATAATCAATCGTTTTGTTCTTCAATTATGAATTTGGTGGTTAATAATTTCATTTAACAAACCTTACTGGATGGAATAATCCTGTCTCCCAGAAAAGATTTACAGTATTTAAAAAAAAAAAAAACATAAAGAGTAACAGTCTTCAGTATAGCAAAATTCTTAAAGTCATGAAAGTAAGTGCAGTGCACTGTGACCCCCACCAGCAGTTGTCACTCATACCCTCCCCCCAACCTCACCCACAGATGGAGCATTTGGCACTGAAGCGTGAATTCCTTTATATATACTATATGCAGTCTGCCAAAACTATCTTCTCTCTGGGAACCATGAACTGAAATTTCCTGACCCACTTGTATTAATAACCAGAGTCTTAAATTCATAGTGGTATACTTTTTGCTTCACACTTCTTTTTCTTTTTGCTTTATTTACAAAGTATATGCAGGAGACTGATTTTCATTGCAGAATAAAATAAGTGTAGTTTTGAACAAATACATGTTCACAAGCATACATTTTTATAACTGCCTGGCATAAGACATATAAGGTTTTATCAGGGGTCCCGTAACTTGTTTTTTAATAAACAATGGTAGAAAAAAACATGCTTTATAATGATAGTTCCTTGTTCTCTCATATTTTGAGTCCAAATTACAGCAGTAATAATAATCCTTACGTAAAACACAAGTGATAAAATGTGATTTATTCAAATATAAATCCAGTTTTTCTTCCTATTTTTTTTTTATTTTCATAGATCTGAATTAGAGAAGGCAGTTAATCAGGCTCAAGAAGGAAGGAAGGGAGACTTTTTTTTTTTTTAACTTAGAATTCTCTTTTTTGAAAGACCGGATTGATTTTCTAGAGTGTTGAATACTCCCAGTGCATTACCTGGATGGCTTTGGAATGCTTTGATTTTCAGAGACTAGGAAATTCTTATCTTTTGGCTGCCAACATTTCAAGGAAGTGATAAGATAATGGAATGTGATCCTAGACTGTCTCACGTTCTTGGGTCATAAATTAAGAGTAGAACCATAGCTGTGATGTGTTTCACTAGCTCTTGAAAAAACAGCCACCTGAGGGGGTTTCATACAGTCCTTGGCTTGTAGACCCATATATATTATGGTATATATATTCCCAACATGCTGGATTTTGAGTTTCAAATAGAATGTCATCAACCAACTTTCAAGGTGTCTCAATAAAATTCACAGTTAAAAATAACTCCCAGCCAATATATGCCAGGTCCAGCTGAGATTTCTCTCTGCAAACCTGCCTATTCGGTTTCTAAAACTCTATACACAACACATCTCTCTAATTTTGAATAGAGGCATAAATAAATAAACGAATGAAAAATTGATTGTGCTCTTTGGCTTTCTGACAAGTAAACATGCGCCAAGGGATAAGAGTAGGTTACTGGTACAATAAATCTGATATAATTGATTTTTGTTTATTTGTTTGTTTTGTCATTTGGACAGGAAAACGAAGTTAACCTCTTGCCTTTTATGTGTTTTAAAAATGAATAATTTGAAGAATATAGACACTGAAGTTGTAAAGACATTTGTAAGTGGAATTTGAACAGGTTAAGGGCTTCTTGATTTAATCATGTTACAGTAGGTGGAAGCAAGGGTCTCCACCGAATGCTATTTGAAGAAGAACAATGGGAAAGTAAACCCAAACATCACTGTATAGGTTTTACAACCCTTCCTGTGTTGGATATCCTACTTAAAATCCTGTGAGCTCTGCACATAATTAGACGTTCCTGCTGCCCCAATAAATCACCTTTGTGAACACTCTGATGCACCTTGACATAGAAGGCTCAAGCAGGCTGGCTTGCCTCTAAATAAGGTCCTGCTGGCTAATTCATCTGCACTCCTCTTGCATTTCAAATAGCTTCAGAGAGACTCCTGTTCAACAAGAAGCCTCTGGAAATAATGGATACCCTTATTTCAGAGTTTACTCTTTCATGCTTCATGGAAGGACCTTGGAAATGTCAGAGGGGATTTCTTACCGTTTCAATGACTGCCATCTGATTTTCCGGAATGGAGGCCAGTGACAGTGTGGCTAGAAATGGAAACATCTTTGCATTCTCCAGGGAGTTCTGCTCCATCCATCACTGTTCTGCCCAGACTGCAGATAAAATATCTATGTATGCAGTTCTCCATGGCCACCAAAGACCCACACCTTGTGTTGTCCACACACGTCTATCTTCCTTTTCCTCGTTCACTACACCAGTGTGGGTGTGTGATGAATGAATGTGGAAGAAGAGATAACATGCCACTTCGGAGACACATTAGGACACAGTTTTCTTTCTATTTCTATCTTTTCCCCTCAGTCTCTGTCTCCACTTTTCTGTCTCTGGCTGTCATTCTGCCTTTATTCTCAGTCTCTTCCATTTACAGTCTCTCTGTCTCTCTCTTAGTCTGTCTCTCATTCTCACTTTGTGTTTCAATCTTGCAGTATCTTTCTTTTTAAAATTTCTTTCTTCCTTGTCAAAGTGATGTACAGAGGGGTTACAGTTTCATATGTAATGCAGTGAGTACATTTCTTATCAACTTGTTACCTCCTCACTCATCCGCCACCCCCCCCCCGCCCCCGTGTTCCCTCCCTCCCCCCATGAGTTGTCCAGCTGGTTTACACCATATATTTTTGTAAGTATTGCTGTTGAATTGGTTTGTCATTTGTCCTTTGTCTCTCCATTTTTATATTCCCCTTCCCTTCCCTGGATATATAATCAATATCCAGGGTACGAAAAATCAGTTACAGTGATATCAGTGGTAAAACCATGGGGAAGAAGATTTTTAAAAAGGCATAATTTCACATGGTATATTGAAAATAACAACAATGATAAACCACTTGTTTCCATAACTTGCAACTCATTTTGCTTAGCATTATCTTGTGTGTTCATATGTACATTTCTATTGATCTATTGTGATCTTCTGCTAGGATTATCCTAGACATGTACTAATTATTACCGATGAGGGAAACCATAGTCTATGTTTCTGTGGTTCTGGCTCACTTCACTTAGTATGAAATTTTTCAAAGTCCTTCCATTTCCTTATGAATGGAGCAATGTCATTCTTTCTGATAGAGGCGTAGAATTCCATTGTGTATATGTACCACATTTTCTTGATCCACTATAGTAATAAAAGCTTGGACTGGCACAAGAACAGGCCTGAGGGCCAATGGAATAGAACTGAAGACCCAGAAATAAACCCACAGACCTATGGCTACTTAGTCTTTGATAAAGGACCTAGGAAAATAGGATGGAAGAAAAACAGCCTCTTCAACAAATGGTGCTGTCAAAATTGGTTCAACACCTGTAACAAACTGAAACTAGATCCTTATATATCACCCTGCACCAGAATCAATTTCAAATGGCTCAAAGACCTCAGAGTAAAATCAGATACCCTGAAAACATTGCAGGAAGGAATAGCAGAAACACTTGGGCTCCCTTGGCATAGGGCAAAACTTTCTTAATAAAGGCCCAGAAACACAAAAAATCAAAGAAAAGTTGGTCAAATGGGATTGCATTCTGGTTGGTCAAATGGGAGAGCTTCTGCAAGGCAATGGACATAGCTTGAAAGATAAATAGAAAGCCCATAGTATCTCTCATAGTTTCTGTTTTTCTCCCTTTCAATATCTACGTCTTTCTCTCAGTCTGACTTTTCCTTTGTGTCTCTTTGTATCTTACTTCCTAATTTTTCTTTATTCGTCTCTCTGTCTCTCTCAGTCTTTCTCTCAGTCTTTCTCCTTCTCTTAGTCTCTCTGCCTTTCTCTCAGTAGCTCTTTCTCTCAGTCTTTCTTCCTTTCTTTTAGTCTCTTTTAGCCTGTCTCCTCCCTCATTCCCCACCTCCCTTCTCCATTTCCCTCTCTATTTCCTTGTCTTAATTTCCTCCTCTAAGGAACAACTACCAAGAACCTCCAAAGAAGAAAAATCAAAGGAAGGATGCACCCTTAACTTGTTCAGTGGGTCCTGGGCTTTCTGACCTCTTGGCCTTGTAGTTGCAGAACTCGGAAATGTGCAAAGATAAATTTCTTCTGCATTAAGCCACTTATCTTCAGTATTTTGTCTAGGAGGCTTTAGTAAAACTAAAACATATGATAAAGAAAACTTTAGGGAAAAAATGCAGAGACAATAGTTCAGAAGTGCTAGAGTAAAGAAATGCATATAGACTGATATAGATGATAAACATATAGATATAGATAGATATGTACAACAATGAGGTTTGAACTCATAGCTCCAAGCTTTTAGACACTGGAGCCATACTACCTCCACCAGCCCTTTTCTTCTATAGTTATTTTTCAGTTACTATCTCAGATTTTCACCAACATCTCGTAGACTCTGTTGTACCTTCCTCTGTTTTCTGTTTAGGCAGAGTTATACATGCTACTACTGGGAGGCAACTCATTGGTGGAGGTGAACTATCACTTACTTTTTGTCCCATCTGGCCTCAAAATGTCAGATTTCTGATCTTTGCCTTATAAGCAGCTGGGATTCTAAGTTGGTGTCAACACACCTGACAAAAGAATATACCATTTGAAAGACAGAGTAATTTATTGATTCCTTCCTACCTGTGTCCATTTAAATGATGCCCTCCAACTATGAGGCCTGAAAGTAATTCTTTTTGGCCTAGGTTGTTTGACGGGGAAGTCAGCACTGAGAATCACTGACTACAGATTTCTGCACCAGAGGATTGCTGGAAGTCGATGGTAGGGGGAGGCAGCACTGAGGGTAGATAATAAGCAACCTAGTATAGCCTAACAGACCATCTGGACATAATATTCACAAGCAGAGGCCTGGTTCACCAAGAAAACTATCCACATTCATCATTCTACTTCAATACCTAAATAAAATAAATACCGGAATGAGATCAACACACCAATGTCACCTGTGTTAAATTTCTTGTTCCCTTATTGCAGTCTTTTCTCAAGATGAGGCCTGCAGACAGATGTTGCTGTCTGTTTATTTTTGGTGGTTTGAGACTTGTTATCTACTTTTTTGGTTTTCATTTCAGTTAAAATTATGAAAATATATGAGGACGTGTGCATGTTGTCTGGCTGTAAATACATTTTACATGATTAACTCTCCTTAGCATCATATTGGAGCCAAGGAGAATTACTTCAATTATCAGGGGCTAATAAGGAAGAGAAAAAGACAGATGTACAAATATGAATTAGAGACCAAATGGTGGCACTGCACAACATAATGTAGGGAAGCTGGCTTTATTAGATTAAAGAGACTCAGACAGTGGAATATTAAGGCATCAAAGTGGAATATTAAGGCATCATATGGAGAGACATTGGTTTAAGTAGGTGGAACCCAAGAAAGCTTGTGTTATTAGCTGTCAGCTACCTGATCACACAGTGAGCAATGGCGATTAGAACTAATCCAAGTCTTAGTCAGGCCAACGTGAGCTCCATGTTAATGTTGCATTTTACTCATTATGGCCTTTTAAAATGCTACAGTATATATTATGCCTATGTTATGACTGCCTACTTTTTTTTTTTTTTTGGCCAGTCCTGGGGCTTGGACTCAGGGCCTGAGCACTGTCCCTGGCTTCTTCTTGCTCAAGGCTAGCACTCTGCCACTTGAGCCACAGCTCCACTTCTGGCCGTTTTCTGTATATGTGGTGCTGGGGAATCGAACCCAGGGCCTCATGTATACGAGGCAAGCACTCTTGCCACTAGGCCACATCCCCAGCCCACTTTTTTATCTTATATAGAACATCTGTCCATCCATCCATCCATCCATCCATCCACCCACCCACCCAGCACTAACTATCCATTTGTTCATCTGCCCACCCATCCATCCACCCACTCATTCATCCACCACCCATCCACCCATCCATCCATCCACCCAGCACTCATCTATTCATCTATTCAGCTGCCCACCCATCCACCTACCCACCAATTTATCCACAACCCTACTACCTACTTTTAATCTCAAGTCTATAATCTTAGCAACTTGGGAAGCAGAGATTAAGAAATCACCATTTGAGGCTAGCTCAGGACATAACGGTTGGCAAGATTCCATATCAACGAATGCCTGAATGCAATGATGAGAACCTATCATTATCAATGACACAGGTAAGCACAAGTAGAAGGATCATGGAACAGGCCAGCCAGGCCATAAAGCATGATGCTACCACAAAAATAACTAATTCAATGAAGATCTGAGGAAATGGGGATGCGGCTCATGTGGTAGAGCACCTGCCTTGTAAACACAACATCCTGAGTTCAATCCATGCACCAGAGAGAGAGAGAGAGAGAGATGGAGACAGAGACAGAGACAGAGAGACAGAGAAGAGAGACAGAGAAGAGAGAGAGAGGAAAGAGAGAAAGGAATGAAAAGAAAGAAATAGTAGTCACGTTTCAGGAAAATATAACTTTTAAATGGAACTATTTTTCAATATTCAAGGACATACACACATTTTTTTCAAGTACTGTTTTAGAGGTGAAAAAGTTGAGTGGAGATAAAAAACAGTTGTTGAACATGCAACAAACTAAAACTAGATCCTTATATATCACCCTGCACCAAAATCAATTCCAAATGGATTAAAGACCTTGAAATAAAAACATATACCCTGAAAACACTAAAGGAAGGAGTAGGAGAAACACTTGGGCTCCTTGGCGCAGGACAGAACTTCCTTAACAAAGACTCAGAAAGGCTACAAATCAAAGTAAGGTTGGACAAATGGGACTGCATCAAACTGCAGAGCTTCTGCATGGCAAAGGACATAGCTCGCAAGGTAAACAGAAAGCCCACAGACTGGGAGAAGATCTTTACTGGACATTCAACAGACAAAGGCCTCATCTCTAAAATATATGCAGAACTAAAAAAATTGCCTTTTTCCAAAACAAAACCGCAAAGAACCAATAGCCCCCTCATCAAGTGGGCTAAAGACTTACAAAGAGACTTCTCTGATGAGGAAATGAGAATGGCCAAGAGACATATGAAAAAATGCTCTACATCACTGGCCATAAAAGAAATGCAAATCAAAACGACATTGAGATTCCATCTCACCCCAGTAAGAATGTCATATATCAAGAAAACTAACAATAACAATTGTTGGAGGGGATGTGACCAAAAGGGAACCCAGTTCATTGTTGGGAATGTAAACTGGTTCAGCCACTCTGGCAAGCAGTATGGAGATTCCTCAGAAGGCTAAATATAGAACTCCCCTATGACCCAGTAGCCCCACTTTTGGGTATCTATCCAAAAGACCACAAACAAAATCACAGTAATGCCACCAGCACAACAATGTTCATTGCAGCACAATTTGTCATAGCGAGAATCTGGAACCAGCCCAGATGCCCCTCAGTAGACGAATGGATCAGGAAAATGTGGTACATATACACAATGGAATTTTATGTCTCTATCAGAAAGAATGACATTGTCCCATTTGTAAGGAAATGGAAGGACTTGGAAAAAATTATACTAAGTGAAGTGAGCCAGACCCAAAGAAACATGGACTCTATGGTCTCCCTTATTGGGAATAATTAGTACAGGTTTAGGCAAGTCATAGCAGAGCATCACAAGGCCCAATACCTATACCCTTATGAACACATAAGATGATGCTAAGTGAAATGAACTCCATGTTCTGGAAACAGTTGTAACTACTTTCAACGTCCTATGTGTATCTGTAGCTTCTATTATTGATGATGTTCTTGTATCACCTTCCTGTGGTTGTACCTACACTATCTCTGTAATCTTATCTGAGTATATTGGAAACCGTATATACTGGTATTGGAAGTAGGAAATTGAAAGGGAATACCAAATTTGAGAGACACAGGGTAAAAAAAAGATAAACAACTACAAAAGCAATACTTACAAAATTGTTTGGTGTAAGTGAACTGAACACCTCCGTGGGGGGGGGGAGGGAAAAAGGGAGGAGGGAGGGGGGTATGAGGGACAAGGTAACAAACTGTACAAGAAATGTATCCAGTTCCTAATGTATGAAACTCCAACTTTTCTGTACATCAGTTTGATAATAAAAATTTGAAAAAAAAACAGTTGTTGATGAAGAAGATACTGAATATTAGCCCAGTTGTATCATTTGTGATTTTATACATTTTGCAAAATACTTCACTTAGTGAGCCTAGGCATTTGGTTTGTGAAATGAGATCAAGAATGTCTTTCTAGGATTGTGAACATATTAAATATAATCACATTATAGCACTGAGAGATTAGTAGGTGGTAGATAACCATTCTATGAATTTGTCCCCAGTAGCATCTCTCTCCCTCCCTCTCTCTTGCTTTCTGTATCACTTTAACACACACACACACTACACACACTATAGCCAAATGATATGCTAAGAAAATTCCCAAAACCTTAAAACACTTACCTTCTGTAATCTACAGCCTATGACTCTCTTGACAATAGCTGGGAAGGAGTGAGGGGCAGTGATGGATTGGGGAATTCTCAGACACAAGGGCCCTGAGCTGGGGCCCATGCCAGCATATGGCTTTGGTCTTAATAACTTTCCATTACATATACTTCCTTTGGCACCACTGAAACAAGGTTTGATTTATTTTTGATGGATCTTCTCCACATCGGAACTCTATTGCTTTCCCAACTGCTACTGCAACAACACCTGAAGTGATTGATTTTTTTCCCCACTGCCATAAAAGCATTAGATGATTTTGGATTCCAGAGACCTTTTACAGGTTCTATTGTTTGATAAGTGAAGGCAGTTGTTAAAAGATGTCTTTCTGTTGCTTTAACTTTTGACATGCTCCTAGAAAATCTATATTTGGTAGCCAACAAGATGTCTGATGCTTTATAAGTTTGTGGGATGTGCTGACAAATTGAAATTTGTGACATTGAAGCAAAATTGCCTGACATACTGTAGTGGTTCTTTGTTTGTAGGTGTTACTTATTTAGAATGGGGTGGGTTTATTTAGATTTTGTGGGTTTTCACAGGTGAAGACTGCTCCAAACAACGTTGCAGTGACCACATGCACCTTTAGGTGAAGCTATTCTAATATTCTGGTATTTTTGTCAGTCATTAAGAAATTGTAAGTATAAATATAGGTATCCAAGAAAATATTGCATTTGACCCTGACTTTTTTCTTTTTCTTCTTTTTTCTTGCAGTGCCAGGGTTTGGATGCAGGAATTGTGGTTTACTAACTGGGCTCTGCATAGACCATGCCTCCATCTCTTTGTGGTCAGGTTATATTTACAAAAGAGTCATGCATTTTTGTCCAGACCAGGCAAGACCACTATCTTCTTGTTTTTCTTTCCCTCCATAGCTGGAATGTTAGGGTACACACCATCATGTCCAAGTTTTACAGTTGAGGTAGAGCATTGCTAATGTTTTTTTCTTTCCTTTTCTTTTTTGCTTTTGGTTTCTTTGTTCTGGCCTGTACTAAAATTGTGATATCCCAATCTCAGCTTTCCACATATTTGGAAAGACAAATGTGTACCACCTTGCCAAAAAATTTGATATGAAAAGAGTCTATTTTTTTTTTTTTGCCCTGCTTGGCCTAGAACCACCATTCTATTGATCTCTGTCTACCAAGTAGTTTAGGATTGTAACTATGAGCCACAGGGTTCCAGCTCATTGGAATTTGACTTCAACTTCTGATCCTTATAATTCAAGGTCTTATGGTTGTGGTTTGAAATGTCTCTTAAGAGCAGATTGACAGTACAAATTCATGTCAAAAGTGTGCATTTAGAGAAGACGAGCTAAATAAATTTGGCATGAAAATTGGCAAAGTTATCTGTACCTGTAGACTGAGATTTATGACAGTGAGATTTACCAGTTAGAGGATCTGCCTGAAAGGGAATTAAGTAATGAACTTGGTGGTACCAGTAACATCCTGAAAAGATAGAATATCTACTTTTGTTTGATACAAATGCTACTTTAAGGTCTAAGGCTTTCTATTGATATTTACAATTATTTGTTAGTACTTAGTGATTTTATAGACTCTTGCTCTTTGGAAGGACTTTCTGTTAGATTAAATGTATCTCTTCTAATGTTAGCTATCTATTTCTGAATTTTAATATATATTTTTGGGACATGTGATGTACTTTACATTTAGATCTGATGTCAATTCTAGTCAATCTGGCCAATATGTACTTATAATAAAATTTAGATCACTTTTCACTTAACCGTTTTGTAAATAGCACTGAGATCTCTAATTTAAGTAACATAAATGATGATTTCTTCCTACTGTCCCCTACTAAGTATTATTTGTTCCTAAAATATTCTATTGTAGATTTCGAAGAGGATTTAGACAAGCAAAAACAATGTATCCAAATCCTATTAATGCTTATTTAAGAGATATGCAATTGCATAGACTTTAAGACTTCCAGCATGATTTTATTTCTAAAACAAGAACACAAGTATTGTAGTACATAGGTTGGTTCTTAGAATAAACCTATGATGAGTCATCCTATAAACTTGGATTGGGAATTTAAGATGTGTATTGCAATTTTCTCCTTTGTAAAATGTGTTTAAGTCTTCTCTTTTTCATAATGATGTTATAGAATTAAATTTGCTTTAAAATAGGGGAAACATTAGTGCTTTTTATACATCATGCAGAATTCTGTAACAAATGTAGTTATTTAAACCACAATATTGATCTTAAAAGTATCTATAGGACAGAATTTGAATACCAAATAAGATTAAATATAATATGAATATTCAGTTCTTTTTTCAGTAGAACATAGCATAGATACACCCTGACTATCTCCTCTAAACACAACCTAATTATCCTGAAATAATTCAATGAGCAATCATAAAGAAGTCTGAAATGTGGAAAGAAATTGGGCTGGATAGAGACATAAGTGTCTAAGAGGCACTAATTATATAATGCATGAAGAAATACTTCTTTAATGTCTTTAGTTCTATTCAGGTTTTCTTTTATACAAATACACTGTGGTTGTAGTGCATTAAGCTCAAGGCTTCTGTTTTTGTAGAAAGTAATTGAAATCACTTCTGTGTCATATAGGAATTGAGAGATGAAAAATTTTAACGTAACTGTATTACCAACCCACAAAAGCAACTAAAGAAATAGTGATTTTTGTATCTCCTTTTGGAAGCCACAAGCCACATTCTACTAATACAATGTTCTAATGATATACTACATGCTTTCTTCTATTACATATTATTAAAAATTCAATTCAGTTTTATAATATATATTGTAGGTAGCAAATACAAGTTTTCAGGTCCTCGTTTTTACTCTTGGAGTAAGTGAATGTTAATTTTGCATATTGTCAATCTGCATTTTATTTGATTTTATGATATTATTGTTTAAGACATAAGTTTTCTTATGGTACCACAACATATCTGTAGCAGTGAATTTTACACATGGTGAAACTAACCTTCAAATATTATGGTAAAACAAAGACATTTTAGGATGCAGAGAAACTAAGAATTTTCTCAGCAGAAGGTATATTCTTAAAGAATTACTAAAAGCATTTCTTCAACCGGAAAGGAAATGATAACTAAAGAAAAGCTGCCATCTATTTACAAACTGGGCCCAGTCTCAAAATGTGGTATATATACACAATGGAGTATCATTTGGCCATAAAGCAGAATTCTTTGTAAGAAAGTGAATGAAACTGGAGATCATCAGGTTAAGTAAAATAAGTTGGGTTCCAAAGGACAAGGGTCATATACTTTGTTTCATATGTGAATGCTAGAACTAAAATTTAAAGCATATACTAAGCCCACACACATCTTTGCAATTGTGGGACCATTAGTGTAAATTTGTGAGTGGAGAGGAAAAGGGAATGTTAGTCAGTAAATAACACAGACATACATTTTAACTCTAAGCAGTGCCCAACTTCCTCAGGCTAAATAAGAGATGATTAAATCTTTACTACTTATCTCCAGAAATTAAAAAAAGGCAATAAAAATGGACTAACTAGGGAAAGCAGACACAGAAACCATGCATCACGGAACTTGTAGTGGTTACCAAACAGTATGCAATAGAAAGGACAGATGGGTAGCTCTATTTTCCTTTAATCAGAAAAATAAAAATAAACAATTATTTCTAAGATTTGTAAAAGTAAAAAGAAACAAATTAAAAAGTTTCAAATTGTGTCAACACTTGAATTATAAATTAGTTCACAAAGAGCAGAATTTGCAGCTTTGCCAGAGGTAATTCTTCAACAAAATAACAAATATTCCTGGGGCCACTAAAGAAGAAAGGTAATGACACATGCACATAGCATTAGAAAATATATCTAATAAAATATGTCAGTGACTAAAATTATATAAAATATCATATAGGAACATATACTAGTTTGAATTAAATATTAAAAATTTAGGGCCACAATGCCAATTGCTAAATGCCAAAAAGGAAAAGGAACACACATCTCTCTCTCTTTCTTTCACACACACACACACACACACACACACACACATACACACACACTTCAGAAAGCTAGAAGTAGAAAAGTCTCCCACATAGAAAATTAGCCCTGAAATCACTTCCAGGATTGAATAATTTCATGAGAATTTTCAATTCTTTGAATAAAATATTATTTCACATACCATGTAGACTATATCTATAGAAAAAATAAAATATTGCCATAGCATATGGCAAAAATATTAAGCTCACTAAATACTGATAGAAATTTGAGACAAAATAATGGTTATAAAGATATATTTTGGGCCTGTTAGAGTGGTTCAAATGATAGATCCCCTGCTTAGAAAACATAAGGCCATGAAGTCAAATCTCAGAAACATCATAAAGAAAAAAAAAGCTTTATAGTATGCCTAGTACCAATGGCTTACCTTTATAATTCTAGTTACTCTGGAGGTTGAGTTCTGAAAAATACCAGTTTGAATCCTCCAGGGCAGAAAAATACACCAGAACTCTTACCTCTAATCAGTAAAAAAAAAAAAAAAAAAAAAATCTAGAAATAAAAATGTAGCTCACATAGTAAATTACCATCTCTGAGAGAAAAATTAGGGTGTCAAGGAAGAGCAAGGCCTGGTGTTCAAGTCTTAGTAGCCCCACAAGTCCAAAAACAAAAAATGAGATAAGTTAATTTCTGACTAGAGTAGCTCATGACTGTAATTCCTGAACATAATAGGATGAATATGGTGAGTATGAGGTAAGCTTGGGCTACACTGCTGGCTAAAATGAGCCTGAGCTACACAAAGAAGTACTATCTCAAAGAGGACATATATAATAAAGAATATCAATTAAGTAATGAAAATCAAATCCAATACAACAGAGCCATCATCAGTAGGAGTTTAAATTGGTTTGCCAAATACAACAGGAACCTTTAATATATTGTTCTTTATAAAACAATTCATCCACTCCTGAAATTTTAATTTAAGGGCTTAATTAGAAATGCCTTCAACTGCTAAATAAAGATTTCTTTATTACATGTTTATAATAACAGTGATAAACTGGAAAAAAGATATGCCTTACTATAATTCCCACATTGTCTACTATGAGCATGTTTTGGGTCGCATTATTAAATATTTACATAAATTATACATTAGAAAAACATGTAATTTTGATAATTAGAAAACCATATTAATATGCTATTATAATGTTAAGTTTCAGATATAATTTTATGTTCAAAGGGAAAGAAAACTATGCAGAAAATTAGAATTGTCTACTACAATGCATGTACTGTAGGCTTCTTTGAGTGTTCCTGGAAAAACAATCCTAAAATAAATTAATATTGCTGAGAGAAGGTAGTTGACTGATTATAAAGTATTTTCCCCATTTGCAGGAAAACAAACCCTGAAACATCAATTAGTTGCCAAGTACCACTTAAATTTTTTCTACTTTGCTTATTTCTCTGAGGGAGGAGGTAGCAAGTTGAACAAGAAATGTACTCACTGCATTACATATGAAACTGTAACCTCTCTGTACTTCACTTTGACAATAAGGAAATAAATGTAGTGTCATCTCTTCATACCAAAATTGTTCTACTTTTCCTATTCATAGTACATTTTACACTACTTACATAGTTTCTTTACATATTGCTCAAGGTCATGGTTACTTGCTGCTCTTTCTGAGTCTTACCAAATAAGCAGTTTGTTCTACTCATGACCTAGAGCACACTGGCTGACATTGAGCAGGTACTTGATAAATAAATGTTGATTTAAGTGGATCATTGGTCAGGATCTTGGTTCATGTTTCCTATACCTTTCTTTCAGATTTCCAGTTTTCTAAGGACTTCACAGTACTCTCAATCTGTGGCAACCAAATAATCATGATGTGTCAGGATAGGGGCCCAGTTACAATATTTCTAAACCATTCTGGGTATGTAGGCCCTGTTTCTTTGTAACTCTTTTCTTCTACTCAGTTCCCTGTTTCCCACCAATTTTGTTTCTGCCATTCAGGGAGCAGCTTTAGACCTCAAGGGATAAGAGTATGCATAGTCTGTTTCACATGTTTACATTTCTCATGTTCTGCTAATGACAGCCATAGGTAAGCACTTAAAATTTTCGAAGAAAAAAAAAGCTACATCTTTCATTCTAGTATTTTTCCTTTATCAAGAGTTCTGATACATTTTGAAAGTGCTTCTTAGTAAAAGCACTGCAGTGGGAGTCCAAAAGCTCCAATGGCTTCATTGTTTGGATTGTGCTGGAAGAGTCAGGATCATGTAGTTTCCAATGAATGTGGTGAATCTTAGAAGACTGTCTTTTCATCAGGAACATGGTATCTTATTCTGAATATTACTTAAATAAAGCAGCTGTCAAAACCTAAGGACTGCAACATTAAGGAATACACACTGCTCAGAAATACTATTAATATCCTGTGTAAACTTGGTGAGAAAAACATTTGCATTTTTTCCAATCAATAATGTAAGCAGAGTAACATAGGGACATGAACTTCCTCTTGAAGGGAGGCAACTCTTTCTATCTGTACAACTACTGATTCAAAGCTGATTTGTCTTATGTCAGCAAGAGTCTTTGTCTCATCTGCTCAAGGAAGTGGAAGTGGCCTTACATTTGGCCTGAAGAATGCATGGTCCACAATCAAAGTGGCTTAATGTTCTCCACTCAAGAAGGTCAGGAATGGATGGCAGGCTGGGCTTTCATTCTCAGTCAAATACTCAGGACTTAGACTATACGTGCCAAGGAATTAGCCTATATTATCCAGAGAAAATCAACAAATCCTGCCTCAAACATAATATCATGTTTATACTACTTGATTTTGTTGGGTGAAACATATTTTCCTTTTCAAAAAATGATCCTCCAATAACATGTACCATAATATTCACATGATGAAATTGAAATCTGCAGTTTTTCTTGAGAAGAGCATGTTTTTAATATAACAATGCTGAAAAAAATGATTTTGCAAAACAAATCCATAGTTGAGGATGTGAAGTAACTACATTAGACATTGCACATATTACACAAAGCCCCCCTCACAGTAGATGACCCCCAACAGTGTGTCTGATGAGTGTTCTAAACAACACCCAAAAGGCTTACAGCTCCCCTCTGCATTTATAAGTCAAAGGCCTAATATCCTTTCTTATTCATAAAGTAAGATGCATAATACATACATATACATTAATATATATGTGCATAGGTACATGATTATGCAGAAAGAGCACAATTGTATTTGTGTACAATTGTATTTGTGTTAATCTTTGGTTGATGTGGGGAAAATGCACGTAAGAGAACGGAGGAGAATGAATGTTCTTTTTTTACCCTGTTTAAGTTTTCAAATCAACACAGGGAAATTATTTTTTTCATGGTTTTCATCTCTGGCTTCCACATTTAATCTATGCCTCAGGATTTTGTGTTTGACTATTGACAAATGTCTCCTATGTGTGGACTTTCAGGAACAGGTTGCTTATTAATTTGTCTCAAGGTTATCTAGCTGCCTTGTCTCTAAATGTAAGATCAAGTCAATGACCAATGGTTTTCAGGAAATGTCTTGACAAAAACCACAACAATTTATTCAAGACTTAGGGAAAAATTTTTACTCATTTAGTTGTGTATTGCAAATACGTATTAAGCATATGTTATAAGATATCATGATGAGCTTTGGAGTTATAAAATTAATGATCACACTGTTAGTTATAATCGTGCCAAATGAAGACAGAAAACACTTTTCTGGAACATCAAACGCAGCTTGATAGAAGTCTATGGTACTTGGTTTATTTAGTATGCATTTACCTTTAACTTCTAGAATTTGGGATCTTATTAAAAGTATCTTTCTGAAATAATGCATCAACATTTTTTTCTCAGCTATATTTACAGAACCTTTAAAATTAGAACTTCATCACAATTTCATTTGAAAATTATTTAAGTCCTACTGGCCCATTGGCTCACTATGATTAAAAAAAATGCCAATATATGGATCAAGTATATTTAAAAATTTTGGGTAGTTCTGAAGTCACAGCTATATAAAATATTTTGGAGCAAGATAATTTTATTGTTCTTTTCTGTTATTGTAATAAATGTGAGTATATTTTAAAAACTCAATATAAAATATATAAATTTGTTAATTCTGAATTCAATAAAAAATAATCACAGTAGGCTTTTCTTTTTCTGTAAGTCAATGACTCACGTTCCCTACAATAGAGCTGTATATTATCACTTCTGATACGGATTTGGTCTGTGTTATGAAACTGAATTTGTCCTAATTTTCTCATATTTGGTAAATATATGAACTAAGAAAAATTAGTGTACTTTGCTGGATTTCATTTCTCAGAATTAAAATAGGAAATAATATGTCTAAGATATTTGACATGGTGATTGCACAGGCTGACTCTTGAAATAGTATCAATCCTTTTGCCTTATCCATCTGAACTGCTGCCAAGTATAATTTAGATGGTGGAAATAGTTGAATCAAAGCCATTATGGAGTTAGAAAATGACATTAATATACAAATGTAAATGGTAACAAGCAATTCGTTTGAGCTCAATAGACTCTTATCTATTACTTTGTGTCTACAAGGAGCTCTCCCCTGAGGACAATCCAAGAATGCTGAGGATACAGTCCAGTACCATCTCGTCAATGCTTTGTCCATTTTACCCATAATGCCTCCCAACTCTCATTAAAGGCATCCACCCTTTTCATTTTGCAACTTCAATGAAGAAAATTAGCCTTTCATGGGCTTAGGAAGACTATCATAACTTAGGTCTTGATTTATTGGGTGCCATTTCCTTTTGGGGAGACATGATTCTATGAAACTAAGGTCAAGGAAGAACATGGAAGATCACACAGTTTAAACACAACCAGTAATAATGTGAGACTGGATGAAACTTTCTATCAACTGAGCTCTGTGATGTACCATGAAAGAATTTACAAACTTTGTTTCTGGAATTTTTTTAAAATTTTTATTGCCTTTAAAAAAAAAACTTATGCTTGATTAACATGGTATGTAATAAATATGTGAATGAAGCAAGTTTTCTGTAAGCATAATAGTTGGGTGATTCCTTTTCTCTAATTACAAAGTGTTATAGTATGTGATTTATGTTCTCATACTATGTGTTTCAGAAATGTATACAGTGTTTCAGGTAAAAAGTCTGTGCTCTTTGGTTTTGTTATACCACAGAGGAATGACAAGGTCTGGCTTTTTGGTTGAGATGGAGTCATACTAACTTTTTACTCAGATTGCCCTCAAAATTCACCCTCCAGATCTCCACTTACCAAGTGGATGGAATTACAAGTGTGTGCCACCACACTTGACTAAAAGAATCTTTTGGGATAGTCTGTAGATTCTAGATCATTGGCTTGAAAATCTGTACTAAGACATTAATTCAAGTTAGTTATTGATAAGATACCTTCTGAATATCTCAGAGAAAGACAAAATATCCTAGAAGCCTTTGTTTCATGATATCTCACATTGTTATTTGTGCTGGCTCCTTGTTTGGGACCTAGCTGTCATCCACAAATAAATTACTCCCTAGCCAGTAAATCACAAAACTCTCCTGAGCTTCTCAAAGAAATAAAACAGAAATGATGAATCTGTAGCCTTAAGACATTTATTCAGAGGTATCCATTTTGTTTAGGGCAATGTGGATCTACTTCATGGAAAATTAGAATCATTTCCTTAATTCCAAAAAAAGTGTTTGGAAAGAAATACAAAAGAAACTCTTCATTCTCTAATTGCCATCTAACTTTGAATCTCCTAATGAAATTAACCATAAACAAAAAAAACCAAACATGATAACCCTTGCCTTGGTTTTGAGTAGCCAGTATCACAGCCATTTGAAAAAATCAGAATGAAAGAAACCACCTCTTCATCCAAGCAAAATGAAGAGGTCATTCATCTTCTTTCTCTCTTTTTTGCTTTCTTCAATTTCAGAAACAAGTCCAGATTTTCTAGAATAGGGAGAAATCCTACTTTTTCATATTTGAAGAGAAAAGTGGAGAAAGTACTGGCAGTCAGGGCCATCTATCTTAAGTGACTCGGATAATAGTTTTAGAGAGTGCATTTTTTTTTTTTCCTTTAGAGACTCAAGCCCAGATTGGGAGCAGCTGAAAGCCTTTCCTCATTGACAGTGTCTAGACTCGCTGGGGAAATACATTTTGTCACTGTGTGCTGATTCCTACATGAGATTAACCTTTCTCACTAGTGTTCAACAGCTTAAAATTCAGCTGGCTAGTTACAATAGTCTATGATGGCCAAACATAAATCATAACAGTGCGACAGCCCACAAGTTATTACATTAGACATTGGATGAATTTTGAGGGAGGAGGAAATTGTGGGGGGTAAAACCTGAAGAAGATATTTTTACATGAGTTAACTACAAATCCCTGAACACTTCATGTATGTATTCTTGGAAAGAAATAGTTAGCTTTGTGATACCAAAATGATATAAATTAATCTCTGTAGTGCATACCTAGTGACAATAGATTTAGCCTGAGGACTCTCTTCAAAGACCTTACTGAATTGAAATCAATATGACTTTTTAAATAAAAATCTGAAAGATTAATATTTTATGTCAGTGTACATTGAAATTGACATTTTGTTTACCCCAGTCCCCAATACGAACCCTAGAACCACATGTATCTTTTATTGTACATGTCGAGAGTATTGTAAAGAATATATATGAATCTCTCTGGCTAAAAGAGCCCAGTTTTAAGTTCCTGAAAATAAATAGTTCAGTAGATTTTAGTTTCTATTTTCAGTGATGAGAATATCCATTGTTCCTGTGGAACAATATTGATTAGGTCCTAGTTTTGTCTTTATCTGAGCAGCATTTTATCCTTGCAGAGTTCTGGGTTGTTGGTTTTGTTTTTTGTTTTTTTTTTCTTGAGTTTTCCTCATAAGGTGAATGACAAAAGCTATTATTTTCATAAAGAAAAGACCACTGTCAGCTTTTACTCAAGGTCAGTGTGCATTGTTGGCGGTCACCAGGGCTTATGTTTCCAATACAGCATCTGCCTTGGAAAGTAACTGAGGAGGGCATTTCAGAAATGAAATCCTGAAATTCGGTAAACCACTCCTAATTCATATGATGGCAAACCACTGCTCAGGAGCCCAGGAAATGCCATTTGAGTTCTGACAGAGACCTATTAATTGTGTCAAGATTTTTATTAGGCATTAGAGAAAACATAAAATTAAATAAGACACGGTCTTGCCCTCAAGGAGTTAGTCCGCAGTGACTTTGCATGGTGGATGTTATATTAGAGTCACCTGAAAAGATTATAAAAATGACTGGTACCAAGCTTCCAGCAGGAATTCTTATTTGTACTGTGTACCAGCTAGGTTTGTGGGGGTGGCAGGTGAGGAAGCAGTGGCCTAGACTTTCGAATCTGAGTGCATGCAAGGGTTGGTTGGGAACTTTGTTGAAGTGCAGACTCTGACCAAGCAGTCTAGAATTTTTCCTGACATGGCATTTATAAGAAGCTGAAGAAGATATGAGATAAGGGGAAAAATCTATCTATCTATCTATCTATCTATCTATCTATCTATCTATCTACCTATCTATCTATCTATTGATACACATATTTGTCCTATCCCTTCATTCCAAAGAAATCTCAACAAAGCTACATCAACCACAATTAGGTCCACATTCAGTAAAAATATTTTTAAACTAAATAAATAGAGCAATTTCCTCATTATTATGTAATTTGTAGAAGAAATTAGCACAAAAGGAGAACTAAGTAATGCAACAGAAAGTGGTTAGGGCCAGATCAAGTGACTATTGCCTGTAATCCAGCTACTTGGGAAGTAGAAACAGGAGGAAATCCTTTAAAAATAAATAAATGAAATAAAGAAGGCTAGAAAAATCCTATCTCAAAGAGTGGTCCTTGTATGGCAGTTATAACCGTAATTTCCATTTTATGCAACGACTTTGGATATGTTTCATTCCTTTATGCTACAGTTACAAGACTGCATTCATTTAACAGGCAGAACTTAAGACAAGCAATCAGAGAGTTAGGGACACATCTGGGGACCTCCTCATATATTGTCTTAGGGCTCAATTTTCATTGCCTGGTCTGGGAAAAATACAACTGAACTCTTTAACCACTTTTCCATTTTTCAGTTTGCACAGTGTTTAGCTTTCTCTGTAGAGGGTTCTCTTTCCTAGTTCTGTGCTGTCTCTCTCTAGGTGCCCTCTTTCTTTGTAGTTAATGCAAGCATGACCAAAATTTCCAGCACTCAGCTCCTACAGTGCCTATTCTGCTCAGTGTCCATGCCTTGCTTTGTACAGCTTCCTCACTGCCAAGTTCCCACAGCGTAGACTTCTCCAAGTCAACTCCTGTTGTGTTGCGCCTTCCCTAATGGCCTGGACAAGCAGCTTTCCCAGCATACAGCTCTTCGTAGTGTATGAAGATTGTCCATGGTGGCCCGATCCTTCTTTCACTAGCTTTCCTTTCGGATAATTTCACAGTTACACAGTGGTTTGCCTTTAATAAGACACCTTCAGACTACTTTTGGAGTACAAATCAAACCACAAAGAAATCACACTGAGACAGGGGTGTGATTTATGGACCAGAGGGAGCTTACTGGTGAAAGTGCTGTGTGGCTTACAATTGCCTCAACTTTTAAAAGAAAGCTACACCATGTAGAGATGAATTAAAATCTGCCTGTGAGTAATGAGGACTTTCAAAATTAAGGAATCTGCCTAGGTACTATAATTGTAATAATCAAAGGAAAGGCTATGTACTTGAATTTGGGTGGGGGTGAGGTGTCATGCCTTGAACTTTGGGACCAGGCTATCCCTAAGCTCTTCTGCTCAAGGCTAGCACTTGAGCTACAGCACCACTTCTGACTTTTTCTGTGATTAATTGGAGATAAGTGTCTTGTAAACTTTCCTTCCTGGGCTGGCTTTGAGCCATGATCCTCATACCTTAGCCCCCTCAGTATCTAGGATTACAGGCATGAGATACTAGCACCCAGCTTGTGCTTGAAATTTTAGCCACCTTCATGAAAATAGACATAATCAACAATGGCAAAAATGATGTGAACTCTTGTCATGAATTCATAAATGCCAATATTTACCTTTCTGTCTTTCTGAAGAACTGGAAAGAAAGGAGAGCTCTGTTAAAAAAAGTTGTTGCCAATAATTATGAATTGGTTATATTTAGTGAAAGGGACAGCAAAAATTGCTATAAGGAAATATTGGAAGCAGTATGAGTAGAAAAAAAAAGGATTGAATTTCAGCTCCTTTAAACGTGTCCTGGGTTCTTTGAAGTGATCAAGGACATGATTGGAGGTTGAAATGTTCCCTTTAAAACTCATTTTGACATTTAACTGCCATCATGATATTATTGAGAGGTGGTTATCTAAGCATACAATCTGAGCCAATTGTGACCATGTAACATGACAATTTTTCTACCAATTTTCAATGTGCAATCAGATGTTTGTCATATACTTTGTTGTTTCTAATTTTGGAGCAACTGGTCTTTTTGCTTTAGGACAAAATTGTTCTTTTTTGCTAAAAATAAACAATTAAATAAAGCATTTCCTTGCAGATTTTACACAAAATTGAATAGTGGCTTAAGATTTTCTTAATACTAATTTATAGTTTACATAAAACTTAAAGCATATAGTAGATATATAATTATTTGTCTAGTAAACCCCAGTTAATATATTATATATATACATATATATCCACAATTAATGCTAATAATTCAAAATATGTGGCTGTTTTATTATTCCAACAATGCTACTATTACTGCCAAATATTTACCCAAGTTGTATTCATATGAATTTTTAAAGCATATGTATTAATATTACAAGAGTATTTTCTTCCATGTTGGAACTATGTGTTTAATGATTTTTAAAACATTCTGCAAGTTTCATGAGTATTTAATTTGTATAATTCCTCATTTATCTTTAGTCCAGTTAAAATAAAGCTTTCTTATGAGATTTTAGGAAGTATCACATTTTCATTCCATGTTTTTTAGGTAACAGTTACTTATAGTCAATAGCTAAGATAAAGGAGGCAGGGTTTATTGTGGCTCAGGATTTCAGAGGATTCAGTCCACACTCACAAGGTTGTGCTGCTTTTGGACAGTGGTGAGGTGGAATAATGTGGCAGGAGGCACATAATAGAGCCTACTTCCTAAGGTCCCAGTGGTTAGTGCATTCATTATGTTTCTGCAGTGAATGATTAAGTCCTTTCTTGAGCTGGTAAACTAAAGTAAGGCAAATGAAGTTTGGAACTGAGAAATTCAGAGAATTTAGGACTTGACTTCAAAGTCTTTACATTACAGTTTCCACTAAGAATATTGTTGATTAGGAGTGATTGCCAAACATGCTCATGTCCCTTCTATTGAGAAATGTCCTTCAACTCCTTCTCTCAAGTCTAGATACACCTCAACCTTGCTTTCCTCTTGCAATTCCTCATAGGCAATAAGCTCATGTTTGTTTTATCAATGAGTTCACACTGCTGATGTTTGGTAAGCCAGCTTTAAACAACATAAGTCACTAAGACAAAGTGAGATATTTATCAAAGATAAAAACATGATTCTACTATCTGAGGTTTAAGGGAAGAAAGAGGTAAGCAAACTTTTATCTTGTGGGAAAGAAAACTTTTTCTTCAACTCTTATCAATTCTTAGTTGCAATAGACAGATTAACGAGAGGGAACAAACAGGCCAATTACATGTTACCTTAAATATACACAGGAAAGTCTGGGGAAATGAGTAATTTTTAAGGAGGTGAAATTAAATTAAGCTCATATAACATTGTCAACAAAGAACAGTAATTTTTTAGGGAAGCCGCAAGCTAAAGGATTATGAATAATTAGGGAGCGAAAATTTTGGGATAGGAAAATAAATGGGAATTGAAGAATAGTGAGGTTTTTTTATAGGTTACTCCGAATCTAAAATTAATGTCTTCAGAGGTTGACCTGACATAAGGTAAGACAATAAAGGGTAGGGAGTTTTCGAATTATTTTTTCATTCTGTAATACCCAAGATTCAATTCAGGACTTTGTGTTTGGGAGGCAAATGTTCTACCATTTTATAGCATGCACATTACAAGCCAGGGTTTAGTGAGTGGGACATTTTTTGGTTTCCCAGATCTCTACATAAAAAGTATATAGATTTTACTAAAAGGTCGAATTGTGAATTTTTTAACACTCTACTGATAACAAACACACAAAAAACTTTTACAATACATATAGCAGATTTATAGATTGTTATTTGCTTTTTGTGTGCATGCCAGATTTTCTTACTAAAGTCTCACAAAAGCTATTTGATGTTTGTTTTCCAAAAATTTTAGGCACTGCTCATGGCATTCATATTGGGATTTGATTAGGAACTTAATTAAGGCTTTTACTACTAAAAAGGAAAAATGTCACTCCCTAGGTGCCTAATTTTAAATGACTGGCCAATAAATTACAATGTAACTAATATTTACAGGCATGCAAGTTTTCTAATGCATTTGTTCCTTGTTTTGGTTAGCTCCTTCTAATTTTAAAAATAGAATCATACACCACAACTTAGCCCCTTTCAGGAGTGTTTTTATCACAGAGGAAATGGATTGGGCAAATTCACAAATGGTATTCACAGAACTGCAGTAGGAGGTTTGGGGATTAAAAGCTGGAACTGAACTTTTATCTTGGGCAATTAGTAGGCATTGTGAATTGAGAGTCCTCAGTTAGTGTCTATTTGTTCTCAGGAAATTACAGCTCAGAATGAATACTGGAACCTTTGGTTTGCCAATCTACAAGGCTTTGTGTCCAGTCTTCCACTCACAATCAAGCACTTCTTTTGTTTGTCTTCATTCACTTCCTGAATAGTGGATTTGACTAGCAAATGTCCTTTGCTGTAGACCAGAAGCTTCCAGGAAAGTCTTTTAATTCCTGAAGCAATTGCTCTTTTGTAAAGGATTGGTTTGGTCTATAGTGCTGTCAATAGTGTTTAATTTTTAAAAGATAGATAGAGTTCAGGTATTGTGCCAGTGTCATCATATACTGTACATCAGATTTCATTCTACTCAATATCATAATGATACTAAGAAAATGGAAATGATGATCAGAAAATTATATTTTAAATATGATTTTCTTGTTCTTATTAAGGTCTTGTACAGAGGAGTTACCATTTCATAAGACAGGTAATGAGTACAGTTGTTTTGGGACAATGTCATCCCTTCTTTCACTATGCCCACTTTTCCCCTCCCATTCATGCACAACAAATTGAATAGCTCATTTTCTACATATTGTATACTGAATACTATGACTGTGCTTGTTCATCATTCCTTCCTCTATTTGTGCACCATAAAACAAACAAGCAAAAACAAACACTACCAACAACAATAGCATCAAAAACATGTTTCCATTTCCTGAAATTCATTTCATAAGTAGTATTTTAAATGTTTAGAGGAGTTACCTCTTTTGGTTCTTCCCCTATGAGTATTTAGAGAAGATCACATTTTCAAAAATCTCCTCTGGACATTTCTTCAGATTTTATTTGCTCATATATTTATAATATGAAATTAGTAGGTACATCTTTTCTTGGTAACAAAGTATTCATTTTATAAATATCTACATCTTTGGAAGTCACAGTCCTTATTAAGACAGTAATCTGTAAATCAGAAAGGGGTGCATTTTAAAAGTGATATGTAGGAGGAATTAGCTCAAATCTGGTTATACATGAACAGAATTTTTGCACATAACTCCCTCACAGGTTTTTAAAAAAATGTACCCTTTTGTATAATAATATCTGCTTGGAAGCTAACAAACAAGAACAAACTTTTCTGTCTTTTTTAGGTTTTATCTTGTCTTTGCAACTCAAATTAACCTCCTGGGTTTTTCATACATGAAAATCTACAGACATTTGATAATTGTGTACATGTATGATTGCTTGCTTTTATGTTTTATTAGCTGCAAAATAAAAAACTTAATATAAAAAATTAATATAATGTTAAAATTTTGATAAAGTAAATGAAAGCATAATGTCTTTTATTGATCTAAAAAGATGTCTTTTATTTCCAGTGTTTACATTTTATGTTGTCATATTTTCTATAAATAAATAAATACACAAATAAATGGTGTGTCAAATTTCAAATCATAAAACAACATTTATTTTTTTGCTTTTGAAATCCTTCAGAAAAATTTTGATCTAACTATGATTTGAATCTCTTTAAACATTTTCATGTGTTGAGAGTTTAGAGAAAAGTTATTTGGAAATATTTTCAAATATCTTTAACAACAAGAGATTATAACATCACAGACATAGTGAGTGGAATTCAACATAGGGAAAGAATTTCAGAGATCAACTTGTGTTAATAACTAGACTCATTCCAAGTTCTTAATACCCTTGATGGATTTTCAGTAAACACTTAAATGGTTTGAGTGACCATTTTAACAAGAACAGAGTATAGTATCTGTGTTAGAATGAGTTTAGCATAGATTTTTACAATTGTAGTCATTTAGTTATATTGACCAAACAAAGCTCAACATGAAATCTTCAAAAGAAAATGAAGTATGGTTTTGTTGAGATGCTACTAAGACAACTTGAAGTGTAGCCTATTACTGCACATCTAGATACGACTATATTCACATATGTTCGGAAGGATTATTTTCCATGAGAACCATTGTTATGGGAATTTGAATGTATGTGTCAGAGAGAAACCAGATGTAGGTTTGTTCAACAAATCAGAATGAAAATGCTGTGTAATCATGAATCAACACAGTTACTATGTTGGGAGACAGATCATGAGTCTTAAATTTGTATAACATGAACTTGAATTCATATTATATAGGTATAATATTAAGTCCATTTAGTGATTAGATAACCACAACTGAAATTTGACTGTGATTATCCTTAATTCTGTGCACAAAAGGCAGGCTGAAGAAATCGCTCAGCTGAATTTTGCTATCTTTATTCATAGGGTTTTCTCATTGTTACAGGTAAGTTTTTCTGGCTTAAAAGACTTAGGCTTGATTAAATTAACCTTATTTTATTTATCGCATACGTAAGGAGAGTTCTTACAAGATCTTACAAGTAAACTAGATTTTAATCTAAAATTGAAATCGAATCAAATCTAACATGAATGTATAAATATTTAAAAATTACATTTAATGTACATAAATAGAAATGTTTATTATATATTTGGATGTATAATCCAAATATATCTAATGTTTTTATATAAATATAAATAAAATCTAATCATATCAATATAATGTAAGTAATATATCAATATAAATACATAATTTTATGTATAATAGAATACATAATATATGTGTGATATATGTAATATATAATATATACTATAATATGTAATTATATTGATATATATTCCATATATTATGTCATATAAGCACATGATATATATCATATAAGTATATGATATAGAGATATATAAGTAATCAACATAAATATAAGTAAAATCTATTAATGCTTACTTTCCAAAATTATTATTATTAAATTAGTATATTTAAATTGTAAACCAAATTTACATGCAAATATAACTCTAACATTTATAAACAGTAGATACCAAATCTATTTAATTTTTATTTTAAATTTGCTCAAAGCATGCTAATGTGAGCCTATAGACAACATCATCTAGCACAAAACCTTATTTCTCTTTTTTTAATAACATTATTTATTGTCAAAGTGATGTACAGAGGGGTTTACAGTTTCATACTTTAGGCCATGGGTACATTTCTTATACTATTTGTTACCTCCTCCTCATTCCCCCTTCCCCCCTCCCCCACAAAACCTTATTTCATAATAAAATGTTCTCATGCAACTTATTCAATATCGACCATAAAAAAGGACATATTCAATGTCTTTTTAAGAATAAGAAGTGAACTATTGTGCTCCATTTCAACTCTCATCTTCTATGGAGTGAGTGAAATTTAATGTTCACAAACAGGTTAAATTCACGATAGTGACTCTGTGTGGTCCCAGAATGAGAGCTTATGTTTCTTTAAACAAGGGTAGAATACTTTTGCATGAAGACTTGGTTAATAATTTATAGTAGAGTAATTATCATTTACTTTCCTCTCTATGACTACTTCTGAATCACCTCACTAGTATGGAACATGTAGGCCTTCTAAACTTACACTTTTGAAAGTCACAGGAATAATCTTTTGGGATTGGCTTAATGAAACTAATTTTGATTTGTTAGTTTAACTAATCCTTCTCTATTAAAGTGTCCCCACAGTAAAGACAGAGAATGGGCAGAGTGCCCTGAAAATTTTTCTTATTCGTTATATGTACCCCACTGGCAAAAATAATAAATCACAATTAATTATAGATATTTTTAATAACTACTTCTTTACTTATAACTTCAAATTCATTTTCAATGTGATCTTAAGTTTGAGTCAATGCTTTTGATGATCTTTTTACTAGTGGATTTGAGCTCAGATAACATGGAAAATATAACCTAATTTGGATATTCTAATTAACAGAACAACTCACCTATGTGAAGTTCTTGACTCCTTATTTACATACACTATCATTTGAGGTATTAATATCTTAAATTCTAGTTCCTTCACATTCTCTATTTTAATGAACTTTGCTTCTAGTTTATATCATTTGTCTATAGAGTAATTAAATATTGGATCTGGCCACCAGAAATGAAAGGTCACAAACAAAAATTTTATTTTATTTTTTTCAAATTTTTATTATCAAACTGATGTACAGAGAGGTTACAGTTTCATACATTAGGCATTGGATACATTACTTGTACTCTTTGTTACCTCGTCAAACAAAAATTTTAAAACCATTCTTTTGTGACCTTTTTTAAAAATCCTTTGAATTAACTCTTTTCAGGAACCTACTGCTTTATCATCAAAAGTTTAATCCATTGGAACTACAGAATTTTTATTATCCACTTATCTATAAGCAATTTCCGGATAGTTTTATTTGTCCACCCAGTATCCCTTCAGTAGTTTTTTCTTTTTTTACTATATTCATACACCAGAATATCTTATTTTTTTATGCCATTGTGTTTCTATCCAACTTCCCTCACTAAATCAAATTCTAATGAAGTTCATACCCTCTATGCCTTTGCAAGCTGAGCAACTGATTATTCCTGGAAAAGAAAGTATACTCATCATTTTTATTGTTCTTAAGTCACAGGTTTTTGTTTTTCATCTTAATAATTGCCTTTACCATAACTACTCTACTTACTTAATTCATCACATGCATGCCATTCTTATGTGGCTTCGACTCCTATTTTATGTCCCTATCAAAAGCGCAGAGATTTTATGATGCTAAACCTTTTTTATGTTACTAACTTTACAATTTACCTGCAATCAACTCGCTCTCTCTCTCCCGGCCCCCTCTCGCTCTCTCTCAAACATTTAATCCATTTTTCCTCACATTCTAAGTAATCTCAATTCTACTTTCTTAATCAGTATTACCTCTTACCCTTATTTCCAATTATCTAGCCCCATTGGTCTTCATTCCATTAAAAAATTAATAAACACAAAATTAGTGCTTCCTTTCTTAGAAACTTAATAGCTGTTCTGTTTCTGAGGAGGAGTTCATCTCTTTCCACCCACATAAATGGTTCAGTTGTTATGTTCTCAGAAAGACATTCCCTGGCCATTAAGCTCAAAATGTCTACTTGGTCACTGATTGTGTCATGTATTATGGAGTTTCATTGCTATAACAAAATGTTGGAGATAATTTAAAAAAAGAGAGAGAGAGACGAAGTTTATTTTGGCTCATGGATTTTGGGGTTTCAGAACATGGTCATCTTGATGCTTTGGGACATACATAAAATGGGAATGCAAATAAAGCAACGTTCTCCTGATGATGTCCAGAAAGTGACTGAGAAAGCTGGGTCGAATTACCCCCATTTCAGGGGGTATCCCCAGTCCCATCTCCCATAAACGCATTAGGCTAACACCAAGCTTTTAATAACCTAGTCCTTTGGGAGACAGCCTACCTGTCTCCCATATAATACAAAATATCTATAATTCTGAGAATAACATAAGTTTAACATTTATTTATGAAACATAACCACCATAAGCCTGAACATGAGCTTCACAAAGTAAATTACTTATCTGTGTCATTATTTTATACCCATGGGATGAATAATTGGATAATCATTGGATCATTGATGAGACTATGGTTTAAATCCCTAGAGTATGCCTTTTGTAAAATTTGCTATTAAAATCAAACTAACTTTACAACTTGGGGGAAAGTGAGCTTGGAGGTGGGGGAGGGAAAGTGGGAGAAAATGAGGGAAGGAGTTACACTGACAAGAAATGTACTCATTACCTTACTTATGTAACTGTAGCCCCTCTGTATGTCACCTTTATAATAAAATGAAATTTTAAAAGTAAAAAAAAAATCAAATAATTTCCAAAGTTCCATGACCTTTAGTCTGAAATATTGTGAAAAAGTACAGTCAACCTGGAATTATTCAATGAATATGTGCTATATATACATTTATTTATTTCCATATTTACTATTCATTATTTTTTCATCTTGCCACCTCATTAAGGATTTTGCTTAATGATCAGGATTGTGTCACTGTAGCTCATCTTTCTTTGGCTCAGGAAAATATTTTACAATTGACAAGTGTTCTTGAATATCAGGGATCTTGTTCTAGTTCATCTACATTTTTCTACTACATGCGCAACTCGGCATGTGTCCTGACTCACCCATTAGTTCCTTTGGGATACATTTAAGAAAATGTCAATTTAATATAGTAAATATGAAAAAAAATTCCTTTAATTCCTTGTAGCTGGTAACTCTAGTTTATTTCTATTACCTATGGCATCAAATAGAATACTAATAAGTCTAGGTACCTCTAATCCTGTGGTGTATTTGCCATCTTTCCTTGGAAAAGAGTGGGTACATTTTAATTTTTAATGTAAGGGCAGAAAAAAATCTCTAAGCATAGAAAAAAATTCTAGAATAGCAAATGAAGCAGTAGTTGCTCTACATGACATTTTATTTCTGGATGCCTAGAAAGATCAATGTGCTTGCCTGCAGCTCAGGAATTAATATCCCTAGCTATGAAGGAAAGGAAACAGTGCACAGCAACTTGTACTTTTTGCTAACTCCTTGTCATATGTAAAGTAATAGCAGGGTAACTGTAGAATAGGTGTCACCCTGGAGATATAGTGTTACTGTATCTTAACAATCACTAATAACTATAATGCCTCAACTGGACTGGATATTTTTGTTCAAATACTACAATTTCTATTAAGCACATGGGAAGCAGAAACTGAGCAGCTAAGCATTTTTTAAATGTATTTTGAATAGTACAGAGGTGATCCTCATTCCTTCTGACCCAGTGAAAGGACTGGGCTGGACTTTCAGACTGAATTTTGCCATTCTTTTACTCTGCTCAGCAATTGGCTCATGCATGTGGTACATCATTTATAAAATGCCAATATCAATAATGTTTACAATGAGGAAAGTGTTTTACGAAGACAAATCTATGATATGTACCCTTCGTTATCCTAAAGAATATTTATTCAATGTTTATGAGGAATCAAATTATTCTAGGTATTACATCTGTAAAGATAATTTTAAGTTGCTTTTGATAACCAGTATGATTGCAGTAAAAATATTGCTATATTACAAGTGCAATGATAGAATACAAGTATCTAATTAGAGAAATCCAAGGTTTTATTTCAACTAAGTAAAACTAGATCTGCAGGACACTAGATTGTATTACACAATCTGTAACTCAGTGACATATTAGGAATTTGAAATTTTTAAAACCTCTAATATAAGATGGTATTCTGAGTATATGAATTAGCATCAAAAATCTCTTGAAGACCCCAAAGCTAACTTAGTACAGAATGGAGTAAATTCGCAAAAGTATAATGTTCTCAGGGCAACAGAGGGGTCCAAGGCTACTGGAGACTTTAGTAGCTGTTGAAGGAGTAATTGTAAAGCTGGTGAAGGAAACAGTGTGTGTAACCATCGCCTTTGCTATGATTTAAAGGAACCACCACAGAGGGAGTGATCAGAATTTTATTTTATTTTTTTGCACTTTTCATAATAATATAATATTTTAATTCTTTCTCATTATTGACACTAAACACCTACAGCAATCTTGAGAGATGAGTTGAATTTTCTTCACTTTCAAGGTGAGAAAATTAAAGGTCCTCCCATTCTTGTATTTAAAGTCAACCAAGTGAATAAAGAAAGCTCAAATCTCACTTATTTGATTTTTCTTTCATTATTTCAATATATACTGAATACTTCCTACAACCACAGACACAGTTCTGCAGAGTGGTGGTGTTATGTAAGAAAATTACATTTTTTTCTTCTCTTTGTGTTATATTTTTCAGAACTTGAATGGCTTTTCTAATATCTGATGCATGAAAAAACAGAATAAAGTGACAAATGTAAATATATACTTGAATATAGAATATCAAATATATTCATTTACATAAACTCTGTAAAAATTCTTTGAATGTAGGCTAAGTGCTCAATATAGTGCCATCACTAAGAATATTTTCAATAACCATCACACTGAGATACCTTATCCATTATAACTGCAACATAATAGATTGGGAATGTGTATTATTTTGACTAATGAACTTATAAGCAAAATATATGCATGACCATTTGCATTTCTCCATGATTTCACCATCTGTGGCTACTGTGAGCTTCATATTAATTTATAGATATCATTAAATTTCTTAACTTAAAAGAAAATCCACATAATTATAAATAATATTTAGAACTGTTTATCATGTGTTCTTTTCTTTCCTATTTTTAAATTTTTTGTTATATTTAAATAATTATAAAAAGGAGTTGCCTTTTAACAAAGCAGTTTATGAATGGAATATCTCTTGAAAAATGACACCATTTTCAACATTCTTGAGCCCAATGCACTCACAGCCACTAAAATCACTTTTTTTAAAAAAGTTTACCAATGGCCTTTTGGCTAAATGCAAAATCATTCACCACTTCTCATCTTAATCTGGCCATAGCTTTTGTTGTATCTGCTGAGAGGAATCCTCTTTGAAATTCCTCAGTTTTCTCTTGTTTGTGAACAAAGTCTCTTCTGTCTTCCCTCTAAAATGTTGAATAATTGAATTTAGCATCTAAGGCCAACTGGATAGTTCAGGATAACCTCACCATGTCAACACCCTCCAGTTAATCTTAGCTGTTGTTTTCTCCTTCTATTCCTTCCTTTCTTCGTCCTCCCTCCTTCGCTCCCTCCCTCTCTTCTTTTTTTACTTCTTTTCCTCTGTTCCCATTACTCTTTCTTCTCTCTCCTCTATGCTGTCTTCAGTCTCTCATTCTCTCTCTTTCTTTTTCTCTCTCTGTCACACACACACACACCTACACATCTACATGCTTTTTTTCTATCTTGCTCTCTCTTCTGTGGTTTCCATGTGTAAGGATTACTGTCTTCTGGCTTGGAATATTTTTCCCAGCCTATAACAAATTCTTTTATGTCTCTGCAATATATTCATATTCCTGTAATTCCTTTTCTGATCATATTATGTATAATCTCCCATTTATTATCAGACCCTATTCATTATCTCCTTATCTTTATTTTTATCCACATTCTACTTATGTAAAATAATTACAAGTGTCATTTTAGTACTTTGATTTTTTAGTTATTTTTTATAGTAGAATTTTACATTCAATAGGAATAGTTGATTTTTTTATCAATTATTCTTTGCCTTTAGATCAATACCTATGTACTTTAGCTTAATAACTAAAGAAATAATTGTTGAATTGCTATTACCAAATATATACAAATATATTCCTGTACTACTTTTACACTCCCATGAGTAGAAATTTTACTCTTGGCTTCCAGATAAATGAATTAACAAACTCATAGCATAAAGAATTTTAAAAAATTGTGCTATCTATGGAAACAGTCTCACCTTAGTAACTATCTAGAGATAGTTGTATATTGATATTTGTTATTTTTTCTGATTTATATTTAAATAACAATGAAGAAAGCCTTCATATTTCTTAGAGAAAGTGTGTTTAACACATTGAGAAAAATGATACTAGTTCCTAAAATAGTTTCAAATGAGTAGATTATAGCAAGATGAAAACAAACTTCAGAACTTTGTAAACTCTGGAGTACTAAAAACCAGTTTCCTTGGGAGACCTTCTTTAAGCAAGGAAGGTTAAATGATAGCTTTTGTACATAAATTATTTTGAGTTGTACTGATATTAATTATAATGTATATCGTATCTACCTCCAAATATATTCTTAGAACTTTCATTACTTCTCTTCAGTCAATAGGTTTTACAATTTGCTACTGCAATTTTAATTAGGACAGGCAGATTATTTTTAAGACAGCTGAATTAAAATAATACACTGGCATAATATGAAAATATTTTTAACCAATAGAAATATAGTACAGTTTGCTCTACCCTTGTTTGAGTCATTCTAATATTTCCATCTGTACACTCTCAGGTGTTGGTGTTTGTTATTGTTCCCAAAGCCTTTCTTAGATCTCTGTTCCTCTCTAATTGTTTTGTCCCTAACTGAAAGGAAACTGGTGGTAGCATTGATCATTGACAAATTTTGGATATCTGTCTGTCTATCGTGCAGATCTTCATTATCACTCTTCCATTTTTATTGTTTTTTTTAAATGGTTCCCACATGATTTCCAGACCACATGGACAAAGAAGTTTATTATTTTGTTTTATTTAACTTATAGATAAGTAGTTATACAAATGTGTTTTAAATCAACATATCAGTTTATGAGTATGTGGCATCTTGAGCAATGTCACTCCTTCTATCTCTCTCAACCCTATCCATTTCCTCAATTTACCTGGTTCTGTTTTCACATATATACATTTAATGCAATGATTGTATTCACATACCTTTTCTCTCTCCATTTGTCTTTTTCAACAGAGTTTACTACCTTGTTTCCACTTCATTCTAATCCTACAAATATTCACCTGCTCACTTTTATTCTAATCCTGTTTGTCACCATCAACAATATATTGCTGAACACTTACCTTCAAACATTTCTTGAAAACTCTAACAGCAAATCTACAATGATTTGTGTGATTAACTCTAACCCAGAAATAACACAATACATCTGCCACTTACACATCTTTCCATTGCACTTACTTTAGTGTCTATTATTGGTAATCACTGGCAGTTTGCTGTCATTGATTTCAGTAACTAAATTTCTTCTGTGTTTACCTATAACTCTCTCCTGGATGATAGGAATTAGGTAGGTGGAAAAATGTGAACCATAAATGAAGAGAAATGAAAGCATTTGCCAGATTTGATATTTCCTAAAAAACAAAGAAAGTTAAGGATGAACCTAGAATCACTAAGGAAATGCAGCTCAGCAGTTTCCCAATTCCATGTTCTGTATTATGAGGTTTCAGCCCTTTGTAGGAGTGTAAACAGATGGAAAATATGCCCATTTCATCATATAAAACAGAAGCCTTCCTGATTTAGATGTACACTTTTTATAGATGAAATCTGGTTCTTTTTTGTTTTTGGTCCCAAAACCAGTTAATAAAATCCTCTTAGTTAGTAAACATAGAAAGATTCTCATTTTAAAATAATAATATTTAAGCAAGTATTTAAGTACACTCACAGAAAATGAGTAGGAGAATGTTTTTGATGGAACTTAGTTTTCACCCAAGCATAGAATGAACATTAAGAGTCAACATCTTTTTCTATATACTCTAAGAAACATATTGACGCATGAATTAAGATAAATTCTTATGCACTCAAGAATGTTAATCTTCACAATCTGTTTGCCACTTGTTAAAATTTAATCACATCAATGCATTATATTAAGTGTACTTGGTTCTTGCAGAAACTATCTGGAGCCAATACTTCAAGTGAAGTTTTCTCAATGGTAACACCTATCTATTTTTCTGTGTATAGTTCTGTTTGTTGGGTTTTGTTCTTTTGCCAGTCCTGAGGCTTGAACTCAGGGCCTGAGCACTGTCCCTGGCTTCTTGCTCAAGTCTAGCACTCTGCCACTTGAGCCACAGCACCACTTCCGGTTTTTTCTATATATGTGGTGCTGAGGAATCGAACCCAGGGCTTCATGTATACGAGGCGAGCACTTTACCACTAGGCCATATTCCCAGCCCCCGTGTATAGTTCTTTACTAGGAGAGAAAGGTTTTTTTTTTTTTATTGTTGTTGCTGTTTTTTGTTTGTTTTTTTTTGCCAGTCCTGGGCCTTGGACTCAGGGCCTGAGCACTGTCCCTGGCCTCTTTTTGCTCAAGGCTAGCACTCTACCACTTGAGCCACAGCGCCACTTCTGGCCATTTTCTATATATGTGGTGCTGAGGAATCGAACCTAGGGCTTCATGTATGGGAGGCAAGCACTCTTGCCACTAGGCCATATTCCCAGCCCCTGTTGTTGCTGTTTGTTTGTTTTGTCTTTTCTTTTTTGGTACTGTGGATCGAATGCAGGACGTTGCACTTGCTAGGCAAACGCTTTGCCACTGAGCTACATCCCAGCCCAGGAAAGTTGTTTTGTGGCTTGTACTTAGAAATATCCCTGGCTTCCACTCATTACTTTCTAGTAACACTCTATCACATACACCATTAAGACAAACTGAGTGTTATCAACATTACATCCTTCCTTGGCTGGGGATAAAGTATTTACCCTCAGTTGAATTCCATTGCTGTAAGTTAAGAAATACTACCTCATATATCATACTTCACATCTAGATTATTTAGATTTGATTTGCGTGTGTGTGTGTGTGTGTGTGTGTGTGTGTGTGTGTGTGTGTTTTGGGAATTGAGCCAAAGTCTTTGTACACTCTGAGTTCTAACTCTGAGCCTTACACCAGCCACTGGGTTTGATGTTTCTAAGTGCAAAAAGAGTTTATTATATACCATTAGAGGATTCTGATACATAAACTTTTAGCACAACAATGTGTCACATTAGCTGCTAGAGGCAGGGATAAAAAATATCTATAGTAATTCCATTAATTGTGAAGCCCTGCAATAATCCCATCAAAGTGCACTCCATCAGGAAGTATCTCTGGTTTATCTGTACACACAACATGCCTTATCTCTCATTTGAATTAAAGTAATACATTATTTCTACACCCAGTGGTCACTCCTTGCATTTAAATACTTAGTAAGCCCAACATACATGTTCTATACGTATCTTCACATTGTGAAATGAGGAAGCTACCCTCTAATGACATACCATTTGCAAATTTAATAGACTGATGAGATATCTTGTCTGCTGTGTTCTTATTAAATTTGAATATTGCCCTCTTCATCAGAGTTCTATTTTAATATCTTGATTGTTAATAATTAAACAAATTTTGCCTCTGAGAACACAATGGTAGATGATAGGTAGATTAAGAAATAAGTCAGTCTATGATGCAAAATACAGGGAAGTTTAAGCAAAATTTAATATGTAAAGTGTATGAGTACATTATGCCTTCTTCAATTCAGAATAAGCAAACAATTCATACTGAAGTGTGATTGTAACTTAATACCTTCTTTATTTGCTTATTTTCTTCTATGTGAATTCTTTCCTCTCAAGTTGACTAGCACTGTTCCTTTTTCACAACCTTACCTCGCAGATCTTTGTTGCACCCTTCTTTCTTGAATTTCTTCATGACAATTCATTTTGTTGAGTCCTAAGTGACTGCTACTGAGTGCATACTATCTGATTATGTAATGCTGTGTGGTGGAAAATTCTCAGTAGCCCCAACATTCCTACTTCGATGATTTTCAGACTTGACCACTCAGAAATGCCCTTCTTCTTAGTAGTATAAGGAAAATAAATATTTTGTTTTATAATAGGTTAACAATTGACTTCTCACTTCAAAACTGCATGATTTCTGAATAACAATATATAATGATTAGGATTTAAAAAATGGAACAATCTCATCTCTTCTTTGTAATTGATTAATTAATGTTTCCTCAAGTATTCAACAAATAAACCTCATGTTCTCTGGAAACATAGAACTTTTTGGATGAAACAAAAAAAATGTCTCCAATCTTAGTTTTTCATTATCCATCATAGTATTCCTTACAAATGTGTCATTTGCTCAAGTGAAATATCGATGATTTCTGAGAAATATCCCATGGGTTTTGTGGGAATCTGTCTAATCTTCCTGACAGCCTCTCTTTACCTGTTGCTTCAGTTTAATGTATTGAGACTCACAAGTCATATTTCTAATTGACATTGGGCCTGGGTGCCATCCTTGAATTCTAGCATTCTACCACTTGAGCCACAGTGCCACTTCTGGTTTTCTGGTGGTTAATTGGAGATAAGAGTCTCATGGACTTTCCTGCCTGGGCTGGCTTTGAACCATGATCCTCAGATCTCAGCATCCTGTATAACTAGGATTATAGGCATGAGCCATCAGCACCCTGTTAATGCTTACTTGTTAATATTTGAAACAGAATTTTATCTACAAATTTGATGCATGAAAACAATATGTATATACATTTAAAAGTGCTTTAAAGTATCATTATCATAACAATAGCTTATTGTTATGGTAGGAAGAAATTATGGTTCAAAGAAGCTCATAAAACAAGAACAACAACAAAAAAGGGTAAAGGATGCCTGTGTATTGATTCATTGTGATTCCAGAAAATTGCCTAACAGGTCCAATCACACAATGTCATTGTTGGATGACTTACTATTGACTTATTTCTGAAAGCCAATACACACCAAGTTTTCTTGTAGATAGAGATTCAAGTAATTTCTGTGTAGTAGAAAGATATAGTATCAGTAGCTACGGTTATATTTTCCATAGGTTTTTCTGTTGTTGTTTTTTTTTTTAATTTTATTGTAACCAGGTGGTATTCAATGAGGAGAGAAAAGTTTTTCCCCTCCAACTGCTGGCCTTTGGCCAAGATGATGCATGGCCAGAGAGAAGGGGTGATCCCGCCCTGCCCTGCCTTACCTAGGACAGAGAGGTGTGGCCAGGTGAGGCGAGGTGGCTGCCTCTACATATGCCAGTTACCTTGTTAGTGCAGGTACTGGGTGGAGACTTTAGACAGGCAGGCAGGGCATCTGCATGGAGCCCTCCCTGGGTGGACTTTACAAATTGTTCCTGTGTTGACAGGAAAGCAAGAGAGCGGGGAGTTGGCCAGGCCCACCCTTTTTATAATAATCTGCTCTTGCAAGAACAAACCCAAGTCTACCTGACCTAATGCCCTCCAAGGAGTCAGCAATAATCCATTCAACCTAATTACCTCCACTGTTTTGCCTCTTAAAGGATTTATCATTTTATTACTAGTGTATTACCTCAAGCCAAGCTTCCAGCACATGCAACTCTGACAGTTTAACTAGATACCCACCACAGTTAGCAGTGAGTTTCAATTCATCCTTGAATATTTTATTGGCCAAAAATTATTGAAATAACTCTTCTCTGTTGACTAACCTAGAGAAAGGGAAGCAGGTGCAGTGTTCTTGTCAGGTAAGTACAAATATCCTTTCAAAGCAAAGGATGCAACAGTAAAATATGGATACTGGCGGTCCTCACTGCCATCTTGGCATCTTAATTGACAATGGGGATTTTTCACCCCTTTCCAAAGAAAACTCCAGAGATGATATAGTTCATTTTTTTGAACTGCAGATGGGTCACAGATTGGTAGACTCCTGGAAATCCCTACCCTTGGTTATTAAAATTCCTACCCCTGATTGTTCCCCCTAGGTAACCTCTCACATTAGTTAAGCCTTAATTAGCTTGTTTTGCCCCATACCATATGACATCTTCCTTGATGTAGTTTTTGCCTTTATAAACTTTGTGCTAGCTATATTCGAAATTGCAAGTGGACATGAATCCACTTTTAGTCTCTGGCTTTCTAATAAGACTTCCAATTTGACCTCTCAGTGTGGCACTTCTTTGTAGATTGTTGTGTGAATTCTCACATAACAACAGTAATGCATGAAATGTGGAGATGGGCAACTGTTTTTTTTTTTTCATATTCTTCAAAAGTTTGGTTGTTTATGCCAGTACCAGTACCAGAGTACTGGCCTAGGTACTGTCCCTCTTAACTCTTTTGCTCAAGGCTGGCACTCTACCACTTGAACCACAGATCCATTTCTAGATTTTTGATGTTATATCCCTTACTTGTTGAGAAGATGAATATACCTTGTCTATGTTATAATAATCTGAATATGAGAGTTAAACTGAGATATATTCCTTTGTAGTTAGGGGGGAAAATCCCTGTCGTTTCTATAGAAGTAATTAGGCAAAAGCTAAATAGTGACTCTATTTAAACTTAACCAACATTGCAGAAACTCGACTTTTATGTGGGATTTGAGTATTGTATTATCCCCATTGTGAGGAACAGAAGATTGGGACTTAAAGAGTTTTCAATGGAGTTTTCAGTGAAGAGCTATCCCCAATGCGGTTCTGCTCCAAGTCCTATTCTACATTTCCTCACACAAAGGCTGTGTTTCCTGTGACTACAACCAGCCAATGACCAGATAGGCATAGTAGACATGGTAAGGCAGACCCAATCCTGAAGTCCCTGGACTCCTCAGATACTGACTTCAAGATTCCTCTTGGCTTTTGCAAACTTTCCTAACAACATGCCTGTCACTTCTCTTTTTCCCTCACCCTGGGTACTGGGAGCCAATTATTATATAGTAAATTATCTGAGAAGCCACATTTTGAAGGATCAAATCTTGGAGTGTGTGTTAGAGCATAAACAGTCTGCAGGCAGCCAGTTGTTACAAAGGCCTGCAGCCCACAAACACCCTTAACACTGTCAGGAAACAGACCATGGAGGAAAGCAAGAATAAAAACTATACCAACAAACCAATTCAGCTCCAATAGAGAGCTGACTTGGGATGCCATGGTGACTGGAGATGAGCCAGGAGACAGGACACAGGACAAGAAGAGAGAGATAATGTGGCACAGCTTAATGGCACCTGGGCTGATCTGATCCTAAATAGGGTCAGGTCAGGGGGCTGGGTCACAGGAAGCTACCAGTCCCAGGCACTTGACTGACAGGTTCAGTAACTTATGGGCCAAGTGCACACCCCTGTTTCTAGGGACTCAGGAACACCCATCACCTGGGGATGGGATTTCCCTTCCTCTAGGAATTGAGGCACATCATCAAGACAAGATGCCAGATAGTGCAACTTGCTATGTGGCCAAGAGAAAATATATTGTACAGTGGCGTTAGTTACCATTACAAGAGCCAGATAATGACTAGATTTCCTTTAGAACAGGGTCACTCTCCATCATTCTCTCCCATTTTTCCCCTCCCAACTTTCCTCCCCCCAAATTTCATAGTTTATTTCCAATGTAGTGCTTAGTGGGATTCACTGCTGAATTGGCTTGAGTTTAAAAAAAAAATCTTTCTGTAGGCATATGAGTGTGAAAATTACAAGTGTGGGAAAAGTCCATATGCAGAATATTTATTTGGAGCATTAATTTCTTGGTGAATTTCACTTCAGTAAAAAGTATGCCCTTTTAAATCGTTTTAGTGCCTATTTTGCATTATATTTGCAAAAGAAATGTTATTTTTTAAAGTAGTATTAAGTGAAAATTAACTTTGGCAATTTAATATATAATAATTAAGGTTATAATTAGAAAAAGATACCTGGAACTAAAAGACATATAGTTGAAAAATTCTTTGTGTGCAACAGGATCTAGATAATTTAGGGATCTAATAATGGCTTAATGAAGCTGTAAAAATCACCTTTGGGCTTAAAATTTTTTAACCTAGAACTTTAATTTTAAGATTTATTTGCTTTCAGGACGTCGTTATACTAACTTTGCTAATAGTTGATCCTCAATTCAGTCAACTAACTCTGGCTGTCTATATGACATATATGATATCAGGAGTAATCAGTACATAATATCCCACATTCAGAGACTGCATCAAACTGTCACTTACTGATAGAGTGCATGGATAAATTAGCAAGGGTTTAATTAGCCAGGATTTAAACCCACAGTGCCTGGTGTTAACTCCTCGGGTTAGCCACTCTCACTTTTTTTCTGTGGTAGGTTCCACCTACTAAACTACTAGATACAAGCAGAATACAGATCCCCATTAAAACGTATTTTGTTAAATAAAAGTTAATATCATTACCCTTTTCACCAGTATGGTCTCTGTTTTGTGTAGATACTATATTTATTGGTACCTCTCATTTGGAATTAGGAAGAGAGCATCCTGAATTATATAGTATAGGTAATTCAGGATGCTCTCTTCCTAATTCTGGATATTTCATGAAATATTCAGGATTTTAAAGATACTCAGAGTCATAGGTACTTATGTTCCAAGAAGTAAGAAAAAGGAAAATAAAATATCTAAGCAACTAGTTTGTTTATTTGGTTCATCAACAAAGTTAGTCATCAAGTGATAAACTATGACTGATTGTTTCCTAAACCAAGATAAATAATATTGAATTCTGAAACCAAGTACTACTGACATGTTGCCCACAAATAAGTACCAGAGCTCATATTGTACAGTGTCATAGAAATCTGGTAAGCGTCATCTATTCCTATTTTAGACATAATGTAACAAAAAGACATGTTTAATCAAAGACTGAAATCCTCATTTCTCTACGTTTTCCAACAAAGCCATTGTTAAATTGAATCACATCATAATCAAGCAAATAAAAGTCAAGTCAAGTAAAAAACCTTTATATTCCTAGAAAAGCAGCACCAGGTACTGACCACCAAACAGCCAGTATTAGAATCACAGCTCTACAACATAAATGTGCTCTGTGCAAGTGACTAAATCTCCTCTTTCATTTGTAATATACCAGTAGTAACAAGACTCACATTACAGGGTTGTAATGATAATGAAAGGCATTACTGGCTGCATGCTAAGCATTTAAATAGTAAGCAAAGTATAATGATTTACAGGTTTTTGATACAGTGATTAATGTTATTATGTAACTGATTTGTATATTTAAGAGAATCATTTCAGGGCAATTGTTTTCTTTTTTTTTTCTCCTCTTTTTTGCTCATTTTTGTGCTAAAGACCTATAAAAATGAGTAGTATTTTCCTTTTCTACAGGTTGAAACAGAGCACTCTCAATTCCAGATGTATGAGCATATTTCTCCACAGAACAAGCAGCTCTCCAGTGGGCACCAGCTGGGCCCCATCTAAATCCAATTCAATTCGAACAGTATTTACATGGAGATAGCATCACATTCCACAGGATGAGGCTCAGATGCCAATGACAAACATAAGCTGTGAGCTGTGCTTCAGGCTGACCGGACATAAATCATAGTTCCCACAACCCTCTCCTTGGGTTCCATTAATACACTACAGCAGCTCACTGAATGTAGGAATACAATTCCCCTTTATTAGAACTTTTGTTTTTGGAGGGGTGGAGGAAATAATGAGATGGGTGATAGATAACAAGCAACAGATGGTCTCTCTGAAAATATCCCAGGAGCAAGGGCCTTCATGGAGTTGGGGTACAGCCTGTTCCTGTCACAAGGGTGTATTTTGTAGTTCAGAAACTCTTGATCTACATAATTCCTGGATTTGTCTGGGACCTTCTTCTCATTGGGCTTATTCATTAGTTGCTCTACTCTAGACTCTCCTCTCTGGAGATGAGGACAAGGGAGGAAAAAGTAGACCTTTCATGATGATTGGATTTCCTCTGGAGACCAAACACTATCTGCAATTCATTCTAGATTCTCACCCAATTAAATAACAATAACAACAAAAAACTTTCTGTCTTCCAGAAAATATCTACATATTTAGAAATTCTGAATTAGGACCTCGGGCAAAAGATAAATATTAAAACCACCATCAACTTTGAGGGTCTTTGTAGCTCTGTTTCCAAAATGGGGCCCCAAATGAAATATCTCCTCTTGCTGTGGTCAGTTAGAACATTCTGAGTCCTAAGTGCTGTGAGGTAGAAATTGTGGAGAAAACCGAAAATATGATTTGATAATGTCACACCCACATTTTGGTTTTGGCAGAGGATGAAATTTCCAGTGTCTGCTCTTCCTTTCCTCTTGTAGTAGAATACTTTCCTTCTCCTCCCAACTTTTGTAAGGGAACAGGCAAGAACATAGTTGTTTATTTTATTTCATAGATTCTCTTTTATGGATGAAATTTGAAAGCTGGAAATCATTTTTTGTGAAGGCTTGTCACACTTTCCTTACTTCCCATTTCCTTAGGCTGGAACCACAATGTTGTATTAAAGAGCTAGCTTCAACTTCACAAATAAAAGCAACCTTAAGGAATGTTGCAGCAATTAGAGTAAAGGAAATACATTCTCTAGAAGATGTAACGCTGAGCCATCTATGGATCTTTGAACATCCAACTACATTTTGCTTTTAAAAAGAAGGTGAAAGATTCCTGCATCTTCTTTGAGCTTTTTCAGTAACTTAACCTGTCCTGAACAGAGAAAATCATCTCTCTGTCTATTTTTTTAATTGGAGATTAAACATAATTAGTTTAAATGTCGGGCTATTATAGGTATCAAAAGATAGGACATAAGAAAAACATTTAGCACTGAATCAGTCATATTTTTAACTTCTTTTTCTAAGTATAACATTACATTTATCATTAGACTGTTCGCTTCTTTTTATATAACAATATTTTTGCATGAGTTTCTGTGCTGTAAGATTTTTAAGTCTTTCAATGGAAATACTCCCAAAGATAAATAAAATTGTCAATAGTATAATAGCTAAAAATTATTGTATATATATTTTCTAATCCTGGGGCCAGGTCTCAGGACCTAAGCACTGTCCCTGGCTTCTTTTTCTTCAAAGCTAGCATTCTACTTCTTGAGCCACAGCACCACTTCTGGCTTTTTCTGTTTTTGTGGTGCTGAGTAATCAAACCCAGGGCTTTGTGCATGTTAAGCATGCTCTCTACCACTAAGCCATATTCCCAGCCCCTATTGTATGGATTTAAGAATAATTTACTGCACTTCTTGTGAATAATTTTGAGAAGAATTTCTGGTCAAACCAGCTTTGTAAGGTTTATAAACATGCTGGCTCATTTTCATGCTTTGGAAACTTGTAGTTTTTGTTAAACAGAATATGAGCTGGAAAATTCCTACAAAAGAAATTCTCCTTTAGTCTTTGACACATTGTGTGCCAAATAATACGTGACCTAGAATGCATTTTTATTATGATACAAATCATTACCTTCCAGAATAGGTATATACCCAGAATATATTTTAATATGCCTATGTTGCCCAATGGACATTTGGGAATGTGTGTAAATGTTGCCGTGTTTTTGTTTGCCACAATAACTAGGTGGTTATGAAATTTAGTGGGCTAGGAGTCAAGGCTCTTTGACATATTGCAAGATGGACATTCCCATATAGTTCTTCTCTTGCTCCTAACTGCCTGACAATCAATTTTATCTACGATGAGACTGAATAGATTTCTCTTTCATCCATTTTAGAGGATGTGTGGATATTTGTAGGGCATGTATTGATAAAGGCTATATATGTTGGACCTTGAACTTGAATGAAGAGTGGGCTCATTTGGTACTCTCTTGGGAGTTTGGTTTTCTGACTGAAATATTCCTAGGTTAAGTATTACAAACATGACTATATTTAAAGACTGCACACTATGAGCATTCACATCTTACAAACATCTGATATGCCCCAATTAAGATTTTTCTTTAATATTTTTGAGATCTAGTAATATAGGTAAAATTGAAACCAAAGCAAACAAAATTCCACATTTTTCTTAATTGCTGAAGATATTTAAAGAATAAGTAATAATGGTATACATTCACACTTCTTTGTTTTCACTTTGCAATGAGCTGAGAATGCCCACTTTCTAAATCCTACAAGAACTTGTACATCTCTAGCACATCTTAAATGTGAGAGAAATTCGTCACTCTTGAGGCATAGGATTGACAGTCCATATTCTTCAAGGCCTAGCTGCTCTGTCAACAGATATACTGAAGTCTCCATAGCTGGTAATCTTGGAAAAATAAGTGGAATATTTTAGCACAGATGTGAGGTGGCAGCACAATGAATTGCTATTTGTTGTTTTCATCAGACTGGAAATGTTTTCCCTTTATGTTTGTTGGGTTTCTTCTGTTTTAATTATTTAGGTTTCAACCACACACTACATTAAAAGTGTCTTCCACAAACACAACTCCAATCCTTGGATTCATTAATGATCCAGTTCCAATTTTTCTTAATTTTTTGACTTTCTATATCAGGATTCTGTTTTATTTCTTTCTCATTGTACTTAATTCTCACATAACATATTTGCTTAAATATTACCAGAATCTGTGGTTTTGTCATTATTGATTACACCATGACAACATAGTTCAGTGATAGGCATCTGGTTTGTAGAACTTTCCAGGAAAACAGTACACAAAGCCCTCAGCAACTAAATCTGAATAAGTGATTACCTCCCGTGACAAAGCTACTTATACTATCAGTAAATATAACATGTGTGATGATAGTATTAAAATGAATAAAATATTGGTGATATCCTCTCTCTATTTCATGTTTATTCAGGGCCTTTTCCTGTCAGATGTGGAGGGAATGTTGCACAATATTCTAACATGTGTGACTCTATGCCTCAAAATGTTTATATCTGGATTCTTCATTATTGTTAGCTTCCTAAGGTGGAAGTGTGACTACAGTAGAGACATTATAGAAGTAGATGAGATTCCAGCAAGGGAAACTAGGAATGTGACCAATGTGGTAGTCAATGGTCACCAAACAGCAGTCCTGTTAAATCATGAGAACATAACATTTCTAAATCCTCAGGGGAAAAGAAATAAAATCTTTGCGCATACTTGTTTTTTTTTTTAATGGCATAAGTATTAATGTCTATCTGCTTTCCAGATCAATGATGTGACTATATAAGCTGGTGTTGACATTCATATGTAAAACAGATTTACAAAATCTAGGTAGCAAACGGGAAGCGTGCTGTAATATTTTGGGTTAGCAATGAAGTTGCTATAACTCAGTGACAGAATGAAAGGGCTTATCTAGGGAAGCATTCTAGATTCTTCTCCTTCCATAATGTTCGATATACCTGCAGGCTTGGTTCACCCTGTCACCTTCTCTGTATCACATAAAGCTAACTGACAAGTTCAAGGAATGATGCACCCATAAAATGTCCCAAAATCTTGCTTACCATTATTAATAGCAAATGATTCCTTTTGAAATAATAGAGGATGTCAAGCTATTATTGGCTGTCCTTAAGTCTTTTTAGTTTCCATCCAGGAAGGTGGTTTTCAGGGCAGGTTATTAATTAAAGGTCTTGCTATTTTTCCCCCTTTCATAAAACATATCAGAGAATATTTCCAGGAGCAATGCTCTTGAAAATTATGAATTAGTGACACTTTTACACTGCTATCATTTATAAATCACAATTTCAGGTAATAAGGCAATATCATAATTTCCAACAAGAATTAAGCATTAGTAATGAGGCTCATAAAGTACCAAACAGTAATGGAGATCGTTCTCTTGACCTGAGGCTTCAAGTTATTCCAATGTCAAAATGTGAATCGGTCTTCCCTTACATTTTTGAATACTGACAGCAGAATGTTGAAGCTGCTTCCATGGCTTAGTTTCATCCCTAGCAAGGACTCAGTTTCTTGATCCTCAAGGGAAAAACAGAGTTGAGACTTTTTTGTTTGTTTGTTTCGTTGGTTGTAGGTGCTGATCTCAAGGCCTGGGCATTGTCCATGAACTCTAGTTAGAGGCTAGCATTCTACCTCTTTGAGCCACAGCACCACTTTCAGTTTTCTGAGGGGTTCATTGGAGAGAGGAGTTTCACAGACTTTCCTGGCTTTGAACCAAGATCTTCTGATCTCAGTCTTGAGTAGCTGGGATAATAGACAAATAGACAAACATCCTGCCTTGGCTTGTTTTTTCTACGGTTCTTCATAGAATCTATTTTTACTGTTCTCATGTCATACATTTCACTATCTTGTTTGGGCTGAAGAGGTTTAAGTTTATTGCGTAGTTTCTCTTAGGAAACATCTCAATTTTCTATCTGCTGGAAAACTGAGAAGGGTTAGTGCAATTTTTAGTATGAAGAAAGATGTTATAAACAGAGAAGACCAAATTATCCATTTCCTGGCACCTCAGTTTTGCTTTGTTCTCCTCGGATGCCTGTTCTTATGCCAAAGGAAGACTGATAGGTAGAGGTGTTTGACAGAGCAAAATGATTGCACATAGAAAATGAAGTTTAAATGATGATTCAGAGAATCAAAAAGGAAAATTGTCTACATCTCTTATTCTTTATGAGAGCTATTTTTTCATGTCCTCTTTTGTCTTATTATTGTTGAATGGGTGCCTCTAAGTAAAACCCCACCACGAACTACTGTTATAAAGCTGACAGCACTGGACTAAAATAATCTTGCAAGCCAGATATAGCTATTAAAGCAGGCTGGAAAGTGGTGTTGGAGTAAATATGAGAGAAACATTGTGGGCATGTTAATAAACCCAAAAAGGATATGCTAACTAAGTGTACATACATTACCTCAATTCAGAAAACTAAAACATTAAAAAAATCTTTTTTATAAAGCCATATACTTCTTTTTTTCGTGCATCCATGAATGTTTGTATCTTCTCACTTGGATATTGTTGGGGATTCAGCTTTGGCCTTGAGTGGGGGAAGGGCAAGGAGAGCTATCCAGAGATGCTGCCCTTCCCCCAGCCCTGGGGCAGTGTGGAAGCAAGCCACACCTCTCTTGGTCCAGAACCAGAAGGGGTGGCTTTGTGACCAGCACCCCAAGTTCTCACCAGCTAGCACATGTGCCTCCCTTTTCCCAGGCTTTGCCCAGAGGTGGTACTATGGGAGTGACGTTAGCCCATGAGGGGGTCTTAAGACAAGCTCGCCAGCCTATCGCTGGCTCCTGGTCTATCACCCCTTTTCTGGTGAGGATTACTATATTAACTGTTAGCCACTCCCCTATTAAACCAGATTGCTCTGGAAGCTCTCTCCAAGACTCTGCTTGCGCCTGGCTTCCTTCATGGGTAAGGAGGGAGGAAAAGGGGTCTCGTTTGGCCACGTGCACCTGAGGCCTTCCCTAACTCCTCCACTCCACCCTGGCCTGCCTGCTGGTTGGGCAGCCAGGGGAGAGGGTGAGAAAGGGAGCACAGATAAGAGAGTAAGCTTAGCACACCCGTACCAGGGGAGATAAATCTAGCCCGGCAGGATATCTGAAGTATTGGGACAGAAAGTTTAAAGATCATTATAAATAGATTCACTTATTTAAATAATTCATGAACTAGATAATAAATAGTGAAATCAATTAGATCATCATAAGGTTGATACAATATTGAGACAGTCCAAATGGATCTATAATAAATAATTTGAACAGGATAAAAATCTTCTTTCTACTCTATGATAGATTTTAATACACAGATCTATGACAATAATCAATAATGGCGGACTGGAGTTTTGGCCAGAAGCTCTGTGCTTTACTACTTTACAAATGAAGATAGTCAGTGTGGTAAGGAAAGGTGTCATGTTCATTTTACATATAGTGTCAATTGTTACTGAAACATCTGGGTAAAAACAGTCATTTATTCCAATAAGTTTTAGATCCCACTGAATACATGTATGAAAACATACATATATAAATGTAAGTTATACACATATGCACACATATATTTTATATATGTATATGTATATTCACTTTCTCTCTTGTTTTAAATCGCAAAGTAACTTAGAGTTAACGTTGGACAACATTGGAGCTACATTTATTTTGTGTGTGTGTGCTGATACTGAGATTCTACCTCAGGGCCTTATTCATCTTTGTCACTAATGGCATAAACCATGCTTCCAGCTAAACCATTCCTCCAGATCTCACTTTTTACTAATTAATTTTAATTAACCATACCTGAATTTGTCTTCCTAGGCTGGATTTAAACTGCATTTCTCATATCCCAGCCTCCTAAATAGCTAAGATTACAGGCATGAGCCACTAGCTTATACCTGGCCTTGATTTTTCACTTCTAAAATACAATGCATATAGTAACTTTCAGTTTTCATATGTACATGTGTAAAAGAAACATTTATATATCAGTGTTCCACAGGTGGCAATTGGAGGGAGATTTTTTTTCTGTATTATAGCAGTACACACTTAGCTTCACACCCAGGTAAAGTAATTTGTCTAATACATTATATCATTTTCAGCTTGATCATTTTCCTCTAAGCACAATTTTGTACTATTGTTACAATTGAGCAAGCCAGTAACTTCCTACTTGTTTCCTGGTGATAAATGTATTAAAAATTTACTTTATAAAAATGATTATCTACTGGAAGATTTCTGTTGTTGTTTTCTGTGAACACTCACTTGATGTTATTAAATATATGTATATATATATTTGTTTCATAGCCAAATGTGCAATACTTATTGTGTATAATCAGCATAAATTTTTTTTTTTTTTTTGGCCAGTCCTGGGCCTTGGACTCAGGGCCTGAGCACTGTCCCTGGCTTCTTCCCGCTCAAGGCTCGCACTCTGCCACTTGAGCCACAGTGCCGCTTCTGGCAGTTTTTTGTATATGTGGTGCTGGGGAATCGAACCTAGGGCCTCGTGTATCCGAGGCAGGCACTCTTGCCACTAGGCTATATCCCCAGCCCTTAAATTTTTGCCTTAATTATAGATTCAAGTCCAATGACTAATTTTGGGGAGTCTATAAATAAACAAAAATAAACATTAAAAAGAACTAAATGAAATGTCCCACCTTTCTGTAACTACCCTTGAAAGACATTGAAGTCAGTCAATAAGTGAACAAATATTCATTAGTAACTTGAAATTCCACCAGAAAAAAACAAAATGAAGATAAACTATGAAAAGATTCACTTGGTCTTCTTACTGTAAGCCTCATGTTTTTTAAGAAACCTCCATGTAACATATAATATCTATTAGTCACAAGGGATAAAGTAACGACTACTGGAGCTTCCTTTTTATTTAGGACATTCACCAATTAAACTAATAGTTAATTCTCAGTAACAGTAGGTAAATGTTAATGTTAATATATTGGTGATACATATATGGTTTGGAAAAAATAAAACTGGGTGTTTCAGGTGGAAGGGAAGGAAAGTTAGAGGAAAGCACCCAGGTAAACAACCACCAATAATTAAGCCATTGATTTCACAAGTATTGACTCAATTTATCCTGTCCCCGGGACTATTCTATACACAGTCATTTCAAGGAAAAGAATCCCTTTCTTTGTGAGAGTTCAGATTCTAGAAGCACACACATATGAAAAATATGTGAAATATGAAATATGAAATATGAAAAATACATAAAGAAAAATACAAAACCTCAGATGATGGTTTAGAAATATTGAAGAGGTTTTAAATTTAATATAGTAGAAATAAAGAAAAGTGTAAAGAAACTGGGTACCAGTGGCTCCCACTTGTATTCCAGCTATTCAAGAAGCTGAGATCTGAGTGAGGACTGTGGTTCAAAGCCTGCCTGGGCAGAATTGTCTATAAAGCCCTTATGTACAATTGACTTACCCCCCCCCTCCAAAACAAAAAACAAAAAAATAAAGAAAAAAACCTGGAAGAGGTAGTGATGCTGCAGCTCAAGTGGTAGAGCATCAGCCTTGAGCAAAAAAAGGTCAAAAAAGGGGATATGCTCAGACTCAAAGTTCAAGCCCCAGTACTGGCACATACAAAAGAAAGCAAGGGAGCAAGAACATGAGGGGTGAGGGGAAGAAAGAGAGAAAGAAAGGAAGAAAGAGAAAGAAAGAAAGAAAGAAAGAAAGAAAGAAAGAAAGAAAGAAAGAAAGAAAGAAAGAAAGAAAGAGAAAGAAAGAAAGAAAGAGAGAGAGAAAGAAAGAGAAAGAAGGAGGGACAAAGGAAGAAGGAAGGAAGGAAATTAGACAGGCATATGGATAAGTTATTGTTTGGGGTCACCAGAAAGATGTGAAGGTGTTGTTCTAGATCATTAGGAGGCAAAGAAGTTCAAACAGAAAATAGAGTTGTGCTCTTGTGAAATAATCTGGAGTTTAATAAGAAGCACAAAAATGAGGTAGGCTGGAGCTGGGTAAGCTAAGAGATAGAATATGAGAATAACAAGAAGCTAGGAGTTGGAGTATATATTGCCTTTGATCCATTTTAAGACGAGAGTTTTTGCCAAAGTAAAAGAGTGAGAGTCCTCATGAAGTTCTGAGCAAATGCTTAAGGAGTTTGTCTGGCCATAGACTCTGATAGGAGGAGAAAGGGAAACAGTCAAGGAGATCTGTCAGTGAAGAGGGTGTTACAGTAATTCGGGAGAAAAATGATGGTTGCTTTTTCAGCGTGGCAGCACTGAGGTGGTAGAACAGATGAGATGAGAATGAAACTTGAAGTAAAGAGAAAATCTGACTTGCAAAAATTGGAAAGAATACCAATGTGAATACCAAAGAATACCAATTGAAAAATAAAATAATAATATGATAAAAGTGGAAGTCATATATGATCCATAAATCACACTACAAAGTATATAACCAAAGGAATTGAAATCAGTATGTAAAGGAGCTACTTTAATTTTTTTTTTTAAAGGCATGGGTTGGGCTGGGGATATAGCCTAGTGGCAAGAGTGCCTGCCTCGGATACACGAGGCCCTAGGTTCGATACCCCAGCACCACATATACAGAAAACGGCCAGAAGCGGCGCTGTGGCTCAAGTGGCAGAGTGCGAGCCTTGAGCGGGAAGAAGCCAGGGACAGTGCTCAGGCCCTGAGTCCAAGGCCCAGGACTGGCCAAAAAAAAAAAAAAAAAAAAAAGGCATGGGTTGCTGGAAAAAGAGAAGAGTGAAGACAATCAAAGACAATAGTAAGTAGGAAGAAGGGATTAGAACCACAGCATTAGTGGGAGAATTGGGATTCAGATAAGAGAGGGGAAGACCTACTTCAATAAATTAATAAAGACAAATGATTAATTTGGTGCATTTAGATTAGTAGATTTTCTTTTGAAAAAGGTGAGCTGGTTTCTTTCTTAAGGTTTCAACTATTCTACTTCATCAGAGAAGAGATGAAGTCACATGCCAAAAGTAATTGTTTTTTTTTCTTTGAGGTAATGTTTTTTATATACATTAATTTATTCACTCATTCTATTCTCTATTTTTCCTATTGCATGGGCCAAGCATGTGATAAGTTCCAATGATCCTTCCATAAAAAAAGCATAGTCTCACATTGTTTAGTTTGAGAGAGAAAGTTCAACTGTAGTAGGTTGCAAAATAATTCAGAATGTACAGAATATGATGTATGCTTCATTTTGTGGGAAAGGCACATAATACAGCCTGATACAGTCAGGAAGAAAAAGTGAAGTGGCAGTGGTAAAAAGTGAGAAAGTGATTGTGAGAGGCTGTAGATTGAATTGTTTCCCTCAATTTCACAGATCCTCATAACCACAACTTTAGAATGTCACTGTATTTGGAAATACAGTTAAAATGGCATGCTTAAGATAGGTTTGGATACAATATAGCTGATGCCCTCATAAGAAAAGATAAGCACATATAAGAAGAGTACCAGAGGGCACAATGATAAGTTTGGACATCTTCAAGCCATTAGATAAATCGTGGATATCTTGACTAGAGAACAATGGGGAAGTAAATTCCTGTTGTTTAAGTCACCAGCCTCTGATATTCAGGATGGCATCTCTAGTAGAGGAATGCAGAAGAGAAAGATCAGTAGGAAGAAGAGACAGCTGAAGCAATGGTATGTGCGTATCATACTTATGTACTTACGCAGAAATATTTTTTAAAATGCAGATTCTGATTCAGTCAGTCATAGTTAGAACCTGAAAGTCTACAGTTTTTTTAATTAATTAAATTTAGTTGACAAGATGTTGTGCAAAAGGGGTACAGTTACATAATAAGGCAGTGATTTCTTCTGATATCTTACATTACATTTAAAGTTCTAGGTGAATTTCCTTTGGCATATGCCACGTGGTTACTGTATATGATTTTGGTACACTGGGTATTGTATATATGGCTACCGGATCTAGGGAAGGGAAAAAAAAATGAGGGTGTAAGAAAGACTACATTTCTAACAAGGGTTCAGGTTATGTCAAACTTGCTGCTTGAAGGACCACTTTGAGTTGCAAGTCTCAAGCTTGCCATAGATGAGATAATTACTTATTGCAGGTGGCTAATGAGCATTTTAATTATGGGATTCTGAATGCAGATGCACCACTGGTGTAAAAATACAGTCCAAACTTCAAAGAATTTACATGAGAAACCAAAGTAGTTCATATATAATCTATTCACACTGATTCCATGTAATACTGATAGTATTCTGGGATGTGCTAAATAAAATTCATTATTCAACTTAATTTCTCATTTTTCATAATGCATATGTGCCTAGTAGAAAACTTCAAATTGCATAAGAGTCTCAGATGATATTCCGATTGGACATTGTCTTAACCTAAGGCAACAAACTTCCTAAATTTTCTGGCTTTCTTACAGATTTCAGTTCTCGATTTCTGCAATGCTCTCCATTCTATTTTGTCCTTTTCATTTTTTTTTTTTTTTTTTGGTACTGGGGATCGAACCTAGGACGTTGTACTTGCTAGGCAAGCACTTTGCCACTGAGCTACATCCCAGCCCAATGCTCTCCATTCTAATCTACTGTATAGTTTCACTTTAAGACTATGCAAATTACTGGGTGTGTTAGTACATACCTGTAACCCCAACTTATTGGGAGATGGAGGTAGATAATAAGACTTAATTTCAAAGACAAAATAAAAACAAATGGCCTGTGGTGAATGGCTCATGTGTTAGGACACATGGCTCACAAGTAAGAGACAGGTTATGAGTTTGATCCCCAGTACCATCAAGTGAAAAAAAACAACACTAAGAATGTAATTGTTTCGAGTTGAAAAGATCATTTGGTTTACCCTGTGTCTCTCGATTTTGCTATTCCCTTTCAATTTCCTAGTTCTAATACCAGTATACACGGTTTCCAATATAATCAGATAAGATACAGAGATAGTGTAGGTACAACCACAGGAAGGGGATACAAGAAGATCATCAATAATAGAAGCTACAGTTAGACATAGCACGTTGAAAGTAGTTACAACAGTGATATAACAATGGTTTCCATAATATGGAGTTCATTTCACTTAGCATCATCGCAGGGTAAAAAAAGACAAACAACTACAAAAGCAATACTTGCAAAACTGTTTGGTGTAAATGAACTGAACAATTCATAGGGTCGGGGGAAGGAAAGGGAGGGGGAGGGGGGAATGAGGGACAGTACAAGAAATGTATCCAATGCCTAATTTATGAAACTGTAACCTCTCTGTACATCAGTTTGATAATAAGAATTTAAAAAAAAGAAAAAAAACTCAAAAAAAAAAAGATCATTTGGTTTCCCTTCCAGTCTCCTCAGTCCCCTCACCAATATGTCTATCCATCATAAGGTATAACACATGTTCTCTACTCATTTAATACAGCTTCAGAAAGTTCAGAGATCTTATTTTTAAAAGTTTTATGACACATCAATATGTGGGTTTTTCCAATTCTTTTTCTTCACCTTCTATAGAAATGTAAGTATTGTTTGCTATTTCTTCCATTGAAAGAAAGATCTTAATTCCTTTTAATTTGAATCATGTTGATTTAATAACTTGCTTGACAATTAGAATGAGGCAGTAGTGACTTTCTTGAATATTTTTACCTGGACTGAAAGGAAAGCCTTAGCTTACTAATGAATCTGTGCTACTGAATGGCCTTGAATACATAGATAGCCATGTAGGGAATTGTATCTTTTGCTAGACACACCACATGGGGAAGTCATGACAGGAAGAACCTCTCAGCTTGGTGAACTATTCCACCTATGGCTGCTGAAGAATCACATGTATGTAGGCAAAAACATAAAAGAACCCAGCATAGACTCGTTACCAGCTGGATGTCATTGATTAACCTCAGGTTGATAAATTGTGAGAATGAAACAAACCGTGATAGACTGTCTCCACAATGTATAAATAAATGGTTATTGTTTGATCCCCTTAAGTTCTGGGGCAGTAAATCACATAGCAATAACAAACCAGGACATTAATTTCTATGGAAGAAAATATTGCTTTATATCACCTATTATGTTTTTATTTCCCGGGGCAGTATAGTGAGTAGACAAACAGAATTGATACAGTTGAGGCAGGTTCCATGTATGTATAAGAAAAATAAATAAATAGGAGGAAAAGAATAAGAAAAGCAAGTAGACTTGAAAGAAAGGGCACTAAAATATATAAAGTTGAGCAGCAAAGACAGCTGGAAGAAATGACCTGCCATGAGTGAAAATTAGGTGACCAGAAAATAAAATTATTGATTTTTTTAAAAGAAGTTATTTTGTATGAAATGCAATGTCATTGCTTCCTTAGTGGCTTGAAAAAATAATATTCAATGCTTTTTACTATTAATATTCAGTATAGTATTACTATGCAAAGCTATTTGATGCTTTTAAAAATCTATACAATTTTAATATATATATTTTTATTATCAAACTGAATTACAGAGAGGTTACAGTTTCATACATTAGGCATTGGATACATTTCTTGTACTGTTTGTTACCTCATCCCTCATTCGCTCTCCCCCTCCCCCTTTCCCTTCCCCCTCCCCCCCATGAGTTGTTCAGTTGTTCAGTTCATTTTCACCAAACAGTTTGAAAGAATTGCTTTTGAAGTTGTTTGTCTTTTTTTACCCTGTGTTTCTTGATTTTGGTATTCGCTTCCAATATCCTGGTTCTAATACCAGTATACCTGGTTTCCAATATACTCAGATAAGATACAGAGATAGAGCAGGTACAACCACAGGAAGGTGATACAGGAATATCATCAATAATAGAGGCTACAGTTACATATGGCACGTTGAAAATAGTTACAACTGTGATATAACAATTTTTTCCATAACATGGAGTTCATTTCACTTAGCATTACCTTATTTGTTCATAGCTATTGGGCTCCTGTGATCCTCTGCTGTGACTTGCCTAAACCTGTGCTAATTATTCCCTATAAGGGAGACCATATAGTCCATGTTTCTTTGGGTCTGACTCACTTCATTTAGTATAACTTTTTCTACGTCCTTCCATTTCCTTACAAATGGGGCAATGTCATTCTTTCTGAAAGAGGCATAAAATTCCATTGTGTATATGTACCACATTTTCCTTATCCACTCATCTACTGAGGGGCATCTGGGTTGGTTCCAGATTCTAGCTATGACAATTTGTCCTGTGATGAACATTGTTGTGCTGGTGGCTTTAGTGTGATTATGTTTGTGGTCTTTTGGATAGATACCCAAAAGTGGGGCTGCTGGTTAATAGGGGAGTTCTATGTTTAGCCTTCTGAGGAATCTACATACTGCTTGCCAGAGTGACTGAACCAGTTGATATTCCCACCAACAATGAAGTATGGTTCCCTTTTGGCCACATCCCCTCCAAAAGTTGTCATTGTTAGTTTTCTTGATATAGGACATTCTTACTGGAGTGAGATGGAATCTCAATGTTGTTTTGATTTGCATTTCTTTTATGGCCAGTGGTGTAGAGCACTTTTTCATGTCTCTTGGCGATTCTCATTTCCTCATCAGAGAAGTCTTTTTTTAAGTTTCTAGCCCACTTTATGAGGTGCCATTGGTTCTTTGCAGTTTTGTTTTGGATGAAGGTAATTTATTTAGTTCTGCATATATTTTAGATATGAGGCCTTTGTCTGTTGAATGGCCAGTAAAGACCTTCTCCTAATCTGTGGGCTTTCTGTTTATCTTGCGAGCTATGTCCTTTGCCCTGCAGAAGCTCTGCAGTTTGATGTAGTCCCATTTGTCCAACCTTTCTTTGATTTGGAGCCTTTCTGGGTCTTTGTTGAGGAAGTTCCGTCCAGTGCCAAGGAGCCCAAGTGTTTCTCCTACTCCTTCCTTTAGTGTTTTCAGGGTGTCTGTTTTGATTTCGAGATCTTTGATCCATTTGGAATTGATTTTGGTGTAGGGTGATATATAAGGATCTAGTTTTAGTTTGTTGCATGTGTTGAGCCAGTTTTGCCAGCACCATTTGTTAAAGAGGCTGTCTTTCTTCCAGACTATTCTTTTAGCTCCTTTATCAAAGATTAAGTAGTCATAGTTCTGTGGGTTCATTTCTGGGTCTTCAATTCTGTTCCATTGGTCTTCAGGCCTGTTCCAGTGCCAATACCAAGCTGTTTTTATTACTATAGCTTTATAATACAGCTTGAAGTAAGGTATTGTAATTCCTCCAGCACTGTTCTTTCTGCTTAGGATTGTTTTTGCTATTCTAGATCTTTTATTGTTCCATATGAATTTCTGGATTGCTTCCTCTATTTCATTAAAAAATGGTGTTGGGATATTAATGGGTATTGCATTGAATTTGTAGATCGCCTTTGGCAATATTGCCATTTTGATTATATTAATCCTCCCAATCCAGGATCATGGGAGGTTTTTCCATTTCCTTAGTTCTGCCTTAATTTCATTTTTCATGTTTTTAAAGTTCTCATCATAGAGGTCTTTCACTTCTTTGGTTAAGGTTATTCCTAGATATTTTATGGTTTTTGACGCTATTGCAAAAAGAGTTGCTTTCCTGATTTCAGCCTCTGTCTTCAGGTCGTTAGCGTAGGGAAAGGCCATTGATTTTTGAGGGTTTATTTTATATCCTGCAACTTTGCCAAAGTTTTGGATCAGCTCTGTATTATACCTACATAATATATATTATATATATGGTCATAATGGCATACTGATACTAGATGTAACATAAAGAAGAGAAGATAAATTTATTTTGTTGTGTTTATTAATGTGCACCAGTGTTACAAATAATTAGAAACTTGAATAACTTGGTGGAACATAGAAAATCAGCTAACTGAGAACTTAAGGTTTAAAATTACAGCTTGAATTTAGGAGCTTAGGGTCATTTTGTTTTATGCAACATTATTTGTTAATTACTTTATTCACTGAGGAACTTAGGGTCTTAAATCTACTCTTGCTGAGAGTTCATTAATTCTCCAGAAGTGCTTAAACTACTGAAACAGCTATATTTATACAAAACTAGTTGTATATATAATATGTTTATATATAAAATATAATAAATAATATATTGTGATATATATTGTTATATATTATATATAATATTGTTATATATTATATATTTTTACTGAAAGTTACATATTGTTTTACATATCCTAGTTATATGTTTTTATATAATATGTTATATATTCTCATATAATATAGTTATATAACTAGTTGTGTACCATATATTCCAGATAAATATTTATATAAGAAATGACATTTGCAATATTTACTTATACACTTATTATATATATTAGTGTATATATTATATATATACACTTATTACTTATACACTTATTATATATATACACTTATTATATATATTATATATACATTGTTTATATATGTGCATTGTACACATTTTATATAGCTTTTATGGTTTCCTTTAAATTTATTTCTCTACTTATGCCTCTATTTTCAATTATGTTCTTAGTTTTTATTATAAATTTACACAGAATAATAAATATTAAAACAATTATAAATATTACATTAAACTATAAGCTTTTATGCGTTAAGATTTGTTTCTATGACAATGTCTATGTTTAATTTCTGTGTCTTCAACATCATTTGGTCTTTTTTACTCAACTTTTCCTTCTTGTCGTGAACACGTAAGTCCTTTTAGCCAAGAGCAATCATTTCCTTCTGATATTTCACTGTAGAGAATCTTGCTCACTTCTTCCTGTCCAGCTCTCACAGCTCATCATTCTTTCCCTCACACACATTCATCTGCTGCCAACTTATCTCCCAGAACACCTTACCACACCTTATCTCACCTGAAAACCTTGTCTTGTGTCCTGTTCTCTGTTATCCCCATTTAGCTACATGTCCAGTCAGCAGGAAGTCTATAGACATAAATGGAACTTTTTTCATGAAAAAGTAAATACATACATACAACCAAGATAGCTCTATTCAAAGGAATCATGAAGAGAAACATTCCCTTACCCCCACCCACCCCCCACCACATAGATGGCAGACAACTTCTTCTTTTTTTCTTTTTTCTTTTTCTTTTTTCTTTTTTTTTGCCAGTCCTGGGGCTTGTACTCAGGGCCTGAGCACTGTCCCTGGCTTCTTTTTGCTCAAGGCTAGCACTCTGCCACTTGATCCACAGTGCCACTTCTGGACATTTTCTATATATGTGGTGCTGAGGAATCAAACCCAGGGCTTCATGTATATGAGGCAAGCACTCTTGCCACTAGGCCATCTTCCCAGCCCCTGGCAAACAACTTCTGAATATTGCTATTGGTATTTAACAATTGTCTGGGTTGTTATTTGGATATCTGCCTTCTTGCATAGCCTTTGTCTTATCCTTTCTCATCCATGGAAATTGACAGAGGGTTTTTCCAAAATAGGACCAATTGCTCACTACCTGCTTTGTGCAGGGCTGATTAAGAACGTGTTTTAAGGATGAGAGGGTTTCTTGAGGACTCCAGTGAGAAATGTCTGTTCAAAGTACAAAGGGGAAGAATACAGTCAATGTGTACTCTACACAATTAAGAAAAGAGAGGAGAGGAATGATGGGAGGGAGTGCTGAGAATGTTGAAATCTCATATCAGGATATTTCCTTAGGGTCTAATTCTCAAGGTACTCCTGGTATCAACCACTGTTTGAATCCATCATTTGGACAGAGATCCACACTGAGAGATTTATTGGAATTACGACTTTCTGTGGGAACGAAGGTTCTTATTTAGAACCATTGCTTTTAGAAAGTCATTTACACGGTGGGTGAAGATTGTTTGTTTGTTTATTTATATTTCACTCCTCTGAAATGGAGTTACAAGTTTCAGGAGGAATTATACTGTAAAATTATGATTATGATATATGATCAACAGGGCTGTTATGACATTGGTCAAAGGGAATCAGATATTGATGTTGATTAAGCCAATTATTATTTCATGTAAGTTATGAACAAACCTTCTTCGTTTCCATTCCCTTGAAAAGTTGGCAAAAACTCAACCATAGGTAATATTGTGAGTTGTTTAAGTATTGTTAGAATTTTATGAAAATATTTTAAAAAGGACAGTCTACCAAAGTCAAGTCAATTTATGAGTTGTGTTGATTTCCATGGATTTTGCTTTGATTCACCCTCACAATGCTTTTTAAACATGCATCTTTAAATGTATTTTTTCAAATAATTCAGAAAGGATAAGGTTTTGTTTTCAAGCTGTGACATAGGTGTACAATATGCTCCAAGAAACGGTATTGGCCTTGAAAATGTACAATTTGAACTTTAGTTCATCAAGCTTATTTAATTCACAGAAGGAAACATAATTATTTCAGTGGATAAGTTTTACTTAAAGGAGAAAACTCGCAATATAATTTAGAGGAGACAGATTTTATCCAATCTTAAAGTTAATTTTCTTATTTATTTTTTGCTTTTTAATAATATATGCACAGGATTTAACTCCCATTTAATTCAATCTAATTATTCGGTGACTTGTTCAATATTTTGTATTGAAGATAAAGACTATGCTGATCTTAAATATTTTGAGGTGCTTTATATGCCAGATTATCAAAAAGAAAAATTTTTTATGAGACTATGATACATGCAATTATCATAAAAGGAACTGAGTTTGTGTGAGTAGTATTAGTATAAATATTAAAATTTGTGAAAGTCATTTTCTTGTTTGAATTCTTCTAGTGATCCAAGTTTCCAGAAGTTCATTGATACATGATATTACTTTTTATCTCAAACTCAATCATCTATGTTTATCAGACTTAGAAAGTTATATCTTTTGACAAAGATCTTTCAATGAAGTCCACTTTTGTAAGAAAATTTCTTCTATCAGTACCTTAGCCGGTCTGGGAGTGATAGGAGTCCAATCATGTTCGATTTCTCATTCTCTCATTTGACTTTGTCCTTCGGTCCATCACTCTGTGTTTCTTTGCCCTTTGGGACATTGAGGAGGTAAGCTCATTATTCACACTGTCAAAGTCATTACCTACAATTCATTTACCTTGTGTCTGGCCTTCTGAGACAAGCTTCAAGGTAGAGTTCTGTCTTTCTCCTCTCTCCTCTCCAATTTATTCAACTCTCAGTCCCTGGAATGTTTTCCCCTCAAAGCAACATGACCTCCTTTCTCATTATCTTGAAGATAAAGCTAGTCTGGTTTCTCCTCATGTCTCACCTTTGGATTGTTGCCTTCAAGATAGTTGGCCTCTCAGTCCACTATTACCCTACTTCTCTCACTCTTCTATGGTCAGCTTTTTTCAGGACAGACTGATGTATCAACATTGAAACACAAACCATACTTAGTATTTAGGTGTCCTTTTGCAATTGGCTTCTATTTTTTTTTCTTCTTTATTGTCAAAGCGAAGTACAGAGGAGTTACAGTTTCATATGTAAGGCAGTGAGTACATTTCTTATACAACTTGTTATTCCCTCCCTCATTTTCCCCAACTCCCCTTTCTCCACTTCTTTCTCCCCCCGCCATGAGTTGTACAGTTGGTTTACACCATATGGTTTTGTAAGTATTGCTGTTGCATTGGTTCATCATTTATCCTTTGTCTCTCCATTTTGATGTTCCCCTTCCTTTCCCTAGTTCTAATAAATGTGTATATAATATCCAGTGTACTAAAATCAGTTACAGTGATATCAAGGGTAAAACCATGGGAAGGGAATATGAGGAGGGAAAAGGGGTATGGTTTCACATGGCATGTTGAAAATAACTGCAACAATGGTATACCACTTGTTTCCATAATTTGAAGTTCATTTTGCTTAGGATCATCTTATGTTTTCATATGCACATTGCTATCAAGCTATTTTGATCTTCTTTCTTATCAAGTCTTTCTTTTCCAAAATCACCCATACTCAGTTACTTCAAATTGCAGTCCACCAAAAGTTTAATAATTTGTTTCTATTTGCATTTTCATTTTATGTGTCTCTGAAGAGACGATGACTATCTCCTTTTTGCCTGAAGATAGCATTAGTACGTTGAAATAAAACTAGCAAAGAGGATCTACTCACATTTGCTGAATCTCATCAGATACCCACAGTGCCTTCAAAAATAACTTATGATGTCCTATTTACCTGTAAATTAAGTTGTTCCTGTACAGTATTTGAATATTTAATCTAAATTTTCTCCTTTTGTTCATGTTGCAAAACCATTTTTTAATGCTTATGGCTTTGCTCCTAATATATTACCAATCAGTATTTGTGTATCTGATCAGTAGTAATCTGTTGAGCTTCTTAATTTGGAGATTAAGCCAGACATGTGATTTGAATTTGAAGTATACACGGTTTTAAAGAACACACATTGGTATAACTTTTCTCAGGAATGTCACATGTATAAATTATAGACCGACAGATAGATAGATAGATAAATATAAAGATATATATACAAATTTATCTACCATCTACCTATAAATCTATCTGCATATTACTTTCCTGAGGCTTGAACTCTGGGCTGAGTACTATTCCTGAGCTAATGCTCATGCTAGCACTTGAGACACAGCTCCATTTCTAGATTTTTATTGATTAATTTGGATAAGAGTTTCAAAGATTTTCATGCCAAGGCTAGCTTTGCACCTGGATCCTCAGAACATATCTTCTTGAGTAGCAAGAGCCCTGATCTTAGTATTATCATCCTATTTTTATGTGGCGATTTTTTATTTTCGCCTGAGCACTGCCCCTGGCTACCTTTTGCTCAAGACCATTTCTGACTGTATTTTTGTGTTAACTTGGTGCTGAGGAATCAAATCCAGAGCTTCATGCATGCTAGGCAAGCACTCTAACCCTAAGCCATATTCCCAGCCACTATGTGGCAATGTTATATGCCGAGATGGAGTTCATTCCTCCAATCTGTGAAGACTCAGTTTAGATACTGAAAAACTTCTACACATTTGAGAGTTTTATTTGGCAAGCCATCATTTCCTCACTACAGTCTCTGAATGATAGCATGTACAGCAGCCTAGAAATTGAAGAAGAATGTTTTTATCTTCTTTATACTAAAAGGTGATAATGTAGTCTGAAGCAAAGCTTGGAAAATATTTTTTTCAGGAAGAATTATATGTTATACTGGTTGTGAGAAGCAGAGCAGGGTGTTTGGAATAATAATGATGGTGATAATAAGAAGGATAATTACCATTTACCACTCACCTTCTGCTAGTGGCTGACCTCTCACAGAATTTTACAATGAAGGTTTGTAGTATCATACTGCACACATTGTACACCTTACAACCTCTAGTCCTTATAAAACTCCTAATGAAACTAGGTGACAAGTTAACATCAGTGGAGTGCATTCGAAAGATTATTACAATGTAAGAGTCAAAAACAGGAGTATCTGATTCCCAACCCTGAACCTGGGTGCTGGTTGCTCACACCTTTAATGCTAGCTACTCAAGAGCTTGAAATATGTGGATCCGAATTCAAAGCCAGCCCAGACAGGAAAGTCCATGCAACTTTTTTTTTCCAAATTTTTATTATCAAACTGATGTACAGAGAGGTTACAGTTTCATACGTTAGGAATTGGATACATTTCTTGTACTGTTGTTACCTTGTCCCTCAGACCCCCTCCCTCCTCCCCCTTTCCCTTTCCCCCCCTGAGGTGTTCAGTTCACTTACACTAAAGAGTTTTGCAAATATTGCTTTTGTATTTGTTTGTCTTTTTATACCCTGTGTCTCTCAAATTTGGTATTCCCTTTCAATTTCTGAGTTCTAATACCAGTATACACGGTTTCCAATATATTCAGATAAGATTACAGAGATAGTGTAGGTACAACCACAGGAAGGTGATACAAGAACATCATCAATAATAGAAGCTACAGATACACATAGGACGTTGAAAGTAGTTACAACTGTTTCCATAACATGGAGTTCATTTCACTTAGCATCAACTTATGTGTTCATAAGGGTATAGCTATTGGGCCTTGTGATGCTCTGCTATGACTTGCCTAAACCTGTGCTAATTATTCCCAATAAGGGAGACCATAGAGTCCATGTTTCTTTGGGTCTGGCTCACTTCACTTAGTATAATTTTTTCCAAGTCTTTCCATTTCCTTACAAATGGGACAATGTCATTCTTTCAGATAGAGGCATAAAATTACATTGTGTGTATGTACCACATTTTCCTGATCCATTCATCTACTGAGGGGCATCTGGGTTGGTTCCAGATTCTACCTATGACAAATTGTGCTGCAATGAACATTGTTGTGCTGGTGGCATTACTGTGATCTTGTTTGTGGTCTTTTGGATAGATACCCAAAAGTGGGGCTGCTGGGTCATAGGGGAGTTCTATATTTAACCTTCTGAGGAATATCCATACTGCTTGCCAGAGTGTCTGAACCAGTTTACATTCCCACCAACAATGAAGTAGGGTTCCCTTTTGGCCACATCCCCTCCAACAATTGTTATTGTTAGTTTTCTTCTTTTTTTTTTTTTGGCCAGTCCAGGGCCTTGGACTCAGGGCCTAAGCACTGTCCCTGGCTTCTTCCCGCTCAAGGCTAGCACTCTGCCACTTGAGCCACAGCGCAGCTTCTGGCCGTTTTCTGTATCTGTGGTGCTGGGGAATCGAACCTAGGGCCTCGTGTATCCGAGGCAGGCACTCTTGCCACTAGGCTATATCCCCAGCCCTATTTTTCTTGATATATGACATTCTTACTGGGGTGAGATGGAATCTCAATGTTGTTTTGATTTGCATTTCTTTTATGGCCAGTGATGTACAGCACCTTTTCATATGTCTCTTGGCCATTCTCATTTCCTCATCAGAGAAGTCTCTTTGTAAGTCTTTAGCCCACTTGATGAGGGGGCTATTGGTTCTTTGGGGTTTTGTTTTGGAAGAAGGTAATTTTTTTAGTTCTGCATATATTTTAGATATGAGGCCTTTGTCCATTGAATGGCCAGTAAAGATCTTCTCCCAGTCTGTGGACTTTCTGTTTATCTTGTGAGCTATGTCCTTTGCCGTGCAGAAGCTCTGCAGTTTGATGTAGTCCCATTTGTCTAACCTTTCTTTGATTTGTAGCCTTTCTGGGTCATTGTCAAGGAAGTTCCATCCTGGGCCAAGTTGCCCAAGTGTTTCTCCTACTCCTTCCTTTAGTGTTTTCAGGGTGTCTGTTTTGATTTCGAGGTCTTTAATCCATTTGGAATTGATATTGGTGCAGGGTGATATATAAGGATCTAGTTTTAGTTTGTTGCATGTGTTGAGCCTGTTTTTCCAGCACAGTTTGTTAAAGAGGGTATCTTTCTTCCAGACTACTGTTTTAGCTCCTTTATCAAAGATTAAGTAGTCATAGTTCTGTGGGTTCATTTCTGGGTCTTCAATTCTGTTCCATTGGTCTTCAGGTCTGTTCCAGTGCCAATACCAAGCTGTTTTTATTACTATAGCTTTATAATAAAGCTTGAAGTTGGGTATTGTAATTCCTCCAGCACTGTTCTTTCTGCTTAGGATTGTTTTTGCTGTCCTAGGTTTTTTATTGTTCCATATGAATTTCTGGATTGCTTCCTCTATTTCATTAAAAAATGGTGTTGGGATATTAATGGGTATTGCATTGAAATTGTTGATAGCCTTTGTCAATATTTTCATTTTGGTTATATTAATCCTTCAAGTCCAGGAGCATGTGGGGTTTTTCCATTTCCTTAGTTTTGACGTAATTTCATTTTTCAAGCTTTTAAAGTTCTCCTCAAAGAGGTCTTTCACGTCTTTGGTTGAGGTTACTCCTAGGTATTTTATGTTTTGGGGGGCTATTGCAAAAGGACTTGCTTTCCTGATTTCAGCCTCGGTCTTCGGGTCGTTAGCATAGAGAAAGTCCGTTGATTTTTGAGGGTTTATTTTATATCCTGTAACTTTACCAAAGTTTTAGATCAGCTCTAGTATCTTGGGGATAGAGTCTATGGGATTCTTTAGATATAGGATCATTTCATCTGCGAAGAGAGAAAGTTTAACTTCATCTTTTCTTATTTGGATCCCGTTTATATTTTCTTCTTGCCTAATTGCTCTGGCTAGGAATTCTAGTACTATGTTGAAGAGCAGGGGAGAGAGTGGACATCCCTGCCTTGTTCCTGATTTTGAAGGGAATGGCTTTAGTTTTTCAATCTTGGAGTTATGCTTGCTGTTGGTTTTTCATAAACTGCCTTGGTTATATTCAGGAATGTTCCTTGGAATCCCAGTTTTTCCAGGGCTTCTAGCATAAATGGGTGCTGGATTTTATCGAACGCTTTTTCCGCATCCAGATATAAAACCATGTGGTTCTTTATCCTGCTCCCGTTGATGTGGTGGATTACATTAATTGACTTGCGTATATTAACCAACTTTGCATCCCTGGGATGAATCCAGTTTGATCATGGTGTATGATTTTTTTGATGACCTGTTGAAGTCGATTGGCCAGAATTTTGTTGAGAATTTTTGCGTCTATGTTCATCAGGGAAATCGGTCTTTAGTCCTCTTTTTGTGATGAGTCCCTGCCTGGTTTTGGGATGAGGGTTATACTGGCTTCATAAAATGAGTCTGGTAGTGAACGTTCTCTTTCAATTTCATTGAAGAGTTTGAGAAATATTGGTGTGAGTTCTGTTTTGAAGGCCTCGTAGAATTCTGCAGTGAATCTGTCTGGACCTGGGCTTTTCTTGGATGGGAGAACATTTATTGCAGTTTCTATTTCAATACTGGATATGGGTCTGTTTACAAGGTTTAAATCTTCATGGTTGAGGTTTGGGATATCAATTTTTTCTAGGAAATCATCCATTTCTTCCAAGTTCTTGAATCTGTTGGCATAAAGGTTTGCAAAGTAGTCCCTTATTATTTTCTGAATTTCGGTTATTTCTGTGGTGATGTTACCTGTTTCATCTCTTATCTTGTTTAATTGAGTGTGCTGTCTTCGTTTTTTGGTCAGGTTTGCCAGGGTTCTGTCTATCTTGTTGATTTTTTCAAAGAACCAACTCTTTGTTTTGTTAATTCTTTGGATTTTTTTCATCTCTAATTGATTTAATTCTGATTTGATTTTAATTATTTGCTTCGATCTATTGACTTGGGGTTTGGCTTGTTGTTCTCTCAAGGAAATTAAGGTGCTTCCTTAAATTATTGAATTGCTGTTTCTCCAGTTTGTTAATGTATGCACTCAGAGATATAAATTTTCCTCTGAGTACTGCCTTTGCAGTGTCCCAAAGGAGCTGGTACTTTGTGTCCTCAACTTGGTTGAAGTCTATAAACATTTGAATTTCCGTTTTAATTTCTTCAATGACCCACTGATGGTTCAGCACTGTGTTGTTTAGTCTCCATGAATTGTAGGATTTTCTGTGGTGGCTGTTTGAGTTGAGCTCTAATTTTATTCCATTGTGGTCTGAGAGAATGCAGGGAATGATTTTGATACTTCTGAATTTGTCCAGATTCTCTTTGTGCCCTAAGATGTGATCTATTTTGGAGAATGTTCCATGTGCTGGGGAGAAGAATGTGTATACTGTTGTTGCTGGGTGGAATATTCTGTAGAAGTCGGTTAAGTCTAGTTGGTCTATGCAACTATTTAGTTCTGTGGTTTCTTTGTTCAGTTTTTGGCATGTTGATCTGTCCAGAGGTGATAGTGGAGTGTTAAAGTCCCCAACTATCAATGCGTTTGTGTCCATGAGTGTTTTACAGTCAGTAGTGTTTGTTTGCTGAAGTTGGGGGTTCCTGCATTTGGTGTGTAGATATTTAGAATGGTTATATCTTCCTGTAGGAGAGATCCCTTTACTAGTATGTAGTAACCTTCTTTATTTCTTCTTACCTTTTTTAATTTGAAGTCAATTTTGTCCGATATTAGGATTGCAACTCCAGCCTGCTTATGGGGGCCATTTGCTTGATAGATTTGATTCCAGCCTTTCACTTTTAGAAGATGTTTACTTTTGCTGGATAGATGTGTCTCTTAGAGGCAGCAGAAAGATGGATCATGATTTTTGATCCAACTTATGAGCCTATGTCGTTTGATTGGAGAATTAACTCCATTAATGTTGACAGTTAGGATTGAGAGATGATGGTTTGTTCCTTTCATTATCACTATCTTGTTTAAAGCTGTGTCTTCCCATTTCTTGATCTGATGTTTACTATTTAGGGTTCATTTCTCTGTCTGTATTGGGATCTTGATTATTTTCCCTGTATTGTACATGTTTGAGGATTTTCTGTAAAGCTGGTTTGGTGGAGATATATTGTTTCAGTTTTTCCTTACTGTGGAAAACTTTTATTTGACCTTTGGCTATGATTGAGAGTTTGGCTTGGTACAGAATTCTTGGTTGGTAGTTATTTTTATTTAGTGTTTGGTATACTTCATTCCAGGCTCTCCTTGCTTTCATGGTCTCTGCTGAGATGTCTGGGGTAATTCTGATTGCTTTCCCTTTATATGTGATTGTTTTCTTCTCCCTAACAGCTTTAAGGATTCTTTCCTTGTACTCTACTGATCCTGTTTTGATCACAATGTGTCGGTGGGATGTTCTATTCTGGTCTGTTTGGTTTGGGGTTCTAAATGCCTCTTGTATAGGCCTTTCCTTCTGGGTATTTGGGAAGTTCTCAGCTAATATTCTGTTAAATAGGTTGCCTATCCCATTAACCTCTTTCTCCAAGTTTTCCTCAATACCTATTATCCCTAAATTGGGCTTCCTGATCGTGTCTTGAATCTCCTGTAGCGATCTGTTTTGTTGATTGGACTGGATTTGTATTGATTTTTCACCTTTCTCCATAGAATCTAAGGAATCTTCAGCTCCTGAAATTTGATCCTCTGCTTCAGTTAGTCAGGACTGTAGGCTAGCTACTTGATTTCGAATCTCTTTTGCTTCTGACTGGTCTTTCCTGATGAGTTCCATGTCATTTCTTAGGTCTTGTATGGACTTCTTTACTTCATTAACTTTATTACTTTGCTTTTGAGTGTTGTCTCTCAAGTCTTTAAGCTGGGTAGCTATCTTTTCATTTGACTCTTGAAGTTCATTTATCTTTCTATTTGTGGATGCCATGAAATTGTCCATTAATTTTTGCTTTGACACCTCACACTCTAGAATAATTGACTGAAGAGATTCAACCTTTTCATTCATCATGTTTATCAGTAGACTTTGTAGAGCATTTTGGGGGTTCTCTTCTATGTCTTTGATTGACTGCTCTGCTTCCTGATTGTTTTGAGTGGGGGGATAAGACTTCATTGTTTGCCATCTTTCTTGTGTTTCTTCTGCCCATTTGAATTGGGGATGCCAGTCTACCAGCACCTGTGAGCACTGTTAAAGACCCAAAGCAGCCCCTACCAAGCAGTGTTGTGTAAATCTTACAAGTTCACAATTATATACAGATACCTTGTATACCTGTCTATAAAATTAGATTTGGTGTTCCTAAAGAATACAATTTCAATATAACAACCAATCCTGTGCCCTGTATTCAGTAGATACTTATTTACTGTTACAACCCTATAAGCAATTCTTGTTTTTATATTAAGATCTTTTAGGACTGGCTTTCACTATGAACCCCTTGATTCACTCAGATTAAGCTGGGATACCCTCTATCCAATAACCAGGAATCAATGGAAACTGGAGGTCCAGGCAGTAAGTCAGGAGGGTAATTTGGAGGTAGCAAAGAGAATAGAGTAAAATGTATTGGGGGGGGGGGTGTTGATTTTGGTTTAGTTTCAGTGACGTGGAAATGTGGAGAAGAGTAGAATCAGTAGAAAGAACAAGGTTAAAAGGATAGATGGTTAAAAGGATGGAGAGTTAGCAGAAAAGAGTGGAGGTGTTATATATAGGAAAGTAATTATTAAAGAAAGAGAATGCAAAGAGAAATAAAGTAAAAGTAGTGGAAGACAGATGCACAAAACAGAGAAAAATTATTTAAAAAAGAAAAAAAAAGAAAAAGAAAAAAAAAACAGAAAAGGAACAACCTAAACAACCAAAAAAAGAAAAAAACTTGATAAAACAAACAGGTAAAAATGGAAAACAACAACAAAAAAACACCAACGACGTTTCAGAAGTGAAAAAAAGTATTTTTTAAAGTTTAAAAAATGTTTGAAAAGAAAAACAAATGTAGTCCTCCTTGTTTTGGTTGTCTTTCCCCAGTCTCTGGTTTCCTTGTGATGGTCTGCAGTCTATTTTCCTGATTGGCTGGGTTTGACTTGATTTCAGTTTGCAGGGGGTGGTTTTGTTCAGAACCTTCTCCCCTGTTGGTGCAATCCTGGGTCTCTGTGGTTCGCACAGCTTGCTGGTAGGCCTTGGGCGTTCTCTGTAGATGGGGACTTGAGCAGTCTCAGGAACTGTGGCTCCTCTGTCTGCTGTGGAGACGCTGCCTTTAACGCCTGGCTTTGAATAGGCTGTGGACTCAGCAGGGCAGGGCGCCTCTGGCCTGTTTTACCCAGCTGAGAGTTGCTTGCCTGGGGGAGGCTCCTCCCTCCTGGGCGGGGCGGCCTCCTTGGCGGAGGTGGCTATGGAATGCAGCTCCGTTTCGGCCTGGGAATTGGGCTTCCTCTGTGATGGGACTGGTTTTTTTTTTTTTTTTTTGGCCAGTCCTGGGCCTTGGACTCAGGGCCTGAGCACTGTCCCTGGCTTCTTCCCGCTCAAGGCTAGCACTCTGCCACTTGAGCCACAGCGCCGCTTCTGGCCGTTTTCTGTATATGTGGTGCTGGGGTATCGAACCTAGGGCCTCGTGTATCCGAGGCAGGCACTCTTGCCACTAGGCTATATCCCCAGCCCTGTGATGGGACTGTTTAACAGTCTCAGGAACTGTTTGTTCCCCCATCTGGTGTTTACGTGCCGCCGGGAGCTGCTCGCCGATTTCCCTTTAAATTTAGAAATTCTGGTGGGCAGGGCGGGGCACCTCTGGCTAAGCCAAGGCCCAGGACACAACTCCCGCCTGGGCAGGGGGCGTTCTCCTGGGAGGAGCTGGCTCTCACTGGTCGGTCCCTCTTGCCCTTTTCAAAGATGGCTCCTTTGACCTCGCTTTCCCCAGGCCTGTTTTAGTTCCCATCTGGTCTGACCCTATGCCAGTGGCAAAGATCGTGCTTTGCTCTGGTGGTGGGGGAAGGGCTGCCTTCCAGAAGCTGCTCTGCGGGCGCGAGTGAGAATATCTTTCGTGGGATACTCACGCTTTGTCTGCAATTTCAGGTTGTCCGAGCTTAGCCACCGTTTGGAGGATTTCTCCCTGGTCTATGCTGTGTGCTTTAGCTGCGCAGAGTGCGGGTTGCTGTGCCAGGCGCTGTGCCGGCAGCTGCCACTGGCATGGTGGCGGGACGCCGCCTGGAGGTCAAATCTGTGTTTTCAGATGAGCAAAGTCGATTTTTCCTTCCTGGCCAGAATCCCTGTACTGTTAGAACTTACTCTGGCTGTCTTTCTAGGAGTAAAAGTTTCTATGGGGTGAGAAAACTGCGATGTCGTAGGGAGCTCAGCTAGGGCTCTGCCCAGGCTACTCTTTTCTTCAGTTTATTACCAGAAAAACTGGAAGTGGCTTTGTGGCTCAAATGGTAGAGCACTAGACTTGAACTGAAGAGCTCCGGGACAGCAGACCTGCCCAGAGTTCAAGCACCACAAAGAAAAAAATATCTAGTGAAACTAATTTTGGGGCTTCTTTGGACATGATGACTTCTGGGGTGAATAGAGAAAATTATTTGAATTTATTGCTGCTGGAAACTCTAAGTACTTGTTAACAGTACCTCAATAGCAAGACAATGCAGATTTAACTCAAATATATCAAGAAATTCTAGTTTTGCCCATGTTAAATGCTTTTATTTGCAACTCTAGAGGCAGGCAGTAGAATAGATAAAATGGTTTATCATATTTTGCCTATAAAATGGAAAGGTTATATTTAAAGCCATATAAAAAGAGAATATATACTGAAAAAGAAATACACAGAGAAGGCTCTGTTGGTACAAAGCCTGCAACTATTATGTTTGAACATGGATTGAACAGTTGGCAGTTTGTGATTAGCTGAGATTTAGTTGTATGTTCTAATAGTGGGGCACAGTTTGTTTACAAATAAAGTGAGGTTCCAGCACACTATACATAAAGAAATCTTTCAGTCAATTTAAAACTGATATGGAGGCAACTTTGACACACACTTAATCTAATTTAACAGACACAATTACAGATTTGAGAGGAAAGAAAATGCAGCGCAAAACTAAAATGGAAAATAATGCATCATTTATTTATCATTTTCCAGGTGCAACTGACATACATTTATTCATTCATTCATTCATTCAGTTGCTCTTTATGTAAGCCTCATTCATTCTCAACCTCCTGAGTATCCAGAATTACATAGATAAGGCAGTGGCATCAGGCAAAATATAGTGCCAATAAATACAAAATCTCCTATAATAACTTTAAAGAATGTGCAATATTTTCACCAAAGAGGCCATGTGCATTGCTTCTTTGAAATACTGGATGTTATTGCAACCACATATTGAATATTTAGCCATATCTGCACATAGTGACAGATAAAGACTGCTGCCTAGAAATGAAAATCAGAAATGAGAAATTTGTATATCCCTATGAACATATTTGCTAAATATTTGTTGATCACAATTATTGACAAAAGAAGCTTCACTTGAATTATTTAGAAGGCTGAATTTGAAGATTTATATTCAAACACTGCATTAAGTAATCATCTCATAAAAATACAGATTAAATTAGTAGAAATGAAGAAAACAGAGCAAAACTATTTACCCCAGCACTACTTTTATATCCAGTAATGAGAAATGAAACTAACCATTAAATTTAATTAGCAGTCACTTTAATGTACTCTACAAGAGTCAATTATGCTTTGACCTATGTACAAGCAGAGCATAACTTCTATACAAGGTTGCATTCTCTTGTGACAAACTTAAAATGAAGCAAAACCTGTGCTGCAGGGTCAGTGGCGGCATTGTTTGACTTGAAGCCTTAGAGATGATGGAGGACAAAATTATTGAAGCTTGTAATCTGTTATCACACCTTTTCTCTTTCTTTCTCCTTCCTTCCTTCCTTCCTTCCTTCCTTCCTTCCTTCCTTCCTTCCTTCCTTCTTTCCTTCCTTCCATCTTCTTCCATCCTTCTTGCCTTGCTTCTGTCTGCTACCCTATTTCCTTCCTTCCCCTTCCTTTTCTTCCCCTTCTTTTTATATTTGGCTGTACTTGGATTTGTATTCAGAACCCTTTGTTTGTTAAGCAGTTACTCTGATACTTTACACCCTCTTTCTTGTATTTATTAGTTGGTCAGGGCCTTCAGTATGTGACTGAGAAAGAACAGCAGATGGCAAATCTCTTACCTACAGCCAAGACAAGGGTGGCATGACATGTGTGCACTACCATGGCCATCTTGTTGGAAATCAATCCTCTATAACATTTCACCCAAGCTCATCGCAAATCCAAGTTTTCAAGATTTCGGCCTCCTGATTAGATGGGTTTATAGGCATGATCCAAAGCACTCATCCGTGTTTATCACTTATACCATTTCTATATGAACTCGAATATACATACATACATACATACATTCATACATACATACATACATATGTCTCCTGTTCTTTATGTGAGGTAGAAATATGTTTACTGGAAAATCCAAAGCTTAGCCAAGGTTAGCAACAACAGTCATAAATCATCATCCTTGTATTATGTGTACTCTTGACATTCAGTTATTAGTGTGTCATTTACTCCTATGATCTTCCTCAAAATGCACAGTCCCAGAATAATAATAAAAATTTCAGACAATTTCCAGTAGGGGGCCTTGTATAATATGTGATCCAGTACTCTTAAAAAAAAAAAAAACCCAAAAACTCAAGGTCATCAAAAACGATACAAATCTGAGAAATGGTGAGTGTGAAAAGGAACCTAAGAAACATAATAAGTGTGATCTCAGGCTGGGACCATGGCCTAGTGGCAAGAGTGCCCACCTCATATACATGAAACCCTGGGTTTGATTCCTCAGCACCACATATATGGAAAACAGCCAGAAGTGGCCCTGTGGCTCAAGTGGTAGAGTGTTAGCCTTGAGCAAAAAGAAGCCAGGGACAGTGCTCAGGCCTTGAGTTCAAGGCCCAGGACTGGCCAAAAATAAGGTTGCTAAATGTGACCTCATATACTAGAATCATAATCTATGCATGTCATTGGATTTGGGTTACCAATGTCTATCAATATCAATTAATTAGTGGGAAGAAATTTGGTATTGTTATAAACAGTACTCTTAATCAAAGAAACTATGTATGAATTTGGGCAAGTCAAATATCTACTACATGCCTAATTTTTCTGTAAATACAAACTGACAATTTTAATATATAAAAGAATTTCTTGAGGCTGATTTCAAATTCAAATTTAATTTGCATTTTCACTTTACCATAAAAATAAAAATATTTACACCAGTGTGAAATTTCTTCACTGAAACCCAGAAAATCCAAGTTTGAAGAAACCTAATACATCTCCCAAAAAAATAAATTCTTAATATGGAGTACACAGGACATGTGTTTAGCTCTCATTTTATCCATACAAGAGTTTATACGTGACAGGAACTATTTTCCTCAATATCATTCTTCAAAAAAAAAAATCTCCCAAATGACATATCACTTACTATTATTTGCTTTATATTTGCTTTATAATTCAATTTGCTTTTAGAAATATTTTCCGTGGTGCCAAAGATTAAATTCAGCAATATATTTCTTATTTTAACAATATGTATTAAAAAGTTCGCAAATCTGAATATTCAAATTTTCCTTATTGATGTGTTATGTATTTCTTTGAAATATTTTCCCAACCTGCCACAAACGAAGTTGTGGAAGCAAAGTGCTTTGTAACTTTCATGTGCATATAATTTATAATTTGAATTTGTTATGCAGATGTTGCTCTGTAATCCAATTACTGGTTTTTTTTTTAAAAAGTGTTTAGAAATATGTTTGGGAAAGACTTAACAGGAACTTAATTATATCATTCTGAAGATGTCAACTTTTGTTTTACTTCATTTGTCTATACAAATTGTAGAACAACCTTGTGGTCTTATGGATTTGATTTTTGTGTTAATTAATTAATTAATTTTTATTGTAAAGGTGATATTCAGAAGGGTTACAGTAACATAGTCAGGTAATGAGTGTGTTTATTTTTGAAGTGTCTTTTTTTTCCCCCTTTATTTTTCCCAGTGTTTCCATTCCAACCATTCTCTCCCACAAGTTGTATAGTTCATATCTGTCTCATCCGCCTCGACCAGCAAGGAAGACACAACGCCGGATTCTTCTCTAAGCAGTTTATTCCAGAACCTTGAAGCAGTCTTCTCTCTCCCGGGGGCTTCCCGCTTGGCCTTAAGTGCAAACTGGGTAGCCAATCCCGGTAAGCTACGTGGGGATTACCGATAGGTCCAGGTACGCGGAAGCAAGCCAGAGTCCAAGCTTTAACCATATTAGGCGTTGTTTATCACAGAGAGCACTCGCCGTCGGGAGGGCGGAGGGCGGAAGCCGGCACCATTTCAGGGCGCAGCTGCTCGCAGCTCTCTACAGCTCCCCCCTTTTTATTTTCTGAGCGGCAGGCAAGAGTAGAGGTCAGATCTCTGTGAATGTTATTTGAGGGACATTGTACTGGCCTTCACTTAGGTGGCGCCTTCCCAAGGACTACCAGACCCGTCCGATGCCTTTTTTACAGAGGTGGGGCCTAGGGCATCAACCCACATGCAATCTAACATGCTCTTCTTGGGGCAAGCGCCGGGATGTGTCTCCCAAGTGCAGTGCGCTAGCCTCGCATCCTGCGCTATTTCTTAAGTGTGGCAAGCCACACATGGGGGGACTGTCAGGCCTCCATGGCAGTAAAGGCTTGGACAAGCATGGCTGTATTGCGACGCTGGAAGCTCCTAATTCGGCAAATGCACCACAGGCACACCAGGATGACCATGGCCAGAAGGCCTATAAGGGCCCCCAACCCCGCCCACTCCTTCAGATGGTTCATGGCGTTTAAAATCCAGGAGGACAGCCCGTCCGCCAACCCGGCGTCCACACGAGTTGAATTTACGGTAGTGATGGCACATCAAATTCTCCTGTCCAGTTCCCTAAAAGATAACTAGACAATTGTTTAGACAAATTTGCAGCATAGGTGTAATTATCATACTGAATACTTGTCACCCATAGACCAGCGTATTTCCACTGACAGCCAAGTTGGGCAATTTGCCAAAGCGTGTCAATCTGTTCCTGTACCAGGTCCACCCATTGGTTAAGGACCATAATTTTTGCCTGCATACGTAGCATTAAATTCGGTGCCTATCCCAGGGGAAAAAGTGAAGCGCTTGCCTTGATTTGCCCATATCACCATATGGGACTGGCACCCAGTCCAAGGCCAAAACTCTCCCCACTTGGTCCCCCAGCAATAAGGGGCCCATTTTGGCTGTGTGGGGGAAGCGTCACCATGCCATTTTCCTTGCCACCATCCATTAAGCAATGTGGCATTAGCAGACGGGCAAGGACCTGAAGAGGTCCAGGGTAGATCAAACCACCCCGCTGATTGATTATATAAGCCAATGCAGGGACTAACATTAGATCGGTTATGAATAATCTGAAAGCAAAGAGTTCCTTCTACGGTAAATGATCTATTTTCCCCCAACGAGGCCTCTGACACATCCATGGGAAGGTAGGGGGCATCAAGTGTCCTGTTGCTACTAAATAGGCGAGGGAACATTTGAGCATCATGCCGAACTGGCATTGGTTTTGGGAATACCGACAGAATCCCCCATCTCAGTACTGTTTTTCCTTGTTGTGCTAGGGCAAGCACTAGGAGGAGGGCTGACATCTGCTGTATCCCGTGTCCTCTCATCTTGGGCTTTTCTCACAAGGCGTTCAGGTACCCACACCGGATCCTGCTGGTCCTGCGGAAAAACACAAACAGAGCCTCGTGCCCATGTCAGCACGGGATCGGGCCCACGCCAGAGCCCTGTCAAAACATCCTTCCACTTGACTAATCCTTTTGTTGGGCTATGGGATTCATAATGCCTGTCTGCTGCGGACCTACCATTGGCATCCAAATTTAAAAAATTTATAGTAAATAAAGCTAGGGAAAGTCTTTCTTTTGGTGTACGGCCATGGCCAATTCCCCCTTTCTGTTTTTGTAAGCATGTTTTAATAGTGCGATGCGCACGCTCCACAATGCCTTGGCCTTGGGGATTGTAGGGCAGGCCATGCACAAGTTGTACCTCCATGGAGCTGCAAAAGGAGGGAAACTGCCGTCCTGTATAAGCAGGTCCATTATCAGTTTTGAGTTGTTGAGGCTTGCCCCAAGCTGCCCATGCCTCCAGGCAATGGGTGATAACATTACGAGCCTTTTCCCCAGCTAAAGGCGTGGCATGTATGACGCCTGAACAAGTGTCTACAGACACGTGGACATATTTCTGATGTCCAAATTCAGGAATGTGGGTCACATCCATTTGCCAGATCTTTAGTGGCAGTAGACCGCGGGGATTGACTCCGATGCTGGGTGGATGTTGATGAATGATGCACTGGGGGCAGTCTAAGACTACTTGCCGTGCATCTGCTTGAGAGAGCTGGAATTTTTGTTGAAGGGTTTTTGCATTAACATGAAAGTTTTGGTGAAAGGTCCTGGCTCTGTTTAGGGCAGAGGCAAGAAACACCCAGTCTTGCCGGGTCCACTGATCTACTATATTGTTTCCCGCACTAAGGGGTCCTGGCAGGCCTGTATGGGCCCGAATATGTAAGGGGTAAAAGCCAGACCTCCTGTGCCATATTAGCTGCTGCAGTTGTTGAAAAAGTGGGCCCACCGGACTGGACATTTTGATAGGTCCCGCAACTTCCAAGTCCTTAAGTGCATTTACAACATAAGCAGAATCAGATATTAAATTAAATGGAAATTGACATGCTTCAAAAACTTTTATAACAATTTGTAACTCCACCATTTGAGGGGTATCGGGATAAAATTGATGCTGTACAGGTTGCTGGCCTTCAATCATATATACACCACATCCTGTTTTAGAGCCGTCCGTAAATACATTAGGGGCTCCCTTCAATGGGTGAGACAAAGTTACTTTTGGAAATACAACGGGGTGTTCCTTAAAAAAGCCTAATAACGGGTGTTTTGGAAAGTGATTGTCCATATCTCCTGGAAAGCTGCACAGTAAAATGGCCCATTCATCAATGGTAGCACATAAGGTCTTAACCTGGTGACTAGTATAGGGGGTTATGATGGAAGATGGAATAGTTCCAAAAAACTGTATGCATTGTTGGATGCCAGATAAAGCAATAGAAGCCACTGAAGTAGGATAATGTTCTATGGATTTCCCTGGGGACATTTTTGGGTGAATCCACAATAGTGGTCCTTCCTGCCATAGTAGCCCGGTGGGTTGTGTTACAGTCGGAAGGATGCACAGGAGAATATTTTTGCCTTCCTGAACCCTTTTTAAACATGCATGTTGAAGTCTCTCTTCAACCTTTTCCAAGGCCTCTCTAGCTTCCTCAGTCAACTGTCGAGGAGAATCTAAAGCAGCGTCTCCTTGTAAAATAGCATAGAGGGGTTTTAGCTCACAATTGGGCAATTGCAAATAAGTGCGTATCCAATTAATGTCACCCAATAACTTTTGAAAATCATTTAAAGTTTTCAAGCCATCTTTTCGTATTTCTAATTTTTGCGGCAACACACTTGTATCTGTTATTTTGGCACCCAAATAATTAACTACCTGCTCCTGTTGTACCTTTTCAGGGGCTATAAATAAGCCCCTTTTTTGTAGTAAATTCACTAAATCCCCATATGCTGAATGTAACAAGCGTTCATCTTTTGCTGCTAACAAAACGTCGTCCATGTAATGTACACATCTCAGCTGAGGATATTTTTGTCTGAGCGGACTGACGGCCATATCCACGTACAATTGGCACATAGTGGGACTGTTAGCCATTCCTTGAGGCAGGACCACCCATTCATATCTCTTATCCGGCTCCTCATGGTTGTAAGAGGGAACAGTAAATGCAAACCGAACACTATCTTGGGAATACAATGGGATAGAAAAGAAGCAATCTTTTATGTCAATAGCAATAATAGACCAAGAGGCTGGCAATGAAGACAGCAAAGGCAAGCCCCTTTGCACCGGGCCCATGACTTGCATTTGATTATTAATGGCGCGTAAGTCATGCAGCAACCGCCATTTTCCCGATTTCTTTTTTATAACGAAGATGGGGGTATTCCAGGGGGACACCGATGGTCTGATGTGTCCCAATGAAAGTTGTTCCTGAACTAAAGCCTTGGCAGCAGTCAATTTTTCGGAGGAAAGTGGCCACTGAGGCACCCATACTGGGTCCTCCGTTATCCAGGATATGGGGATCCCTTCCTCAGTGGCCCCTAGGAAAAACCCAGGCCCAGTCTGTCTCTTTTCTGGTGCACTTTTATAGGTTCCCTAGTTCCTTGTAAATATCCTCCTAGGCCAAGACCAGGGCAATACCCCATTTGCATCATCATATTCCTAGAAGGGAGAGAATAATCATTGCTTAATGTAAATCCCATTTCTTTCATAAGGTCCCTCCCCCATAGTGGGACTGGGAGCTCTAGCACATAAGGTTGAAAGGTGCCTGAGTATCCATTTTTATCTTTCCACCGTAATTGTCTTGTACTCATGTCAGGGGTCCTTGCATAACCCAAACCCTGTAATGTCTGTGAAGAAGCTTGTACAGGCCATCCTGTTGGCCAGTCCTTTTTAGCAATTTTACTTTTGTCTGCCCCTGTGTCCAGAAGTCCTAGGATCCTTTTATTGTCAACCTCAAGTTCAAGGACAGGTCTTTGATTTAGGTCGAGAGACAAATAGGCCAGGTCCACTCCCGTGGATCCGAAACCCTTCTGATCTCGCGATCGGGGCTGTGCTGGGAAATTCTCATGCATACTAGGCAAAAGCAACAACTGAGCAATGCGATCTCCTGGGGAAATGGCCACTATTCCTCTTGGGGATTCAGCCATAATCTTAACCACACCAGTATAATCAGGGTCGATAACTCCGGGATGTACCCTAAGGCCCCGCAAAATGGAGGATGATCTTCCTATTAGTAAGCCCACTGTACCTGGCTCAAGAGGTCCCTGAAAGTCAGTATCAATCAGTTGTACCCCCATTTGGGGAGTTAGTACGAGTCGGGTGGCCGCACAGAGGTCCAGTCCTGCGGAACCCGCAGTGGCTCTCCTTGGTCCTTGGGGTGTCTGAGCGTTGGCCACCGCTCCGGGTAAGAGCTCTTGTCCTGACTCTCGACTGCCCCATATATTTGAGGGCCCTGAGGGCGGGGGCCCCACTGGCCGTTTTTTGAATGGTAATTTTCCTGTGCTTGCCTTAAAGGCTGTCCATTAATGTCTTTTACTGACCGGCACTCATTTGCCCAGTGTTTCCCCTTTTTGCATCTCGGGCAAAGCCCAGGCTGTCTACTTGGAGGGCCCCTTTCAGCCCCTATTAGGCCCCCTTTTTCCGGGCAATTGCGTTTTATGTGTCCCGCTTTACCGCATTTGAAACACACCCCGGAGTTGCCTCCCCTTTTCTGTGATAATTGAATCACCGCCGCGGCAAGCCCAGCATTAGTCAATGGCCCGCCCAGTTCCCTGCACACTTTCATCCAGGCTTCTAGCCCTTTGTTTTTGTAAGGGGTTATGGCTGCTTTACACTCTTTTGTACACTGTTCATAGACTAGCTGCTTGATCAGTGGCATGGCAGTATCTGGGTCCCCAAAAATCCTTCCTGCGGCTTCTACCATACGGGCTACGAAATCTGAAAAAGGCTCTGTGGAGCCTTGCAGGATTTTCGTAAGGTTCCCGCTCACTTCTCCTTTATTTGGTAAGGCCTTCCATGCTTTTATCCCCATGTTATTGATCTGTTCATACACTTCAACCGGGTACCCTGTCTGTTGGTTAACAAATCTCCCCTGCCCAAGAAGCATATCTCTGTCCCAAGCCGCGTTTCCTGCCGCTTGGTTAGCCGCTGCCTGCTCATTGGCGAATTCAAGCAAAAAGGCTCTCCAGTCTAGGTACTGACCAGGGCTAAGGCAGGCTCGCACGAGCCCGCTCCAGTCGCTAGGGGTCATGCAGTGTCTGCGCAAAGCTTCCACTTGAGTGACCGTGAAAGCAGCGGTTATTCCATAAGCGCGCACAGACTCTGCCAGAGATTTGATGACTTTGAAGTCCAAAGGCTCATGATATCTCTGTCCCTGCGGATCCTGAAATATTGGGCATGCCAGGTCTAACTCTGTTCTAACGGTTCTCCATAGTTCCAGGTTGAAAGTGCTGCCAGAGCCGCCACTTCCGGATCCTCCCAAGTATAGCGGAGGAGCGGAGGGAGTTGGGGAGCGCCCATAGGGCGGGCCTTTATCCTGCTGCCGTTTTTCCCTCTCTATTCGTCTCTTTCTCCTTTTCACCCTCATCTCCTCTAATCGCTCTAAAATGGCTTCCATTTCTTCAGAATCTGTAACCTCAGAGGAATCGAATTCTGCAAGATCTGGATACAGTCCCCCTATTGTCCCTCCACCTTCGCTCGCCGCTTTCTCTGATCTTTCTTCCTGTAGTTTCTCTAAAGTAGCCTGTCCATTCTCCACCGCCTCACTGCAGCGTTGGTCCCCAAGGCAGCCTCTGATAAGCGCCCATACGGGTCTAACCCCGCTCTTTAGGGTTCCCTGTTCATGGGCAAAGTCCAGATCTCTCCCTAGTTTCTCCCAGGATGCCACGGTGAGGCTCCCCGAAACTGCAAACCAGGGGCGACTGTGTCACATTCATCCAAAAATTTCTCCAAAGTACTCTTCTTTATCCTTAACTTCTTCGAGTGCAACAGCTCGTTAAGAGCCAAAAAAATTTGGTGCGACGATGAGGCGCCCATAATTATAAGGTTTTGCTTTCGCTTTAGCCCGTTCCTCTTAACCTCTTTCCCTTGCCACCCGGGGACCTCTTGCTCCTTCTTTGTCTACAGCAAGGAGCCTATATTCCCTTCCCTCCTTTTATCGCGGATCCCCTTCTTTTCCGGGGACTTACCGGTGCACCACCCTGGCTGCGGAGAGTTCTGAATCCTTACAGAAACGGTGTTCCCCGTACGGGCCACCACTTGTCGCATCCGCCTCGACCAGCAAGGAAGACACAACGCCGGATTCTTCTCTAAGCAGTTTATTCCAGAACCTTGAAGCAGTCTTCTCTCTCCCGGGGGCTTCCCGCTTGGCCTTAAGTGCAAACTGGGTAGCCAATCCCGGTAAGCTACGTGGGGATTACCGATAGGTCCAGGTACGCGGAAGCAAGCCAGAGTCCAAGCTTTAACCATATTAGGCATTGTTTATCACAGAGAGCACTTGCCGTCGGGAGGGCAGAGGGCGGAAGCCGGCACCATTTCAGGGCGCAGCTGCTCGCAGCTCTCTACACATATCCACCATAGTGTCCAGTCAGCATTACTACTTAATTTGTTCACATTTTGTCCCATCATGTCTGTGCTCAGATAAGCTTACATCAAAGATAGAAAACAAAAGCAAGAAAGAAAAAAACCCAAAATAACAAAAAATCCTCCCATTTCCATTTCTTGAGAGTTCATTTTAATAAACCTCATTTTATGTGATCATATGCGCATAGTTATTGATCTTTTGTGATCCTTTTCTAAGAATACTCTCCCTTGGTCTCATTGTATGAATATTTAGTGGTCCTGTTCAATTTATCATGTCCAAGTGTGATTTTTTTGTCTTTTGCCATCCAAGTGTGTGTTTACTTTACAAGTGTGTTTACTTGTAGATTTATAGGCACATTCTAGTTACAATGAATGAGATAAACCATGAAACTTATGTTTCTTTGGGTGTGGCTTATTTCACTGAATATAATTTTTTCCTATTCTTTCCACGTCCTTACCAATGGTACACTATCATTCTTTGATGGAAGCACAGAATTCTATTGTGTATATATACCACAGATTTGTTTTTAATGATCATCATCAGAAGCAAAGAAAAATGAAACAAGTTCAGATGAGAACTATCAAACATGAAAATCATCTCTACAAAATCCATCTCTTCAACTCAAATTGAAGGTAATCATATGAATCAGGTTAGGAAGAAATTTACAAAGAACTCTTGTCCAAATCCAGTCAACAAATTATACTTAACAGCTATAAATCAATTTGATTTAGAGTAATTAATATTATTTGAGGCATCACAAGGCTTGTATTTGAAAAGCACTAACTAGATTATCCACGAAGAAATTATTTTTAATGAGTCTAGTTTTATTCAGATTTTTGTTTATACAGATGCAATATGTGGGCTACATTAACGTCATGAGTTCTATTTTGTGGAAGACAATTGGAATCACTTTAATGGTAATTTCAGACTTGAGCAGAAGTGTAATCTTCATAACTTAATTGCAATCCAGTGTAAACAATTGAAGATAAAATGATGAAATGTCTTATTTCAGAAGACACAAAGTCTAATTTACAAACATAATTATTCAATGGAATGAAATATATATATGCCAAATATTCATTTAAAATTCATCACATTATAACAATATTTTGAAGATAGTTACATAACACTATATATGTGTTCTTTTCTCTCATGAAGTAGATTAACACTCTTTCTATATATAATCAAACTGCATAATACTTAATGCTCTTTTGGTATTAAGATATTTAGGTTAAAATCTTGTTAATATTTGAAAATCCTTGTTACAAAAGTAACAATATTTACAAATTGTCATTTACAAAAAAAAAAAAAGCACAGGGCTGGGAATACGGCCTAGTGGCAAGAGTGTTTGCCTTGTATACATGAAGCCCTGGGTTCGATTCCCCAGCACCACATATATGAAAAACGGCCAGAGGTGGCATTGTGGCTCAAGTGGCAGAGTGCTAACCTTGAGCAAAAAGAAGCCAGGGACAGTGCTCAGGCCCTGAGTCTAAGCCCAGGACTGGCAAAAAAATAAAAAATAAAAAAAGAAGCACTGTTTACAAAAGTACATTTTATGTTACTTTCTTATACTTTTCAAGTAATGCAGCTAAAAGGATGAAAGGCCAAGGGGACATTTTGACTCTCAGTTCTGAGATTTTCTTCTCATAACAGTTTTCAATGATGTTCCCATTTCTAATCCCATAACTGTGAGCAGTAACTACTGCAAATATTCATCAATCATTCTATAAGAGAAGAAATGTACACTAACATTAGATATTCTTGTCTTAGTGTTTATAGTTTTCTTAACACACACACACAAACACACACACACACCAACCCAAACAAACAAAATAGTGACTAATCTTCAGACATTTGATTAATCCCCAATGGCTGAGGAAATCAAAATAAATAGAAATAGAAGGCATCAAATAATAGAATAAGTTGTGTTGTGCCTACACTTAACATCATGCAAGATACTACTATTGATCAAAATGCATTGTATTCATGAACTGCTTTGTTAAATGGCAATTCATTTGTGCAAGTACTTAAAGATGATGATGATGATGATGATGATGATGATGATTATAGAATCCAAGTCTTTCCATTTCTTTAGGAATGGGAAGATGTCATTCTTTCTTAAGAAAGCATAGAATTCCATTGTGTATATATACCACATTTGTTTCATCTATTCACCTACTGAGGGGAATCTGGGTTGGTCCCATATCTTAGCGATAAGTAATGCTACAATGAACATGGTTGTGCTGGTAGCTTTAGAATGGCCTGTTTGTGGTCATTTGGGTAAAGGCCCAGAAGTGGGATTACAGGAACTCTATGTTTAGTTTTTTGAGGGACCTCCATACTGCTTTACAGAAAAATGAAATCATTTCCTCAATTCTTTAGGCCACAATGGAATAAAATTATAGCTCAACACCAAAAGCCACTAAAGAAAACCCTATAACTCATGAAGACTGAGCAACACATTGTTGAACCACCAGTGTGTCACTGAAGAAATCAGAGCAGAAATTCAAACATTTATGGTATTTAACAAAAAGGAATATACAAAATACCATCTCCACTGGGACACAACAAAAGCAGTATGCAGAGTAAAATTTATGGCTCTGAGTGCTGACATCAACAAATTGGAGAAATCTCAAACCAACAATTCAATAATGCACCTTAAGTTCCTTGAAAAAGAGCACCAAGCCAAAGCCGAATCCAGTAGACAGAAACAAGTAATTAAAATTAAATCAGAATTAAATGAATTAGCGTACCAAATACAAACAAACAAAAAACCCAGAAAGAATCAACAAAACAAAGAGTTGGTTCTCTTATGGTGGGAAAGGGAAAGGGGGAGGGGAGAGGGGGGAATGAGGGAGGAGGTAGCAAACAGTACAAGAAATGTACCCAATGCCTAATGTATGAAACTGTAACCTCTCTGTACATCACTTTGACAATAAATAAGAAAAATAATAAAAATAAACTATGCTACCAAAAAAGAGTTGGTTCTTTGAAAAAAATTAACAAATTTTACAGACCCTTAGCAAATCTTACTAAAAAGAGAAGAGAACATGCCCAGATAAACAAATCAGAAACAAGAGTGGAAACATCACAACAGAAACAACCAAGATATAGAACATTATAAGGGAATGCTTTGCAAACATTCATGCTAACAAATTTGAGAATCTTGAAGAAATGGAAGAATTTCTAGCAAACACTGATATACCGAAACTAAACCAAGAAGCCTTAAACCAACTAAATAGACCCATATCAAGTAATGAAATAGAAACAGCAACATGAGATCTCCCATCCAAGAGTATAGAGTTTTGAATTCAGGGCTAGATTCTGCTAGAGAAGCTCTCTATCACTTGAGTAATGTGAAGACATATGCTCCTTTATTGTGCATGAGTACTATAAAGTACTACTACAAGAAAAAGAAATGGGTGCTGGATTTTATAGAATGCATTTTCCACATCTAGAGATATAATCATGTGATTCTTTCCCTTGCTCCAGTTGATGTGGTGGATTACATTAATTGACTTGGGTGTATTGAACCAACTTTGCATCCCTGGGATGAATCCAGTTTGATCATGGTGTATGATTTTTATGATGACCTGGTGAAGTCGATTGGCCAGAATTTTGTTGAGAATTTTTGCCTCAATGTTCATCAGGGAAATAGGTCTATTGTTCTTTTTCCATGATGGGTCCCTGCCTGGTTTTAGGATGAGGGTTATACTGGCTTCATAGAATGTGTTTGGTAGCGAAATTTTTCTTTCAATTTCATTGAAGAGTTTGAGAATTATTGGTGTGAGTTCTGTTTTGAAGGCCATGTAGAATTCTGCTGTGAATATGTCTGGACCTGGGCTTTTCTTCGATGGGAGATCTGTTATTGCCATTTCTATTTCAATGCTGGATATGGGTCTGTTTAGAAGGTTTAAATCTTCATGGTTGAGTTTGGGGATATAAATTTTTGCTAGGAAATTGTCCATTTCTTCCAGGTTCTCGAATTTGTTGGCATAAAGGTTTGCAAAATAGTCCCTTATTGTGTTCTGAATTTTGGTTGTTTCTGTGATGATGTTACCTGTTTCATCTCTGATCTTGTTTATTTGGGTGTGCTGCCTTCGTTTTTTGGTCAGGTTTGCTAGGGGCCTATCTATATTGTTAATTTTTTCAAAGAACCAACTCTTCATTTTGCTGATTCTTTTGAAGGTATTTTTTACTGTAAGTCATTTAGTTCTGATTTGATTTTAATTATTTGCTTCCTTCTATTGGCTTGGGGTTTGGCTTATTGTTCTCTTTCTTGGAGCTTAAGGTGCTTCCTTTAGTTATTGAATTGCTGTTTTTCCATTTTGCTGATGTAGGCACTCAGAAATATGAATTTTCCTCTGAGTACTGCCTTTACTGTGTCCCAAAGGAGCTGGTACTTTGTGTGCTCATCTTGGTTGAATTCCATAAACATTTGAATTTTCATTCTAGTTTCTTCAATGACCCCCTGATGGTTCAGCAGTGTGTTGTTGAGTCTCAATGAATTGTTGGATTTTCTTTGGTGGCTGTTTGAGTTGAGCTCTAATTTTATTCCATTGTGGTCTGAGAGAACCCAGGGAATTATTTTGATACTTCTGAATTTGTACAGCTTTGCTTTGTGCCCTAAAATGTGATACATTTTGGAGAATGTTCCATGTGTGCTGAAAATAATGTGTATTCTGGTGTTGCTGGATGGAATATTTTTTAGATGTCGGTTAAATCTAGTTGGTCTATTCAATTGTTTAGTTCTGTGGTTTCTTTGTTCAGTTTTTGGCATTTTGCTCTGTCCAGAGGTGATTGTGGAGTGTTAAAGTTTCCAATTATCAATGTGTTTGGGTCTATGAGTCTTTATAGAGTCAGTAACGTTTGTTTGATGAAGTTGGGTGCTCCTGTATTTGGTGTGTACATATTTAGGATGGTTATATCGTCCTGTAGGAGAGATCCCTTTATTAGTATGTAGTAACCTTCTTTGTCTCTTCTTACCGTTTTTAGTTTGAAGTAAATTTTATCTGATACTAGCTAAAATATGGAACCAACTCAGATACTCCTCAGTAGACAAATGGATCAGGAAAATGTGGTACCTATACACAATGGAATTTTATGTCTCTCTCAGAAAGAATGACATTGCCCCGTTTGTAAGGAAATGGAAGGACTTGGAAAAAAATTATACTAAGTGAAGTGAAACAGACTCAAAGAAACATGGACTCTATGGAATAATTAGCACAGGATTAGGCTGTCACAGCAGAGGAACACAAGAGCCTAATAGCTATGCCCCTATGAACGCATAAGATGATGCTAAGTGAAATGAACTCCATGTTATGGAAACGAGTGTTATATCACTGTTGTAATTACTTTCAACATGACATGTGATACTGTAGCTTCTTTTCTTGATGTTCCACCTGTATCCCCTTCCTGTGGTTGTACCCACACTATCACTGTATCTCATCTGAGTACCCTGAATACTGTATATACTGGTATTGAAACTAGGGAAGTTAAAGGGAATATCAAAATCGAGAGACAACGGATAAAAAGACAAACAACTCCAAAAGCAATACTTGCAAAACCTTTTGGTATAAACCAACTGAACAACTCATGCGGAGAGGTAAAGGGGGAGGGAGGAGGAGGAATGAGGGAGGAGGTAACAAACAGTACAATAAATATACTCAAGGCCTAATGTATGAAACTGTAACCTCTCTGTACATCACTTTGACAAAAAATAAGTATAAAAAAAGAGAAGAATTTATGCAGGTAAGTATTAAAACAGCATGGGCAAAGAGTGTCTTCTTTGTTATTTAACTTTTTTTTATTACCTTCAAGTTGTTTTAAATTTTTTATTGTCAAGATGAAATACTGAGGGGTTAGAGTTACATAGATAAGCTAGTCAGTACATTTCTTGTCAAACATGTTACCTCCTCCTTCATCTTTCTCCCTCTGCCCCAATCCCCCCTATATTTGTACAGTTCGTTTACAACATATTGTCTTCTAAGTATTGTTGTAAGCATCAGTTCGCCTTTTGCTTTTTGCCTCACCATTTTGATAGTCTCCTTCCTTTCCCTAATTCAGACAAACCTATATACAATATCCTGAGTATCAAAATTCAAATACGGTCACAGGAGGGTCTAAAACATAGGGAATACAAACAAAAGATAAAAGGAATTATTTCACATAGTATGTAAAAAATAACAACAGTGATATGCCACTTGTGTCCATATCTTGGAGTTCATTTTGCCTAGCATCGTGGATTGTGTCCATATATACATAGCTATTGAACTATTGTGTTCTTCTGCTAGGACTATCCTAGACATATACTAATTATTACCAATGAGGGAATCCATAGAATCTATGTTTCTTTGGGTCTGACTCACTTCACTTAGTATGATTTTTTAACCTGTGTCTTATTCATTAAAATACTTTTCTTTTTTTCTATGACCTTTCAAATTCAGTTATAGTGAATCAGTAGCCAAGATATCAGTGAATATTCAGAAAGACAACCTTGGGAAAAAGAAAGAACTATAAGTTATGTAGGTTACAAATACAAAATGATCTTCTGAAACAGAAAATGAAAAATAAATTTAGAATACAGACTTTTTATTTGAGGAGACAGAGGGTTTAAGGAAGACAGTAATAGCACAAATAGAAAGAAAAAAAGATTTGTAAATCAGCTAATTTACTTTTCAAATGGAAACTAATGCATTTCATTTAAAGTTCTCAGGCACCTTTCTACTACTGGTATTTGTTTTTCCAGCTCATTAAGTTTTGGAATGATTAATCTTTGCTCTCTAAGGAAAGAGAATGAGGTTTTTTTCTTTGTATGTGTGTAAAGTGTGGGAGAACAGAACCCCTCAGGACATAGTTTGATCTGACAATCCAACAAGAGGAAACATAGCACTAAGGTTGTCATGACATTGTAAATAACCAAACAATGATAATAGTTCTCATTTATTTTTAGTACAGTATAAACTCAGGATGAAGTATAACATTTATCTAGTAATTTGTGATATATATATGTATATATATATATACATATATATATATATCAATTGGCTATGTGCTATTGTTAAAATCAGGCAAATTTCTCTATGAAATCACACCACAATTAAGGAAAGAATGGATTTATTGTGGAATCATTCTGACAGGTTCCTTCTACAGGGATATATTCAGGTCCAGACTTCAAGGTGTCAGATAAAAATATAGATTAAGGGCTGGGAATATGGACAATTGGTAGAATGCTTGCTTCATACACATAAAACCCTGGGTTTGATTCCTGAGAACCACTTATATAGAAAGAGCCACACTGGCACTGTGCTCAAGTGGTAAAGTGCTAGCCTTGAACAAAAAGAAGCCAGGGACAGTGCTTAGGCCCTGAGTTCAAGTCTCAGGACTGGCCAAAAATAATCACCCAATCAATTAATCAATAAATAAATAAAGATTAACTAGCCTTCTTAAAACAATTGTAATGAATAAATTCAAAATATATTGAACTATCAAAGAGAAGTGCAGTGTGTAATTAGAGTGTCATTTTACCTGATTATTTTCTTTTTTTTTTTTTGGCCAGTCCTGGGCCTTGGACTCAGGGCCTGAGCACTGTCCCTGGCTTCTTCCTGCTCAAGGCTAGCACTCTTCCACTTGAGCCACAGCGCCGCTTCTGGCCATTTTCTGTATATGTGGTGCTGGGGAATTGAACCTAGGGCCTCGTGTATCCGAGGCAGGCACTCTTGCCACTAGGCTATATCCCCAGCCCTGATTATTTTCTTAATGCTAAAGTTATAATCTAAATTAAAAATTGTGGCATTTTTAGGGAGAATGGATAGAACTGGAAAAGTATTATGTGAAGCCAGATTTTCCAAGACAATTATGTCATATGTTTTCTTACTTTTGAAGTTCTTAGCTATGTGTTTACACAAGATAGAAAGTAGAAACTTAATTTTAATTTGACTAAATTTCAAATATATTGATTGTTGGATTAAACATATAAAGATGTGTGTGTGTGGGACTAATACATTAAACTTTCTTAATTATAAAAAAGTGTTTTGGGGCTGGGGATATGGCCTAGTGGCAAGAGTGCCTGCCTCGGATACACGAGGCCCTAGGTTCGATTCCACAGCACCACATATACAGAAAACGGCCAGAAGCGGCGCTGTGGCTCAAGTGGCAGAGTGGTAGCCTTGAGCAGGAAGAAGCCAGGGACAGTGCTCAGGCCCTGAGTCCAAGGCCCAGGACTGGCCAAAAAAAAAAAAAAAAAAAAAAAAAAGTGTTTTAATGTTACTTTCCATAACAAAAGATTACAGCTCACTGTTACCCCACGTAAATAAAAAAGGAAAAAGTGAAGCAAAAGAACAGAGTAGACATTTAGTATATCTGTACTAAACATTTTAATTCCTATTTACAAATCAAAGACACAATGAAATCTAACCTATAAAATATGCAGGATTTAGACTTAATATAGGTAAAGCACCTACGAACTAGCAATGAAGACTTTGTTAACCATTTTTATGATTTTTTCATAAATATTTACTTCTCTGTTGCAAAGAGCTAGTAGGTGCTGAAGCCGATTATCAATAATTTAAAAGACTTTCGATTTGTTTGTGTTTACTGTGAATCTAGCGAAGCCAAATTGAATTATTTTGAACTTTGCTGCCTTGAATATTTATTTTGAGTAGAAGCACCTTCAGGAATTGAGAACGATCTTTCAAGTAAATGTTGGTATATTAGATTCCAGCCTGAAGCCAAGGATATTTAATTTAGGCCTGCCATAGCATCACTAAAACTTAGGAAGTTTGTCACAGATGTATATAAATAATGAAAGACTTTTCTCTCACTCAATGTATGAAGAGAATCTTCCCTTGCTTTTTGAAAAAACCTGTTCTCCATTAAAATTTCATTTGAGGAATTTACATGTAAAACTAAAAACATGTTTTACATTTGATTTTTTTTCCCATTCAGTTTAGGTAAGTGGAGTCTAATCTAAAGTGCAGTGACCTTAAAGGTCATAGAATGTCTTTGTGATGAAAAGATGGTAACAAGGTTGTGGAAGTTTCACAAGCTGTATGTGAACTGTGAAGTGTGAGTGTGTATACTCCATATATAGAAAACATATGAGGCAACATGGACAATGTGGTAACAGGTGCCTTTCTGATCAACTCATGATCACCCCAGTAAGAATGCCCTATATCAAGAAAACTAACACATCCTCATGTGGCCAAAAGGGAACCCTACTTCATTGTTGGTGGGAATGTAAACTGGTTCAGCCACTATGGAAAACGGTATGGAGATTCCTCAGAAGGCTAAACATAGAGCTCCCCTATGATCCAGCAGCCCCACTTTTGGGCATCTACCCAAAAGACCACAAACAAGAACACACTAGGGCTGGGAATATGGCCTAGTGGCAAGAGCGCTTGCCTCCTACACATGAAGCTCTCGGTTCGATTCCCTAGCACCACATATATGGAAAACGGCCAGAAGGGGCGCTGTGGCTCAGGTGGCAGAATGCTAGCCTTGAGAGGGAAGAAGCCAGGGATAGTGCTCAGGCCCTGAGTCCAAGGCCCAGGACTGGCCAAAAAAAAAAAAAAAAATACTAAAGCTACCAGCACAACAATGTTTATCGCAGCATAATTTGTCATAGCTAAAATATGGAACCAACCCAGATGCCCCTCAGTGGATGAATGGATCAGGAAAATGTGTTACATATACACAACGGAATTTTATGCCTCTGTCAGAAAAAATGACATTGCCCCATTCCTAAGAAAATGGAAGGACTTGGAAAAAATTATACTAAGTGAAGTGAGCCAGACCCAAAGAAACATGGACTCTATGGTCTCCCTTATTGTCAATAATTAGCACAGGTTTAGGCTAGTCACAGCAGAGGATCACAAGAGCCTAAGAGCTATGCCCCTATGAATGCATAAGATAATGCTAAGTGAAATGAACTCCATGTTATGGAAACGAGTGATATATCACTGTTGTAATTACTTTCAACATGCCATGTGAAACTGTAGCTTCTATTGTTGATGATCCTCTTTTATCCCCTTCCTGTGGTTGCATGCACACTATCACTGTATCTTATCTGAGTACATTGGAAACTGTATATACTGGTATTAGAATTAGGAAAGTGAAAGAGAATACCAAATTCATTTGAACAAATGCATTATTGAAGTGCATTCACAGGAAAATACGTCTGAAATGCAAGAATATCATTTGATGACATTAGAGTGTGTGAATCTCCATGCTTTCTTTAATTCTATGGTGCACAGTTTTTAAGATTAATATATACTGTTCCAAGGAAGTTATAAAATAGCCATGAGAATATGGAAAGGTACTCAACTGTTTTAGTCAACAGTCAAAAATAAACTGACAGTGCTAGTAGTTAACCACCTCCAACACTTTAGGTAGCTATTGTTAGAATGTCAAAAGATAATAGGTGTTCTAAAGGGTTTGGAGAATAGATATGCTTCTTTCCTGTTGTTGATGGGATTGCATACCACCAGGAAAACAGACTGGGTTATGGCTACACAGAGTGACAATTGTGAAAGACATTCCATCATAGTAAAGTTTCAACCCTGAGAATAGAAGAATTGAGAGTTTAATATAAGAATTAAATAAATAGTGAGGATTTACCTAATGTGTTGCAACAGTATGTCTTGTAAATAATGTATATAATGGAAGGCAAAAGAACAATTTGAGCTAATATTCTTCAATGGAAAGGAAAATTCAAAGTGCTTGTTTTACTTTTTCAGTAACAAGTGAATTCATCTAAATGTGAGAGAACACAGAATGCAGTTGGAATCTCATACATATACAAATATACATTTTAATGTCTAATTTAAATTTTTAAATGTAGCTTATCTTTGCTTAAATGGAAAGGATTTCTACAATCAGTAAAACACTAGCCATACAGGCACAAATATGCATTCCATTATTAAACACATTGCATTAGAACTTCATGCACTCACACAGGGAAAATTAGGATAAATTAGAATATTAGTGGTAAAATGATATTCAAGAAAAGATATGATGCACCTATAACTTCATAAATTAGAGAGAAAAAACCCTGTTAGGAGTAAAGTAATAAATGTCAAAACTTGCTATTAAACAAAGGCTGATCTTTATGGATCTCATAAGATGTTTGTTTTTTTAGAAGTCAGTGGTGCTTCTACTGGCATCCTTGGAATGCTTACTGCAATGTAATTTGTGTCTCCAGGCTTCATTATATTGTGCTGGATACCTATTTATGGTCTGGGGTCTCAAAACCTTCATATTATGCCCAGCAAGGACTTTGGGCCTTTATTTTTCTCAGTTTCTCTACTTATTAAGTTTTCCCTTTGTATTTGGCCAATGAAGTAATGTGACAGACTCCCTTGCAAGTTGTATACTTGACAATATTTTTAGCCAAGCAAGAATTTAATGTCACCTATCACTCTACAAGTTGCCTAATTTTGGAACACATTTACATGACAGTTTGCCACCAAAGTGAGCAATTATAATTTTCAAGTTTTGTTAGAAATATCCCAGTTTTTAAAAATTTGATCAAATAGAATTGTGCACATAAAATGTACACCTTTTGACACACACACACACACACACACATATCCCAGTGATGCCATCACCACAAACATGTTCATGACCTTCCCCTCTGAAACATGGGATACAAGGTTATCCAAATACACTATATTGTATAATAGAGCCCTTAAATCATATAAATTGGTCACATAAATAGAATCATGTATTAGTTTTCTCCCGGTGACTGGTTTATTTCACTATCATCTAAAAGCCCAAATGATTATTAGCCAATTGAGAAAGAAACCCTTGTGAAACACAGGAAAAAATGATTCAAGATTTCACAATCATTAATTTCATGTAGTTTAAATTGCAAATAATCTGATTAACTGTAGTCATGTGGATTATGTAATCCTTTTACTTATTCAGATATAGGTGCTGAGCAAGAAATGAGTTATTAGCTTAGTAGCTATTTCTTCATGTGATTTCTAAATTAAACATTCATTTATAGAAATATTATATTTTACTGTATTCAAGAGTGAGGAACACATACACTTTAAAACTCTAATTTTTCTTAGCTTTACCCAATAATAATGTTTTTATCTGTGCCAGTCCTGGGGCTTGAACTTAGTTCCTAAAAGCTGGCTCTGAGCTTTTGTGCTCAAGTCTACCACTCTACCACATGAAACACTGCCATACCTCAGCATTTTGATGTCTAATTGGAGGTTAGAATTTCAAAGATTTTCCTTCCTGGGCTGGCTTTGAACAGAGATATTCAGATCTCAGCCTTCTGAGTAGCTAGATTTATAGGCATGATGTACTGGCACCTGTCCCCCAATTTTTTTTCTTTGAGCTATTTTTTCCATATTCTTTTGACAAGTGTATGCTATTTCCCCAAACAACTGAAATACACTGATTTACCAGAATGTGTGTGTATATATGTATATATATATAAAGTATATATATACATATATACACACATATATAATATATATAAATGTACACACAGAATGTAGTATATGATAAAAAAGCATATAATAGTAAAATCAGAGGTATAGATACAGGTATAATTGGTACATTCTTATGATGGTGGAAGAAAAACATTGGGTCAAAAGTCCATTTACTGTTATCTAAAAAGACACCTGGAAGTCAAAGAAGAGCAAAAAAAAAAATAAATAACTTCAAACTACAAATAAAACAGAGATTTTGCACATCTTAAAAAAAATAAAACTGCAACTGGAAACCAGTGCTAGCTAGACATATTTCCCCACAGAGGAGCTTCCTAGTCATATTATTCTTTAAATTCAGAAGCACAACCCTGGGATTATTTCAGGTAGCTCACAGAGGTTTGTCTTTTTTTCATACATACAGGAGAAAAAAAAGTATTAGGAAACAGCTAGAAAGATAAAAGCAGAAAACAGAAACTAGAGTAGGGGTACCCGGGGGTGGGGGGTGGGGGTGGGGGGGGGAAGGCTTTGTTCAGCTGCCCCGTCGGGTAGGAAGGACAGCCCATCAGGAGCTAAGAGCAAAAAAGAGAAGCAGGATGGGGTAGACATAATTACGGATTATATAAAGCCCAGTCACTAGGTAAAGCAGTCAAGACGGCACGCCCTGCGCTGAAAACCGTGCTCACACAGTTTCATTGGCATAACAGATCTTAAGGACCTGAGCTACCGTTTGAGAGAAAAATTAGAGAATATTTTTGCTTCGTTTTTAAGACCTGCTGGTTTCCCTTGAAGGCCGAATGAGAGGACCTGTGCTGAGCTTCTACAGGAACAGAGTGTTAATTCATTCGGAGAGTCCAACGGACTAATCTTCAAACATCTGACCAAAGAGGAAGTGACAGAATCACGAAGTCTTTGTTGTTTAGATGATGTTTTAATGAAACAGAAGTATCTTACCAGTCATCTATTTTACTCTGTTCAATCTTTAACATAATTCAAAATTGTATGCAGCTTAAAGGATAGACACAATGCTCATTTATATCATCTGTCCTTTTGAAAGTTGACAAGGAACAATGTCACATTTCTAATTGATAAGTGAAATCTTTGTAAAAATTATTTATGTAGCTCAAAATTAAATGTACTTATAAGATTTGTACTTGTAGATTTATTTAATGTATTTAATGAAAATGAGGACAAATATGTTTTGAGCTAAGTATGTGTGATGAACTAAACAGACAGTGGACAAAAACTGTTTCAAACTTGGTTAAAGGAAAAGACTGCTGGGAAGATAATAAAAAGGTCAGTTAATATACATTAAAAACAGAAATAAGGAAATTCTAACTAGAAAGTTCTGGTCAAATTAAAAGCATATTCCACATAGCGTCAATAACCATCATTTAGGTTTATTTTAAGATTAAGTGTGATAATACAACCAAAGTACTTAAAATAGTTTCTGACCCATAATAAGTGACTATTAAATGTTTATTTTGTGGGTATTATTGTTAGTCAAGATAGACAGTTGAAGATATTGATAGATTATATTAGCATTCATTTCATTTGGTTCTGGAGGTAAGATTAAAAAATATTAAGCCTAATGTGGAAAGTAAAAGGCATATATATTATTTATTCCAAATGCATGATTTTGGTTTATACATGTAGACCACTTATTCTGTAGCATATGGCTCTTCTTGGAATTCCTATGTTATACTTTATGGTAAAATGCTCTCATATTTCCTCAGTGTATTCCTACTTGTCTGATATAATGTGTGTAGATGAAGTATTACACAATGTATAACAATTAAACAAGTTGTAGATCATTTATGACTCTTCTTGGTGAACTGATTTGGCATTTCATATCAGAGAGCATCACTAAATCAGGTAGCCATAATGAATTTGTCCATGAACTTCGAACTGCATATTTGCCTTCATGATAGCAGTCAACTATTACATGTAAGTCTGAGGATATAAGAATTTAGAAGATCCAAGGCTGGGAATATGGCTCAGTGGTAAAGTGCTTGCCTTGCATGCATGAAGGTCTAAGTTTAATTCCTCAGCACCATATTAAACAAACAAACAAAACCCTAGGAAAAAAAAGACAGAAGTGGTGCTGTGTGGCTCAAGGAGTAGAGTGCTAGCCTTGAACAGAAAAAGCCAGGGACAATGCTCAGGCCCTGAGTCCAAGTCCCAAGGCTGACACCCCAAACCTCGCCCCGCCCCCCAAAAAAAAGATTTAGAAGGATCAACATTGCTGAAATTCAAAAGATCACATTCTTGGTGAGCTATATTATCTTATATTATTGTTTTACTATAAAGCATTTATATTATTACTTTACTGTTCATGTGAAGAAAAGCACTTTCTTATTCTTCAGGATGAAATTGAAACCACGAGTGTAGACAGAGCTGAATTGTCTTAGAATTGTTCAGAGACAAAAATGTACAATACCTCAGGGGTAATTGGAGACCAGAGCTTTTATGTTCTCCTACAATCCTATTTCTCTTAAACAATTCGGTCTTATGCTATGAAAATAAAATTAATTTTTAAGACAAAAATGATAAATTATGTAGCATTGATCTAGTTATTGAACCAAGTCTATTATATTTCATATCTTGTTTACTAAGGTTAATTATTTTAATGAGTGCTAAAACAGAATTTAAATAATCAAAACATGCACTTTTGTGACTTAATTAAATTATAATTATTTTATGATTTCTTAGATTACTTAAGAATGAGCAATAAAACTATATGCTATGTACTAGAGAAAATAAATATTTTTGACTTGAGCCCTGATCATGTGAGGGAATTAAAAACTTTTACTTCAATTTGTTTTATTATTATTTTTAAATTATTTATTAATTAAAAAATGTTTTTGACAAGGTGTTGTGCAAAAGGGGTACAGTTACATAATAGGGCAGTGAGTACATTTCTTGTGATATCTTACACCCTGTTTTTCTTTCCCTTCCCTAGATCAGGTAGACATATATACATTACATGGTGTACCAAAAACATACACAGTAGGACATGGCCTACGCCAAAGGAAATTCACCTAGGACTTTAAATGTAACATCAACAATAGAGTTTGCTTAACCTTGTCTTATATGAACATACATACATAGCTTTTGAGCTATTGTGATCCACTGAGAGTTCTATTTTTGACCTTTATATGTTGAGTAGTTGTTTGGTTTCAGTTACAAAATGTAGCGTCGCTGACCCAAACCTGTGGGAAATACCATTTGACAAGAAGTTTTTGGTTTCATAGACCTGGTCTCTACTGTCTCCCCCTCCCCACACCCCAACCGTCATATATCAAGGAGATCATGCCCCTTTGGTTTCTGTGTTCTAGGCTTGTCTCGCTCAAAATTATTTGTTCAAGTTCTGACAATTTCTCTGTGAATACTAATATTTCACCATTTCTAATCCCTATGTAGTATTCCATTGTGTATAGGTACCATATTTTTTGATTCATTCATCTGTGGAGGGGCATCTGGGTTGTTTACATATTTTGGCTATTGTGAATTGTGCAGCAATAAACATGGAAGTGCAGATGTCTTTTTGATATCTTGGGACCTGTTGTTCAGGATAGATGCCTAGGAGTGGTATGGCTGGGTCATAGAGTAGGTCTATGTTGAACTTTTTGAGGAACCTCCATATTGTTCTTCAAAGTGGTTTTACTAATTAGCACTCTCACCAACAATGGAGAAGGGTTTCCCTGCACCCCCTCCAGCATTTGTTGTTGCCTGAGTTCAGAGTATAGGCTATTCTAACTGGAGTGAGGTGGTATCACAGGGTTGTTTTTATTTGCATTTCCTTTACTGCCAAGGATGTTGAGCATTTCCTCATATGTTTCTTTGCCATTTTTATCTCTTCGCTTGTGAAGTCTCTCTTTACCTCCTTTGCTCATTTCATAATTGGTTTACAGGGCTTGGAGGGGCTTAGTTTTTTTGAGTTCTCTGTAGATGACAGATATTAGGCCTTTGTCTGTTGCTGTGCTGGTAAAGATACTTTCCCATATGGTTGGCTGTCTTTCTAGTTTGGTGGCTATGTCTTTAGCTGTGCAGAAACTTTTTAATTTGTAGTTGTCCCATTTGTCAAGTCTCTCCCCTATTTGTTTTGCCCCTGGGACTCTATTCAGGTAGTTTCTTCCTGTGCCTATAAGTTCTAGCGTCTTTCCTCCTCTGTCCTTCAGTAGTTTCAAGGATTCAGGTCTGATATTGAGGTCCTTTTTTGAGTTGATCTTGGTGCATGGTGATAGACTAGGGTCTACTTTGAGTTTTCTACATATGGCTGCCCAGTTTTCCCAGCACCAGTAGTAGAAGAGGTTATGTTTTTTCCATTGTATGTCTTTAGCTCCTTTGTCGAATATCAGCTGACTGTAAGAGTGCGGTTTTATTTCTGGGTCTTCAGTTCTATTCCATTGGTCTTCAAGTCTGTTTTTATACCAATACCAGGCTGTTTTTGTTATGATGGCTCTATAATAGAGCTTGAAGTTTGGTATTATGATACCTCCTGCACTGCTTCTTTTGCTTACAATTGCTTTGGCTATTCTAAGTCTTTTGCTGTTCCATATGAATTTATGGGTTGCTCTCTCTATTTCAGTGAAGAATGTAGCTGGGATCTTGATGGGGATTGAATTGAATTTGTATAACAATTTGGGCAATATGGCCATTTTCCCTATATTGATTCTTTGTACCCATGAGCATGGGAGGTCTTTCCATCTCCTTGTGTCCTCTTTGATTTCCCGTTTTAGATGTTTATAGTTCTCATTAAATAAGTGCTTCACGTCTTTGGTTAGGTTGATCCCTAGGTAATTTATTCTATTTTTAACTATTGTAAATGATATTTTTCCATAGTTTCCTTTTCTGCTTGTACATTGCTGGTGTACAGAAAAGCTGATGACTTTTGTGGATTGATTTTGCATCCTGCTACTTTGCCAAAATGGTTTATTAGGTGTAGGAGTTTGGGGACTGAGTTTTTTGGGTCTTTCAAATATAAGATCATGGCATCTGTGAATAGGGATAGTTTAATTTCATCTCTGCCTATGTGGATCCCTTTGATGTCCTCCTCTTGCCTTATTGCTATGGCTAGGGATTCCAGCACTATGTTGAAAAGAAGTGGGAACAGTGGGCATCCTTGTCTTATTACTGAGTTTAGGGGAATGATTTTAGTTTCTCCCCATTTAATACTATATTAGCAGTTGGTCTGTTGTACATGGTTTTTATTGTTTTAAGGAATGCTCCATCTATTTCTGTTCTCTCCAGAGCTTTTAATAAGTATGGATGTTGTATTTTGTCAAAGGCTTTTTAGGCATCGACTGAGATAACAATGTGATTCTTGATTTTAGTTCTGTTGATGTAGTGAATTAGATTGATTGATTTACAGATGTTGAACCATTCTTGTGTCTGTGGATGAACCCTATTTGGTCATAATGTATAATTTTCTTGATCAGTTTCTGGATCCTGTTAGCTAATATTTTATTGAGGAGGTTTGTGTCTGTGTTCATTAGTGATATTGGTCCATAGTTCTCTTTTTTTGTTGGGTCTTTGTCTGGTTTGGGGATGAGTATAATATTAGCTTCAGAGAATGAGTTTGGGATTTCTCCCTCTGTTTCTATTTTGCAAAAGAGTTTGAGGAGTATTATTATTAGCTCCTCACTAAAGGTTTTATAGAATTTATAGGTGAATCCATCTGGGCCTGGGCTTTTCTTTGTTGGGAGGCTCTTGATTTCCCCCTGTATCTCACTGTAAGTTATTGGTTTATTTAGTTGATTTATTTCTTCTTGATTCAGTGTGGGCAGTTTATACTTCTCTAAGAATTGATCCATTTCCGTAAAATTATTTTTTTTAGTGAGTAGAGGTTCTGGAAATAGTTCCTTATGATTGTTTGAATATTGTGTGTATTTATTGTAATTTTTCCAGTGGAGTCCCTGATTTTATGGATATGAGTCTCTTCTTTTTTTGTAAGTCTTGCTAGGGGTCTGTCAATTTTATTTATTTTCTCAAAGAACCAGTTTTTAGTTTTATTTGTTGAATGGTCTTTCTATTTTCAATCAGATTTATCTCTTCTCTAATCTTTGTGATCTCTCTCTTCCTAGTCATTTTACATTCAATTATTTCTTGTTTCTCCAGATTTTTTTTCATCATGAGGTTATTCACCTGTTCTGCTTCCATTCTTTAAATGTGAGTGCTGAGGGCAATGATCTTGCCCCTCAGCACTGCCTTAGCTGTATCCCATAGGTTTCTTTGTGATGTATTTACATTGTCGTTGTGGCTTATGAATTTGTTAATTTCATCCTTAATTTGGTCTGTGACCCAAGTGTTAGATAACAGTGAGGGGTTTAGTCTCCAAGTATTTGTATAGCCTCTGTGGTATCCTTTGTTATTGAGGGTTACCTTAATTCCACTGTGGTCAGATATAATACATGGGATGATGTCAATACTTTTGTATTTGCTGAGGTTCTTTGTGTGGGCTATGACATGGTCTATTTTAGAGTATGATCCATGGGCTGCTGAGAAGAAGGTGTATTGGGTCTGTGTAGGATGGAAGATTCTGTATAGATCTGTCAGATCCATTTGGGATATAGTGTTACTTAGGTCCTCAGCTCCCTTGCTAATCCTCTGGGTGTTGGATCTGTCTCTTGGAGAGAGTGGAGTTTTAAAGTTTCCCACTATGATTGTGTTTGGGTCTATCTTGTTCTGTAGTTCTGTGAGAATTTGTTTGACATATGTAGGGCCTCTTTTGTTCGATGAGTATAAATTTATCACCGTGATGTCTTGATTCTGGATTTTTCCTTGTATTAAAATGTAGTGCCCTTCTTTGTCTTTTTGAGTTGATTTTAATGAGAAGTCCAGCTTGTCTGAAATCAGGATGGCTACTCCTGCCATTTTGGTAGGTGCGTTTGCTTGGAAGATCTTGCTACATCCTTTCATTCAGAGACTGTTTTTGTCCCTTGCTCTAAGATGGGTCTCTTGAAGACAGCAGATAGCAACTTTTTGTTTATGGATCCACTCTGTCAGTCTGCTCCTCTTTATCAGAGAGTTTATACCATTTATATTCAAAGAGATCATGGATAAGAGTGTTTCTTTCCCTTCCATTTTCCTGTTAGGCTGTTTTTCCTCTCTTTTTTTTCTTGTCTTTATTGAGCTGTTCTTCCTGTTGGGCTCTGGCTGTTGTAGTTTCTTTCTGTTTCTGTCTGGGGGTCCTGTATGTTTTCTGTTGGGTGGGGTTCCCCTCTTAGAATTTGCTGTAAGGCTGTTTTTTTATTCAGATAATCCTTTAGATCCTCTTTGCTATGGAAAGATCTGGTTTTTCCCTCAAAGGTGAATTCTAATATTGCTGAGTATCTAATTATGGGTTGGCAGTTGTTGGCCTGGAGGACTTGGTTTGTGTTCTTCCAAGCTCTTCGTGCATGGTAGGTTTGTGTGGACAGGTCTGCTGTGATTCTGAACCTTTTTTCGTTGTAATATAGCTCTTTCTTCGTTTTGGCTGCATTCAAAATTTGCTCTTTATTCTTGATATCTGAAGTCTTGATTATTATGTGCGTGGGCGAGGATTTTCTGGGGTCTGGTCTGCCAGGTGTCCTATTAGGCTTCTGTTACTTGGGTGGGGTCCCTTGTGGGACTGGGGAAGTTTTCTGTGATCACTCTATTGAAAATATGTTGTAGCCCTCTGCTCTGGTATTCGGCTGCTTCATCTATTGCAATTATACGCAGACTATAGCTCTTGTCTTTGTCCACTAGCTCCTGGATTAGTCTGCCCTGGAGTTTAACCGTTTCTTGGAGTGTGGTAATTTTCTGGTCCTTATTAGCTGCATCGTCGTCCAAAAGAGAGATTCGGGATTCGATATGATCAATTCTTTGTGATGTGGCTTCGAGTGTGGTGTTTATGGATGACAGAGAGCTGTTTATGGTTGCCAGATCAGCTTTCATCATGGAGATTTCTTCTTTTAAAGAGTTGTATTTTGAATCTATTTTTTTCATGCATTTCATTTCTCAGGATGTTAAAGTCTTCTTTAATGGAGAAGTGCACTGTATCCATTTTTGCTTCCATTTCTTTCTTGATTTCCTGTAGATTTTTCGAGACTTCCATTCTAAGCTCCTGTATCTGTATTCTGAATTTGGTCTTGAGGCTTTCAATCATTTCTTCTATCTTATTCTTATTTGAATTTTTATTCTCCAACTCCTCTTCAGTAGAACTACTTTTTGGAGCTGGAGAGGTGGCTTGACCTTCATGAAATTTGTAATATTTCTTTGTGATTTGTGCATCTGGAGATCTGTAGGTGGCGACCTTGGCTTGGCTTTGTGCTGGTTCCCGCTAGTCCATCATTGGAGACTTGTTTGTGTCTTGGCTCTGGGTTTGAGTTTGGCTGTTTAATCTTACTGCCCAATGGGTGAGTGTGACCGCCTTGGTTGTTGCCGAGGTGGCCACCCTCCCTGCACTTGGGGGTGGGTAGGTACTGTGGTTTCTCTGCAGGACTGTGCTGTGTTTGCTGACCCTAGTGTGCCCCTGATGGGGGTTAGTGTGTTGCTGATTCAGCATGGCATGGAGACTTTTTTATTCTTTGATTCTTTTCCCACTAGGTACCGTGGTCAAAAGAGCTCACCTCTCAGATTAAGAATTGCTGCTGAGAGGCCGGTCGCCCACCTGTGCAGAGTGCTCCTGTTGGAGCAGGTGTTGCTGTTGAGGGGTGGCCCACCCACCTGTGTGGAGTGGGCCTATCAGGGTGGATGTTGCCCCTGGAGGGCCCTGCCCACCTGTGCAGAGTGCGCCTATTAGAGCAGGTGTTGCTACTAAGGGGACAGCTTGCCCACTTGTGTGCTCCCGCAAGGGGTTGGGCAGGAGATTCTCCTGCTGGAGGGCTAGCACGCTGACCCATGTTGGCCCTCCAAGGGGCCATGTGTGTGTGCACTCTAGGTTTCCTTTGGGGGCGTGCTGCCCTGAGTTGTTTGAGGGTGCTTGTGCCCTCTCGTGAGTCTGCTGTGGGGGCATGTGTGGACCCCTGCAGGTTCAAGTGTCTGGGCGCGGGTTGGTGCCCACAGACTCTCTGTGCCTTCACTGTGAGGGTGTGTGTGTGTGTGTGTGTGTGTGTGTGTGTGTGTGTGTGTGTGTGTTCGGGCCCAGGTGTCCTTGCTGGGTTGGTATTGCACACCAGCAAGCCGGTAACTGTTGTTCAAAAAGTCCATGTGGTCCAGGGCACCTCAGGTGGCATTCCAAGGTCTACCAGTCCCCGGGCCCCTGCTGGGGGGTGGGGCTGGTGCGGATAGGTTCAGTCTCCCCAGCTGGGGCTCTGGGGGATGCCTGTCTAAGGTGTTTTCTAGTCACTTTGTTTTGCGCTGCTCTGCCTCTGCTAGCTCCGGTGTCCTCCCTGAGGCTGTAGGTTCCTAGAACTGCCAGATATGGTGCTCCTTTGTTCCCTCAGGGTGGGGGGGGGAGGGAGCTCTAGCTTCTTTGTAGGGTTTGGGTCTTTGCTAGAGCTGGTCTCCCATTTGGGGGGCAGCAATGGGGAACTTACTGGTCCTGGATTTTGTGTGTGTGCCCCTTGCTGCTGTGGGCTTTCTGGGGCTGAGGTGCTGGGGTGTGGCCATTGGTCATTTGGTGGTGTTGGTCCCGGCTCTCCCGTCTGTGCCGCCTGCTGTTGTTGTATGTTCCCGGTCCTGCACCTCCAGTCCCATGCCACTGTTTGTCTTGGTTGGTCTGTGCTCCGTCTGGGGCCCGTGGTTCTCCTGCTGTCTGGATTCTGCACTCCTGGCATGACTTTTCAGCTGTTGCTTCTCTGGTCACTGATGATCTGAGTCCCGTTTACCAGTACTAGGTCCCCTTTCCCAGCCTGGCTCTGTTCGGGCCGGGGTCGGTGTGTGTGGGGGTACCCCAGAGATTTTCCGGTTCCGTGCAAGTTATAGGCTCTTCTTTTTTGGTTCTTTTTCATTTCCTGTGTTTCTCTGTTGGTTCTGGTTGTTGGGTTTGCTGGACTCTGGGTGGGGTGTTGGGTGTTGGAGTTGCCAGTTCACTATTCGGTTGGAGCGAGTTGGGGTGCCTCCCTATTGTGATGGCGCCATCTTCTCCTCTGGCTCTTCAATTTGTTTTAAATGCTGCCTTTATTTCAATTAATCCTGAAATTTTCAGGATGGGTTTTTCACCATGTTATACATAAATAATTAATCATGAGTATATACATTTAAATAGATGATACATATGGGAAGAAGATTCATTGAAGGAATAGATTGTAGAAAAAAAGTTACATTGTTCATTATTTTGTGACTTTGGTAATACTGGGATTTGAACTCAGGACCAGACAAATACAGCTGTCCCCACTCACATTTTAAGCTTTGTTTTCAGATAGAATCTCATGCACTTATTCCCAGAAGCTATGGGCCAGCATCCTCTTACCTTTACTTCCCAGTACAGGATTATAGTCATGTACTAGTATACCCAACTCAATGATAATTTTATTGAACATATATGTGTAATTATAAAAATTAACATGTCCAAGATATGGCCTTTATTTGAAATATTAGAATCTTACTTAAAATCTTCATGACTTATAATTGCTAGTTTAAGCAAATAAGTATAATCAATCCTTTTTTTCCATTTCCTGCAAGAGATCTTAGCAAATTCTTTAATATCAGTCTTAATTTGTGCTTCAATTTCTCAGAAACTTCCATTTAACTTACTCAGTTAAACTTCAGAGGCTTAAAAGCTCCATGTATATCATTATTTAGTAATATGTCTTTTCTTTCTCTACACGTATTTTTATCATGTGCCATCACTTGTAGGGGCTTTTTTGTATGGAGAGACTTCTATCATTAATAAAAACAGCTTGGTATTGGCACCGGAACAGGTCTGAAGACTAATGGAACAGAATTGAAGACCCAGAAATGAACCCACAGAACTACGCCTACTTAATCTTTGATAAAGGGGCTAAAACAATAGTTTGGAAGAAAGATAGCCTCTTTAACACATTGTGCTGGCAAAACTGGCTCAACACATGCAACAAACTAAAACTAGATCCTTATTTATCACCCTGCACCAAAATCAATTCCAAATGGATTAAAGACCTCAAAATCAAAACAGACACCCTGTGTTTAGGTCTTAATTTAGATACCATCTCTCAAAAATTTACCTACATGTCCTTTGCTGCTGAGTGCTGGTGTCTTAGTACTCAGGTACTCAGTATGCAGACATTTCAGGATCTGAAAGCTTTGGGGGCAAATAAAAAGATTCTTACTTTCAATTAACCAGGTCGGGCATTGAATGAGTCTTCCAAAAATCATGTATATGGTTCTAATTTTGGATCATTATTAGATACATGAGCTTTTGTTTTCTAGTCAAATGCCTTAGTTTTGAGTAGAATTTTATTAATAAAATTATTACATTAAAATAATCTTTAAGGAGTTGCCATTTAACACTGAAGTTTCTGAATACAATGAGTCTTGCTCAAAGTGACTCCTTTCAACATTCTCAACTCATCCTTCTCGTACTGACATGATAGATTCAATGGAAAACTCAAATAAGATAATTTTTAGAAAGGGAAAGTCAAAGTTCAACAAAATAAATACCAGAAATGCACTTGAAAGGAATGATTGGGGTCTGGGGAAGTAGATGAATGAATAGGATTAGAGGAGGATAATGCAGTCAAGAATTCAATATATGTTCTACACTATCTTTTTATAGCATGCCTACATGACAGATCTCTGGGGCAATAGCAGAGAAAAATTAAAAAAATATTTTTAAATTGTTCATTCAGTTATCCATTATATTGTTTCTAGTGCTCAGTATAGTGGCTATATCAGTGTTTATATCAGATTACTTTGTCAATATTGCTTTCATTTCTCTTCACTAAATACCAGTATCCCTATTTCTAGATCACTTTGTAAATCTGTGTTTGATTTAAAAGTGCTAGCAAACTGTTTTCAAAGTTTTGGGGTGATTCTTCATTCATGCAACTACATATGAAACATTGAGTTTCTTGAGGTCTAAAACCTTCTTAAATATCTAAATAAAAATACAAGAGTGGGACATAAATTCCTTGGGAGTTAAAATTATTTTTATGACACATAACATTCCTGAGCTTGGGTTTTACTTCCACCTGGTATATTCCTTTTTATCCTTTCTACTAAGATGAAATATGTTTTTACCTTTTTATGTACATCAATTTTCTTTTCATATATCCTCTTTTGGTGCCTTCGCCTCTCCCCAGAACACTGGTAACAAGCTTTATTGCTCCACTTTCATGTGTATACATGAAGTATTTTGACTTAAAAATAATGTTTAAATTAAAATACATTTTTGAGGACAACTTTTCTCATTCTGTGGAAAACGTCCAAATTAATAAATAAATTATTTTTTTAAAACTTTCATTGTGACCCACAAAAATCTGTTCTTCTGCTATTCCAGGAATTGTGTGAAATTTTACATATGCCAGCTGGGTTCCCAAATCTTAAATTTTTATATTGAGGGCATGCTAAGTATAAGTTGGATAAAATAAGATGAAAACATACTACAGAAAATGACTGAATATATTTTCCAAATATTTAAACTTTATATTTTACTCATAACTGTGGAGTACATTTTGTGGATGTATCCTGTTCAGTTTGTTTGCAAATGTCAAGCCTCATCATTGTAGAAAACATGTTCATGTTTGTTATCTATATGTTTAAAGAGTTTAAGACACATTTTGAATTGTATGTGTTTACTGATGGAAGATGAGAGTTAGGTTAATTTTTCACAAAAGTGAAAGCATTTGCTTTTTGTAGAATTAACTCTAATTTTAAGAGTATAAAAGCAAATTCTGTTTTAAAGTTTGCTTTTATCAAGAAAATGGACTTTCTAAAATATCAAAATATCAGATGTGACAGATTTATGTTATATATTTAATAAAGACACAAAGCCAGACATGTATGTATGCATACACACACACACACACACACACACACACACACTGGTTACTTGACAAGTTAATGATAGTGATTATGGCTTGAGTACAATAGGGAAATTTGAATGAATTAATCAATTACTTTCTAAGAAAATTTATTCAACATTAATGCTATGATTATCTGTGAATATATAGGTATTATACATAAATATAATATAATTATAAATTATATAAATATAATTATGCATGTATAATTATAAAATAACTCATATATAATTTTATATAATTATATTAAACATAATATATTATAAAAATATAAATGTAATTATTATAATAAATATATAATTATTAATTTTATAAGTCTATGGTTTTCCAGCACTGTGAAAATACTCTCATAAAGTTATTTCCCTTTTTAAAATAATTAGATGTTACTTAAATAGCATGTGTTATGAAAATTAATTAAAAAATTTTTATGATGAAGGTACATTATATACTACCTTTTAATACATTTATATCATTGGTGACTTGTCCTTTTTCTATTTATTAGGCTGTTCTGAGATATATTTCTGTGGCATCTTCTAAAATGTTCAGTAATACACACAAGATGATTAGCTAATTGCCTTGGTTGATTCGTGAGCCTGAATAATAAATTTCTTTTTTCTAAGTAATTACTTGTTTGTTGTCAAAGTTATAGTTTCATATGTAAAGCAGTGGGTACATTTCTTGTACAATTTGTTACCTCCTCCCTCATTTCCCCCCCTCCCCCTTCCCTTCTCCCCCCATGAGTGGTTCAGTTGGTTTACACCAAATGGTTTTGTAAGTATTGCTTTTGGAGTTGTCTTTTTATCCTTTGTATCTCAATTTTGATATTACCTTTCCCTTCCCTAAATTCCTTAATGGTGAAATTTCATATCAATGTACCAGCAGACTTGCATAATTTAAGAAAGATTTTAAATTTCTTTTAAATTTACTACCTTATCTATTTATTTATTGCTCCTCCAGTGCTTCTGTATTTACTGAATCCCTATTTAAGGTAAACTATCCTTTGTGGCTAGCAACTGGAGACTGGCTAAAAATATGTAGTACATATATAAACCTGAATGCTATTCAGCATAGCGATGAAATATTATCCTTTAAACGACATCTGTGGAACTGGAGATCATTATGTTAAGCAGAAAGCTATGCAGCAGATCTTAATCATATGTGGAATTTAGAAAGTTGACCTTGTGAAAATTGAGAGTAGAAATGTGGTGGTCAATTGATGCAGACAGGAGTGGGGACAGCAGGCTAAGTTACTCTTGGATAAAAATCTACACTTAGGGGATGCTTTAGTTAGATAGTTAAGACAAGGATTTTCTAAGGGAACTCCCCCCTTTCCCCGCCCCCCAGCTATGGAGGATGCTGATGGAGAAAGATTACAATCCAAGGCCAGCCCTGAGCTCTCTTACTTTTAAAAAGACAGACACTATCTGTCAATAATCAATAACCTAAAATTACAAAGGGCTGCAGGTAGGTCTCAACTGGTGAATCATTTGCCTAGCAAGTGCAATGGTAGTTTCAGGACAAACACAAAACAACAACAAAAAAACTGTGCTTAGTAAACCAAATGTAACATCACATGCTTTACTAATAATAAATAGTTGTAGAAATTATTACATTAGAATATAACATGTACAAATGTATATTGTCATAACACCAATTTTCTAAAGACTATCTTGTATTAATTGAACAAAACAATATTTACGCTAATGAAAAAAATCTGACTGGGCTTGGTCACACAGGCCCATGTGACAACATGAAGATCCTTGTTAAAATAATGAAGAAATGATCAACAGTACATGCAGCATTAAACTCAGAGAAAATGTCAGAGTGTAGTTGCATGGTTTGGACTGCTCAAAAATTCCCTGAATCTCAGTTTACTCAATGATTTCATAGTTTAACCATATAATCTCTTCTTTCTCTGGTGAACATCTAAAATGCTTTGAGAGTGCATGATTAGATCATTTTCAATCAGGACCTAAATTGATAGTAAGTCATATTTTTACTTACAGTAGCAGCTATATTTTAGTATAACTTAATAAATGTTGACAGACTTTCTTGAGTTGAACTAATTGGCACTCACACTTAGAGCTAGAGAACTATTTTCCTTAAATAGAATTAAGGGGACTGAAACAATTAATTCAGTTGGACATACCTTTTAAGCATAAACTGTCTGTTTCCAACAAAGTACCTTAACTTTGTGTACTCTCATCTCCTGCATCTTTAGTTCATTTTCGAAGAATAGAAATTATGCTATGTCAAATGAACTATTTCATAGTATAAAACACTTTGAAACAGCTTTCAAAATTTATGGCTGTGATTCAAGCATAAAGCTTGATTTCACATATATTGTTTGCTTTATGATGCAGTGTCAAATTTAGGGGCTCACTAGAGAAATAAAAATGAATGTTATCAGATAATTATCACTTAATCATTACAAATGTGTAACATTATCCCACCTTTTATATTTACTTACATGGCAGAAATACTTCAAGCTTGTTCCCCTTTTTATTTTTAAACTTGAATAAGCACACAGTTCTAGAAACCAGTAGTGAAATATTTTCTCTATGTAACTGAGGAAAGCTAATAAATATATTTGTGTCATAGAGTAAAATTATGGGAATCACAGGCACGAGTCACCAGACTGACTGTTACAAAGTCAGACAGACTATCCTGTAGCCTTATCTGAACTTACCTACCCGATCTATTAAAATAGATTTCACCTCTATCCAATTGTAAAAGTTGTATTAAGTTTTTGCCCTCTTAATATAGCACAGTGAAGATAAAATTACAATTTGAGACTTGGTAGAGATTTTCAAACCATTGCACACTTAAAATCACTAAAAAAACCCCTAAGCAATTAGCTAGATTCCAGTGCCTCATGCCTGTAATCCTAGGTACTCAGGAGGCTGAGTACCAACAAACTACTTACAAAAAGCTGGAAGTGGTGCTGTGGCTCAAAGTGGCAAAGAGCTAGCCTTGAGGCAAAGAAGCTTTAGGGACAGTACCAAGGCCCAGAATTCAAGCCTCAATTCCAGCAAACAACAACAACAACAACAACAACAAAAATAAATAAATAAAAACACAAACCAGTAAGTCCCCAATAACATCAAATGAAGAATCTGGTTTCTGAGTAAATATCATAGGACCAAGTTTACAAGACAGAATATATGTCTAAAAAGAGAAATAGACATTAACATATTTAGAGTTTTCAGAAGATATAATTATTAGGAATGTTCAATGATGCATTGATAAGAAGCTAGGAATTCCACCTTTTTTGGATGATAGTTTTCAACATAACAATTTTTAAATGTGATGAAACACCTGGGATACCTTATTTTTTAAACACACACAAAAATCATACATCTAACTATAAACTTCACTGAATCTGCATGTCTCTTTTCAACATGCAACCACTGTACTGCAGATATCTTCACATATGATTAATGCTTTCCACTTATATAAAATTACTCTTTCCAATAATCCTCATAGTGTTATCTTGAATGGAAATGACTTACTCTGACTGATTGAAACAACAAAGTCAGTGAATGTTTAAGCTATAAATAATACAGTAGGAGAAAGAAACTTAAAACTGTATGTTCTTGGTAATAGCTTATAGTAACAAAGAAGCAACTCAGAGCATTCAGGGTCACAGTTGTTAAGCAAATTAGTCACATGTTTTAAAAAATATCATACTTTAATACCCCTGTGGCTCAATATAATTGGGACGTTAGATATATTTTTTTCAATTCCACAATAGTAAAGGAAATAAACCAAATACTGTTGTTAAATTTTCTGTATAAAAATAATTTAATAAGTAATATAGCTTAATTTGGAATAATTTCATTTTTTTATCTCTTTCCAATCCATAAACAGAATGCTGAAGTAATTTAAGTATTTGTATAGTTGCATCTCAAATGAAGATAAAATCTGTGAACAATAGACAGAATTAATGCAGTTTTGAAAAACTTACATTTTCAGATTTAAAATTCAGCTTTGATAAGCTTACAGGAAAATTGTTTCAATTGCATGCTTCTCTCTTAGCTGCAAGATAAATATTTACTATAATTAAGTTGTTTCCATGTTAAGGGGTTTCTTAGATGCATTCATTTATTTGAGTATATGAGCACAAGTCTTTGACCTGAAATATTTGGTATGAAGTATATTATTATTTGAGTATATGAGCACAAGTCTTTGACCTGAAATATTTGGTATGAAGTATATTATACTTTATTACCTACCACTATAAATGATTCCTAATTATCCAAGGAATATTTGAAGAGATTTTCTATTTTGGACACATGCGAACTTTAGTATATTTCTTTAAGAAAGTGAAATTTATATTAGGTCTTCTAGACCTATTTTGATTGCTCATAGCCTATTTTATCGTGTTGCATACCTAACATAATGACCAGTAGATGAAATGATAAAATTTTATATTAATTTATTGAGTTAGTTTTTCTTTTGCATTCTATTTCCTATGGATATTTAACACAAAGGGTACTCAAACTATCAGGGAGATCTGAGTGCTAATCTTTCTTTCCTCTAACAAGAGAAAAAATAATTGTGATTTTAAATTTCTACTTTCTCTCTTTTTTCCTGCTTTAAGCTTGTTTGGAAACCTCTTTCTATGGGAAGAAACTGGATTGCTGTGAGAAATGGCATCCTTTGCTGCTTCTCGTTCTTTGGGTTCACTGCTTGAATACTGGCTAATTATCACATAATTCCTGCAAGCAGTTGTTTCTATATTATGATGGCTTTTATAATTAATAACAGTGAGAATGTAGGTATAGAGCCATCTACTCAAAAGTTAAAATTTTTGCAGATTAAACTAGGAATAAAATAACATTTTCCTGTGTATTTAGGAGGCATTCATAATTAATAAAAACATAAAAGAAGTGAAAAATATCACTGTGTTCTATAGGTAAATTAGGTCTGTAATCTATGAGAGAGTAGACTCCCCCCAAAAGTTAAAAGAACAAAAATAGAAAAATGGAGCAGTGTTACGTATTTGCAAGTATGAAAGAAGTAATACCATCTGTTTCATTTGGTAATAGGAAGGGAAGTGCTGGATTTTCCTGATAAACAAGAAATTATCAAATAACCAATTAATAAAATGAAGTGTGAATGTGCAAATTCACAAGTTCAACAAAATAACCACCAGGAATACTTAGAAGGGGTGCGGTGGGATCAAAAGGAAAAGAGTAGACAAGAATGAAAAGAAGAGTGGGACAATACACTGAAAAATTAATATTGCCTACAAAACGTTAAAAAAAAAGTGTGGTGAGGAATGGGTAGGGGAGGGGTGAGTAAAAATATTGAAAGTGGTGACATTGACCAAGACTCATTGTATTTATAAATTGCTTTGTTTCATGACAAACTCTTTGTATAATGACTTAAAGATAATAAATAAAATAAAATAAATTGTGATATAATATTGTATTATGAAGTCATCATGATGTGAGGGCTCTATGTATATGTACTTGTGTGCACACATGTCTGTGGTTACAGTGCTTTTCTTAAGATGTCAGGTGGATAAAAAAATGTGACACCCACAGATGAGATGAGCTGGCCAGAAAGGAGATAGTTTACTATGATACCAAAGAAAACAGCCCAAGTGCAAGAGACAGGCTATGGAAGCTTAAACAGGAAAGAGTGGAGTAGGCAAGTGTCCACCACTGCTACCACTCACTCTACAGGGAGGCAGCAGTACAAAGTGGCAGACTGAACAATTAATACTTTTATTTCTCAGGGTGCCTATCTAATAGTGCTTTTCTTTTCCAAGGAGCTACTCTGGTGGCCCAGAGTAGTCAGATGTTCCCAAAGCATTATCTTTTCAAACATGTACCAGTTTACCCCATTATCCTCCCAGATTTATATTGCATAAGCAAGTTTAGCTTGCTTTGTCCTTGTGTAACCCACATTCTAAAGAGCAAGTGACTCAGCATACTTACAGGCATCAAATTCTCTTCAAGATGACACTGGTTTGCCCAAGTTCTCAATATATTGGAGGACGAGCCAAGAGTTCTGTGGAAAAACTTTTACCCAAACATTTTATTTCTATTGTACCCCTGGGTTGGCCACAATCACTGGAACAGAAAAGGTGTTCAAGGATGTGGTTGTTGAGGTGCCCTATTTTCCTCAAGGCTCATACAAAAGAAATGCAGGGGTATGAAGTAGCAAAGTCAAATAGGATCCAAAGATTGAAGGGGGTCTCCGATTATTTTCTGAATCATTTGAGTGGAGAAATTAGAAGTGAGCTAAATCATAGAAGGAAATGATCAGAGAATACAGTTTTCAAGACTGAATTAAGGTAACCCTCTGCATCTTCTTCCCTTTCGTGTGTGTTATAAAAATTAAAACGAGGGGCTGGGAATATGGCCTAGTGGCAAGAGTGCTTGCCTAGTATACATAAAGCCCTAGGTTTGATTCCGCAGCACCACATATATAGAAAAGGCCAGAAAAGGCGCTGTGGCTCAAGTTGGCAGAGTGCTAGCCTTGAGCAAAAAGAAGCCATGGACAATGCTCAGGCCCTGAGTTCAGCCCCAGGACTGGCAAAACAAAACAAAACAAAAAACAAATGAAAGGCACACTTGGACAAATAGGCTATAGAACAAGAGTAGTCCAAATGTAATGGCATATGATTGCTAAATTGAACTAATTTAGCAGAAAAAGGAATTTATGAGCCATACATGACTTTAAGAACATGTGCCTCCCATTTGTCATAGCTAAAATACGGAACCAACCCAGATGCCCCTCAGTAGATGAATGGATCAGGAAAATATGGTACATATACACAATGGGATATAATGCCTCTCTCAGAAAGAATGACATTGCCCCATTCGTAAGGAAATGGAAGGACTTGGAAAAAATTATACTAAGTGAAGTGATCCAGATCAAAAAAATTATGAACTCTATGGTCTCCCTCATAGGGAATAATTAGCACGGGTTTAGGCTAGTCACAGTAGAGGATAACAAAGCCTAAAAGCTATGCCCTTATGAATGCATAAGATAATGCTAAGTGAAATGAACTCCATGTTATGGAAACGATTGTTATATCACTGTTGTAATTACTTTCAACATGCCATGTGAAACCGTAGCTTCTGTTGTTGATGATCCTCTTGTATCCCCTTCCTGTGGTTGTACCCGCACTATCACTGTATCTTATCTGAATACATTGGAAACTGTGTATACTGGTATTAGAACTAGGAAAGTGAAAGGGAATATCAAAATCAAGAGACAAAGGATAAAAAGGCAAACGACGACAAAACCAATACTTGCAAAACTGTTGGTGTAAACCAAATGAACAACTCCTGGGGGGAGAGGGAAAAAGGGAGGAGAGAGGGGGGAATGAGGGAGGAGGTAACAAACAGTACAAGAAATGTACTCAAGGCCTAACGTATGAAACTGTAACCTCTCTGTACATCACTTTGACAATTAAAAAAAAAAACAACGAACATGTGCCTCTTGGGAATTTTCAAAAATCCTTCGAGGGCAATGCATTTTTCAATAGCACTGTAATAAATATTTGAGGACATATTTTTTCTAGATTACAGAAAAAAAGAATCTAGGTGGCATCTGAAATGTATTTAGGTTTTCTACCTGATGCATCAAAGCAAGTCACAGTATTTCTGAATAATGGAGACCATAATATAAACATAAAATTGCTACTGTACAGTAGTTATTCATTATCTATCATGCTTTGTAAAAAAATTAGAAGCCAGCTGTCATTTGTTCACCATATTATGTGTCTTTATTTACCGAGAAAACAACATTAATATTGAATAGTATTAGTCAGTTTTGTCATCCTGACCATTTTTTGGGCCAGGTTTTTTTTAAGATATTTTCAAAATTTCAGCATTTTTGTTCTTTCTGTCGCAATCATTGATATATACATAAGTCTGCTACCTTATCCCTCCAAATGTATGAATTCTTCAGCACTGTAGAATCAAACCTGTAGAGGGGTGTGTGTGTGTGTGTGTGTGTGTGTGTGTGTGTGTGTGTGTTTCTATGATGAAAATTTAGTTTATGAAGATTTTAAAATGAAAAGTCTTTGGGGGAAGGGTTGCATAAACATTAAAAAAAAACAGTTATAAGCCTGGTTTTCTTTTCATCAAATTCATTTTTAACCCTCTAACATTCTCTAAATGTCTGAAGAATAAGTCATATATTGGCTAATAGGTAGCTGATTTTACTCTGCAGAATAACTGGTGCTTTGCTTCAATTTTATAATACAGGGTGAAAAGTATAAAAAGCTAGGAAATTTTATAGTGAAGGTCACAGACCAATGTTTTATGAAAATTAAATCAATCGTTCAAATGGAGAAAAGCAGGTTTGGGTACAAATAGCTTTGCTCTTGCAAACCTCATGAGAATTCTTTAATGCTGACTTCTTATCTGAACTTGTAACACAATCGCCAATTAGTGTCAAAGTTACCAGAGTCTTCACACTCACAACTGCATTAACCTCATGTGCTGGTTCAAAGAAAATGCAATTATTCTTCTTCTAAGCTAATCACTAATTTCAAAGTTATTATTAACTAATTTAATCTTTAAATTGGCATAAACTATCAAGCTACATATAAAATTTATTGCTAAAAGAAGATTCAAATATATGCCCTAAAGCCAAAGCAAGTAGAAAATTTGATTTTCTTAAATTAAGCGAAAGCAGTGAAACCAAGCTTTTAACCTTGTCCAGGTTAGAACCACTGGAAAAAGAAGACATTATTCATGTCACTGAAAACTAGGACCAATTTTTCTAATTCCCTGGCATATTAATGGCAAACAAAGAGTGAACCTCTTAAGTGCCTCATTTATTGTCTTAAATATGAAAATGTTTTAAAGATTAGAGAAGGAATTGTTTGAATTAATTAACTAAACTAGTGCTCAAGGGATCTAGTACAAGATTTTTAGACAAAAGCTGGGAATTTACAATAATGACATTTCTTTTATGGTAGGAAAATATAGCACCAGAGGGATTTAGAGACACTCTTAACATTTTAGCTGATGTCTGTTGAGGGCTTAAGAACCCTCTGAAACCATTTATTTTATTCACCAGAGACTTCTCTCAATTACAGTATAAAAGGCATCACACTAAAATAGCCATGAGGCCCACAAATTTCATCATATAAATGAAAACTCAGAATGCAAATGAAAAGGTATTAAAGTAATGTCATCATCTAAAATATTCTTTTGTCAGACAGGTAACAGGTAGAATGATTTAAAAAAGCAGAACAATGTTGTTCATTGTTGGCTAATCACATTTTCATTTATCTTGTGGAATATTGGCTGTAAATGTGACTCTTCTGTGATTAAGCATACATCTTAGGATGTTCTCCTTACTGATATGTAAAAGAAGTTGATAAGGCATTTTGGATTATATAAACAACCGAAGGATGTAGAAATCAAGGTTACTCTAGCATGATTTGTTTATCTAGCTATCAAAATTATTTCTTCATTCGTATATATGTATATATATATATATATAAATCATTCAGTTATATAGCAAAACTGATCTATCATCTATGCCTGTCATTATGTCATCTATCTATATGGCTAACATCTGACTCTCTTTATATCTATTTCTTTATCACACTCTTCCTCCTCAGCATCTATTCATTACTCATTTCTAACTATCACTAGATAATGCATAAAACTATATGATACATAAACACCTGCTATTACTAGCAAGTGGATTAATTAGAAATACTATATGTTAAAGCAGAATGGACCTATTTAACCAATTTTGGAAAGCAATATTTGAGCTATCAATGGTTGGTTCTCTTATGTAAAAATACCATCCTTATACACATTGAAAAATTCAAATTTCAAGCACATTAGGCTCCAAACTTCATTTATATAAAACTTATATAATTAAAGTATTGACACTTGTCATGGCTATGAATTTAATACAACACAATAATGAACACATCTTTCATGCCAAATTATCCTAATGAGCAAAGTACATCCTCTACCCAACTTCCCCCAAATCTTACTCCACCCCCTTCACTAAGCATCTTCTGATTTGCTTTCTCTCAATACAGATTATCTCAGATTGCTTACAAATTTACTTAAATGGAATCACACAAATGGTTCTATTAATACTTTTTCTTTGTGATAATACCATTCTAACTACAGTGAAGCAATATCATATCTCATTATGCTTGATTTGTATGCTGAGATTAGTGGGCTGAACATTTTACCGTATAGTTTGGCATTTGCGTATCTTCTTCTGAGTAATGTCTATTCAGAGCTCTGCGTCCTGATTCTCTAATTGTCTTAGGCAGCTGGGAACCAAGTAGTGTCTTCAATAAAGATTGATAAAAGCCTGATGACTGATCTTTTCAGATAGTGATGACAGTTGAAAGTCTGGGTGCGGTGTAAAAGATGATTGCAAGAATTTAATTCTGAGGAATAGGGAAAAAAAAGACTGAGTTAACATTTTGAAGATAAATATCAGACGTTCATCTCTGAACAGCAATGAAATATTTCTTGGATATTGAAGTAGAGATTTCAAGCAGAAAAACTATGACACTAGAAATTTGCTAAGAAAAATATTGGTGAAAATATCTTTTTCATAACATTCCTAATCTGCAAAATTAGAAAACCAAAACCTAAGCTGCCATAGAATATTAAAGAAAGGGCAATTGTCATGAATTATTATGGATTATTTACATTGTTTGCTAGAATTTTTAAAGTTATACAATCCATTCTACATTTCAGGTTGAAAATTCTGTAATAATACACAAATTAAACAAGACAACTTTGGAAATGAATGTTTTATATATTAATATAAGTATACCTCTCATATAGGATTGGCTGATATGTGTGTGTGCTTGTGTGGGGTGTGTGTGTGTCTTGGGGCTTCAACACAGAACCTGGTGCTGTCCCTGAGCATTTTTGCTCAAGGTTATCATTTTACCACTTGAGTCACAGCTCTTTGTTGGTTAATTGGAGATAAATTTTCACAGACTTTCTTGCCCAGGCCAGCTTCAAACCATGATCATCAGATCTCAGCCTTCTGGTAGCTAGGATTACAGACATGGGCCACCTGACCATTGCTTGGTTGATTTTTTTTTCATTTCTTTATTGTCAGAGTGATGTACAGAGGGGTTACAGTTTAATATGCAGGCCAGTGGGTACTTTTCTTATTCAACTTGTTTCTGCTTCCTTCATTTTTCTCTCAATTTTCCCCCTCTCCATTTCCCTGCCCCATGAGTTGTGCGGTTGGTGTACACTATATAGTTTTGTAAGTATTGCTGTTTCCTTTGTTTGTCTTTTTATCCCTTGTCTCTCGATTTTGATATTCCCATCCCCTTCCCTAGTTCCAACACATGTATATACAATATCCTAGGTACTGAAATCAGTTACAGTGACATTAGGGGTTAAACCATGGGAAGGACAAAAGAAAAAGGGCATAATTTCCCATGGCATGTTGAAAATAACAACAATGATAAACCACTTGTTTCCATAACTTATAGTTCATTTTGTATAGCATCATCTTATGTGTTCATATGTACATAGCTATTGAGCTATTGATATCTTCTGCTAATGAAAAGTATTCAAAGTTATTGAGATCAAAAGAAAAAAATCTTGGAATTCACCTGAAATGTGCACTGTTGATTAATTTGAAACTATATGATTATGAAATTGGAGAGAGTAATATTGAAATTTTCCTGACCTATTAATGAAAGTGGTTTTAATCGTCTAGGTATTTCTTGAATCACAGCAGAATATTTAAAATTTTATATTTGAAAAACAGTTCTTATATCTTTAAGTATTTATTTTACTCTTATTAGTTAGATAGTAGTGATAAGTGTGATAAGCAGTGAAATATAAATAAATGCATGAAATATTGACTATATGTCTGCTAAATTTATTTTATATAACAAGTAAAGCTACCCTCAAAAACATCCTTAGCTACTAGAAGGAGAATAAATTGTTATTTATTTGAGATATTTAGGTACAAAAGAATTAGTTATATTCTTAAAACCAATCAATACATTTTGACAATGAAACTCAATTCACATAACATTGAATAATACCATTTGAGTAAGTAGGATTAAGGGGATAGTTTTGTGAAGTGTTATTTCTATTTGAAATGTTGGTCAGGGCTCAATGATCTAGAAGAATACAATGAACTTAACAAAATAAGAAGAAAAAATAATCTTTATTTCTCTTTATGCACCCCATAGTGGTGGGGATTGAGGTTCACTGACCTATTACAAGGCCAATTTTTAGGAGCATAGCATTTACAATTAAATAAATCATCATAGTCTGAGTAATATTAGCACTTGAAAGGAAAACCAGGGGAACACCACTTCTTACTTTGGTAGAGTCTGCCAGTCAAAGATAAATGCTCACCAGGTGAGACTACATGACTGAGACTCAATGAATGGATGGCCTATTTTTAGCTTGGCTCCTTCTCTCAATTTAAAAGGGCATGGCTGAGCTTTGTGTTTATGCTTCATAAAATGATGGCTAAATAGCACCAGCTAGAGCCAAGAACAGAGAAGGCAAGCATCTCTACATATTTTTGCCAGTGTTGTCTCTTGCTTGTTCAATCTTGGACTTGTTTTGAAAACAATTCTTGCCAATTTTTCACAACCTTGCCAGCAAAAGACAGAGGCTACATTATGAATTACTGACTCTTAAGCTCAGAATTCTATTTATGAATGACTTGACTTGTAAGGCAATCCTTGAGTACTATGGTGAGCAAAAAGAAATACTGCCATACAAAGTAAGAAAGAACTTCCAAAGTCATTCTATTTAATCACATTTTAATTCTTAATTCAGGAGACAGAAAAGAAAATACCATACTATCAAATTTACTTGTCTTCATTTCTTTTTCCTTAGTAAGTATGCATTCTGATTTTCTAAGTAATGAAAACCATTTTCTCTGTCATGAGAATGTTATAAGCTATCATCATGATTGTGACTCAGTTTGTTCCCAAGCAATTAGTATTGCAAGATACATTTTTTGGATCATATGCAATGTTTCGATCATTACTAATGATCAATGGACTAATTAATTCATAAAGATGCTTGCAGTTAATTTCTAATTGTAATAAGGAAGCAAAGAGCCTTTGGCTCACACCTATAATACTAGCTCATCAGGTGGCTGGGATATGAGGATTGTGGTTCAAAACCAGTCGAGAAAGGAAAGTCCATGAGACTTGCTTCTAATTAATAACAACAACAAAAATCTAGAAGTTGTGCTGTCGCTCAAGTGTGAGAGTGCTAGCCTTGAGCATAAAAAGCTCAAGAGAAAGAGTCCAGGCACTGAGTGCAAGCCCCAGGACTAGCACACGTACATGCCAATCCAATAAAATGTACTTTTCGCTTAAAGTTTTCATGGTGTCCTTGGTAAAAGAAAGGTAATATTTTATAGGAAACTCTTGAAATATTTAATTTCACCGCAAACTTGTCCATAAAATGTGTCACTGAAGTATTTCTGAGCTGTGTTTTAAACATGTTAGGAAACTTTCTCTTTTAAGCAATTTTACTCCTTGATAAATTCTTCAGTGTGAATGGCAGAAGATGACATAAGAGAAATGACTTTGGTAGCATTGCATTGAGTGAATTGCAACAACAACTAAATTATTATCATTGCTTTTCAGGAAAGAACAATCTAATTAGAGATAAAACTGTGGACTACTAGTCAACATGTCACAATTTTCAGTGAATAAAAATTTTCAGAGACCATAAAATAAGATTGGGCAAAAAGCATAACAATACTTGTTCCATTTTCTTGAGAAAGTTATCTGGGGGTCATAAAATGGATTTCTGTTACCTTCCTTTACCATGAAAATAATAAATGTGTTTTTACTTCTTCCCTTAGAATTCAATAGTACTAACTGAATTTCATGGTGAGAAAATCAATCACATATCAATTTTCAATATTCCAAGTAAAGCAATTATTAGAGAAAATAATTGGCTATTGTGATTGACATGAGGCAAAGGTGCAAAGTTTACCAGGGACTTGCTGGTAGCATCAAGTCTGCCCATCAAGACAAGTGCTTTCTGACTCATGTTTGCAAGCAGGTACACATCTTACGCTTGCATAGAGCAAAAACATAGCAGTTACATATGATTTGTAGCCTGCTTTGATATGAGAGGAAGTGACAACAAATACAATCTAATTTTGTTACCAGTCAGCTTTTTTTAAGCAACCATGTTTTATAAAATATATTTCACCACTGAGAATATGGCCTAGTGGGTAGAGTACTTGCCTCTTATACATGAAGCCCTGAGTTCCATTCCTCAGCACCACATATATAGAAAAAGCCAGAAGTGGAGCTGTGGCTCAAGAGGTAGAGTGCTTGCCTTGAACAAAAAGAAGCCAGGGACAGTATTCAGGCCCTGAGTTCAAGCCCCAGGACTGGCAAAAAAAACAAACAAAAAAAAGAATATACTATGCAAAACTATAAAAAATATATTTCACTTCCACCAAAAACTTAAAAGATGTTACCAAAAGCTCTATTCTCAACTAAAACCTTCCACTAAACAGTGTTAGCTAAGATTCTTTGAGGCAAGATTGTAACACACATTTGTCCATTTGAAATTTGGGGGAGAAGGTGTGTGACTTGGAGGGTGGTGGTGGACTGACAGGTCAGAGGAGGTATTCACATGGACATACATTTGAGAGTTCACATTTTCTCATGGAACATAGGAGGAGTATCTATAAAAAAGGAAAGTGGAGATAGCACCAAAGATTTCTATCCTGAATGGTAGAAGGATACTTTGCATCTTGCCTTTCTGCTTTGATAGGCACTCCCCCTAGATTCCAAAAGAAAATGGCAGAAAGAAGGTAGACATGGGGGCTGGGGATATAGCCTAGTGGCAAGAGTGCCTGCCTCGGATACACGAGGTTCGATTCCCCAGCACCACATATACAGAAAACGGCCAGAAGCGGCGCTGTGGCTCAAGTGGCAGAGTGCTAGCCTTGAGCGGGAAGAAGCCAGGGACAGTCAGTGCTCAGGCCCTGAGTCCAAGGCCCAGGACTGGCAAAAAAAAAAAAAAAAAAAAAAGGTAGACATGGTAGAAGGGTGGTAGAATGAAGCAATTCAGCGGATTGTATGTTGAATATAACACCCAGTACAACACCCAGGTACAGCTAATCTCTAGGTGGAGCATATAAATCTAGCCTCCTTGCTGAAGGTGGTATTATAAGCATAATTTGAATGTCAAAAGCATATGGAGAGAATTTAATTTCAATGTAGAGGTGAACGCTCTTCCTCTTAAAGAAATGATTATAAAGGGCAGCACCAAGACTAAAGTTCTGGTGTTCTCCTATATTTCAATACTGAGAAAGGAGAAAGGGAAGAAAAGCAGGGGACTCTAGGGGAACTGCCTCTGAGCTGCGGGGCAGAGGAAGTTTGAAAAGATGTATGGAATTCATAACTGCTATAAGAATACAGATGCTTAATGATTTAAAACTGGATAAATTCCGCATAAACTAATGTGCATTGAAAACATTGTAAATCGAAGTACATTTAGCTTATCTAATCTATTGCACAACATACTTTAGCAACAGAGTGCACTTGCCTGTTTATCGTGGTGATTGTGTGGTGGCCTGAGAGCTGTCCAGATTAAACGGACAAAATCTTTCTCTAGTTCCATAACACAAGAACGGATAAAATTTCAATATTCAAAGCACAACTTACTATGTATGTGTGGTACACCCTCATTAAGCCAAAGAATCCTGTCTTTTAACCAATGTTAAATCAGAGAGTAGACATATATAATAGAGTTAATTCTTTGTGGAACAAAACACACATGGAAGTATCTACTGCAGAGCTTAGGGAGCAGGTACACCATTAAAGATGCATGGCACCTTGCTGTTGAAGAGAAAGAGGAGAAAGAGTTTTATACAAAGTCCTGGGCAACACTGTTAGGAAAGTAGTAACGGAAGCACAGCTTTTCATTGTAATCAAGATGGGCCATCATGAAGCAGTTGGAGCTTGGAGAAGGAATGGGATCCTTAGAAATCCAGGAAGAAACTCCACAATAGTAAACATGGATCAGAAAGAAGTCAGGTACTGGTGGCTCACGCCTGCAATCCAAGCTACTCTGCAGTTTGAGATCTGAGGTTTGAAGTTCCAAGCCTGTCTGGGCAGAACAATCCCTAAGACTAGTATTTCCAATTGAATTACAGAAAAAGCTGAAAGTGGCACTGTGGCTCAAGAGGTAGAGCACTAGCCTTGAACAAAACCAGCTCAGAGGCAGTGCTCAGGTCCAGAGTTAAAGCTTCAGGACTGGCAAACAACAACAACAGCAACAACAACAAACAGGATCAGAACAATGACTTAACTACAGGGACTTGCCACGTAATGCAACATTTCCCATTTATGCAATGTGACATCTGTAGTACCCATAGGATTCATTTTATTGCTATTGTAGAGGTGATGTATAGAGGGGTTACAGTTGCATAAGTCAGGTAATGAGTACATTTCTTTTTGAAGAGTGTCACTTCTTCCTTCACTTTCTCTCAGTTTCCTCACTCATCCCCACCCCCACACGTTGTGTAACTCATTTTCAACATAGTGTCTAGTGAGTATCACTTCAGCATTTATTCACCCTCTGTCCCACCATTTATGTGTTCCCCTCTTATAGTCTCCAAAACAAATAAACTTATAAGCAAGGCAAAAAGTTCAGAAAACAAAAACATCAACAAAGGAAAAAAGAAAACACCTCTTATTTCCTTTTCTTGGAGTTTATTTTGGTAAAAATCATTTTATAATGCTCTTATGCACATAGCTACTGAGCCTTTGTGATCCTTTTCTATAAATATTCCTTTTTGGTCTCACTGTGTGAATGTTTGGAGACCTACTTAATATCTCATGCCCAGGTATATATTTTGTCTTTTACCATCCGATGTGTTTACTTATGCATTTGTAGGCACATTCTAGTTACCACAAATAAGGGAAACTGTGTTCCTTTGGGTCTGACTTGATATGACACTTAATATAACATCTCTGGCCATAAAAGAAATGCAAATGAAGATAGCATTGAGATTCTACCTCACCCCAATTAGAATGCCCATTATCAAGAAAATTAATAATAATACATGCTGATTGTGGATGTGGCCAAAAGGGAACTCTACTACACTGTTGATGGGTATATAAACTTGTTAAATGACTCTGGAAAGCAGTATAGAGGTCCCTCAAATGACTAAATATAGAGCTTCCCCATGACCCAGCAGTTACATTCCTGGGCATTATCCAAAAGACCACAAACCAGACAATACTGAAGCTACCTCCACAAATATGTTCTTTGAAGTCTTGTTTATCATATATGGCATCAACCCAGATGCCACTCAGTGGAAGAATGTATCAAAGAAATGTGTTATATATACACAATGGAATTATATATTCCATCAGAAAGAATGATATTGTAACCACTCATAAGGAAATGGAAAGACTTGCAGTGGAAATATATTACCTGAAGTAAGCCAGATCCATAAAATCTATGGATCTACCTTGCTCTTCTGTTTTCAGAAAGATAGTTATGTGAACTGTAACTGTGTAGAATTTTCCTTGTTCAGCTTTGTAAGTTCTCTCATTCTCTTCACCAAGATCTGCACACCTGATTATAAGATTTCCCTGGTAGATGCACTCTTAAGTTACATATTGTGAACAGGAAGGATGTTATATAATTTGTTTCTTCTTTTTTTCAAGGAGAAATATCTTGTTTACTTATTATACAAATTCTAAAAAATTACATTAGATGATTGTTTTCATATAATGTTCATCTTTTATTTGCTTGGATATCTTAAAGGATCGTTTACTTGAGTAACATAATGATACAGTTTATGTTTCATCTCCATTATGCACAGGGAGAAGTAATATTGTTTGATGCCAAAAGTTTTCTATTAAAACAAATAAGTTGTACTAGTTGATGATGTAGCAAACATTTTATATTCAGAATAAGTACATTTTCCTTTTTCTCAGGATATTCATATTCTGTCAAAGAGGATACTTAATTTTAAAACAGAAGTAAATTTTGCAAATGCTGGGATTTGGTTTATTTTCTGAGCTATTCCAAGTGAGAGCCATTTAACTTAGGGAAACATCCTTTAGGCTGTGTTCCAAAGTAAAATGACTAGAATTATTTATATTTAGAAAAAACTAAATGGCATGCACTTAAACTGAACTATAGTCAAGTCTGTAGTTATATCAGATTGTCAAGACCATGCAATCTCCCAAGAGTGAAAGATAATTCAGCCTGGATATGTTGGTACCTTTGTTTGCAATATAGCAAGGAATTGGAATAGATGTTCTTTGTAGTCAATGTTCTAAAATTTTCCTTTAACTCTAATTTCCTAGCCTTTGGAATGATAGGTGCTGTTATGGTGTAATTGTTTAAATGGTACATACTTGTTGAATGGTGAAAATGTAAATTAGAAAGAGTGGACATGATCTCTGAAGAGCTATATTGCTGCATAAGAGAAAAATATTAAGATGCCAGAGATTGCTCAGGTAAGGAGTTTGCCCTCTCTGGGTTTGCATTGGCACACTATGATCTAGTAACTGGACTAGGCAGCTTGAAAAATCTCTATTTTGAGCAGACTGCTGATTTTTTTTAACCAAAAAAAGCAAGTGTCTATCATTTTATGAAAATTTACAAGTATTACTTTGAGTCACAGGATAAACAGAAAAATAGTAAAACAAGAGCAAAAATGTAGCTGAATCATGGGGCCTAAATGGTGCAGCACAAAGCCCTGATTTCAAACTGCCATGCTACCATTTAAGAAAATATCCAAATCTGAGCTATCGTTGACAGTCTGCTTGCAATTAAAACATGTCTATAAAGGTCACATTTTATTTTTTAATATTTTTCAGAAGACTCCCTACTAATTCTTGAATTTCCATAGTAAGATTGTAATGACCCTTCTATCATCTCTAAATATATATTTGTATTCTATGTTTCCCTCTCTTTGTCTCTGCATGTGTGTGTCTGTGTCTCTCTCTTTTGGTCTGCCTTTTTGTTTCTCTTGTTGGTTTAGTGAAAGATTTATCATTTTCTATCTTAAAAATTTTTGTTTTATACTTCCTTTTTATTACTCTTTTGGGTACATTTATCTCTACTTTGACATTTGTTATTTATTTTCTTTTGATAATTTGTTTTGTTTTCCTATAACCTTGCTAGGTTGTACTCATCAGAACGTCTTGTTTTTTAATGAAGACATTCACCACTATAAAATTATCTCAGTGTTGCTTTTGCTCTATACCACAGATTCTATCATATTATGTTTCCATTATATTCATTTCAAGGACTTTTTGAATTTCCTTTTGATTTCCTACATGGCCCAATGTGTTTTTCAAAAGTCTATTGCTTCTTTTTTTTGGTTGCCTCTTTTTTTCATTTCTTTATTGTTAAGTGCCAGGCTTCGCTCTACCTCCCATCCACATGGGGGTCCTGGGCTTCTCTGCCTCTTCTGTGTGTGGTCCTCTGCCGCTCTCAATGCATTCCACTGGCCAGTAGGAATTAACTGCAGGAGCGGAGGCCACGGGCAGCCTTGGTAGCTTGTGGTCACGGGAAGTCCTGCCCCCTCCCCATTCCCAAGGAAGACACAGGCGTATGGACTTCTCCGAGAACCCTCAAGGGGTGTTCTGGTTTAATAAAGGGAGGGGCTAATAGTTATATGGCAACGATGAGGAGAAAAGGGGTGATAGACCAGGAACTGGCGATAGGCCATCAAGCTTGTCCTAGGACACCTTCATGGGCTAACATCACTTCCCATAGTACCGCCCTCTGGGCAAAGCCCGCCAAAGGGGGGCACACGTGCTCGCTGGTGAGAAGTTGGGGGGCTGGTTTCAAAGCTACTCCTTCTGGTTCGGGACCCAGAGGGAGATAAGTGTGGCTTACTTCCACAATGCCCCAGGGCTGGGGGAAGGGCAGCTTCTAGGGAGCACTCTCATCGCCCTTCCCCCTTCAAGGCCAAGCTGAATCCCCAACAGTTAAGTTCTTTTTCTTCAAGTGTTTCTGTAATTTCTAAAGTTTCTTCTGATTCTAAATTGTAGGCACAGGATGTGATTTGTTCTTTCATTCATTTTTGTGACTTATGGCCTACGAAATAATCTACTTGAGAGGAACATTTTGAACTGATACCAAAAATGAATATTCTACAATATCTGGATGGAACGTTGTGTGAATATCTGTTAAGTCCATTTGATATATACTGTATTTTAACTCTGATATTTCTCCTCTGACTCTTTTTGGATGCTCTATCTATTGGTGAGTGAGATACGTTGAAATTTCCTACATTTTTAATAAACTTCTATTTCTCATTTTAGGTCCAATAGTGCTGTTTAATTGAACAAGATCTGTAGCTATTATTTCCTATAGATGAATTGATCTCTGGGTCATTATATATAGACCTTTATTATCTCTTCTTGCTATTTTTGTCTTCAAGTCTACTTGGTCAAATACAAGCCTAGCTATTCCTGCTTTTCTGTGGATTCCATTTGCTCAGTGTGCCATTTCCACCTTTTCCTTTAGATGTCTGTTCTTAGTAGAAGCATCCTTAGCTGCATTTTGTTAGTAGACATCCCAGGAGTGATGAGTGTGGGCCTGAAACAGCCTGGATTAGGCACTGATGTGTGTCTCTGTGTTTCTTGAGAGGAGAGAGAAGAATCACAGAACTTCTTCTCTGATACCACCAAATTGAATCAGTTATACATAAAACTATGGCAAATAACCTGAAAGTATTCGATGAAGCAAATTACTCAGAAAATGAGGTTATCTGATGTCATTGGTATACCTTGCACAGGTATATGTAAGCACCCTAGTTAAAGCATTGACTGCTCCTACTTTCCAATTTTAAAAATTGTTAACTTATTATATTTGTTTTAATACATTTAGAATAGGAGATACTTATGGGATAATGAATTTTCAGTTTGACATGAATAGAAATGTGTAAAATTATTGTAATTATGATCAAGATATGTCTTCTAACCTTCAGAAATAGCATCCATGCCTACTTATTGACCTGTGCAGTGACAGAAAGAATACTACCTTACCATTAGCAATCTTGACTTTTTTTTTTATCCTGAGTATGCCACTTACATTTTGAGATTATTCTATCCATTAGTACTTTACAATAATGGCAGTATATTGGAAAAGATTTACCTAGCATATGGAAGACCTAGATACATGTTTGCATTTGGAGAGGGAGCAAATGTTGAAGGTGATTTCAACTTCCTTGACTATTATAAAAAAAATAAAGAACTTATGAGCTGGGATAAATCAGACTTTGGTTTTTGTATTTTTAAAATTGGCTTCCATGAAATAGAAAATATTTCTGACTTCTGGTCTAAATAAATTTGAAATGTGTTTTGTACAATGAATGAAGATTTTTTGAGCACTTGTCCTTTACCATCTTGTTCTCTTGTTCTATATACTGGCATTATAAAAGCCCCTATTTTCCATTAGTTTTCATATACACATGAACAAACGATTAAAAAGTCAATAAAATAAATTGCTATAATATAAATGTTTTTGAATAATGAACTAGATGAAAACTAGAAATGGGTAGGCTAAAGACTTTGGTTTTAAGAGATCTCAAAAGATATCTTTGAAGAAATGATATATGAAATAAAATTCAATGGTCATGATGTTTTAAGTATTGTGGGATGGCTAGTATTACCAGAATTTTTATTGCAATCTAATATGGAATAAGAGAGGATATATAAAATTGCAAAACATTTTTGGTAACACATATTTTGAAATGCATAACCGTGGAGGCAAACGTTTCCTTGAGAGAAATGTCTATTACTTTGCCTATTGATTATTTTCCCCAGCTTCCTGTTCACAAGCACCCTATTTTGATTATATTACTTACCCAATTCCAAACGCTTTAGAACAGGATTTTTCAGTGTGTTATTTTAACCTGTTCTTCATAATATGTACTTTTTTTGCTTTCCTGTAAAGAACCTCTTGTAGAACTTGGAGCCTCCCAAGAAGAAAGTATCCTCTGGAGATGTAGCACCATTACTTTCTATGTCCAGTACTACTTGAATCTCACATTACATTGTTGAGCACAGATTTCTTTCAAAATAGCTAGTCTAGCATGCCACGTTGGAGTATTTATAATTTTGATGGTTCTACTGTCTTTTTAATGTGGTATATGCCACATAAGGATCATAGATGAAGCTCCTCTTTGGCATCCACACAGGTTGAAATAACGAAGTGATAATGGTGAGCTATCTTTCATCAGAACATCCTCCCAGGCCACACATGGTACATGGATGATAAAATGATCCATTCACCTGCCTTCGCAAAGGCATATTAGCCTTCCTAGTATCACTGGATGCTTTTCACTGCCACACATAATTCACAACTATGCTGTGAGCTCAGAGAAAAGACATCCAGTATTTTTAAATGAGTTCATTTTAAAGTAACTTTTCTGAGGCAAATTTAGTTTTTTGTAGTTTTTTAATCTCTGTTTTTTAAATTGTTTCAGAAGTGATATATGGCGGGGCTGGGACTATGGCCTAGTGGTAAAGTGCTAGCCTCGTATACATGAAGCCCTGGGTTCGCTTCTTCAGCACCACATATATTGAAAAAGCCGGAAGTGGCGCTGTGGCTCAAGTGCTGGAGTGCTAGTCTTGAGCAAAAAGAAGCCAGGGACAGTGCTCAGGCCCTGAGTTCAAGCCCCAGGACTGGCCAAAAAAACCTCAAAAAACCAAAAACCAAAACAACAAGTGATATATGGGAGGGTTACATTTACATATGTCAGATAATAAGTATATGTCCTTTCATACAGTGTTATCTGTTCCCTCCCTCCCTTTTATTCCCTCCCTCCAGTCTGTACCCACGATGTTTTATAAAGTACACTTACATCAATGACCAGTGCACTTCACTGTTGCACTTTTTCACCTCTTTTCCTCTGATTCTGTGCCCTCCCAGAAATATGCACGTGAATATACCATTTTTTGTACATATAGAAGCACTCACAAATCAGCAACAAACTTTGAAAACAATTGTTTGGAAGTCTTCCTGGTGTGCAAAACAATTTGGCAGGAACAGTCAGAGTTAGACATTATCCTGGTCTTCCATTATAATCTAAATTCTCCACATATGATTGAAAATGCTTTTACACCTTGAACCTAACTTGTGAGGGTGCTTTATAACCAGTTTCTTTATTTCTCACCTTTCTGCATCCTCCCTTTTCATCTTTATCTACAATCTTTCTTTTTTCTCTGTTTCTAATAAAAACTTTGATAATTTCCTACAAGAATTAAAAATTAGTAACCTGATGTTTATGCAATTTAAAGCATAATTTAGAACAGCATTCCAAATGAGTAGAAAATTTTGAAGGTTATACTTTCATAATATTTTATGTAATGTGTATCCATGTGGTAAACTTAAGAAACAAAAACATATAACATATATGTATTGGACTAAATATATTTAAATAAAATGCCTAAGAATACCAGCATAGATATAGCAACATCAGGAATTTTTTAACATGTATTGGATGGATATGCCAAAACACTTTACTATAGTAATAATTTAACTTATTCCAAAATAAAATGCATAAACTAAATAACATGGGATCTCAATATAAATTACAGTTTGTTTTCCCCATGCACTCTTGGTCTTATACTCTTTTCTTTAGGGATCACCTGTTTATTTATAGACCTCTTTTTTATTTGCTTGTTAATATTTCAGCTTCTAAATATGCAGATAATTTATTGTAGTCTTGAACAATTAGATGGCCAGGGAATGTCCCCTACATCTCTGTATGTAAAAATAATTTTACCTAATCCAAATTGTATAAATATAAGTTTCCCATTGATACCACAAAAAGACATTTAACTACAGGCAAAGATGGGAGATAATCTGTGTAAAGCTCATTGTTATGTCTCCATTAAAGTAGACATTAAACAAACAGGCACTATCAGAATTATTAAGAGAAATCAAAGAACTTGAAAAAAATTGAAGTGAAGTTTTATCTCAGCATCTAAGTGATAAGTAAATTTTCTTTAAAATGCAAGGAAGCATTTGATATTTAGATGTAGAAATAAACAGTTGTGATTAGCCTGTTTCAAGGTGAAGGATTCATTCCCTTTAGAGATGACTTTTACATTTCCATAACGGTATTAGTTCAAGAGCACTGGATATAAGCATCCCCCTAGAGAATACTACCTTCATCTCTGCTAAAGAGCCTAAGCTTGAATTATTTAAGTGTATCTAAAGGATGTAAAATTCAAAGAAGAACATATTTTTATTTTTTAATGATGTATACCATTTAGATTACTCTATTTTTTGCCTTAGTGCTTACTGAGAAATCCCCAAACACTTAGTTATTATTTTAGGATCTTGGGTGATTTATAAAAGTAATTTTCCAAGAGATCTCTAGAGCTAACTAATTCTCTATGGGTCATAGGTTCTATGTATCAGAATAAGTAATTCTGCTTTGTAAGGGTGATTCTCAGCAAATGCCTCTGAAGGAGAAACACTTCCAATTTTACATTTCTTTTTCTATTCAAGAATCTCTTATTGTGAAACTGTTGACTGTCAGTTCATTATGGGATGTCCCATGGATCTTGTTGTATTTCAGCTTTCCTTTTCTCATTTTTAATATTTGGTGCTAGCACAGGGTCTTAATGTAAAATGCTACAGGACCAACTGTTGTCCGCTTAGCTTTCTGAAGCCTATTAGTCATTAATAGCAATTTTAATCTCCTCCACCCACCATATTAATAATACTAATAATGACTAAGATGCTACATAATTATTCAATCTCTATTCAATTTCTTTGTTTGGCACCTAAAAAAAGGAATAGGTGGGTCCTGGTTAGTGAAATGCAGAATACTGAGAGCTGAGCAAAATACAATCAGTCCTCATGTTTCATGGATTCCTTCTCTTCTAGACTTGTCTCTTCACTAAAATTTATTTGTAGTTCAACTTCAATACTTACAATACTTTGCATGTATTCACCATCACCCCCTACCCCACAGAGACAGAGACAGAGAGAAAGAGGAAGAGAGAGGAGAGAAAGAGAGAGAGAGAGAGAGAGAGAGAGAGAGAGAGAGAAAGAGAGAGAGAGAGAGAGAGAGAGAGAGTTGTAAGGAATTTGAGTCGCCCAAGGCATCTTTCTAGCTGTCTCAGGTCTTTTACACTTTTACTGCAGTATTTGGCTTCCACGATTTGGGAAAAGGTTCTCCATAGTGGAAGAATGCAATACATCTGGATGAGAAGATGTATCTATTAGACAAATGGAATTGAGCCATGGATGTCCATGTACCACTGTATAAACTATGTGTATGTTATTAAATAACTTATCTTTAAACTGAAATTCACCCAAAACAAGGTGTTTAATAATCAGTTGATAAAATATCACGTCCAGAGCCTTCTGGTAGCTTCCCTTTATGGGTCAATGCTCACTAATAAAGTATTCATAGGGTTGTTGTTTTTTTTAATAGAAAATGACTATTGCAGATAGCAAGATTTTGGCTTCGTAGTTCTGGTAACAGCTCAGTGGCAAGAAATGACAACTTCCAAAACAGAATGAGAAGGCCTCAGGCATGTGACAGGTGTCAACTGACTTAGAAATATGTGCTATTATATATTGTATTATTTTAGAACAGGGTCAGAAGAAGCTTGATTCAGGTAAATGCAGAAATATTTGCTTAAGATTTGTCCCAATACTTGGTTATTTCATCTACCACCTCAGAATATGGTTCATAGAGCTATTGATTGCTTGGATATCTTACATCCATAACATTGACCTAATGAGTCACACACCCTGGCAATGGTGCTTACTCAACCTTGGTAAGAACAAAGTGGGAGAGTAACACGAAATGTACCAGATATTTTAGAATATATTTCAGTGTTAAGAGGGGAGAATAATGCAGAACAGTTATTTTAAGGTAAAGCACATACTTCATTTCATATTTGTATCATCAAGATATAGTGTCTGGCATAAGAAATAGAGTCTTGGGATAACAAATATATAGACAGGTAGACATACAGACAGACAGATAGATAGATAGATAGACAGACAGAGAGACAGATAGAAAGACAGATAGATATAGAGATATAACTATACACATATATAGAATAGATAGATGGGGAGAGAGAGAGAGAGATACAAGAGATACAAGTGGACAAGTTGTAGACACAAACCAGTAGTAGTTCAATGCCTATATAATAGTCACATTATTTCCTTCTCTTTCCAGGAATGAAGAATGTCAGGTCTATAGGCTACACAAGGCCTACAAAATCATTTGGCCTGGCCCTGACAAGGAAACTTCAGATGAAGCATGATATTTAGTAACTCTAAGAGCTTTCCTCAAAGCAAAATTCAAAAGTCTAGGCCTGAAAAAGATAATATAAATACCCAAATGACCCTTGGCAGAAAAATTACAGTTCCTTACCCTCTGAGACTTTTTTTTTTTGCCAGTCCTGGGCCTTGGACTCCGGGCCTGAGCACTGTCCCTGGCTTCTTCCCGCTCAAGGCTAGCACTCCGCCACTTGAGCCACAGCGCTGCTTCTGGCCGTTTTCTGTATATGTGGTGCTGGGGAATCGAACCTAGGGCCTCGTGTATCCGAGGCAGGCACTCTTGCCACTAGGCTATATCCCCAGCCCCCTCTGAGACTTTTGAGTGGTTATAGTATATGGTCAATATAGAAAGCAGGAAGACAGATTCGTTTTTTTTTTTGTTGTTGTTAATTTAACCAGGGATTAGGCCAAAATAATGGCATCTTTATTGCTATCAAGTTTGGGGATAATTTCAAATTTAAATAAGATGGGGAAGTTTCCCTGTGTGCAAAGCTCAATGTATTCTGCTTGGTAGTAGACTAAATAAAGACGGTTTGGGTTAATGACTCACCTAGACTTCTGGAAAGACTGTAACAGCAGGTGACTGTTAAAGAAAATGACAGGAGAATCAAAGACAAAGTAATTAGTTGTTAGCATGTGAGCAAACATATGTGTATGTGTATGATATATGGAGATACTGTATTCTTTCACACCTAAACGTTTATACCAGAAAAGAGAAATCCACAAGACAAAATGACTAAGTCAGTTAACATTGACTTATTTTGTGGATTATAATAGAATAAGCATTCATTAGTTTGGTGTAGTCAGAGTAAGATAGCCAGAAGATACATGTGGGATAACTAGTACTTCCATTTACTGAAATAACTATGACAAATATGTTCCCCCAAATATCCTTTAACCTGCCAGATGTAGATACTGATGGTATTTTCCCCAATGTAACATTATTCCTCAAGAATTTATTCAGTCACTGTTGACTAGTCAGCTCTCTTAACGCTCTTCTATTCTAGAAGGGCCAGTAGTTTGCATCCACAATGACATACACTCAAAAGAGTATTGATTTGCCTTTCATGTCCATAAATGCCTAGCAAGAATCACTATCTAGGGATTTAGGAAATGCCTGCTTCACTACCACCAAATCTAACATAATGCAGCATTTACCCAGGATCTCAATATAGGGAATAAATTATGGGAGTAGGAATGTGATGCTGTGATCTATTCATTGTACCATATACCACACCACCCATATTTTTAATATCCAACTAAGAAACTTGTGTTATTTGGTTCTGACACTCAAAGTCCCCCCCAAACCTTATAGTGAAATTCCTATAATAAGTTAAACCTGTCACCCTAATGTATCATATAAAGCTACACAATGTATGTATATAAATATATGTGCATATATAATGTATATAAAATATATGTTGTCCATGGTCCAGCAGACATGAAGAAGTTATCAACTGAGCAAGGGTAATTGACTCTGATCGGCAGGAGAGGATCAGCTTTCCTTTACACATGGGAAGGGATAAAGATCATGTCCACTTACATGCTCTATTTTAATTGTAAAAGGACATGTTTCCCTTGATCCTTTTGTTCTGAGTTCTTTCTAATTCCTGGAAGAAATGCCTTGCTCAGTCCCTGCCAGGAGTAATGGACTGTATTGATAGCCCACTTACCTCCCTTAGGAAACCACCATAATGTCACACCATGTGCAGCTTTCTTCAGTTTAATGTGGGCTTGGTTCTGTAGAATATGAAACTCCCTTACTGAACTTCTTGGATTCAGAGCCCCTGTGTTACTCTGGCAAAGTCTTTTGGGCCGCAATTTGAAACTGTACTTATTCTGGGACTCTTTCTTCAGCATCGTAGTAGTATAAAGGCTTCCTCTCCTGCCCTTCCCCTGACTCTATCCTTAACACATTATTCACTAATAAATTTCTTGCATATCTAATCCCAACATGATGTCTGCTTCTCACAATACTTGAATTAATGCAATGATCAGATGATAAATGAACTAGGCTGTGTTAAATGAAACCTGTAAACTCTGTCTCCTTCTACAATTTAGTATTTAGGAATAATTATATCTGATATGCTTGAAACTGTCTTTCTAAAACATTTTTACTTCCTGGGAAATATTCTTTACTTTCAAAAGGTGGTTATCTCAAAGTTGTAAGCAATGGTAATAAACAAGTTTTGGACTGTACCAGCAATTTTGAAAACACTTCGTTAAAGAGTTATATAATTTGGGTGTTATGTAAGCCACCTTTATAACAGTTTTGTCAGGTGTTAAAGAACACATTGAGTAAGAAGCCAGAATATGAATACTATAATGATTGCTCAAAAGAACGATAGTTGTATTCAAATTGTTCTGGACCCACACAGTGGTTTCATAAGCTGGATTTGTTAATTAATACCTGAATAAAATGTTAGCTGCAGAATATCAAACACAGATCACAAATGATCATTGTATCAACATCTACAATGTTACCATCTAATGCACTGACCAATACTGAGTAGAGGATGAAGCAAACAGGTATGTGTGTGTGTGTTTGTGTGTGCATCTATACATCTAAATTTGTTTGTCTTTGAGGGAAAGAAAGTGCAATTTAACACCCAAGCCCATCACTAGGTCATTTGTGACTTCCAGTCATTTTGCCATGCTGGTGCTCAGGCATTGCTTAATATGTCAGAGTAAAGTGAATAAAATATATGGCCCAGGAACAATGACTTTGTACTGCTTGGTTGATGCTTCCTACTTGTTGGCCTCTCAAAGATGGTCTTTCTAACCAAAGCGAGTTGTTCTTCCCAGAGTAATGCAAGTGGATACAGAAATAATGGCTTAATCTCACAGTGAGATACTAATCTAAAAATAACAATGATCAAGTACAGTTCCAGGATTTAAGTTAGAGCAATCTCACAAGCAACAAAGAACAAATAATAAATGTAAACATACCCTGGTACTTATATAATCCTTAAAATAAATTTAAAACTCTATTTTCATTATTTAGACCAATGATTCAAACCCAAGGCAAAATATTGTAAACATTAGCGTGGTGGTAAGCTCTTGAGATGATGGCAGTGACATGTGCAGAGAAAGGGTTAAGGTAATGTGACTCTGTGTAGGCACTCACTTTGTAATTATCCTTAGAATGTACACACATATGCACCATGCATTCTTGGTATGATGACTCTTAAATTATATTAAGGAGTATACTGATTATGGAATAATTATGGAAATGATGAAATAATTATAAAATATTTCTGAAAATTTCTGAATTATTTATTATTTCTTTAAATCTGGTAAATATCTCAAAGTTTATATTCATTATAATCTCATCACCATTAAGAATGCTTGATGGACAGGCTTCAGTGGCTTTTGTTGGTAATCCTAGCTAACCAAGAGGCTGAGATCTAAGGATTGAAGTTAAAAGCCAACCCAGGCAGGAAAGTCCATGGGACTTATGTTCAATATACTACAAAAGGCCAGAAGCAGAGCTGTGGCTCAGGTAATAGAGCACCAACTTTGAGCAAAAGAAGCTCAGGAAAAGTACCGAGGCTCTGTTTTCAAGCCCCAGGTGAGGCACACATACACACACTCAAACACACACACACTCATACACATACACACACCACACTCACACACACAGAAATGTTTGAAAGTAAAGTAAATTATTCTAGAATAATCCTGTCAAAACAATCCTGTCTAAACACTCTCCAAGAGGAATATCTCTAAAACTGTATGCCAAATATAGCATAAAAGATTTCAAAAAAGAACCCTCTGGAGGGAAAAAAAAATGTAAGGCCAATCCTAGTAACAACCAAAAAGTTCAGAAAAAGAAAAAAAATTCAAACTAATAATATTGCATGTAGGAAGAGTATTGATTTTTTTTCATAAAAATATATATTCTGAATCTTTTTATTTGTCTTGTTTTGCTTCCTAATAACGGATGTGTTATCTTTACATGTGCAGGGAAGCTGAGTCCAAACTCACTCATGGGAACAACCAGCAGAAGCTGAAGGCTTGGACCATCCAAGGAGTCAAATGATGGGCTCAGCATGGCTCATGTGATTATTTCCTGGAGCAGGAATCTGAAACCAGAGCCTTCAGGGAATTGGATCACTGAATGTGACAATTGTGCAATTTTTAGGTAATCTCTGAGAACAGTATGGAGAGAATTTTCAGTGTGGAAAAAATGAGCTGATGGGCTCCCTGGAGGTGAGAGAGATAGGAAGAGAAGATTAAAGTTTATTTTTTTTCAAAGTGCAATACAATTGAACTTTATCCACTGTATCAGTTTGCCATGAACTGTTCTCTTGACTATTGTACCTGATTTCTGAAGGAGGGAGAGGAATCAAAATCTATTTTACTTTCATTATTTTTGATATAGCCATGCAGTTGACCAATATGATTTTTGAAATCTTGACTTCACAAATAAAGTACTAAAACTTAAAATACATGATAATAAACAAAGTAGCATACTTACTGGACCATTGCACAAGTAGGAAATAAAGTCAATGAGTTGAAATGCTCTCTACTCATGTTCCTCCTTCCCTTCATATTAAGAGACAGTTGGTTCAGTCATTGCCCTTTCAGAAGGGCAGAGAGGGGAGCAGCTGTGGAATAGAAGATCCATTGTGAACCAAGGCTGATATCTGGTTTCTGCTTGCTTCTTCTCCTTTCTCAGCCGACCACTAAGGCTCAGTTTTTCATCATGTGCATGGTGCTAGCCCATATTTCAGTTAGCAAGGATTTATGCTTATGCTTTGATTCCTATCCTTTCATCTGATTATTTCCATGCATAGGAGCAGTTACGGTCTCAGGATAATTCATCTCTTCCAGGTATTTTATTTTATAGTGGCTTATTTTTTTCTCAAGAACTACTTAGAATGGAAACAACAATAATAAAAAAAAAGACTCCTTTGGAAAAGAACTTAATCTGGGTGCTGGTGGCTCATGCCTGCAATTCTAACTACTCAGGAGGCTGAGATCTAAGGGTCACAGTTAAAAGCCATCCCGGGCAGAAAGGCCTGTGAGATTCTTATATCCAAAAAACTACTCAGAAAAAAGCTGGAAATGGCACTGTGGCTAAAGAGGTAGAGCACTAGTCTTGAGCAAAAGAAGCTCAGGAACAGTGCCTAGGCCCTGAATACAAGCTCTAAAACTGACAAGAAAAAAGAAAAGAAGATAACAACAACCAAAACAAACGTAATACACATTAGGCTATTTAACAATAACATCTACAGCACACAGCATATCATAATCTTTTATTATCTTAACCAAAGTCTTCATACCATGGATCACTGGTATATATCAAATGTATATCATGTAAAAGCCTCGTGTTTGGACAATTTCTACCTAACATTTGACATTTGGAATTGTTCTAAGTCTGGCTCTTGGATGCACTAAATGGTAACACTGGAATATATTCTGATGTCTATCTTTCTCCAGGCCAGATTTATTGAGAGTTCTGAGAGTCTCAAAGAAGTCCTTGAGGAATCTGCAAGAAAATTACCTATTAATGAGTTTCCGAACCTCTTAGGACAGGGTCAAGTACAACATGCCCTTGTCATGAAACCTTAAACAGGGCTACACCTGGAAGATAACAATTTTATCTGTGAAAATCTATCACTTATTGGTAGGTAAAGTTAAAAACTGATGATATAACTCCCCAATATTTTTTCATTCCCAAATTTAATCTCCTTATGCCAATTGTGTTTATTATTACTGTTACTGTCCTATCTCACTGTTCCTTCCATTGTCTTCAAATATTTTCTAATATTCCATTTCTATAGCACATGCCAGAGTTCTACTTCATCTTCATTTTCATGTGAGAAACACTATTCATTATACATTTCTATTTCTCTCATGGCATCTCTCAGTTGTATTTTTTTTCTTTTTCACCTTTTTCTGGGATATCATTTTTGACAACAAGAACTTAAAAGAATACTTTATTGGGATTGTTCTTGGAAATAATGCATGCATATATGATGTCTGAATACTTGTGTACCCTAAAATCCATTTTACTAGTCCGTGAATGATGATGTAATACGAGAGGAATGTACACGAATTTAAAATTGTTTCTCTCAATACTCCAATTTTGGTTCATTAGCATTTCCTTTCCAGCACTATTTATGCAATGTCTGATGATATCCCAACTCTGTTTCTTTAAGGTATGCTGTATGCTTCTGTAGAATCATCAGCTTTTCTTTTCCTGTTTCTCTAGTACAATTGTTTGGCTAGAATATCACAGCATATAGCAATGTATTTGTATGTATAAAGAACTGCACAAGATTTATGAATGAATAAACAGATATTGAGGCAGTAAGATGAAACAGATATTGAGGCATTGAGTAACTGTACAGCTTATAGGGTAGCAAATCTCAGAGCAGGAAGTAAAATTTGTAGTATAGATTGCAGCATCTGTGCTCCTTCACAATACCTATGACACACTTCATCTGAATTCCCCCACTCCATTAAAAAGTTGTGATCATTCTTTAATAATTGGCATCTGGTTCGGCTCACTCTGCAGTCAGGAGGAAGTCTCATCCGTACGGGTGACTGGCAAGCTGTAGACAATGATGAATTGTGCTTGTTCCCGGGTTTGTAAAATTCATTTCAGAAGTTCTGACCTTGTGTTTGACATTTATAAAAGACAACAAGCTCATAGTAGTAGGAAAGGAAGACTTCTGAGCACAAACTACAACTCTTCCTACCATAGCATTTGCAGAAATAACAGGGCACTTCAGAAGCAATATTCTGAAACACTTCTTTCTAATTGTGGGGTTTTACCCCATCCTGCTCTATTTCAAAACTTTCTTTTATTAAGCATAATTTGTTATTCTCCTCTCCTCTTGCTATCTCTTGTAATAGTTGTTTCCCATGTCAAAACTTACTATCTACCTGGACAGCCCTCCATGCACTGTTACCATTCCTACTAGGATTCCCCACAGACCTTTCAATAGGACCTGGGAAATACAAACTGAAAGCAGTTTTTGTTTTCCTCCCAGAATTCTCCATCAGTCATCACTCATCATATGATTTGGGTATGGCAGCTTTAAAGTCCTTAAATTTGCATAATGATGCTCTCTAACTTTGAATTATTTTCAGAGAACATTTTATTTTTACTGTGTGCTAGCTATAAAGAGTAAGCCCCAAGCATTGTGTTATACTTTTAGGAAGTAATATAGTTTACACATTAAAATAAAGTTGTTCATTTTGTAAAAATTTACTGCGCATAGAGACTATATAAATCCAAGCTAATATAAAAAGTATAATCTAAAATATTCTCAGGTTCTAGGTGCATAATATTTCTACTAGATTGTGAAAGGTAACATTTATTTACTTTTATGATATTTCTCTGGAGGCTCTACTTTTCCCTAGGGTAATTTTCAGTAAAACAAGGACAGAAAAAAAAAAATCCTTTGTTCCAAGCATAGTATTGGCTATGTCTGATTGTCAGGGCTAGAGAACTTAATGTGGGGCCTTCAATAGTGTGCACCTGAGGATTTCAGCAGTTTCTCTGTAATCCCACTATGCAATAAATGCAAATTAGCAGTAATTAAAGAAGGCACCCTCCATTCTCTCAATCAGAGCTTTCATTCTTCATTTTCATTTTCTATTAGAGGTTGCCTTTAATTTATATCTTATATGAACACACATTTTTAGGATCAGAAATGATTCTAGTGTTTGGACATCAGGCAAATGATTTAGGGCTTCAATATACTTACAATTAGAAGTAAATAATTATGGTAATTTTGGTACTTCTGCATGTTATTTGCTTTTACTCTTATTAATGTGAAATTAATGTGAAATTCCAAAACAAATGCATCAGACCAGAGTTGGAAGGCAGTTTTAACACAGAAAATAGCAGATGTATCTGCTGTTCCTTCTGCTGTCAGTTCTTCCAATTATATTTTGACCTCATGTTTCTCATGTGTACAAGAAAAGCTTACACTCAATTTTCTGGTGTTCACTTTGAAATATTTTTGCTTTTGATGTTTACTTTCTGCTGGGTATTTACTTCAGGCTAAATACTAAGGAGGTGTTCTATTCAAGTCAACAAAGGTTTAATGAGTGATTATTTGGATTTGGAAAAGCAAAGTAAAAATGAATTTAATGTAGGCATTAGGAAAAGATGTACAATTCAAAACAGAGATAACTGAATGTAGAATGACATTAATTTTTTATAAATACATATTTACTCTAAACTGCATGGTTCTATCATATACCAAATAAAATATACCCACAACATGTACTATGTAATGTTTGAAAATTATAAACATATAATATCATGCATCAAATAAGTATAGTGATGGTTTAGAATTTAGATAATATATATTCTTTAAAATAGCAGAGTAAAATATTGAGTGAATTTCAAGAATGTTGACAAAGAATAGCACAAATAATAAGTGTAAACTTCATGGAGTTTTAATGAAACTTTTGATGAGAAATGAATCAGAATTATAGATAAGAATAGGGATGATCTAGGAAAAGCAAAAAAAAAATTAAAAGGGCCAATGTAGAAAGCAACATGATTGGTATGGGCTTTGTGTGGCAGGGTTTGTAGACACAGTGAAATTTACCAGGGTGACTAAACAATTTGATGCACCTGCCCCCCAAAGCATCCTACAAGAGATGTTTCTTATTGCACTGGAATCATCCTATGAGAGAAACTAGGAGAAATAGATGGTTTTCATAGGCCACATAATTCTAACCCTTTGATAGGTCAGATGATAATGTGTGTGTAAGGCTGGGAGTACAAGCTTAATGTGACACCCATTGTTGGGACAAAGTTTTCAATATGCAACATAGTATTGTTTAACTATAGTGGTGAGAATGTATAAGTTGATCTAGAATTTTGTCAACTGGCAAAACGGAATCCACATCTCCACTGAATCAAACATTCACCATGTAAGGTGTAGTTTAGGAACTGCCACAGCCCTCACTATTTCTATGTGTTGCATTATTGTAGATATTTCATGCAAATGGGGCAGTGCTCTTTGTTTCTATGAACTAGACAACCATACTAGAAACCTTGTGTAAATGGAATCATGGGGTAGCTGTCCTAATGCAACTGGTATTTTCATGTCGATTCCTCACACTCAGGCCTCAATATCCTTCTTTTCCCTTCGTATTTAGGAGGGAAATGCAAATCAAAATCACAGACCACAACTTTGTGGCTAGCCCCTACAAGAATACTAAGAAATGTTTAACAAATCTAGGTGAGTATGTGATAGATGAATCTTTTCTGTAATCAGTATAATGGGGATGGAAAACACTATTAATGTCTTTAAAAACATGAAATTAGAATTAGCCTGTCAAAATTGAAATCATTATCTAGAAGAAATAGTTATACTCTTATATTAATTGTTATGTTCTAAAATGTAACAATATGGAAAAACCTGACTGTAAAATGGAAAAAAAATACACACACATCTTGCACACATATGTGCACACAGTGGAATATAATTCGATCATAAAATACAAGGAATTTCTATCATATGTAGCAACATGCATGGACAACATGCAGTGAACTGAAATTGGAAACCTACTACCCCCAAAACTAAACTCAAGGTGTGATAAGATCTTCCCACTGGTACAGCAATACTCTGCTTCTACTTGGGCAAAATGCTCATCTTTATTGAAAGTCAAGTTGGAAAACATTCATTGGGCAAATACATAGATGTGTTGATACTTGTTTATGACATAAAACTATTAAATCTGACACTAGTATAAATGCCACATAACTTCCAATATATTGTGCACTAAAGTTCAGTAATAATATCCAATATTTGAGGTAACTACAGTGATTAGATCAGATTCTAACTTCTGTTTTTTTTTAAAATATCAGCTGAAAAGTATCTTGATAGTAATGCAGTCAATAATGTTCATGAAATAACAGTTTAAAAATAAATTAGGTGTGGAACTTATTGGCTAGAAATCAATGTGGCCATTGTGAATAGAGAAAAGTTTATTTCAGGTGCATTAAAAAGTAGAAAAGGAATCCAAATTATTAAAAAGATAAGCAAAGTCCATGAGTTAAATTGCTAACATGAATTAAATTGCTCTGTGATAAACTACAAGTGTTCATTTATGATATTTATCATACTATGTATTTTCTGAACTGTATATGCTTTCATATATACAGGATGAACTTTTGATCAGTTTAGACGTGTTTGGGTGATGACTGTGGTCTCCACGTCCTTTATTAAGTGATTGAGAATACTGCAGCCCTCTACAGGAACTTCAGCTAGTTGTGTCCCATATGATAACTCGGTTGAAGTTTGGTTTATACTAAATTATTTCATATATCATGTTTCAAGTTCTTCCTTCTCATATCACATTGTCATTTTGTCCTTCATAATGCAACAACTGAATTTGTCAGAGTCTGTTTTCTGTAAATATATAGCATGTCCTTTTCTCTGAAACTTGTGCATGCCAAAAGTTCCTAGAAAATGTGTTATTGTTGCACAGTAAAGTCTTTCATTTCAGAATTACACCCTCACATCAGAGTTAGAGAGCTTTTTCCCTGATTCCGGCAGGGTGGACGATTCAGGATGTCCAATAGAAAATTATAGCCATTCATCAACGAAGGCAAGGGAGCTATCATTTATTGTAAAACCTTAGGCTTCTGGATGATTGTAAACTATCACCGACAGAATTACTCCCATTGTTCTCCTCAGGGGCTTCTTGTTTCTCAGAAAAGAAAAACAGACACAGTAAAGTTTGTTTCTTAACTGCTGTCTACCTGGAGACTCCAAATACATCCTTGCCTTAGACTACTTCTAAATTTTAGAATCTTTTTCCTCAGAAAGTATTAAAGTGTGGCATTCAAATCACTGTGACTTAGGACGTGTTCCAGACTAGTCTTGAATCTTTTGTGTAGTTATGCTCAAGAAACACAATAGTTTATGAATAGAGATTTTTGTACGCTATGAAGAGACTAAAGATTTCAGAACAAAAGTTTATTTTCTTTTGTATCATTTACCTAATAGTTGCATTCATAAAGAGAAATTCGGTTGGTATCAGCTGTCCAGTTTTATGTCAGTTTCCTTCATTTGAAGCATGGAAGGCATATTTTATTCTCTACTTGAGCTTCTATATGCCCAATTCATCTCTTTTTGCTTTTCACTATACTTGAAATAGTAGAAAAAATGATTGTTTCATTAGGAATGATTGATTTGTGTCAATCAATTAGTCGGTTTTTAACTTCCTTGCATTTTCTTTCCCAATCATATCTATTTTTATTCTCAAGTTCTTACATGTCTAGACTGTTAGGATTTGCAGCAACAAAACATTCACATAATCATATTTCAAGGTACAGAACATCCAGTAATACATAGACAAAGAATAACTGACAATTATTTTAAAATCGAATCCTAAAAACTATGTCCCTTCTTTGAAAGTAACTGTTAACTTTTTTATGTAAAAATGAATTTCATTTTGGGTTATTAAATTCTTAAAGCCAAGACTCAACTAAATTCATTACTAAACTAAGGGGATATAATTAAATTTAAAATAATATTATCTCTGTAATAGATGGTATCTTAAATTTAATAATCAACCATTCTCTTCTCTCTTGCACTCTAGAGTTATACAGAAAACTTTAGTAAAACCATGGTAGGAAAGAGAGACAGCTAAAAGGTAGCTGTCTTTTTATATTTGGTGCCAAAGTAACCACCCTTAAGCTGATATAACCCAAAATTCTCTTGAAATTAAATTAAGATAACATTCATGGAAAAATTGCTTAAGTGATGAGAAATGACACACCTTGCCAGTCATTATGAAAGTTTTCAGTGTATTTGGCTTGAACTGCATATATCAACTTACAGATTGGGTTTGCTCTGCCTTATAGATACGTTCCAAATAAGAAAATAACTCTTTCTGAAATACTTTCTTTAAAATATTTTATTGAAATAAATAATATATAAAATAATAAAATAAATAAGGTAATATGTAATAAATAAAATAATATAATTATACATGTATATATTTATTAGGCCTTTGACAGCTATTAGAAATACAGAAGACTGAAACAACAGCAAAATAGACAAGAATCCCTTACTTTATAGAGTTACTTTCTAATAGCTATATGCTTTTATGTACATATGTATCAGGCAAGGTAGTAGTTTTAGTGTTTCACTTTGGTAACAAGAAATTTTAAGACAAATAATTTGGTATTCTTTTCATGTTTCCCATACTTATTTCTCTTTCCTTTCAAGAATTATCTTTAAAGTACTTGTACAAAGGGGTTTCAATTCACCATTTCAATTTATGAGGACAATGCACCTTGAGTACTGTCACTCCTTCCATCACTTCTTCCTTCCAACATTTGTCCCAACATCACCCGTCTCCTCACTTTGTCATATTTAGCTAGTTCATATCATCTTGGTGTTTTTTTTTTAATTTCATCTTAAGAATAGTTTTAGAATCCTCTGGTACTAGAAGAAATGACATAACAAGCAAAATTAGTGTGAATTATATTGATCACCTTAACTTGAGAGTAAAACAAAATGCTAATATGCTGATCTAGTGATGAACCATAAACACCTATGCTCTCATTACCCAGCTCGTGGGAAGGGCTGACAAAATGGGCTTCGTGTCTATAACTAGGATATCTTTGAAATGGGACTATTTTCCAGAGTTATCCCAATTCATCCATTTTAGAGTAATAAGTCCTTAAAATGAATAAAACATTTGTACCAAGAGTCAGTGAGAAAAAAAAGAGATATTCAGAGATAGAGAAAGAAAGAATAGGCAGTGTGTATATCAGACAGTTGAGATAGAAAAAGATGGAGAGGTTTGAAGGCTGAGAGGGACTTGAACAACCCTAACCAGCTTTGAAGATAGAGGATAACTAGGAACCAGGATACCTGCTGGATGCAGAAGTGAGAATTGCCATGAGCTGATAGACAACAAGGAAATACAGACTTCAGTTCTATAAGAACAGCAGACTGAATTTTGCTAACTGGGTGAGTTAGGAAACAGATGGTTGCCTTAGAGCCCATGATGGAAGATGGCCATCTAACGTCTTGCTTGTAACACAGTGAGCTCATGTCTGATGCTTTTAGCACACAACTGTAATACAGTAAGAGTGGATCAGTTAAATCCATGAGTTTGTGGTAACTCAGGGAAGTGATAGAAAACTAATGCATAAAATTCTTTCCTTCACATTGTCAAGTAAAGTATCTTAAACACATTAGCTTGAGGTTTTCATAACTTGCAATATAGCAGTTACATTTGCAAAACAATTCCTATAGCAAGGTATTCAACCCAGTTTTAAATGTTTCCTAGAAAAATGTTTTTGAAAACTCTATACTTGATACATCCTAGGGAATAAAATGCCTTAGAGAAATCTTGAGTTTGGGAAGAAAAAATTCAGTTCTGTGTTACTAAAATTTTTTCATAAAATCGCAGAGCATTTGAAGGGGAGACAAATTTGAAGATAACCACAATGAACCTTTGTGGTTCTGCCTAGGGATATTGTGGCATACAAACTGCCTGTTTTCTAATTTGAGGAAACAGATGTTTGATATCAATGTTACATCCAAGGACCATTGATTCCTCGGTGTCCCTACTTGTCTCATGCCCAAGTTGAATGAAGGACCACAACCTCATTTTTTTCAATAGCTTTGCTGACTGAGTTGCACCAATAGCCTGCTTATAGAACCAAATACTGAAGGGGAGTAGGAACCTGAATTCACCAGCAAAAGCTATTGTGATGATTTATTATGAATATGATTCATTATATCATCACTAAGATGGGAACAACAACCGGTATTAAAAGGGCTACATGGCCTGCATTTCTCATACCATATTTTAGAAACCTTAAACCCAAATTGTGACAGGTACATATAAAGGGAATTGATTTACACCCCCTGGAAAATGCAAATGCATTCATAACTTTAAGTCTGCACATATATTCTGCCACTGCCTCAGACTTCTAAACAGTTTCAATTTTCTGCAGACCTTTTTATGATGTTCCCATACTCATTTTACATAAGGGATTCCATTTTGTCATCAAAGGCACAAATGCATCCTCAGAAAACTCACATTTATTGGAGCAGAACTGAGTGAATCATTGTTGACAGTGAATAAAATCTACGTAGAGTGGCAATGAAAAGACATAGGGTATCAACGTATTTATTGTCTTAATCTTTTACACATGACTGGTAACAGATTCAATGCAGGTCATTTTTTATTCAGTTCCTCAGTTTTCCTGAAGGAACTTATAAAAACTCACAAAATGAGTACTGGCATGGGCAAGGGCATGGAAATTTAGTCCTAAAATGCTTGAGCTTCATCTTTATTCTCATTGATTAATTTGGGTACTTGACACTAAGCCAGAATAGAATCCAGTTGTATATCATTTCTACCCTCATAATTTCAACCTTTTTTTTAAGAGAGAGACTTAAGCAAGGAAAAGTTTTTAAAGATAATTTACACTCAAAAGTTCTTGGTATATGGCCAAAGTAACTCCAAGTATATATGATTTCTTCCTCATTTAGGCAGTAATTCTTTTCAAATAGAATCCTATTTTGCACTAATTCATCAAAATGATCTATAAATAGTGTATATTTTATCTTCATTAGGAGTTGATAGTGCTTTTTATAGTGGTCCTCATGCTTCTACATATCTAAAGTAGGGCAGGATTCAAATAATCTTAGGAATTTCTTGTAGCTATGATCACAACATTACAACAATTTTATATGTATATGACTGAATCTTTGCGTAGTCAGGGTATTGTCATACTGTTACAACAGATAGAGATGGAGGTAGAGTAATATGCTAGACTTATCATATTTTGTAATTAATAAATGAATTCAAAAGTAGTGTATATCTTGACAAATTTTGTTATTATCCTTGATTGTTGTGCAATGATGATGATGAAAGATCATCAGCAGATGCTATTTATTAAGTGCATCCTATGGCCAGGAATTTCCATACCTGACCTTGTTTAATGCACAGTTCAACATTCAAAGCATTTTACTGCATAAAGAAATGGAAAGAAAAACTTAAACTCCCAAAGAACCAATAGCCCAATTAATAAATGGGCAAATGAGCTGCACAGAAAATATAAAAAGAAGTCTAAATGACCAATAAACATATGAGGATCTGCTGAATATCCCTGAAGATAATGGATTTGTTAACGCAACAACATAATGATTTCATCTCAGTCCAATCAGAATGACCATCATTAACGGTGAGGATGTGAAAAATAGGGTTCTTTATACACTATTGGTAAGAATATAAGCTACTGTAACCACTGTGGAAATCAATATGTGTTTTCTTCAATAAAAGTCTACTTAAAATAGAACTACAACATGAATCAGTACTACTGCTTTTGGGAATTTATGCAATGACATTTAAGTCTGGATTCCCAAGAGGCATCTTCACATCCATGTTCATCTGGCACTATTTGCCAATATGCACATTTGCCATTTAAGTAAACAGACAAAACTGATGAATGGACCACAGAATGATGATAAACACACAGAGAATAGCACATTATCCAGTTATGTCATGGAACTGTAGATCATTATATTAAGCAAAATTTAAATTTTGTTCTTACTGACAAAATACCAAATTTGATGGTAAGTATGCATCAACCATAGAAAAAGAAAATATTTGCTTAATAAATGCATGCTAATAACAATAATTGAGTTGATAAAATGAATCACAACTATCCTGATTTGCTATGAATCACAACTATCCTGATTTGACCATGTGCAAGTCTAATAAAAAAGAGCTCAAAATTGTTACTGCCAATAGTTTAGAAATTCAACATTTTTGCTTTTATTGTGCTGTGCTATGTTCAGTCTTCTCTTACTGGATTTTCAAAAATTATGAATTCTTGAGTAACTTCTACTTCCAAAACCCTTGCAGAAAAATCACTTTCTGTTCATAAGTCATTAAAAAGTGGAAGGAACTTTTATTTGTTAGTATAGTCATAGACTCTCTTATGCCCAAATAAAACATGTAGAAGAGACAAGCACTTGATTCTTTAATACTACCCCAAAGAAGGAATAGAATAGAGACAAACCAGGTCATGTATATTGTTTGGCAGCTACCCTGCCTTTGAAACAATCTCTCTGTAGAATAAACTGCACAAGGAGCATTGTACTAAGACAGTAAAATAGTATTACTCAGCAGTTTCTCTTTGTTTCTTTCCTTTCCTCCCTCCCTCCCTCCCTCCCTCCCTCCCTCCTTTCCTTCCTTCCTTCCTCCCTCCCTCCCTCCCTCCCTTTCTTTCCTTTTTCATTGAAAAGACTAAAGAGATTTCAAATGAAGAATATTAACTTTGAACTAAATGATAATCTTAATCTCTAATTGTTCATGGTCATTTAAATGCACAAAATGTTTGCTTTAAGAATTGAAAATGATTAAATACTTTATTACTTTATTATTTTTTTCAAGTTTTGTTTCATTTCATTGAATCATTTCACACATTTGAACTTCACTTTACCCATTTACAAGTTGAGGATGCCGGTATGATGATATTTATTTCACTCTGAAATTCTATATATCCTCCTAAAAAGTTGACATACAAATTTATTTTATTTTTGTTTGTGTTTATTTACTCATTCATTTTTGTTGGTTGTTGGGCTTGACCTCAGGTGATCTCAGGGCCTGGGAGGTGTCCTTGAGCCTCTTTGTGCTCAAGGCTAGCACTCTCCCATTTGAACCACAGATCCACTTCCAGGTTTTGGGTGGTTAATCGGAGATGAGTCTCACAGGGCTGACTTGGAACTGAGATCCTCATGTCTCAGCCTCCTTAGTAGCTAGGATTAGAGGCTTGCGCCACTGACACCCAGTATCAGACAAATTAAAATGGATAAAAAACACATATTGCTTTCTGTTAGTCTCTTCAACAACTGATAGACATAATAGAAGGTTAATATAGTCTTCTCTCCCCATTCTACCTCAGAGAACTTTGTATATCAGAATTCTCTAGTATGCTTTGGGAATGATAGTAATAAGAGCTTGAAAGCCAAATTCTTGGAACAAGGCAGAAATTCTCAAAATATTTTACCTATGCAGACTACGTTGTTCTTCGATATATAGTTCCCCCAAATGCTGGAATTACAATGTGTGCAAAACACCAGACTTTATTTTTTTTTGCCAGTCCTGAGCCTTGGACTCAGGGCCTGAGTACTGTCCCTGGCTTCTTTTTGCTCAAGATTAGCACTCTGCTACTTGAGCCACAGTGCCACTTCTGGCCATATATATATATATATATATATATATATATATATATATATATATGGTGCTGAGGAATCTAACCAAAGGCTTCATGTATGCAAGGCAAGCGCTCTTGCCACTAGACCATATTCCCAGTCCCTTTATCTTACTTTTATAACCAGTTTGAAAATCTCTTTCTTGACATTATCTAAGTCAGGAACAGAAGGACAAATACTAAGGATCCCAGTAGTCTGCAAATTTTAAATAGTTAAATTCATAGAAGCAGATAATTGTTTGCCAGAAAGGAGGAAGGAATAAAGAGATGCACAGTCTTATTTATGCAAGATAAACTTCATGGCCTAGTAGAACATAGCCTTAACAATGTGGCATTGCATATATAAAAGGTCTGTTTTAGTTGGTAGACATTACATTCTCTCATAACACAATAAATTATTTTGAGAAGCACAAATTAAAGCCTCATTTCTCTTATAATCAAAAGAAAATTATCAAATTTTCTTTTACATGATATTGTTAAAGACACAATTATAATATATATAATCTGTCTATTGTTCAACTTTCGCCTCCTTTTGGGTGATATAAGAAAAAATATTTTGAGCAGGATGGAAAAAACAAAATCTAATTTCTCAGAGAACATGTTTGGATAAATTAAAACGACTGATTTCAATAAACTCAAGAAATCACTCAGAGATTTATATATGTGTCTTAAAAATAGCACTTATTTCTTGAACATAAACAAATAGAAATTTTATTTGGTTCTTTTCCAGTGGTTTATGTCAACTTGATTTACTGTAGCAAGTAACACACTTTCTAAACCAGTCCCTAAATCCCTGTTGTATAAAGCTGGTCTGAGTATAATTTAAAGTATAAATTTGCAGCCTGTTAATATTGATAGGAATAAAAATTCTCATAGATGGTTAGTATGCATATTTTTCCAGGGGGAAAACATGTATTCCTTTGCATTTAAAATCCATAAAATTTAAACATTGTGGATGATTAATAAACATTGTGTTTCTCTCATCCTTAAAGCAGAGCAAGACATTGTTTCTCTTAGGATTCCTTACTGCCATATTTATTTTTCCTTAAAAATGTCAACTTTTCATATTATTATATCACATTGACAATAGGCTTGTTTGATAGAGAAATACACATTTTTGCAAAGGAATAAATAAATAACAACAATTTGAATATATACATTCGTTCCAGTTATTTATCTTCAAGAAAAGTAACAGTAAATTGGTATGCTACTAATTTCCATATTACTAAACAAATTTAATCTTTAACACTCAGAATTTTTATTTCATAGTGTCCTATAAGAAAATACATAATGATAATATCACAAAATAATTAAAAGATTGAATTAATTACACATATTTACTCCCTTAACATTCTCATTTCAGTTTCAGAATGACGATGCTTCTCACATGTCAATGTACTTAACAGAGCAGTCTGCTCTCATGCAGGCTCTCAGGCTGCTCTTATGGAGGCTCTCGGCACTGATCTGTTGTTAGTGTGACATTCTTCCATTCTCCTGAGCTCCAACAGGTAAGGCTGAGAGTGTTGACCTGAGAGCCATATCTTCAGTAGGAAAGTTCAGGCCTCAACTAGCCATGTAGTGACGGCTTTGCATCATGATACCTTGAATCTTCAAAGCTGTATAAATCAAAGAGAAGCAATCTCAGACATAATATACTAAGGCAAATAATTATGAAAAAACAAATGGTGGGGACAAAGGGCAAAATAATTCAGCAGTGATAGTCACTAGACATTATCTTGGAAATGAATTATACAACTGGGGGTGGGTACTGGGGGTCAGGAGGGAAAATACTGGAAGAAAATGAGGGAGGAGTGATACTGTTCAAAAAGAAATGTAGTCAATATCTGATTTTGTAACTGTAACCTTCTGTTCATACATCACTTTTACAATGAACATTTTTAAAAGAACATGAGAAAATGTGATTAGAATCTGATAAATCATTATTTTAGGATGAAATCTATACAGCACACAGAAAAAAGATGATTGTACACATACAATTAATGACAGGTTTTTGTCTATTTTCCTTTATTTTAAAAACTATTTTAAAGTAGTCAAACAAAGTGTTTCCAATTTGCCGTGTTAGTTTATGAATACAGTGCATCTTGATCAGTGTTATAATTTTAATAGTTCTTTCTCATATTTCCACCCTCATCCATTCTTCCAATTTTCCTAGTTTTATTTTTATGTAAATACATTGAAGATTATGACTTCATTCACCCACGTTTCCTTTCTCTACTTGTCTATCTTTCTTCCCATGGGCTCAATTCCCATTTTACCACAAATTTGAACTTTGTAGTGTGTATTTTGTTAAACCATAAATTAGTTGTTCAAAGGAATTACACTTGGCTTTTCTATGCTTAGAACGGTTTACTTCCACCAAGGGCATTGAAGAGAACAATGGAGTAGAAGACTAAAGAACATATTTTTGTATTTAGGCAATTGTCTTTGATTTTTGAAAGCTAGGGGAATATCGGGTAAGTTACATTCTCTCAGGGCTTTCAAAAATCATGCTTCTATGAATTATGCCATTAGTTATTACTAGAGATCACTGCAGCTAGCTGAGAAAAACCAGAACTTGTAATAAGAACTTTGAAAATCCAATAAAATTATCTTCAGGTTAAAAAAAATCTCATTCCAGGTGAGACATTTTGTACCCTCAATAGCTTGAATATTTTTCAACTGTTGAAGACGTGATATGCTTCAGATGGAAAAAAAATACTAATAGATGAAACAAGTAGAAAAGCACCCTCAAGAGAGACAAAAGTAATATTTTTTTTTTTTGGCCAGTCCTGGGACTTGGACTCTGGGCGTGAGCACTGTCCCTGGCTTCTTTTTGCTCAAGGCTAGCACTCTGCCACTTGAGCCACAGCGCCACTTCTGGCCATTTTCTGTATATGTGGTGCTGGGGAATCGAACCCAGGGCCTCATGTATATGAGGCAGGCACTCTTGCCACTAGGCCATATCCCCAGCCCCAAAAGTAATCTTAGGAAGGGAAAGAGGACTGTCATACAGGTGTCTGGAATGTGAAACTCTGCAGCAAGCTTTAATAGGCTGCTTTCAATGTCACCCAGATATTTGCATCCATCTGTAAATGCATATAATTTCTGTGTTTCCTACAACTCAACCACATACATACAGTAATTTACAGTCCTGTGAATGAAATATCAGTGCAGCAAATGACAACATCAACACCTAAGTAGTGAAATGGATTTATCACGAAATGAAAAAGTAACCTGTTTTATTTTTGTTTATTTATATCTCCCTCAATCTGATCTTATTATGAAAGCATTTGACACATATTAAGATGAAGGCCATGCTGTCATTTCTTGTAATCTTCATGCTGCTTTCCTACACAGGCAAAAAGAGTGGGCTGGCTACAGAAACTAATCTTGAACTGTAACTTCCTGAGGTAAATTGTACTGGACAAATTGAAGGTGATTGTTTTTACTTCTCCAGAAACAAACGATTTGCCTCATAGAGATCCCTGGTGCTGTTGAACCCTGTTTATTATATTACCTATTGGTGTTACTGTTCTTTTTAGTATAGGAACAAAAATGTGAGACTATTTTAGGAGAAGTACCATAAGAAAGAGATTTAGGTGGAAGTAAATATAGTTGAATATATTAAGAAGCATTCCCTCAGGATTGGAACACAGTCCCTAAATACTTATTAACTAAGTTGTATTCAGTAAATTTCAGTGTTTACAGTGACCTGGAAAACTTCCCAATACAGTGGTTATATCCTTACAAAATATATGTATGTCTGTTATTGGAAACTACAGGGATTCTAGGCCAAAAGTCTGAAAGTAACTTTACAATTTTACATTGGCCTCTGAATTCAATGCCTCTCTGCCTCCAACTCATTTGTTTATTGTTTTTTTTTAACATTTATAATTTACAAACAAAACCCTTTTGGTGCTCAAAGCACTGACTGTGTTTGGTAGTTATTAAGTCAAGAGGTCAAATCTATGGCGTGAATTGAAAAGATTTCCTATCTTCAATTCTAACCACATGCTGGCCCTTCCTAGGAAAAATAATAAACGTCTCTATTTTCCATGGGAGGAAAGAACCTTGTTGAGGTTGAGAAGCCAACCACAGGAGGTGAGTCCTGGCTCATCTGTTCTAAAATCTGCAATATTAAGCACAATACTATGCTATCAGCCTAGTGATTATCATGTGATCTATGTTGAATAACTCAGTTTGTATTGACTCATGATTTAAACCTAAGGCTCTCATGTACTTAAAACTCATTATGCAATTTTATAACTATGCTTTAAATTGTTGTCGTCTTGAAGCTTGCTTAAGTCTTACATTGTATAGTATTGGGAAACCAAAATAATTATTTGTTTACACTAGAGAACTAAAATAAAATTAATTTCGAGAGGGAGACAAAGTATACATGAATTACTTCTGGTATGGAGCTGACAAAAGAACTTTAGCTGCCAAACTATATGATATGGTATCCAAAATTTTGAGGATTGACTCTACATTCTTGAGGCACACCATAAACAGAATGTTCACATCATAGTTTCTTGGGCAGTCACCGGATGCTATGTTATTTCTTATTGAGTACATATAGGACACATCCAAACCTATTACTTTTACATATAGGAGAGCTAAAATGTCAGATTGAGATTTAATTACTCTTTAACAATTTTCCCACTGTATTTTAATTTCTTCAGAATTGAAATATTTTGTCATATTCTCTTTTAATTCTGTTCTAAATTAAATAGTGTGGTTACTTCTAATAGTAATAGGACTTACACATGAGGAATCATATTTAATAATGAACTAATACAGTACATAGGATAAAGTTGCAGGGTTTATATAATCTTTAATGACCAAAGAATTTTTTTTATGGAGCACACATAGCATATAATGAATTATTAGAATCTGAATAATAATATGATTTTAAATGAATTAAATAACACCTATGTGATGAATTACTTGAACCTAAATGTTAATGTAATTTAAAATAAAAATTAAATAATACATGCAAAATTTACTACATAAACCTATAAAGTATATTTTATAAAAGAAAGCAATAATCAGTGATTAGCAAAAAGTCCACCTTTCTACATTTGTAACTAAAATATTAAGTATTGCAAACCAAGCTCACACAACTCAAGTTCACATTTATTCTATGATTTGGAGGTATTTTTTTAAAACCTAATCTGATTTGAAGCAAATTTCATAAAGTAGAATTTTCTTCCAAGTGCAGAGTACTAGAAAATTGCTCTCAGTGCCCATAAAGCATCTGGCAAGGCTGTTGACTGAATTTCTATTTTTGTTTCAGGTACTTTAATATAGTCCTACAAGCAAACAAAAATAGAAACAACAAATACATTATTGTGCTAGTTATTGATTCAAATACATCAAAATATTTTCTAGCATATCAAAAGCACATAAATAAAAATATTAGTCATAGATTTTTTTCATATGGATTCCAAGTTCTTATATTCTGTTTTTCTCATACCTTTTCTTTTGATATACTAAACATTTGCTCTACTCTCAGACCTCAGTGATGTTCTTAACTCATGACTATTTAATGTGTCATGATTATGATTAATTTATAAAACTTCACGTTCTTTTGTAATATACAACCAAACATGAATTGATTTGCAATTCCAAAATGGTATATTTTCTTAAAAGAAATTATTACCTTAAATATGTTATCTCAGACCTAATTATTTTACCTAACAAAATTGTTCCCTATAATGAATTTCTTAAAGGAAATTATTTCAGGTGAATTCTCACACAACTATTTGTTATACAAAGAATCTGTTTTATTCTTGAGTTTCCATATTTATAGAATTGAGACAGATTTGATTATTTTAAATATCCTACATTAAGTCCAACCAATTTATTTTTAATTTTAAACTGATAAAAATCCCACTCTATATTAATATAATACTCTAAAACAAATCTTTTCACCATAGATTGATTATGTCATGAATTTTATCCATCAAGTGTGTTAGGGATTGGTTCAATCATTGCATTTGTATACTACTTTCTTAACTTACACTAAAGCATCTTGTATGCAAATTAATTCATTAGAAGCAAGTCACTAAAACTGATAAAATCAAATAATATGAAGTACAATGAAAAGTAATCAAGAAGAGCAATGAGGGCTGGGGATGTGGCCTAGTGGCAAGAGTGCCTGCCTCCCATAAATGAAGCCCTGGGTTCAATTACCAAGCACCACATATACAGAAAACAGCCAGAAGTGGCACTGTGGATCAAGTAGCAGAGTGCTAGCCCTGAGCAAAAAAGGAAGCCAGGGACAGTGCTCAGGCTCTGAGACTAAGCCCCACAACTGGCAAAAAAAAAAAAAAAAAAAAAAAAGAGTAATGAGAGCTTAGCATATATTCCAAAACCTTGCCTAAAATGACTCATTGGATTTAAATTTTGTATCTAACTGTTTAGAAGGAAATGGCTTTGTTAAATATAAGCTACAATCTTTCAAACTTCTATTCTAGGATAGTATATGCTCAAAAAATGTTAATTTAGGGAAAGCGAAGAAAATAATATATAAATTCAGTACCAACCCATGTGATTGATGAGTGTGTAAGGAGAGGTAGGTAGTGTGGAAAGGGAACTGATGGCAATGGTAAATAGTTGACAGCTAGTGATCAAGTGAAATGCAGAATGTATCATTATTTAATTTGTCAAAGAAAACAATGGGTCCTGTGGAAAGCACTATGAGAAGTGGTATGGAAGATGGAGTGCCCCTCTGGCCCTCAATTTCGCTGCATGAAAACAAGAAAAGGAAAGGCTCATGAACACCACCATCCCCAAAGATACATGATCTGGGACTGGGCAAAAATAAAGCTTGCAGCACATCAAGAAGACATTCGAAAAGGGCTTCCTGCACTTCCTAACTTGTTCATTGTTGGTGAGCATTGGTGGACAGAAGAAACAATCCTGCATTTTTATCTCCAACTCTCAAAGGTCTGCCCATCTCCACTGTCTTATCAAGTGTGTACCCCAAAACATCGATCTGAACCTGGTAAACAAGCTGTGACCTGGTTTCAGATTCAGGGATTGGTCTGCTTGAGTGGAAAGCCAGCAAGAAGAAATAGGCTAAGGGTGAATGCATTAGTAACACTGCAGTCCGATCTCTGATAGGAATACAGAGAACAGCTGTTGGGCTAGCACAGGGACCTGTCTTGTCATGACATGGGATCAGAGCCCTGAGCCATATGTTGCCAGTGCACTCTGCTTTGTTTTGACTGTATACTCTCAGTGAAGAAATTCGGGCAGTATAGCCACTGATCAGGAATTTTCCATGCCATATCTGCACAGGCATGACACTCTTGTCTGATAAAACTTCCAACTAGTAGTCTTCAGGCTGCAGAAGGGGCTGTAGGAGACAACTCCTGTAGAGGCATGAGATTCACAGCAAGCCCTCTTGCCTATGTTTGGATTTCAGAAAGGTGCATTATATTCATAAAGTGATATGTTGAACCCAAACCCCTTTGCACAACAATGTGAAGGAGAAAACAATTAAAAGGAGACTGATGCCATAGATCAAGTTGTTGAGTGCCTCCCTTGCAAGTGCAAAACCCTGAGTTGAATCCACAATACTGGCAAAATAATTCATTCTTCTTCAATGCATGCACAATCATTCACAATGCACATATACACATGCATGCACAAACACACAGAAGGTAAATTGCTCAAGGAAAGATCTTGAGGACAAAAGAACCCATCCTTATCTCCTCAGCAAGGAAGAAATACCAACTGGCAAGTTTAGATTATTTTATCTTTTGTGTGTTGACAGTATTTGGCAAATTAGTCAATATTATTTCTTTTCTATGATTCAGTTGGAAAAATGGTGTCTGAAAACCAATTAGCAGAGGAAGAATGGATAATACCATATCTACCTATCACAAATGACATTTAATAATGATTACTCAGAATGGTCAACTACATTCTAACATTTACATTTTACAACCTCTGAGAGTGACATCATATTTAGTTTTCTGAAGTCTTTAACTTCTTTTCTGTATAAAATCTTGAGAGTACATTTCAAGAAATGCTTTCGTATTGTGTTACATCTTTATAGAACACACCATAGCTTGAAAATGTACTTGCAACAAACAAGTCCAAAATTTAGTTTAGAAATATCTTGACAAACTAAAGATAATTTTGTAATCTTGAAAGTTGCTAGTCTTTTCTTTTAAGTTCTTAAGCCATTTAGACCTCAAAAGTTACAGGAGAATATAGACACAAGCAGAGGTATCATAGAAAGTTTATGGGGCCTTATAAATTTTATTAGAGGAACACCTACAGGGTAAAAGTACCTGAGAACTTTCATATCCATTTTCAAGCTATATAAAAAAGCAAAAACTGCCTTGTCATTCTAATAATGCTTCCTAGAAAAAAAGCAAATATCTTGTCTCTGGTCATAGCTTACTACCAACAGAACGAAATACGGTCATTACAAATGCCTCTGAGTTTTCAGTTTTTTTTTTTTAATTTTTTATTATAGAACTGATGTACAGAGAGGTTACAGTTTCATACGTTAGGCATTGGATACATTTCTTGTACTGTTTGTTACCTTGTCCCTCATACCCCCCTCCCCCCTCCCTCTTTCCCCCCCTTAGGTGTTCAGTTCGCTTACACCATACAGTTTTGCAAGTATTGCTTTTGTTGTTGTTTGTCTTAATTTACCCTTTGTCTCTCAATTTTGGTATTCCCTCTCAATTTCTTATTCTAATACCAGTATACACGGTTTCCAATATACTCAGATAAGATTACAGAGATAGTGTAGGTACAATCCAAGAAGGTGATACAAGAACATCATCAACAGTATAAACTACAGATACACATGGGATGTTGAAAGTAGTTACAACTGTGATATAACAATCATTTCCATAAAATGGAGTTCATTTCACTTAGCATCATCTTATGTGATCATAAGGGTATAGCTATTGGGCTCTTGTGATCCTCTACTGTGGCTTGCCTAATCCTGTGCTAATTATTCCCAGTAAAGGAGACCATAGAGTCCATGTTTCTTTGGGTCTGGCTCACTTCACTTAGTATAATTTTTTGAATGAACCCACAGAATTACGCCTACTTAATATTTGATAAAGGGGCTAAAACAATAGTTTGGAAGAAAGGTAGCCTCTTTAACAAATTGTGCTGGAAAAACTGGCTCAACACATGCAACAAACTAAAACTAGATCAATATATATCACCATGCACCAAAATCAATTCCAAATGGATTAAAGACCTTGAAATCAAAACCGACACCCTGAAAACACTAAAGGAAGAAGTAGGAGAAACACTTGGGCTTCTTGGCACAGAACGGAACTTCCTTAACAAAGACCCTGAAAAGCTACAAATCAAAGAAAGGTTGGAAAAATGGGACTGCATCAAACTGCAGAGCTTCTGCACGGCAAAGGACATAGCTTGCAAGATAAACAGAAATGCCACAGACTGGGAGAAGATCTTTACCGGCCATTCAATGGACAAAGGCTTCATATCTAAAATATATGCAGAACTAAAAAAATTACCTTCCTCCAAAACAAAACCGCAAAGAACTAATAGCCTGCTCATCAAGTGGGCTAAAGACCTACAAAGAGACTTCTCTGATGAGGAAATGAGAATGGCCAAGAGACATATGAAAAAGTGCTCTACATCACTGGCCATAAAGAAATGCAAATCAAAACAACATTGAGATTCCATCTCACCCCAGTAAGAATGTCATATATCAACAAAACTAACAATAACAGTTGTTGGAGGGGATGTGGCCAAAAGGGAACCCTACTTCATTGTTGGTGGGAATGTAAACTGGTTCAGCCACTCTGGCAAGCAGTATGGAGATTCCTCAGAAGGCTAAATGTAGAACTCCCCTATACCCCACTTTTGGGTGTTTATCCAAAAAACCACAAACAAAATCACAGTAAAGCCACCAGCACAACAATGTTCATTGCAGCGCAATTTGTCATTGCCAGAATCCGGAACCAACCCAGATGTCCCTCCGTAGACGAATGGATCAGGAAAATGTGGTACATATACACAATGGAATTTTATGCCTCTATCAGAAAGAATGACATTGCCCCATTTGTAAGGAAATGGAAGTTTGGGTTTTTTTTTACCATTTTAAATTTTTTTTAAATTTTTATTGTCAAACTGATGTACAGAGAGGTTACAGTTTCATACGTTAGGCATTGGATACATTTCTTATACTGTTTGTTACCTCCTCCCTCATTCCCCCTTCCCCCTCCTCCTTTCCCATTCCCCCCATGAGTTGTTCAGTTTATTTACATCAAACAGTTTTGCAAGTATTGCTTTTGTAGTCGTTTGTCTTTTTTACCCTGTGTCTCTCGACTTTGGTATTCCCTTTCAGTTTCCTAGTTCTAATACCAGTATACACGGTTTCCACTGTACTCAGATAAGATACAGAGATAGTGCAGGCACACCACAGATAGGGGGTACAAGAAGATTATCAATAATAGAAGCTACGGTTACACAAAGCACGTTGAAAGTAGTTACAACAGTGATATAACAATCATTTCCATAACATAGAGTTCATTTCACTTAGCATCATCTTCTTTGTTCACAAGGGTATAGCTATTGGGTCTTGAGATCCTTTGCTGTGACTTGCCTAAACCTGTGCTAATTATTCCCTATGAGGGAGACCATAGAATCCATGTTTCTTTGGGTCTGGCTCACTTCACTTAGTATAATTTTTTCCAAGTCCTTCCATTTCCTTACAAATGGGGCAATGTCATTCTTTCTAATAGAGTCATAAATTTCCATTGTGTATATGTAACACATTTTCCTGATCCATTCATCTACTGAGGGGCATCTGGGTTGGTTCCATATTTTAGCTATGACAAATTGTGCTGCAATGAACATTGTTGTGCTGGTGGCTTTAGTGTGTTCTTGTTTGTGGTCTTTTGGGTAGATGGCCAAAAGTGGGGCTGCTGGGTTTTAGGGAAGCTCTATGTTTAGCCTTCTGAGGAATCTCCATACTGCTTTCCAGAGTGGCTGAACCAGTTTACATTCCCACCAAAAATGAAGTAGGGTTCCCTTTTGCTGAGTTTTCAGTTTTTACTTTATGCATACATTCAATCATTTACCATGGCACAAAGTTAGTATTTGATCCTAATGCTATATAGGATTTTTCTCTCTATAGTTAAAAAATTCACATTAAAATTTCACTAGTAACTCTATCTAGTTTTTGACATAATGTCTGAATTTTCTAAAGCATTTGTAACTCTAAAGTCTCAGTTTCTGAGAGTTATAGGGAATGTGTGAGCTATGTTATATACTTAGTTATGATTTGTTACTTCCTCAATAGAAGTAACCAAAAATAAATAGGGGCTGGGTATGTGGCTTAGCAGTCAAGTGCTTGCCTAGCATGCACGAAGCCCTGGGTTCAATTCCTCGGCACCACATAAACAGAAAAAGCCGAAAGTGGTACTGTGGCTCAAGAGGTAGAGCGCTAGCCTTGAGCAAAAAACGCCAGGGACAGTGCTCAGGCCCTGAGTCCAAGCCCCAGGACCGGCACAAAAACAAACAAACAAACCAAAAATATGTAAAAGGAAATAAATTTAGGGTTACTAAAAATCATTAACACATGTTAGAAAGATTGAAAATCATGTGACACTGCAGTAGCATTGAAATAAATACTAGTCATAAGAAGATAGAAGTAGAATAACTTAACCACTGTGCTGAGATGATAAACTATATTGGGCTGAGTATGGTGTATAAGTTTGTAATACTCACTTTTTAGAAGGTCCATTAGTTAGAAGACAGAAAGGTGAGAAGATCACTGGTTAAGACCACCTTTGACACAGTTGGCAAGACCCTATCCCCAGAAGCTGAATGAGGAAAACATGGCTGTCTTCTAGTGCTTCAGAAAAACAATAGCTCTTCCTCTACAGAATAAATATCTGTTCTTGCAAACCATGTACTCTATTATATACACATGATATTCATGTACATATGCAGTACATGTATTATATATGAATATATTATGTGTCATGTGTACATTATATATCTATTATATTTCAAGTATCATATAACATATGCAATATATTATAGAGTATAATATATGTAATATATTTATTATATGATACATATATAGTAAATGTATTATATAGAGTATATTACATTATATAATGCATTTGAGAAGAATATTATATGAACATGATAAAGTGAGTATTCAGTATTGATAATTGTCAAAACCCTGAGTTAGAAATATTTTAAATGGTTTTTAAACTAATACTAATATCTTTCAAAGTATGATGACAGGTCCAAGGATGTAGCTCAATGGCAGAGCATTTGCCTTGCATAGATGATGGGTGAGTTGAGGAAAGGAATCCTGACCAGTTATAGGCCCAACCACTATAGTATTGCACCTTGACTATTAAGTACAATATCAAAAATTAAGCCACAACAAAAACTAAACCAAAACAAAGAAAGAAAAATACATCTTGACATCAGTATAGTCTAGTTATGACAACTCACTTATTTCCAAGCTTGATATAGAGTTCCTTATTCGTGTGTGTGTGTGTGTGTGTGTGTGTGTGTGTGTGTGTGCTGGGCCTGGGGCTTGATCTTAGGGCCTGGACACTGTTCCTGAGCTTCTTTTGCTCAAGGCTAGTACTCTACCACTTGAGCTACAGTGCCACTTCCAGCTTTTTCTGTGTGTGTCGTACTGAGGAATCAAACCCAGGGCTTCATGCGAGCTAGGCAGGAACTCTACCACTAAGCCACATTCGCAGCCCACTTTTCCTTATTCTTAATAAGTTTCCTACTTTTTTCCTATCAGTCTGAAAGTTTGATATGCACTGCATAGGTTGCTTTTTATTCAAAGACATTAATTAAAGTATACATCAAACTAGCTAATTCTCCCTTCCTTTCTTCATAAATATCCAAAAGAAAAATAATATTGTGGTAATTCTCTTTGCTGCTTGATTTTATATAACAAGATCCAACATTCTTGATCAGTAGTTTGATATCATTTCAATTATTATTAAAGTATTTACCATTATCACTACTACTGTCATTACCACCCCTATCATCATTATTGATTAGTAATGACAGTAGACCAAGTATGAAGTCTCCTATCCAAATGAGAATGATATATCTGGAAATATTATATCTCACAAATAAATGAAATATTGAACTCCAATCACTCTGTATGTTACAAATTTCTCTCCATGTGTCAATAACCAGCAGTTTGTAATTTTATTACTGAATTTTAATTTTATAATTTCTCTGTGTCTTGTTTATTAAATATCTTCAAATCTATTCAGCTTTGATGCTGGCACTGTTGTAGCATTTCTCATATCTTATCATTCACACTTGATGCCATGTAATTTTTAGAAGCCCTGTCACAGGCACCCTTGCATTCCTTATTCAATAGCCAAAGCTATTAATAATTTAAAATATACTGAATAAATAAATGGATAAAACTTACCATACATATGACTTATATTCACCTAAGTATTGTGATAATATATAATAACTTTCCCATGAATGTTCACAATGACCATAATAATTATCAACGATATCTCTGCCCCCATCCTGCACAAAATGATTGCAAGCCATTTGGTAATTTTTTGTTATTGCACTTAAATTTAGAAACATTATGCCAAAAAATGGCACAAGTTCTCTTTAAGATTATTTTTGTAATTTACTATACTCCAGGTTTCATAAAATATGTGACAAGTTAATTTTCGTTGTAGATCTATCAATCTTTCAAAGTCAGGAAGTAGGATGACGGTCAATCTAGTGGATTTGCTTTGAGGTAGAGGCACTGCCTGTAGGGAACTAATTAAAGGGGGAAGGTTTCTCACACACATCCTCCACCTATGACTTCTCTGGGGTGGGTAGGCTTGGGGCACATCCACATCCTTTATAGATAGTATAATGAGAAGGGCTTTGACACTTCTGTCCTAGAATCCAAAAAGGTTTATGTGACCTTAAGCAACATGGTCATCACTTCTTGACCTGTAGATATCCACTCATTAAAAGGAAGTTGCTTTCTTATTGTGCTACTGGGAGAAATGAAAGAATTGAATGTCACTCAGAAAATAGACATGTGGCTCCTTAACTTTGGCCTCACATAACAAAGTAAACATTCCTACATAGGTATGAAAACCATTTCTAAGTGATTTAAAATGTAAGTATCCATTAAAGATGTCTAAGTAAAAGATAGACGAGCCCTATATACTATTAAGATATAGAGAAAAAGGTTTGAAATTGCATATAGGTCAAGCTGGATGTGATGTCTCATGTCTGTGACCTTAGCTACTCAAGAGATAGGAGTAATTGTGGTTTCAGGCTAGCCTGGGCAAAAAATAAAATGTCTAAGGCCACATCTGAACAGAAAAAGCTGACTGTGGTGGGATGTGCCTATATTCCCAACTATGGCAGAAAGTATACATAGGAAGATCTTGGTCCAGGCAAAAATGTGCAAAAAGCAAGGCCCTATGTCAGCCAGAGCAATAGAGACAGAGACAGAGACAGAGACAGAGAGACACAGACAGACGCAGACAGATACAGAGAGAAACACACACAGACAGACACAGAGAAAGAGACACAGACAGGCAGAGACAGAGAGAGACAAAGAGACAGACAGAGAGAGAGAGAGAGAGAGAGTTGGGGCAAGGATCAAATTGTAGAGTACTTGCCTAGCAAGCACAAAGAACTGAATTTACACACTCATACTACCAATTTTTAAAAAACACCACCTCAAAATGCTTATTCTTAAAATTGGAGGTAGTCCCATTTTTCCAACCTTGTGATTTGTTGCAATTCTGGGCCTTTATTAAGAAGTTTTGTTCTGTGCCAAGGAGCCCAAGTGTTTCTCCTACCCTTTCTTGTAGTGTTTTCAGGATATCTGTTTTTATTTCGAGGTCTTTGATTCATTTGGAATTGATATTGGTGCAGGGTGATATATAAGGATCTAGTTTCACTTTCTTGCAGATGTTGAACCAGTTTTGTCAGCACCATTTTTTAAAGAGGCTATCTTTCTTCCATCCTATTTTTTTAGCTCCTTTATCAAAGATTAAGTGGGCATAGTTCTGCGGTTTCATTTCTGGGTCTTCCGGCCTGTTCCTGTGCCAATACCAAGCTGTTTTTATTACTATAGCTTTATAATACAGATTGAAGTTTGGTATTGTAATTCCTCCAGCACTGTTCTTTCTACTTAGGATTCTTTTTGCTACTCGGGGTCAGAGCTTCTGCAGGGCAAAACATAGCTTGCAAGATAAACAGAAAGCCCACAGATTGGGAAAAGATCTTTACCGGTCATACAACAGACAAAGGCCTCATATCTAAAATATATGCAGAACTAAAAAAATAGGTTCCTCCAAAACAAAACTTCAAAGACCCAACAACCCCCTCAACAAGTGGGCTAAAGACTTAAAAAGAGACTTCTAGGATGAGGAAATGAGAAGGGCAAAGAGACATACGAAAAAGTGCTCTACATCACTGGCCATAAAAGAAATGCAAATCAAAACAACATTGAGATTCCACCTTACTCCAGTAAGAATGTCCATCATCAAGAAAATTAACAATAACAAATGAGGGAGGAGGTAACAAACAGTACAAGAAATATACCCAAGGCCTAACATATGACACTGTAACCTCTCTATACGTCACTTTGACAATAAATAAGAAACAAATGTCTTAGCAAATTTCAGGAAGGAAACAAGAAAAAAACTTGTTAGGAGAAATGCTTTATCAAAGAAAAAAACAAACATAAAACAAATGTTGGAGGGGATGTAGCCAAAATGGAACCATATTTCATTGTTGGTGGGAATGTAAACTGGTTCAGCCACTCTGGAAAATGTTATGGAGAGTCCTCAGAAGGCTAAACATAGAGCTCCCTTATAACCCAGCAGCCCCACTTTTGGCCATCTAACCAAAACACTACAAACAAGATAACACTAGAGCCACCAGCACAACAATATTCATTGCAGCACAATTTGTCATAGCTAAAATATGGAACCAACCCAGATGCCCCTCAGTAGATGAATGGATCAGGAAAATGTGTTACATATACACAATGGAAATTTATGACTCTATGAGAAAGAATGACATTGCCCCATTTGTAAGGAAATGGAAGAACTTGGAAAAAATTATACTAAGTGAAGTGAGACAGACCCAAAGAAACATGGACTCTATGGTTTCCCTCATAGGGAAAAAGTAGTACAGGTTTAGGCTAGTCACAGCAGAGGATCACAAAGAGCCTACTATCTATGCCCTTATGAACACATAAGATGATACTAAGTGAAAAGAACTCCATGTTATGAAAACGAATGTTGTATCACTATTGTAATTACTTTCCACATGCCATGTGAAACCGTAGCTTCTTTCCTTGATGATCCTCTTGTATCCCCTTCCTGTGATTGTCCCCATGCTATCAGTGTATCTCATTTGAGTGCCCTGGATACTGTATATACTGGTATTAGAACTAGGGAAGTGAAAGGAATATCAAAAGCAATAGACAAAGGATAAAAAGACAAACTACTCCAAAAGCAACACTTGCAAATCCATTTGGTGTAAACCAACTGAACAACTCATGGGGGGAGAGGGGAACAGGGAAGTGGGTGGGGGGAATGAGGGAGGAGGTAACAAATAGTACAAGAAATGTACCTATGGCCTAACGTATAAAGCTGTAACCCCTCTGCACATCACTTTGACAATAAATAAGTAATTATTATTTTTTAAAAATCTGTGGTAGTAACTCTTTAGTGCTATTTCAGCAGGCATTTCACAGAAAGATTGTTAATAACTGAATGTTCTGTGAGAAGAGTTCATATACTCCATTAAGAAATCTTAAAATCACAATACTTCTATTCTCATCTTTTGTTCTCATTAAAAATCTGCGTTGTAGAATAAGGAAATGTCATATTGTTACTATGCTGATTCAGGTCAAAAGTAGAATACTAACCATGAATAATTACTTATTTTTCTCGACCATCATTTACCAGTCTTTTCTGGATCCTTGAAGTAACTCTGATCAGTACGTGGGTATATATGAAAATGTGTGTGCACACATTCTTGTAGGCAAATGTGCATATAGGTAGTTACATAATATTTCATTTAATTACTATTTAACTTTAGAAGAATAAGCACTGTGAAAGAAAAATTATTATATTTTAAAGGATCTTTTGTGGTAAATATAAGATATTTATCATTGAGCTGGGGAATTCTGCTCTAAGAATTTCTTGGCAAAATTAAAAACATAAGTTTTCTTTACTGCTCACAATCTGGTTAATTGTTTAGGAATGAGTTTCCTTAGTCAATGCTAATTGACTTCCTATCAAGTAATAATATTTGAAAAGTCTGCAAATGATTACTAGAGCTCACCATTTTTCCCTCAATGATTTTAATGTGTGGGAAATTTGTTGGTAATCAGTCTGATAGAGCTTTCAATGTGAAGCTGTTTGTGTAGGCTGTCCTAATTAGTATTCGGCAATTCTTGTTGTTTAGAAATAGTTATGCTTAAACATTCATTTTTGAAGGAGGACTATGACAATTTAATTAAAGTTTAAACTCCAGTAGCTGTTGAAGATCATACATAATCCAATTACTTTTTATTCAATTAATTTAATAGCAAACCACTTTGCTATAATTACTGTTAATCTCTTGATTTTTTTTCTTCTCTGTTTATCAATGACCTGTGAGATATCTTAGAAGAATTTATGTGGGGACATAATTATCAGCTATCCCAGCTAGAATTAATGATTAAATAATATTTAATTACTAAGAATTCCCTACCTCCCTTAGTTAGTAAATGAGATGGTGGAAATATGGTTATAATACTTGTGTGCCTTTTATAATCTTAAAGATTTGGCAATTTTAGTTAGGAGCCAATGAATCATATCTGTAATCTTAGCTACTCAGGATCTGAGGATCTGAGGATCTTATTTCAAAGCCAGATAGGACAAACAAGTTCAACCGACTTGTATCTTCAGTTAACACAATGCCAGAAATGCAGGAGTGGTTCACAGAGTAGAGTACCAGCATTGAGAAAAGCCAATCAAGAGTCTGAGGCCATGAGTTCAAGCCCCAGTACTCTCTCTCTCTCTCTCTCTCTCACACACACACACACACACATACACACACACGCACACACACACACTTCTAAATCAGAAAAAAAATTCTTTCATCACAAGTATCATATAATGACTTTGAATACTCAATATAGATAAATAGATAGATAGATAGATAGATAGATAGATAGATAGATAGATTATATATGAGTCCAAGAAAAGAGATATTCCTACTGATGATGTAGTTTGGAAATTTATGTGTAGGTTTCTTATAACTAATTCAGAAGACTGGAAGCCTAAAGTGTTTAGATTTTCGAAAGTTTTCATATGTTTAATGAGATATATTGTAAATGATCTCCAAATCTCAAAATAAAATTCATTATGCTTCATGTTCATCTTAATACACACTGAGAAGAATTTTCTTAAAATTGTTTAATACTTTCTTTGAATGAAATGAAGTTTCTTGAGGTAAACAGTTCCCTCTGTAAAATGATGTTAGTGCTCAAAAGTTTTGGATTTTGGAGCACTTTCAAATTTTCACATTAGCATTTGTCAATCTGTGTATGAAAAAATCAAGAGTCTTTTATTATTCACTCTTTGTTGACATGTTTTATTTGCAAAGAAATTCATAGTAACGGTCCATGTCTAATTATGATGTATGTTCTAAGGTTTATTAGGAATCACCATCAAATATACTGATGTATTTCTGTCTGGTTTGGTATACATTGGTGTATTTTAAAAGAACTTAGGTCATACATTATTTGTAGTCCTATTCTATATTTTTCTCTTTAAAGCAATAATGTTTTTAACTATTTCTCCAATATATAGCTCTACAGCAATATAATATAGCTATTTATTCAATAGCTATATAATAGTTCACTTCATGGACAATGAATTATTTTAGCAATATCCTACTCTTGAACATTACCATTTCAATATTTTTCTTCCCATAAAATGACCACTCTCTTGCATATTTTCTGTTTTTTAAATTTTTCTGAAGTAGGAGTATGGTATCAAATAGTTTAAAAAATTGAATACCTTTTTTACATACCGAAAATTATTTCTTAGAAAGTGTATTGTCGGGGCTGGGGATATGGCCTAGTGGCAAGAGTGCTTGCCTCGTATACATGAGGCCCTGGGTTCGATTCCCCAGCACCACATATACAGAAAATGGCCAGAAGTGGCGCTGTGGCTCAAGTGGCAGAGTGCTAGCCTTGAGCAAGAAGAAGCCAGGGACAGTGCTCAGGCCCTGAGACCAAGCCCCAGGACTGGCCAAAAAAAAAAAAAAAAAAAAAAAAAAAAAAAAAGAAAGTGTATTGTCAATTTATACTTCCGTAACAATGTTTGAAAGGCCAAAGCTCTAAATACTACTTGTTAGTTTAATGTCTAATATAAAATTACAGTAAAATTACATGATACTGGAATTAACACCGGTTTACTGCATTTCCTTTGTCTATAGTACCAGCATGTATGAATAACAAAAAATAAGAGTTTAGCACTTTTTTTTACATTATTTTGAGCTCTCTTTTTCTGTGTGTGTGTGTGTATGTGTGTGCGTGCGTGTGTGTATTTGTGTGCATGTAAATCTTAGGCTCAATTACACTGTGGAGTAGAAAATATTTATCTCCATATTTCTTGGATTATACAATAACAGATATTTTAATTGTAAATATCTGCTCAATATCTACTTCACTCCAGAATAAAATTGATGGAATAGCACATACCTGGATGATGCCAAGTTAATGACATAGAAAAAAGATTATAGTTATGCCATGCAATTTCTGTGAAGGTTTGTATATGGAAGTTCCACATAAATCTGGCTCACACACTCTCAGAAAAAGCTCAGAATGTATCTAACATTGACTGTAGAATTAGAAGGAAGCAGATGCGTGGATACATTCAAAATATTGTATATATATGGTTTTGGAAAATATTGAATATTGTTGTAATCTTATTTATATTAATTTCTAAAACATTTACCCAATCACCAGTAACTTTAGAATTCAACTTAACAGAACTAGTACTTGAGAGAACACTGCTATAATTTTCCCATCAGTTTTGAATTTAGTATAGTGATAGAGTTGCATATATTTTTAATAAAAGAAGTGAGAGTTATAATGATTAAGTATTTGTATGAAATACCTAAATGTATGAGACGTCTTAAGTGAAATAGTTGACTTAAAGTACATAAAACTGGAGTCATATGTACACAAACATGCAAACATAAATACTATTTAGTATACATTAGTATAGTTTTATATGCTATTTTATAATATATAATGCTATGTATCAAGTAATAGTATGAGTACAATATAAAATTACAGAATAAATTACAATATAAAATTACAGAATATATAATATATGTACACAATATGTATATATGGTTTATATTATACATGTATAATATATTAATACAAATATATCTACATATAATACATTTCTATTATTTAATAATTTCATATGTTATATGTTACACAGCATACTATTTAGTGTGTGCATATTAGAAACATACATTATTCACTATATGAATAGACAACTCTAAATCTTGTTTATAGTTAAACCTTGTTTGCAGTTATAAAACCAAAAACTGTGTCATGTGAAATATACAAATGTGTGATCTGGATGAGAGAGCAACCTAAAAATCATGTCTATTACCCTATTTTTAGAATAATTAACTGGATTTCCTAGAGTATATTGTATGTTTCCTGGGAATTGGGGGCATTTTAGGAAGAAAAAGAATATTTGTAGGCAGTTATGTGAATTCCTTCTATTTATAAGACTTGCATTGACTGATCAGTAACAAACTGGAACAACTGATTGATCCATGATAAAATTAGATTCCATTTTGTCAGTAATTCTCTTCTCATTTGTCTTCTCTTCTCATTTGTCCCTTACCTGTAATAATTTTTCTAGACCACCAATTTCCTGGCTCAGAGCTCTGTACGGGCACATTTTGATAGCCATATTAATGTTGGAAAAATGCTTTGGGGAACGCTCAGTGTACTATTGTTCTTTGAAAGCAACATTTAAGTCCATGCTAATTTTACCAATGAGGATGTCTAAAATTGGTGGCTTCTCATTTCCATTATTATTTATTAAACTTATGTGCTCACAATTTAAAGTAGATTTAACCAAGAATATTGACCTCTAGGTTATGATTTACTATTATTCCTGATTTGTAATAGTACATTATTTGGGGAAATTTGTATGTAATATAATGCAGCCACATTCTCTCTTTATAGGAGGCTTGCCGTCATCTTCCTAGGTGTCCTGTTGTGCCCAAGTCATCATGACATAGTAAGTATAAATATGGGTAATTAGACATCATCCTCCATATTATTAAACCTAGCATCCTATGGTTCAATATCTCATTGTTCAATTAAATTTATTCTAAAGACTAAGGTTTTTGCACAGTGAGTACACTCAATACAGAAGCTGAATTGGGACACCTTCTTTGACAAATACACGTTGCTTAACACTGCTGAATAGCACTTTGAAGAACATGATCTGATTTAATTCTTAGAACGAATATTAGAAGTCAGTTTTTCTATTCACCTCATTTTGCAGATAGGGAGCAAAATTTCAAAGAGATATACCCATGAGGGAGAGATATCAGATGAGATATCTGGGCACTTTCTGATGACTCCCTAGCATGAGTGGATTGTGAGGAAGAAAATCAAGGAAAGACAACACTAGGGAGGAGAAAGTTTGAAGTCACATGGAATCCCATAATGTTAAACTTCAGACTGACAAAAGAAAGAAGAGTGTTTGTCATGATAGAATGTTGACCAAAATGGTAGGAAAAGAGGAGAATACTCTCAGTGGGGCTGTAACATAAAGATATGTTGCCTAACAAGTAGATGTGCTTGAAGGAGCCCCTCAGAATTCATCTTTAAATTACTTGTGAGAGGCCTTAGGGCCCTAGGAGAGGTTGAGGCTGAGGATTCTCAGGCTTAGCTGGCACAAAGAGTCTGACAGTGGTCCCTGCCCTCCCCTCCCACAGCAGCAGGGCTACTGACATATAAGCACCATCCTGAATTCAAGCCAGCAGGGAAGACAATTCAAAGCTCAGCCTCTAAACAGCCTTCTCTGCTACAACATGTTCAGAGAGGAAAAACCAAACCTAACAAATACAGCTGCCCCTTGTCAGAAAAGTAGAAAATAAAAGCCTAGGGGTAGAAATCCACCCCACTCTGCTTCAGAAAAGAGGAAATGTCCATTGTTGTTTATTTTATTATAGTTTACTTTTCATCATTTGTGTTGGTTTTTTTCCATGATTTGGTTTGCTATTTTTCTTTTGCTAGTTATGTCTTTGACTATGCTGGTTTTATCCTACTCATAAAATAATAATATGATAGGATTTTAAAAGGATAACGTATTTTTCCAAGGGTTGAATTAGTGGATGAGGGAGACAGAAAGGAAAAGTTAATGAGGGTAAATATTATGCAATTTTATTAATATACACAGAAAAATAGCATAAGGAAAGTCTCATTTGTAAGGATAGAGAAAGCTTGGTGATGGTGGCTCACACCTTTAATCTTAGCTACTCAAAAGGCAGGGGCAGAGACCTAAGAATCATGGTTTAGAGTCAGCGTGAAAATCATATCCACATAACTCTAATCTCTAATTCATCAGCAAAAAGCTAGAAGTGAGGAAATGACTCAAAATGGTGGAGTGCCGTTCACAAAGGGAAAAAACTAAGCAAGAGCTCAGAGGTATCCAGGAAATAAGATGTGGTTGACCAATGTACACTCAGCACCATGGCTTTAGGGAGAACTATTTGTATTTGTCTTGTTTATTTCAGGCTTCATAAAATGACTTTCTTTGCCCTACAAAATAGGAATGGGAGTAAGATTTTTAAAGAGGTCCTATGTATCAGAGTCCATGTATTTAACTTAGATGCTTCAGTAAAGATTGTGGCAATGGTAGGCTTACGGCTGTAAATAAATATTCATTTCAGATTTAAGGTACTGCTTCATATACAACAATCCAGAGTCTTTTAACTTACAGAGGAATGCTAAATATAATTAGTAGAAAATATCATAGTGATAGAATGATGAACTTTGAAAGCCATTAGAATTCATATTTAGAAATTATTATGTATCAGAGATGTTATGGGAAATGGTGCTGTGCTGAAGAGCTCAGGGACAGAGCCCAGGCCCAGAGTTTAAGCCCCACGACCAACCAACTGTAATAAATAAATAAATAAATAAAAGAAAAAGAAACATTTTATGGAAGTATATCAAGTTGTATAATAGAGAGTCTTGTAAGTAACTGGTTAACAAATAAACAATATAACCTATATATCTAGGATGTAATCTTTTCATAATTTTTTATAGTAGTGAAGTCTGATTGTCACCGTTCTAAGTGGCCTATATAATTCAGCTCTGAAAATCATATACCATTAATCAATAAACATTTGATGATGGGTAATTGATGATTTATCAATATTTGATATGAATTTTTGTACCCTGAATTTACAGAGTAAAGGAGATATTTATATCAGCAGATAGTCATAAATGATGATAGGATAGATATACATACACACATCTATGTGTGTTGGAAATGTTATAGACAAAGATTGATTTTGTTGATTTCCTTCCCTTCCCACTCCATCATTGGGTCACTATAAAAACAGATATCCCTGGGTATGACTCATCAACCTGTCCTTAACTCTAAGATGTAAAATGTTGAGATGTATATTTTATTATTAATGTTATTACCCTGATTTTCTTAAGTATTAATTTATCTCACAGAATTTATAAATATTCATAGGCACTTTACACTACACAGGATTGTTGATAATCAGAAGTAAACATATTGCAAACTAGTGGGGTTTTTTTTTGTCTTTTCTTTTTTGGTACTGGGGATTGAACCCAAACTAGTCCTATCTTTATTTTCCATCCTGAAATCCTTTTCTGAAAGATGAAGCTTATGCTTTTCTGAGTATGCCAAATAGAATCTTTTTTTGGTCTAGTTCGAAGCTGATTTTTTCACTGTTGCACAGCCAGAAGTCTGCCAGATTTAAAATGTTTTAAAAGCAACTTTCCAACAATGAAAACTTCTTGTTTCCTTATCTTGGAGTTCATTTCGCTTAGCATCATCTTATGTGTTCATAGTTACTGAGCTACTGTGATCCTCTGATAGGATTATCATAGACATATACTAATTATTGTAACTTTTAATATACTGTGTGAAATTATTTCTTTTTTCTTTCATTTGTCCTTACTATGGTTTATCCCCTATTGTCACTGTATTTGATTTTGGTATCCTGGGTATTGTATATACGTTTGTCTGAATTAGAGAAAGGAAGCACAACATCAAAATGATGAGACAAAAAAAATCAAAGGCAAACTGTTGCAACAGTGATACTCACAAGACAGTATGTTGGAAATGAACTGTACAACTGAGCAGGGCAGGGGCAGGAGAGGACTGAGGAGGAGGGAAGATGGGAGAAAAGGTAGGGAGGCTAAAACAAGTATGACAAGAAATATAGTAACTACTTTATGTATGTAACCGTAACCCCTCTGTATATCACGTTGACAACAAAAGTTAAAGAAAAATAGGAAAAGCAGCTCTATACTAGTGTTGTCCGAGACCCAAAATGTGCTCAATTAGTATTTCTGAAATGGATGAGCTAAAGAATAAATTACATCTTTGGTTCTCAATCAGCAAAAGGAGAGATTGTTGATGTGAGTGTATAATGTAGACACATGAGTTAGGTAAAAAGATACTGTTCATAGCTAAGAAAAACAGTGATTATGTGTACAGATGAGCACCTTTGATCTTTCAAAGGGTCTCAAAAGGATTATGTCGGGCTGGGGATATAGCCTAGTGGCAAGAGTGCCTGCCTCGGATACACGAGGCCCTAGGTTCGATTCCCCAGCACCACATATACAGAAAACGGCCAGAAGCGGCGCTGTGGCTCAAGTGGCAGAGTGCTAGCCTTGAGCGGGAAGAAGCCAGGGACAGTGCTAAGGCCCTGAGTCCAAGGCCCAGGACTGGCCAAAAAAAAAAAAAAAAAGGATTATGTCTTTCTTAAATATCCGAGGAGGACTTTTTCCCTTAATGAATTGCCTAACAGTCCACAGATTACTTTCTATATCCATGGATATATGACTACATATATGTGTGTGCATCTATATATGCATATATGTAGTATATATGCTACATATACTCTATATAGTATACAGACTGTATATACTGTAATATACACACCATATAAACAGTGTAGCACATATATACACTATATCTATATGGGTATTGTGTATATCTGTCTATATCCATTGTTCTATCTATTTATATATATCATCTAACTACATACATGTACATATGCAAACACACACACACACACATATATATATATATATATACGGTATATATATGCTTTAGAATATAACTTTGGGATGCCAGAGGATATGCTAGATGTAAATCTGACAAGAAGTTCTCTTTAACAGATAATACTCAATGTTAGAAACATTTAAATCATAGCATACATGAGAAATAGTAGGAGTGGTAGCTGTGGCTGATAGAAAGGATGGTATCTTGCAGCAACAGTACATTGAGTTTTTACAACAAAATGCTACTAGGGTGAGTTAGAATGGTAAATTGTGGTTTTGCTTGGCAATGTCATAATATGATATCGTTTTCATCCATGGAGGAACCTTTTTAGTTGCAAACTGGTCAATCAGGGTTGTCACAGAACACAGATACCTTAAACAATATCTTCTAAACTAAAGGTCCATTGTTGACAGTGTGGTAAGATATCAGTTACTCATCTGCCAGTTCACCCTGTTTGGCTGTTTTCCTGGTTCCTTGCAGGAGAAGGGGAAAATCTTGAATTTATGATTTCCCAGGTTAATATTAGTTAATATCAGACAAACGTATATACAATACCAGGATACCAAAATCAAATACAGTGACAATAGGGGATAAACCATAGTAAAGACAAATGAAAGAAAAAAGAAATAATTTCACACAGTACATTATTATTCTTTTGAAAGAACAAAATGAGCTCATGAATACAATAGTTTCCTTATTTAAAACTATAAGATGACTCTTATTTAATTAGAATTATCTTATTTTTAATTAACATAAGCTTTGCAATATTACATAAGATTAGTAGATTCCTCCAAGGATGACATGAAGTTAAAGCTTCATTTGCTCTGGATAAGTCCACCCAGTAAAGGGTAACCATGAAGAATATCCAGGCACATTCTTCTGTTCTTGGATCAGTTGGTACAATGAATTTCACTAAGATAGAGAAGATATAAAGTAAAGGTTGACGGTGTTGCGGGGGGGGGGAGGGTTGGAGAGGCAATTCATGAATAGAGTGCTTACCTGGTAAACCTGAAGCCTGGGGTACAATCTCCAATCTCTGATCAAGACAGGGGGTGAGAGGGAGAGAGAAAAACAATAAGGCAGGGATGAGGAAAAGGGGAGAGAGACAGAGGGTGAAAGACAGAGGTAAAGACACATACACAGAAGATGTAAGGAAAGGTCAATATATAAAATTTGTATTGACGATGCTCTTATTTATTAAACTGGTTACACATGCTTAAACAAAATGGGAAAAAGTATCATCAGTAGTTTTGTAAAGCTACATTCCTGGCATAGAGGAAAATGTTTGCCTTTTAAATTGCTCTTTTTTTTTTTAGACTCAGAAGTTATTGATTTATCTATTCTAATAGGGGATAAGCCAAACAACTCCTGAATTCAATCTCAGGAAGAGTCATTTGAATGTAGAGTTAGTAAAGATTCAATTGCTCTTATTTCTGCTGTCACATTTATTAACTATTGCTGTTCATGTCTGGTGATTTCCCCTCCTGTCCACTACATTCAAGAAGTCTCAGGAGTATAAATGTGTATTTTACATTGATTTTGATCACACAGTGTTTGCCTGGGGTTGTATGAGATGGCTAGGTCATTGAAGCAATTATACAGGAATATTCCCCCAGTGGGCCTTTCATCTACTTTAGTAATATGAAATCAATAATGTCTAAACAAGGGCTGAGATGCCTTTTAATGTTCACCAAAGAGCATTTAGAAATTTGAGATGTCTCACAAGTCTGTCTGATCTATTTAGAAAATAGTAGAAAAAAAAAAGAGTTCCCCTTATCTTAATTGTACCAAGAAAACACACTGCTCCAGGTAGTTAAGGCTCAGTATATAATTGTAGGGTTATAGGCTATCTATGCTAATAAACTTCAGCAGTAAATACGTATTCACTATTAGAAGATTAAAACATGCCACGGTACAGGATATTATTTCATACACATAGAAATACACAATTAAACATGTTTAGGATAGTCCTAGCAGAAGATCACAATAGCTCAATAGCTATGTACATATGAACACATAGGATGAGGCTAAGTGAAATGAACTCTAAGTTATGGAAATAAGTGGTTTAACGTTGTTATTTTCAATATGCCATGTGAAATTATGCCATTTTCTTTTGTCTTTCTCCCCCAGGTTTTTACCCTTGATGTTACTGATTTCGGTACCCTGGGTATTGTATATATGTTTATTGGAAACAGAGAAAGGAAGGGGAATATTAAAATGGAGAGACAAAGGATAAAAAGTGAACTAATGCAACAGCAAGACTTACGCAACTATATGCTGTGAAGGAACTGTACAACTCTTGGGGAGAGGAGGAGAGTAATGGGGTGGGGGAAGGAGGGAGAAAAATGGGGAGGAGGCAACAAGTTTGATAAGAATTGTACTGACTGCCTTATTATGGAACTGTAACCTCTCTGTACATCACTTTGCCAATAAATAAAAATTTAAAAAGAAATACACAATTAAAAATAGAGGGGGTGGGGGAATGAGGGATGAGGTAACAAACAGTACAAGAAATGTATCCAATGCCTAATGTATGAAACTGTAACCCCTCTGTAATTCAGTTTGATAATAAAAATATATAAAAATAGTATTTTGAGCCAAGTTCTGGTTACTCAGGTCTCTAATTCTAGCTGTTCAGAAAGCTGAGACCTGGTTGCTCATGGTTGAAGGCTAGCCCAGGCAGAAAATAAACCATGAGACTCAATCTCCAAAATAACAAGCAAAGAGGCCAAGCTGGAAATGTGGCTCAAGTGTTAGAGCACCATCTGTGAGCTAGCTCTAGGCCATAAAATTAAACCCTAGTAGTAGGAAAAAATTAAAAATGATTCCACAAGACAAATCTTGAAACCTCGTTTTTGAAATGTAGTAGGAACACACATATGATTTGCATTTACTTTGTGTCACAGTCAAAAGTGAAAAAGAATGATTTATTCAAGACTTAGATACTCATACTGTAGTATCCTTTCTTTGATTTTGTAATGTTTATTTCTTCTAGGAACTATGTTGTATAAATCAAAATATCTATATAGTAAATAATATAACTATTTTTTTAAACCAAAGCTTGAACATGTAAAGTCTTCTCTTACTCGTATTCTTGGTCATCTAAAATATCTTTATTAAAAGGAGCCTTTGAGTACTTCTGGTTCATTTGGGTATTCTTGCTTTCAGTTCCGTAACTGGTTAGCATGTTTCCTGAAGCATGAGTGGGAGTTTAGCAATTCCAAGCAAATTGAGAATTCATTTCAAACCAAGACATTCCATTGATTAAGGTCAACAAATGCTATTAAAAGTCCAAAATTCCACTGAGAAGCCCTTCATTTCAATCTGAGCAGTCAGAAAACCCAATTAATAGTTCATCTCATGCAGTATTTACCTACCTTTTATAAGCAGGTCAGCTTGTTTAAATTATTTTGGCCAAGAACACCATTACATCACGTCATTGAATAGATATAAATCAGCCACCAGCTCTAAGGAATTACTGAATCAAATAAACTCCTGGCATGCCACAAAGACATTTCTTCTTCCTTTTTCTGACAAATATTTTAAATTATTACTACAATCACTATATTGGTATGTATATGAGGTATATGTGGTATGTGGAAAAAAAAACAGTCTCAAATATTTACATATCCTTAATTTTTCTGTGTATACAGTAACTGTATATTTATGGAGGTTAATGATGAGGATCTTCTCTCAGGGCTTTGGAACCCCAGAGATTGGAAAGTTTTGAAAATTATATGAGACTATATAAATATCATTTTCAAACTTTGACCACCTCCAACCAATAATTATGTCAGGGAGGAAAGTATGCATAGTATCTACATCCTCTTATTTTATAATCATCCATTTCTGATCATTTAAATACCCTAATATAGTTCAGAGGATCATCCCAATAACCCTCTAATCAAATAAGTTTATGAATAATTTTAAATGTGTTTGAAAATAGCTACTAGGTCATCCCTCAGTATATTGACTATATAAATCATGCTATATTAACTGTCACATTCAGGAATAAATTAATGTCCAATTATCTATTGTTCCTTCCTAACTTCTCCCTATCGACTATATTTTTGTTTCTAACTCTGTCTATTTTTCTTGTGAGGAACTCTCAGAAACATATTTGAAATATCGTGCTTGAAAACAGGCAGAAAGAGGATGGGATGAAGAAGAACCCAGGCTAACCTTGGTGACCTTGAAGATGAAGACGTGGGCCATTAGTCAATTTGAATTTTCTCTGTAACCTGGAAAAAGTGAAGAAACAACTTCAACCCAAAGACAGGAGACAGAAAGATACTCAGAGACTACCTTTATTTTAACCCAGTGAGATTCATGGACTGCAAATATACAGAACTGTACAACAATAGACATTCATTCTTTAAGCCAAGAAGTATTTGTTAATTTGTTACAGCACCTCTGGAACAATAAGTAATGCCTGGGTCAGAAAACCAAGGTGAAATCTTACCCAAGCTCTAGGTCAACAGGATAGGTGCTTTTGGAAATTATATATTCTGTTAAAGTAACCCAGCTGAATGTAAACTGGTTCAGCCACTCTGGCGAGCAGTATGGAGATTCCTCAGAAGGCTAAATGTAGAACTCCCCTATGACCCAGCAACCCCACTTTTGGGTATTTATCCAAAAAACTACAAACAAAATCAAAGTAAAGCCACCAGCACAACAATGTTCATTGCAGCGCAATTTGTCATAGCGAGAATCTGGAACCAACCCAGATGCCCCTCCGTAGACGAATGGATCAGGAAAATGTGGTACATATACACAATGGAATTTTATGCCTCTATCAGAAAGAATGACATTGCCCCATTTGTAAGGAAATGGAAGGATTTGGAAAAAATTATACTAAGTGAAGTGAGCCAGACCCAAAGAAACATAGACTCTATGGTCTCCCTTATTGGGACTAATTAGCACAGGTTTAGGCAAGTCACAACAGAGGATCACAAGAGCCCAATAGCTATACCCTTATGATCCCATAAGATGATGCTAAGTTAAATGAACTCATTTTATGAAAATTATTGTTATATCAGAGTTGTAGCTACTTTCAACATCCCATGTGTATCTGTAGTTTCTACTATTGATGATGTTCATGTATCACCTTCTTGTGATTGTATCTACACTATCTATGTAAACTTATCTGAGTGTATGGGAAACAGTGTGTACTGGTATTAGAATACCAAAATTGAGAGACAAAGGGTAAAATACGAGAAACAACAACAAACAACAACAACAACAACAAAAGCAATACTTGCAAAACTGTTTGGTGTAAGTGAACTGAACACCTCAGGGAGGGACAGGGGGAGGGGGGAGGGGGGTATGAGGGACAAGGTAACAAACAGTACAAGGAATGTATCCAAAGCCTAATGTGTGAAACTGTAACCTCTCTGTACATCAGTTTTATAATAAAAACTTTAAAAAAATAACCCAGCTGTATATTTTAATTGAATGCATAATAGAATGATAATTAGGAGATCCTCAGAGCCAGAGACATTTGAGACCTGTACTTTCTGGTAAGGTTTAGCTCCCTCCCCCCAAATATTACAAGCATACATGGGGAAAACCAGAAGAATATAAGGATTCTGCTGTGGCATAGAGAAGGGAAATGTAGCCCCCAATAAATTTTTTCCAAGTCTCAGCTTCCTTTATTCCTGTGTGATGAAATCCCTCTTCTTCCTGAAAAGAAGAAAATGTGTCATCTTACTAAGTCTTAAAAACATATACTGTTTCTAAGTAACCCATTTAATCATAAAGATATGGATAAACTAAAAGAATAAAAAAGCATGCCATGTAGGCACTAAAAAAAGAAAGACTGAATTGATATATTAATTTTAAGTATAGTAGGCTCCAGAGTAAGGAATATGACCATAAAGTCATTATATATTGATAAAAGATTACATTCTATAAGCAGACGAAGCAGCCATAAAAGGTATATCTATATATTTAGGAATAGAAATATAAAAAGGAGGTTAAAATTTATAGGAGAAATGAGAGTATTTCCATTTATAGAGACAGGGCATGAAAATTTTCTGCCAGTAATCCACACAGGATCCTCAATGCTATTACTATTTCTGTTTTTTATGAAACTGCTTTTGAATGTGTTACAGAGATGCTATATATCATTAAGTGCTTTAAATATTTAGGGCATATACATGTTATTGTAAAAATTATCCCTGAGATATATAAACCACTCTACTGGATTTTCAAAATAGAATAATGTTTTGTTCTTGTTTTCTTCTCACATAAAAAGAATACATCAATAACCAACTGGTGTCATTGTTTGGGTTGGCACTCAATGACCATTACATGCTGAATTTGGGCCACTGCCTGTTTTGTAAATAAGGTTTGTTAGAAGCAACCAAGCTCATTTGCTTGTTGTTGTCTACTTTTGGATTAATGATACTACCACAGGGTTGAGTTGTTGCCATGGAAACTATGACTGGAAAAGCCTAAAATATTTATTATGTAGTTCTTCACAGTGTTTGCTAATCCTACCACATGTTATAATACTAATATTGTTATAATACTAATATCTCACACTATAAGACCAGTTTGTGCCTTTGCCTGAAAGTAATGCAGTTAATAAAATAAGCCCGTTACATTATCTGGTGCATGCTAAGGAAGATACCTCAGCATTAACCCTGAACAAATTACCATGTGTTTCAAATGCTTCCTCATTTGAAATGTGAATGAAATATATTATTTTTTCATATATTTTTAAGTTGAAATATCTGTGCAAATGTGTTAGGCTAGGAATTGGCTCTTAGTGATTCTTGTTGAAAATTATTTATATTGTTGAGATGAAATTCACTAAAAACAAGGAAATTGAAAAAAATAACTTATAATACGATAGAATGAAAAAGATAAATCTAGAAACATAAGTTGATTAGATCTTCAGAAGGGCTGGGAATATAGCCTGGTGGCAAGAATGCTTACCTTGTATACATGAAGCCCTGGGTTCAACTCCCCAGTACCACATATATAGAAAATGGGCAGAAGAGACACTGTGGCTCAAGTGGCAGAGTGCTAGCCTGGAGCAAAAAGAAACCAGGGACAGTGCTCAGGCCCTGAGTTCAAGGCCCAGGACTGGCAAAAAAAAAAAAAAATCCAGCACCCATTTATGCTAAAAGCCCGGGAAAAACTGGAAGATCTTCAGAGTAATGTCATATGTACAGGAAGAAAATTACTTGAACAATTTTTAAATGCTTTTTTGAGGATCACAATAGATCAATAGCTTTGTGCATATGACCACATAAAATGATGCTAATCAAAATGAAAAACAAAAGAAAAAAAGAATCAAGCATTTTTATACTCTAAAAATTGAGAACTATACACCTATTGATTGGTACCCTTGGCTCAACCCACTCCATCATTCTTTCAGGTTATTTGAAACATATGAACCCCTCCCCCCCAAAAAAAATAACATTCTATGCTGGTGTGAACTCAGACATTTGAAATTTTTCTTATAGAAATAATTTCATTTGGAGCTTCTTCATCTTTAAAAGATTGAATTTTAGATGTACTTTCAATGGAGAAAATATAGGTAATTTGACAAGTTTTTTATTTTCATTGTGTTTATAAACTTATTTTTCACAAAAGGCAACACTCTCTTATCTATTACTTTGTATTGATCTTCACTTTTCCTACTTACAAAAATTGCTGTCTGTTGAGGAGAATATGAAAGCCTAAGGATGTTACCAACTTCCATACATAACAAATGAGATTTAGGGCAATAAATACACTTTGAGAAAGCTGGGACAATGAAACAGATATGGTGATATATCAATGAGTTGTATCAAATGAGATGTTAAGCCTTTTCCTTAAAATGAAATTTGTTCCATTCCGCAGTGCTTTATGGAACAGTATATTTTCATTTAAAAATATTTCAGTTGTGTTTATAACAGGTCAGGAATCTTGTCACTATTATTAATTGTGGTTGTTTGTATTATTTTAACACTCTATTCTTGGGAATCTGGTCAGGGTCAGGGTAAACAGTCAGACTCCAACTTAATTCTACTAAGTATTGCCTCACCAGTTCATGGCCCTCTGACTTAGATGAACTGTAATGATTTTATTCTTATTATCAAACTTTTCATTTGACTACTTTTTTCCCTATCAGTAATTACTTCAAATAAAAACTATAATCATTTTCCTTCTTTAAAATGAACAAATTTAGATGTAGTTATATCCTGGTAATTATATCGCAGTTGAGCTGATATTTGGACTTGTTTTCCAAAGATATTCTTTGCATGCTATTCATATTTCTCACAGAGAGTACCACACTTATTCTGATACTAAGAAGATTTGTGTAACATTATAGGAGGTTTGCTTTGGTTAAAATTTACAATGTAAATAAGCTTTGTCAATTAAAAGCAATTTTATATAAAAAAACTTTTGAAGATTGACATACACATGGCAGCAAAAATGGTTAGCATTTTAGTCTTCTATTGTTTTAATGGCTAGTAAATTCTAAGCAAGGCCTATCACTTGTACCATGGACATAGGCAAGATTAGAACACTATGTTGCTTTCTGTATTAGAACAATGATCATCCATTAAAATGAGTAAGTTATCTGAGAAACTCTGGAAATTTAGGGGGTAAAAAACATTTATTCTAGCTTCTGTAAGTTTCGAAACCACTATGTGTTATAGAGTTTAATCATTCTCATTTTTCACTGAGACAACTGCAAATTACTTTGACTATAAAATAATCTTTCTTCTTTAAAATTCCAGTTACCTTACTGCAGTTGATCCTTTTATCCATTAGTGGATCTGGCTATTAATGAAATACTATTTAAGTTTAATTTAAATAAATTTCAACTAAACTCCAAGTGTGAATATTTTCACTTTGTTTTATATGTTTCTCTCAGATGCAATTATTGACATACATTTTTATAAATAGAAAAGCCAAAGCATTCAATTATTTTAATATCAAAGTTTTAAAATAATGTATTTTAACAACCACCCATAATCTTAATTGGGATAGGCATTTTTTCCCCTTTTGATAATCTTCTCTCAAATGTCTTAACATCTCTTCTTCATCTCATAAATATTCTCCAATATACACTTTCCTTTTGTCTTTGTGTGTGTGTGTATGTGTGTGTGTGTGTGTGTGTGTGTGTGTGTGCCTGTGCACGCTGGTATTAGGGCTTGCACTCAGGGTTGGGTTTTGTCCCTTAGCATTTTGCTCAAGGAGTTCTGCTACTAGAGCCAGACTTCCTTTTCCAGTTTTTTGCTTAATTGTAGACAAGCGTCTCAGGGACTTTTCCTGTCTTTGATTTGTGCTCCTCAGATCTCAACTTCCTGAGTAGCTGGGATTACAACTCTGAGCTACTGACACACAGTTCCTGATATGCTCTTATGAATATAAAGTCAAAGAAGTGGATTTCTTTTATCACTTATCTGAAAAGGTGAACATGTCCTAGGACCCTAATATTCATGAATAATTATGAATACATGACAGAGATTTCATTCAAGAATCTGAAAGTACAAACAGTACTGGCTACTATATTTTAAAAAATATACACAATCAATTTTCACTTACATCTTAGATCCAATAAGTAATTAACAATCCTAACAGTAAAAACGATTTAAATATGACTTTTAATAATATACTCTCTGTCATATTTTTTTTTCTGAGCATGTGTGAGTTCTTGGCTCTTCACCTTAAACCTGCCTGGATCTTCTTCTTCATACCTTTGTCAGACAGCTTTAGAACAAATCCATTGTCCTGTGGTTTATGCCCTGTAGCCTCCTTTAGGTTTTTATGATGGTTAACATTTCAATGATCTTCTAACATAAAAACTAATTTGTTAGTTTCCTCCCCATCCCTCTGCCTCAGGTCATTCTGCAAATATTGAATCATTATCATGAAATTGATGTTGAATTTGTAAGTAATGGCATACGCTGACATCAGTTATAACACATAATTGATGGCAAGTGTGCTGCCCCATTCTTCATGAAGAGCACACTACTACGTACTGGAAGGTGTGCTTGGTAGAGTTCTCTTTCTTCTTAATCAACTTGCTCCTACTCTGCCACAAATAGGACAGTAGGTTCTGCATCAGCAGTTGCAGCTCCTTCAGTCACTTCTGGATCTGCTGTTTTGAGTGTGTGAAACCATCCCTCACAAGCACATGTCTTCTTGTACCCATTTTACAGGGAATGCCTTGCTGAAATCCTCATCCAGGCTCAAGGTTTTCTGTTGTCCCATTATACATGTAACATCTTTTTGGTCTTGATTGCATATGTATGGTGTTTTGTGGCTATAATGCTTGCAATTTGAGGGTTGTTTTTTTTTTGGCCAGTCCTGGGCCTTGGACTCAGGGCCTGAGCACCATCCCTGGCTTCTTCCCGCTCAAGGATAGCACTCTGCCACCTGAGCCACAGCGCCCCTTCTGGCCGTTTTCCATATATGTGGTGCTTGGGAATCGAACTGAGAGCTTCATGTGTAGGTGGCAAGCACTCTTGCCACTAGGCCATATTCCCAGCCCTGCAATTTGAGTTTTGACAAAACAAACAAACCTAAAATAAATTTGTCTTTTCTTCTCAAAACTTTGTAGATAACATCTTAGCCATCTCAACATATTTTTTTCTTTCATTCTGCAGTTCAAGAAATTTTACCTTTGTGTGTGTGTGTGTGTGTGTGTGTGTGTGTGTGTGTGTGTGTGCCAGTTCTGGGACTTGAACTAAGGATCTGGGCACAACCCATGAGCTTTTTTGCTCAAAGCTAGTGTTCTACCACTTGAGCCATAGCTCCACTTCTGTCTTTTTGTTGGTGAGTTGAAGATAAGTGTCTCATGGACTTTCCTGTATGGGCTGGCTTGCAACTATGATCCTCAGGTCAGGTCCCCTTGAGTAAGTAAGAGCAATAGATATAAAATCACTGTCTCATTACCAGAAAAAAAAAAAACATTTTGCTAAGAAATTCATATACACCTTCATAGGTAACCCCTTGTATATAACAGTAGCATTCCTCTTATTCTTTTTTTTGTTTTTGTTTTTTTTGTTTTTGTTTTTTGGCCAGTCCTGGGGCTTGGACTCAGGGCCTGAGCACTGTCCCTGGCTTCTTCTTGCTCAAGGCTAGCACTCTGCCACTTGAGCCACTGCGCCACTTCTGGCCATTTTCTGTATATGTGGTGCTGGGGAATCGAACCCAGGGCCTCATGTATATAAGGCAAGCACTCTTGCCACTAGGCCATATCCCCAGCCCCCCTCTTATTCTTTTAAGAGTTCTCTTTCTCTTCATCTTTGGAGAGTTTCATTATAATGGATTTTTGTGAACATAGCTTTATATTGATTATGTTTCTTTGGTCCTTTTGAATCTGAAAGGTCATCTCTCTCTCCACATGTGGACAATGTTCCATGACCTTTTGTTTTCCAAATCACGAATTTGCTTAATACACTTCCCAAGTTAGCATATCTGAAGACTAATATGCAAGCACATAAAGATGTACTTTGGACCCACAGTCTGTTTTCGGGTGTGAGCTTGTCCATATGAATACATATTCATAATTTTTGTGGCCATTTAAGGGTCAAAAACCATGAAACCTAACTGATGAGTGGTTTTATCCCTAAGCCATTTCCAAAGTTTCTAGAAACAATGAACGACAAACACAATAGTTACTTTCCACATGATAGAGTTTTAATGGAAACCAATTGTTTCTATAGTATACATAAAAAACAAAATTTGATTGTCTATTCTCATTCATTACACATTTTGGATGCACGTAGTAAAAACAATTTTGGTTAGATTATCTCTGGCCATTTAAAATGTAAATGCTTGTACTTTACCTTTTGACTTTTGAAGTAAAAGAAGATGAAAGTCCACAGGACTTTTTCTATATATCTCTAATTACTAAAATGAACTTTCAAAACATAAGAAAAACTTTATTATTTAAAGATATTTGATATTTAAAGGTAAGTAATTAATTAATAAACATTTCTAAAAAGTCGTAGTTAAACAACACATGGATTTTTTTGTAATATTAAAGACATCTTTTCTTTTTTTTTGGCCAGTCCTGGGCCTTGGACTCAGGGCCTGAGTACTGTCCCTGGCTTCTTCCCGCTCAAGGCTAGCACTTTGCCACTTGAGCCACAGTGCCGCTTCTGGCCGTTTTCTGTACATGTGGTGCTGGGGAATCGAACCTAGGGCCTCGTGTATCCAAGGCAGGCACTCTTGCCAGTAGGCTATATCCCCAGCCCTAAAGACATCTTTTAAGGAAAAATATACTACTAATCAGAAATTTATCAGTAAATATTAGTAACCATTTTGATTTTTTCTATTTACAAACAGAAGAGTTGATATAAAATGGGAAAGCCTTTGTTCAAGTTTACATGATTGTTATTAATATGAACACCAAAATTTAACAGCTGTCTGTTCTCTTGGCTACAGACTTGAACCTTTCAAAGATACACAACAAAATGTACCTAATGCCTCCTGCTATTATATTGAAAATACTTGGCTTTTGTGAGTAGTCCAACATGCCAATTAGTCCTATAGCTCTGTTAAGGGAACAAAGATATTAAAGAAAGGCTGCTCTTTGAGAGACTTCCCATCGTGATTGCATGTACTGCCAAATTTCACAGATTGACATCTTATTATAATCCTACATAGCCAAGCAACAATACTCACCAGAGGTAGAAGCTTTGACATAGAGAAGATGAGTACCTGTTTCTCTAATACCATGAAAGTTGATATTGTTTGACCTATAAGAAAAATAAAAGACACAATTGATAATCAATCCCGCCTGCTACGTGATATCAATAAAGAAAACACAAAACAAAAATTCTACTATAAGTTTGAGTGGATACATGGAAATAGTTTGTACTTGTTTTAGATCAGTATATGGTACTAATTTATAGGCAATTTCTGAGTATAAGATATTGATGTCTAGAATGATTATGAGTGACTATATAGTTAAATCATTCATTTTGTAAATGAATTGGAGGCTGTGATCAAGCACTTGTGGGTGATCTGCTAATCCTGAATTCTAATTTGTCTTAAGATGGTAATTTAATAACTACCATGAATATTTTCCTCTCTGAAGGATATTCCTTAATTTGATATTTTTATTTAACATACTGTGATGAGTTAATATTTGAATTAACTACATCTATACAGTCTTTCTATATTATAAATATTATACAAATATTACTGAAAAAAATATTTTTTTTTGCAAGGCCTGGGGCTTGAACTCTGAGCCTGGGCACTGTCCCTGAGCTGCTTTTTGCTCAAAGCTAGTACTCTACCATCTGAGCCACAGAGCCATGGACTTTTCTGCCCAGGCTGGATTAAAACTGACATCCTCAGATCTCAGTCTCCTGAGTAGCTAGAATTGCAGGTGTGATGCACTGTTACCCTGTTAAAAGAGATTTTATTATAAAATACATTGCTATGCTTTTCTCATATTAGAAGGAACATAGTAATTCAGAACAGTTTTAAATGTCAAGTATTGCTATTTCATAAAATATAATAATGAGAAAACAAATTAATAATCAATAAAAATCTCAATGCAACTTGCTATGGTCAATGACTAAATAGTTACATGACATTTACAGTTTATTTGATGATTTCATGACGAAGCACATGAGTCTTTCTAGTTAGTCCTTCCCAAAATGTAAGTTACATTCTTGTTGTACTTATTTTTATAGATTAAAAAAATCTCAGCATTATGTAAGCTAGAATTTGAAGGGGGAACCACACTATACAAGTTCGGTGGCTCACTCTTGTAATCTTAGCTACTCAGGTAACTGAGATCTGAGGATCAAGGGTCAAAGTCAGCCAAGGCAAACAAATCTGAGAAACTGTTACCTCCAATTACTAGTACAAAGGTGGAAGTTGGGGTGCAGCTCAAGTGTGAAGAGTGCCAGCCTTGAGCAAGCTAAATAAGACCTTAAATTCAAACTGTACTAGATACACACACACACACACACACACACACACACACACAGGAACCACAGTACCATTGGGTTTATGTTCAAGTATATTAATGATGTCTATGTGAAGATGTTGGGAATAGGATCTCCTAGAACTCAGAGAAGAGTTGTATTTCAAAGATATCCACTTAGAGTCTGGGAGAAATTAAGAGAGTAAATGAAAGGTGCAAAATAAAAATCATATAAATTGAAATTTGCAGAGAAGCTCTTTGTTGCAATCTAAACTACATAATGAGGATTGTGAGCAATGAATTCAAGAGTGGATAGTTCTATAGAAACATCATTAAAAGCTGGGCATAGTAGCTCCTACCTATGATCCCAGCTACATGAGAAGACAGAGATTAAGAAGAACATTGTTTGAAGCCACCATGGCATAAATGTCAGCCTTGATCCATCTCAACAAGTTAGCCAGATTGAGGATTCATGGCTGCAATTACACCTACATAGGAAAGCATAGGTAGCAAGATTATGTTCTGAGGCTAGCTAGACATAGGAAAACATGAAAGACTATCTGAAAATAACTAAAGCAGAAAAGGTATAGGGGCATAAAACAAGTGACATAACATTTGCTTAGTAAGTATGAGGCCTGAATTCAACCCCCAGGGCCACCACAAAACTAAAGAAATATAATTAATACGATAATTATAATGTACTACCTATTTTAAAAGATGAACCTGGTGCTGGTGGCTCACACCTATAATCCTAGCTTCTCAGAAGGTTGCAATCTGAGGATCACAGTATGAAGCCAGCCTTGGAAAGAAAGTTTATGAGACTCCTACCACCATAACCAGTATAAAGCCAGAAATGAAGGCATAACCCAGGTGATAGAGTGCCAGATATGAGAGAAAAAAAAATCAAGTCTGGCCTCCAGGCTTGGAGTTCAAGCACCAGTACCAGCACTAAATAAATAATAAAATAAAATAAAATAATTGACGACAATTTCAGTTTTAGTTTCACTGTTGAAATTTAGTAAGATTAATGATTCATGACTAGGCATATGCTATTTATTACAAAGGATTATGTTGTAATGTACTCAAAAAAATTGAATTTCCATTACAATTTTAAATGCATAACAATGTTGAGTTTTCTATTATGCAGTTGGAGTTCTCTCATTTTATTTTTAATAGTGTAAGGTACAAAAGAATCTTTACAATTAAATTAATTTCTTCGTTCAATGAACCTTGAGTTGATTGTATGTTTTGGGTTTATATTTTATATGTTAAGGCATTTTCAACTTGTGCCTTCCATTTTAAGGGGTGATCTCTCACTAAGATTTGAAGAAATGATGCTAGAATTTCAGATGTTTGGATTTCAGATGCTGAGAAGTTTTCAAGATAAATACAGAAATGAAGTAGGAAATTATAATAAGTAGGTGAATGAAAGCTAATTAACCTAAGAGCACCATCAGAGGTCATTATGAATGGGTAACATTTTTCTTGAGAATGTGGATGATACAGTGAGAGAGCAAAGTGACACTCTGGGGTGAACTTTCCTGGAAGATGCAAAGCACGTGCAAATACTGAAGCTTAACTCATTGAATGGTCGGTAAGAGAATGTGCACTGACACAGTATTTAATGTGGAGAGATTGTAGTGGTTTTATTTAGGTATATGGACAAGACAATGTCACAATTACAATGTCATTATGGGGGTCTACTAACATAATATTACAATTTTTGTAGCTCTTAGAAGGGTGTTGGTATTGTATTACATTGCTACAAAAAGCCACTAAAAGGATTTAGGCAAGAGAATGATCTGATATTTACTTAGAATGTGAGATGTGAGATCTATTGTAGAAATAAACATAAAAAAGCTCAAGAGGAAATTATTAAGGGAGTCATGACAGATGGTAAATTGATCTTGGAGTAAAACAAGGAAAATGGCAAGTAACTAGTTTACTAATTTATTTTAGATTTAAGGCTGACAGTACTGATGGATTGAACATCTCCATGGACTGAATATAGGATAATACCTGAAGTTTTGGCCCCGGACATTGGTAGATGGCTAGGCTATATATTGAGATTGGAAAAGAAAAGGAAGGAACTGGCTCAAGAAAGGGAAATGGGGGGAGAAGTAGAGTTGATTTTAAACTCCTTTCTCTTTTCCACTACTCTGGCAAAGTTGAATAAATCAAAAATATGGAGGGACTATACTACATTGCTTGAATAGAAGGGGTAGGATGATAGACAGTGGCAAAGGGACAAGAAGAGTTTAAGGACAAAGAGGTCTTGATCATGCTTATACACTAAAGTAAAGGAATGGTTCTGATGGACAGGAAAAGAGTTAATAATTGATGGCCCAAGTTCCACACGAGATACTAGGAGAGTGTGGGTATACATGTGTATGAACAACCTATCTGTAAGTTATTTCATGTTACAGTACTTTAGTAAAAGTTGTAGTGGGTAACTTGAATAAAGTACTCACAGTATTTAATCAGGCACAAACAAGACATCTCAAATATGAAAGTGAGCTACAGAGAATTTAAGAAGGGATTTCAAGAGTGTTATGTGTAACGGTCCTCAAGGAAATATATAGAGAGGCTCAAATCTAAAATAAAATAAATGGGGCCAAAATTTGATTCTCATTTTCATGGAACATAAATTCCTGCAGCAGGTATTCAAATTCATGTTCTTTGGTGATTTCTGCTCATAGCTAGACAGTTCTCAAATTGGCTGAACTGTGAAAAAAAAAAACTGAGTCTCATAGCACAAAGCAACACATTGTATTGTGGTCATTCAATTTTTATCTCAGTTTGAATTATGGCTGTCATACACAGGCAAGTTATTTTTTTTTTAATTCCAATACACTACATAAAGTCATCTCTGCCTCAATATTCTAAATTGTAAAATGAAATAAAATGTCTTCTTTATAGTAAGATTACAGATAATAAATGGCAATATCTATAAAATACATAACACAATTCTTGGTGTTGGTAGCCACAAAATGAAATGGGATGTGCTTAAGGAAATTGGAAAGATCAGTTCAAGATATAAGAAGTGAAACCTGAGCTCAAGTATATAAAAATAGATAAATGAAGGAATGAAGACAAGTAGAGATTTCCCCTTCCTTCCTTCCTTCCTTCCTTCCTTCCTTCCTTCCTTCCTTCCTTCCTTCCTTCCTTCCTTCCTTCCTTCCTTCTTCCCGCCCTCCCTCTCCTCCCTCCCTCCCTCTCTCCCTCCCTTCCTTCGTTCCTCCTCTTCCTTCCTCTTCTTCTTTCTCTCTTTTCTTTATCTTCTTTGTCGTCGTCCTTTCCTTTTGTTATCTGTGCTGAAATTTTAACCTCAGTGGCTCCTTCTTGTAAATGATCACTCTAGTACTTGAGTTACTCCCAACCTTTTAAAATGTAGTTCATTTCTTGGGTCTCATGAGTTTGTCCTGTGGTGTATTGGACCAAGAGCCCTCTACCTCTGCCTCTGGACACATGGGATTCCAGGTGTTTATCACCATGCTTTGGCTCTTGAGAGCAAGTGACCTAATACTATTATAGAAGAGAAATAGTAGTCAACATACAATGAAATCGTACTCTGTAACCTTAAATTACAAGAGTAAAGTCACTGTCCCTTTTCTAACTTCAGAGCAAGAAGTTTTGCAAGCTTTCAAATGGGTGAGATTACTGTTTCTAAGTTTGCTCTTTTTGTCAGGCAAAAAGGGATCATGGCAAGCATAGGGGTTGTTGGTTTAGGGTAGAGATTGCATTCCATGCAGAAGTGTACAAATTTCAGTCCTTGCTAAATCCTTGAAAGCACATGGTGGCTGTGTGCTCAGCGTAGATGCTGACCTGCCAAAATATCTATCTACATCTGCTTTGTCCTGTCTCTACATCTGATCACATCTGTCAGTGATTTTTCTGGGAACAGCATGTTAAAAAGACACTGTGTGTTATTAGCTTCTCAGTGACTAAATGTCTTCTTTGAGATTCTAATATAAATATTTTATAATGGTTGACAGGATCTTTAATCCATCATAGGAACAAATAATGACATTTAATGAAAATTAGACATAAATATAAGGTAAGCCCAATGTAGGTAAACATGACATGGGAGAGACAAAAAGGACAGTTATGTGTTTGAAAAATGCTGTCCTTATTCTTTACTCCTTGATTTAGTAGAAAGTTTTTTTCCTTATGTATTAGGATTCAGATAATATTTTTTATCATGCAATAAAATATTAAGGAGGGCTGGAAATATGGCCTAGTGGGAAGGGTGCTTGCCTCTTATACATGAAGCCCTGTGTTCAATACCCCAGCACCACATATATAAAAAACGGCCAGAAGTGACGCTGTGGCTCAAGTGGCAGAGTGCTAGCCTTGAGCAAAAAGAAGCCAGGGACAGTGCTCAGGCCATGAGTCCAAGGCCCAGGACTGGCAAATAAATAAATAAGAATAAAAAAATAAAATATTAAGGAATATCAGGCTGTGTAAAATGTACAACCAAAATCTGCATTTCTCTATCCATAGCAACAGTCTTTTTGTGGAAGAAAACAAAGTAATAATTTCACACATGCTAGAGATAGTTTAATGAATTTCATGAGTAGGTCTTAAAACGTTTTGTTTTGTAGTATTCTTGTTAAACAGTTGACCTGATGGGAAGTGGAAGAAATCTCAGGTTCTAAAAGGGATCAAATGGAGAAATAAAACAAGCCAATAACACTGTCATTAACAAAATTGTCTCATGAAGAGATGTTTTGAAACAACACACACTATACAATCTGTCTAATGTGACAAGATATGTTGATGAAGGGAGACAGTTGCAAAGAATGCAGTGCTGTTTCCTTCCTAAGAATGCAGGATGATGCTGGAGATAGAGGCAGTTACAGACAAATAAGTATAGCCACTCTCGGCTGAGAAAATATTCCCAAGTTTTGAACTGTGCGTAATAATCATATGTGCCTTTCTGTATAAAGGGTAAGTAGGCTAGTAATCTGTTAAATGGTAATTTTTCATTTTTCTAAAAGCACTATTCTATTTTAAATTTTGCAGACTCATTTTTACTTTGTGAATGAGTTGAGGGAGAAAGTGAGACTATTTATTTTCTTGGATTCTTCTTTTGTTTCAGAATACCTGTATGTCCTACAATCTGTGACAACCTATATTATACCATAATTTAGGGTTGCTTTTCCTCAAGGAGAGACATTTTAAAGCCAAAGATTTTAGACTTAGGTAATTTAAAAACACACATTTAGCTCACATAATAATGGTGTTCACACAAGTAGAGAATGTCAGATATTTTCTAGATAATCTTGTTTATCTTGGTCGCAATCAATTTTTCATATGCTAAACCTACAGAAAGTGAAGTCATGTTTCATCTACTTAATGACATATGTGCCTCAAATGATCCAAGTATGATTTATTTATGAAGCCGGTACTTAGACAGATATATTTCACTTAGCGAGAAGGACCCTGAGGTCAATGTGTGCCCAAGACAGTAGTAATATTTACCTAGCTAATCACTGCATCAACAGAAAACGTGGTGTCAGCATCTATCCTGACCCACTGCACACTGGGCTCACCGAGGTTGGCACTACCTTCGCTGCATGGGATCTCACACAACTACTCCAAGACTCCCCATTCCTTGGCATTAAAAGGAGACAATAAGCCATATTTTAAGATAACTCTTCATAAAGAGATAACTAAATATGTAGAATAATCAGGTTCATGAAGCTGGATAGTACGTGTGATACCTTATGGATTATAGAAAATATATAGTTCTCATGAGGAGAAATGTGACCTCCATCAATGTTTATACAGCGTTGTGTTTCTCTTGGGGTATTAATATACCTCTGGATGTAGAGAGTAACCCTGACCAAAATAAAAACAATTGCATCTCATATTTTGGCCATCTGCTGCGTTGATTGTGTCTGCATGAGCATCTATATTGGTACAGCCACCTGTCCATCTGCCTAACAGAATTTGACTACTATACCCTGAGTAAATACCCAGGGTAGAAATATTGTTTTACATAGTTAGAGAAGAAAAAGGAATGGCAGAAACAATGGTTGCATGGAGGACTTTACAGAATTTCATGATAGGTATAGCATCTTTTAAATAAGAAATAAAAGATAATTTGAACAAAATTATCTCCTCTCAAAAATAGCATCTTGGCAATGAGGCTTTTTCTACAAGGACAGTGAATATGACCTTGTTTTCTGCATGTAAAAAACCTACTAGTGCAGAGACTTCTCTTACATTATCAAGTTATCTACAGAGAATCTTTCACATTGAAAAATTACCTACTCTTACAGAGAATCTACCACATTATAAAATTTTCTACCATTATAGAAAATCTGCTATATTACAAAGTTATCTGATAAAGTAAAATACAGATATAGAGATGGAGATGAAGCAATATATCACCAATCTGAAGGAGTTATATTTTGGCTAACCCCTATAGGAATTCCATTATGTCATTCTAGAGAATCACCATACTATCTCCTGAGGCATGTATTTGGCTTTCACAGTCATTGTCAATCTTTCTTTTCTTTTCTCTTGTAAGTTACGTGAAGGTTGTAATTTATAACCAAAACACAAATGTCAAGAAACATTGAATTTCCACAGTTTGATGAGTTTGTGCATCTGAATACAACCATGATGATATGTCATCATCACAACCAGTAACTTAAATATGTCTACCACCTCCAAAACAATCATTTCTTTCTTTCCTTCCTCTTTCCCTCACTTAATTTCCTCTCTCCTCCCTTTGACTGCCCCTCTTCTCTCTCTCTCTCTCTCTCTCTCTCGTTTATATATATATGTAGTGATTAAAAACAAAACCACTTAACAAGAAGGCTGTCTCCAAATATTAAAGCTGACAATACTGTGTTATTAATTACAGGCCCTATGTTGTATATCTGAATTCTAGAATTATAATTATTCGTAACAAATATTTTATATGGAAGACATTAGCTGTAAGACAATTTCCCATTTGTACTACTTGGTAACCAAGAAGAGCCACAAATTTATTCTATGCTTCTACAAGTTCTTTGAGGTACCTTCTATATGTTGCATTTTATAATATATGTCCAGAAGGATTTGTAACTGGATGACTTCATCTAGTATAATGTCCTCCATGTCTACCCTTCTGCTTCCACAGGCAGGAGTTCTTTCACTTTTAAAATCAGATAATATTTACTACATATATATGCCACATTTCTTCTTAATATTAATGTGTAAAGGATAAATTATCTTTGTTTTATAACTTGCCTATGATGACTAATGATTTTTCGAATACAGGGCTCTTAGCACCGCTTCAAGATGCTCATTTCACTTCTTCTAAATTTGTCCCTGAAAGTGGAATTGATAGAAATTGATCATTATTCATTTTTTTGATAAACTCCTATGCCATTTCTATCATGATGCCACTATTTTGTAGTATCAAAAAAAAGTCTCTGATTTTATTTTACTCTGTTACTTCTCCAATATTTTTTTAAATCAAAGCCATCTTAACAAGTCCAAAGAGATACCTCCTGACAATTATTCATCTTGCATACTTGATGGCCATTTCTGTCTTCAATATTGAAATCTCTACTCCAGTTTACCCACTATTTTTCACCATGATAGTTATTGCTTTATTTATTCTTATTGAGATTAGGAGATTCTTATGCCATTTGTACATTAACCCTCTATCGAAATTATCATTTGCAAATGCTTTTCCTCATACCATTGATTGCTTTCTCATTTGTTGATTATTTCTTTTACTATAAAAATGTTTTAATTTTTTGTTTCACTTGCCTAATTTTGATGTTGTATTTTTTTTTAAATTTTATTATCAAACTGATGTACAGAGAGGTTACAGTTTCATACATTAGGCATTGGATACATTATTTGTACTGTTTGTTACCTCGTCCCTCATACCCCCCTTCCCCCACCCCTTTCCCTTTCCCCCCCATAAGGTGTTCTATTCACTTAGACCAAACAGTTTTGCAAGTATTGCTTTTGTAGTTCTTTTTTTACCCTGTGTCTCTCAAATTTGGTATTCCCTTTCAATTTCCTAGTTCTAATACCAGTATACATGATTTCCAATATACACAGATAATGTTAGAGAGAAAGTGTAGGTACAACCACAGGAAGGTGATACAAGAACATCATCTATAATAGATGCTACAGATACACATGGTACGTTGAAAGTAATTACAAATGTGATACAACAATCATTTCACTTAACATCATCTTATGTGTTCATAAGGGTATAGCTAATGGGCTCTTGTGATCCTCTGCTGTAACTTGTCTAAACCTGTACTAATTACTCCCAATAAGGGAGACCATAGAGTCCATGTGTCTTTGGGTCTGTCTCACTTCACTTAGTATAATTTTTTCCAAGTTCTTCCATTTCCTTACAAATGGGGCAATGTCATTCTTTCTGATAGAGGCATAAAATTCCATTGTGTATATGTACCACATTTTCCTGATCCATTCGTCTACTGAGGGGCATCTGGGTTGGTTCCAGATTCTAGCTATGACAAATTGCGCTGCGATGAACATTGTTGTGCTGGTGGCTTTACTGTGAATTTGTTTGTGGTCTTTTGGATAGATACCCAAAAGTGGGGCTGCTGGGTCATAGGGGAGTTCTATATTTAGCCTTCTGAGGAATCTCCATACTGCTTGCCAGAGTGGCTGAACCAGTTTACATTCCCACCAACAATGAAGTAGTGTTCCCTGTTGGCCACATCCCCTCCAACAATTGTTATTGTCAGTTTTCTTGGCATATGACATTCTTACCGGGGTAAGATGTAATCTCAATGTTGTTTTGATTTGCATTTCTTTTATGGCCAGTGATGTAGAGCACTTTTTCATATGTCTTTTGGCCATTCTCATTTCCTCATCAGAGAAGTCTCTTTGTAAATGTTTAGCCCACTTGATAGGGGGCTATTGGTTCTTTGCGATTTTGTTTTGGAGGAAGGTAATTTTTTTAGTTCTGCATATATTTTTGATATGAGGCCTTTGTTCATTGAATGGCCGGTAAAGATCTTCTCCCAGTCTGTGGGCTTTCTGTTTATCTTGACATCTATGTCCTTTGCCGTGCAGAAGCTCTGCAGTTTGATGCAGTCCCATTTATCCAACCTTTCTTTGATTTGAATCCTTTCTGGGTCTTTCTTAAGGAAGTTCCGTCCTGTGCCAAGGAGCCCAAGTGTTTCTCCTACTCCTTTCTTTAGTGTTTTCAGGGTGTCTGTTTTGATTTCTAGGTCTTTAATCCATTGGGAATTGATTTTGGTGCAAGGTGATACATAAGGATCTAGTTTTAGTTTGTTGCATGTGTTGACAGCTTTGCCAGCACCATTTGTTAAAGATAGCCATTTGTTAAAGATAAGAAAGATAGCCATCTTTCTTCCAAGCTATTGTTTTAGCTCCTTTATCAAAGATTAAGTAGGCATAGTTCTGTGAGTTCATTTCTGGGTCTTCAATTCTGTTCCATTGGTCTTCAGGTCTGTTCCGGTGCCAATACCAGGCTCTTTTTATTACTATAGCTTTATAATATAGCTTGAAGTTGGGTATTGTAATGCCTCCAGCACTCTTCTTTCTGCTTAGGATTGTTTTTGCTATTCTAGGTCTTTTATTGTTCCATATGAATTTCTGGATTGCTTCCTCTATTTCATTAAAAATGGTGTTGGGATATTAATGGGTATTGCATTGAATTTGTAGATAGCCTTTGGCAATATTGCCATTTTGATTATATTAATCCTCCCAATCCAGGAGCATGGGAGGTTTTTTCCATTTCCTTAGTTCTGCCTTAATTTCATTTTTCAAGCTTTTAAAGTTCTCCTCAAAGAGGTCTTTCACTTCTTTGGTTAAGGTTATTCCTAGGTATTTTATGTTTAGGGGGGCTATTGCAAAAGGAGTTGCTTTCATGATTTCCACCTTGGACTTCGGGTTATTAGCATAGAGAAAGGCTGTTGATTTTTTAGGGTTTATTTTATATCCTGCAACTTTGTCAAATTTTAGGATCAGCTCTAGTAGCCTGGGAGTAGAGTCTATGGGATTCTTTAGGTATAGGATCATGTCATCTGCGAAGAGAGAAAGTTTAACTTCATCTTTTCCTATTTGGATCCCCTTTATATTTTCTTCTTGCCTAATTGCTCTGGCTAGGAATTCTAGTACTATGTTGAAGAGCAGGGGAGAGAGTGGACATCCCTGCCTTGTTCCTGATTTTAAAGGGAATGGCTTTAGTTTTTCACCATTAAGAGTTATTGTTGCTGTTGGTTTGTCATAAACTGCCTTGATTATATTCAGGAATGTTCCCTGAAATCCCAGTTTTGCCAGGGCTTTTAGCATAAATGGGTGCTGGATTTTATCAAATGCTTTTTCTGCATCCAGTGATAAAACCATGTGGTTCTTTAGCTTGCTCCGGTTGATGTGGTGGATTACATTAATTGACTTGTGTATATTAAACCAACTTTGTATACCTGGGATGAATCCCGTTTGATCGTGGTGTATGATTTTTTTGATGACCTGTTGAAGTCGATTGGCCAGAATTTTGTTGAGAATTTTTGCGTCTATGTTCATCAGGGAGATCGGTCTATAGTCCTCTTTCCGTGATGAATCCCTGCCTGGTTTGGGGATGAGGGTTATACTGGCTTCATAGAATGATTCTGGAAGTGAACGTTCTCTTTCAATTTCAATGAAGAGTTTGAGAAATATTGGTGTGAGTTCTGTTTTGAAGGCCTTGTAGAATTCTGCCGTGAATCAGTCTGGACCTGGGCTTTTCTTGGATGGGAGATCATTTATTGTCGTTTCTATTTCAATACTGGATTTGGGTCTGTTTAGAAGGTTTAAATCTTCATGGTTCAGTTTGGGGATATGAATTTTTTCTAGGAAATCATCCATTTCTTCCAAGTTCTCGATTTGATAAAGGTTTGCAAAATAGTCCCTTATTATTTTCTGAATTTCGGTTATTTCTGTGGTGATGTTACCTGTTTCATCTATTATCTTGTTTATTTGAGTGTGCTGCCTTTGTTTTTTGGTCAGGTTTGCCAGGAAGTCATCCATTTCTTCCAAGTTCTCGAATTTGTTGGCATAAATGTTTGCAAAATAGTCCCTTATTATTTTCTGTCAGATTTAAGAAACAAAGACCAATGTCAAGTAAGATATTCTACAGGTTTCAAAGAAGTAGTGTCAAGTGTAAGTCTTCTTCAGTCTTTGAGGTACTTGTTGGTTTTATACACAGTGTTATACCATGACGTTTATCATGAATTCCTTTTTTTAACCATATGAATAATCATATGCATGACTCTTGTGTTTCTTGATACACTTATCAAAAATCAGATGATGTTAGATCTATTTCTGAGCTACTTTTTGGCTCTACTATGTCTTTTTAAAGATGTACTATGGGGGCTGGGGATATGGCCTAGTGGCAAGAGTGCTTGCCTCATATACATGAGGCCCTGGGTTTGATTCCCCAGCACCACATATACAGAAAATGGCCAGAGGTGGTGCTGTGGCTCAAGTGGCAGAGTGCTAGCCTTGAGCAAGAAGAAGCCAGGGACAGTGCTCAGGCCCTGAGTCCAAGCCCCAGGACTGGCCAAAAAAAAAAAAAAAAAAAAGATGTACTATGTTTTAGATATTAGTAATTCTTTTTTTTTTTTTTTGCCACTCCTGGGGCTTCAACTCAGGGCCTGAGCACTGTTCCTGGCTTCTTTTTGCTCCAGGCTAATGCTTTTATCACTTGAGACAGTGCCACTTCTGGCTCTTTCTGCTTATATGGTCCTGAGGAATTGAACTCAGGGCTTCATGCATGCTAGGCAAGCATTCTACAGCTAAGCCACATTCCCTGGCTCCTTCTAGTAACTTTTTAATACAATTTAATACAAAAAAGAATGACATTGCCCCATTTTTAAGGAAATGGAAGGACTTGGAAAAAATTATACTAAGTTAGACAGACCCAAAGAAACTTGGACTCTATGGTCTCCTTCATAGGGACTAATTAGCACAGGTTTAGGCTAGTCACAGGGGAGGATCACAAGAGCCTAATAGCTATGCCCTTAGGAACACATAGGTAATGCTAAGTGAAATGAACTCCATGTTATGGAAATGACTGTTATATCACTGTTGTAATTACTTTCAACATGCCATATGAAACTATAGCTTCGTTTGTTGATGATCCTCTTGTATCCCCTTCCTGTGTTTGTACCCACACTAACACTATATCTCATCTGAGTGCCCTGGATACTGTATATACTGGTATTAGAACTAAGGAAGTGAAAGGGAATATCAAAATCGAGAAACAAGGGATAAAAAGACAAACGACTCCAAAAGCAATACTTGCAAAACCATTTGGTGTAAACAACTACACATCTCATGGGGGGAGAGCAAAATGGGGAGGGAGAGGGGGGAATGAAGGAGGAGGTAACAAATAGTACAAGGAATGTACCCAAGGCCTAACGTATGAAACTGTAACCTCTCTGTACATCACTTTGACAATAAATAAGAAAAAAAATGTCTTAGCAAATTTCAGGAAAGAAACAGAAGCAAATAAAATCAGGAAGCCTGGTGCTTCTTAATTTATGTATCTTTCTCAAAATTGCTTTAGCTATTAAGTGTTTGCTGCAATTTGAACATATAAAACTTTCTCCTCCCTCCCCCAAGTTCATGAATTGAAATCTGAGGTTCAATATGATCATGTTATGAAGTGAAGTTTTTAGGAAGTAGTGAACAGGAAGGCTCTGCCATCTCAAACAAGAGTAGGACTTTCTTGGATGTCTTCCTTCAGGACTAGTTAAGCCCGCCCTTTTATTCTCTTCACACATTTCAACCATTTGAGGATATGATAAACAACGTTCTGCTCTTTGGTTCAAAGATGTATTAACGGCTGTACACATGTGGAAAACAGAGCAGCTATGAGTAGACAATGCATTTCTAAGCACCTTGAGTTTCGATCTCTCGGCTTTCAGAATGAACTGATGTTCCCACAAATACATACAATTACCCAATCCTTATAACAATAAGAGGATCATGAACATTTTATGTCTATATGAACACTAGAATTTGGTTTTTTCCCCTTCAATTGCCATAACAAAAGTCATTAGACTTTGACAGTGATGATATTGACTGTATGATTAATGCATCCACTCCATGAGTATGTCTTGCAAGTTGAGTCTTCTTCAATTTCTTCTAACAAAATTTTATTGTTTCAGTACCTTATTGTGAATCTTTTGATAATAGTTTGAATGAAATGATTTCACATATGGTGTGAAATACTCAGTACTCACTTTCTAAAATTAATTTATTTATTGTCAGAGTGATGTACAGAGGGGTTAAGGTTTCATACTTAAGGCAGTGAGTACATTTTATATCAAACTTATTGCTTCCTCCCTTATTTTTCCCCACATTCCCCCCTTCCTCAATTCCCTCTCCACCCCCAGTTATACAGGTGGTTTACAGCATATAGTTTTGTAATTATTGCTGTTGCATTGGTTTGTCTTTTATCCTTTGTTTCTCCATTTTGATGTTCCCCTTCCTTTCCCTACTTCCAAAAAATATACATACAATACCCAGGGTATCAACATCAGTTACAGGTACTCACTTTTATGTTAGTGATTCTTATCTTACCAATAATGTATAAAGCAGATAACTCAGAACATTTCTAATGAAAAGAATCACTTGGCAATAGTAGATCAGGACCTTACTTTACATAATTCCTCAAAACAGAAACTTGAAGATTATGTATTGGTACCATATTGGTCTTAGGTTTTAAGTGATTTCAAGAAATGAGAGCCTTATATCATGAAGTAATGGAAAACATATTTAGAATTTAGTTGGGAGTAACTGAGTTATATGATAAAATACTGAATGAATTGCTTTTAATAGAGCGCCAGAAATGCAAATTTGAGAAGTTTATTCCTATTAAGTTTCAGTGTAATAAGGTGTACGTACTTTCCAAGGAGTAGATTAATTGAATTGAGAACAGCTGTGTCTTTCTGCCACTATATAAAAATGAAATGTGAACAAAAAATATTGGAAGAAACCAATTAAATTTTCAGTTTTCTCAAGTAAAATTAGAAACATTTTAATTAAAATATGACGTTCTAAACACATCCAGTAGGTTCTTGATAGATATTTAATACTTGGTCAATATATTTTAAATGACTTATTCAAGATGCAGGTTTATATTAAATGTAACCTTGGTATCTATCTAATAAGATGCATATCTCTGTCAGCATATTAAAAAAGCAATCAGTATCTCACCTGACACTGTTCATTTTATTCCAATTAAAATGAAATATAAATCCACAAAAGCAATTTCAGAAATTGCCTGAGCAAAATAAATTCTGACAAACCCAAAAGATCTTCGATATTTGTCTTAAATCTTGCTAGTGTGCAAAGCATATTGCAGAAAATTATAAAAGTATCCACAGCAGAGTTAGGGAAGAAGAAACACTTCTGTAGTTTTCTCTTTAGCATGCTCTGATGAGAATGAACAGATTTCTAGTAACTTTTTTCCAATAGTGATTCCAACAGGTGGAGCTGACATTGAAAGCAGAAAATGGCATTGTATTTAATGGAATGCATTTTGCTTTATAACCTTCAATTTGATAATGGATTCTCTTATTATTCTGTTTACTTCATGTGTCCACACACTCCTGCTTAATTAGGTCCTTAAACTTGAATCAAGAAAAAGAAAGCATCCTGGCATTTCTGTGCCATTTAATGGGAATGGCAATGTTATTCCATTGTCATTCAAAATGAGACAGAAAATAAAACAGCTTGTTTAGAATTAAGATACATATGTGTTTATTAGATTTACTACTGGACATAATGGAGATTAGGCAAAAGGATTTTTTAATTTCTAATATATAAATAATTCTAATTATGTTCTTAGTTTGTACATGTCTTCTTTTTAGAAATACGTTATGTACTATGCTTTTAAGTTTTGTTAATTTCAAAATGCTGGCCATAAATATTTAAATGATTTAAGAGAACCATTAGTTGAAAATATACAAAGAATATAATTTCATGTTAACTTGTCAAATGTGAGTAATATTATGATGAAATTATTTTTCTATATAAGGTATACTATCAGGGCCTGGTGGCTCAGGTCTGTAATCTTACCTGCACAGGAGGTTGAAATCTGAGGGTAATGGTTCAGTCAGCCAGATAGAAAAAGTCTGTGAGACTTTAATCTCCAATTAACCACCAAAAAAGCCAGAAGTGAAGCTGTGGCTCAACAGGTAGAGTACTAGCCATGAGTATAAAATCCCAGGGACAATGGCTAAGCCCTCAGTTCAAGCCCCAGGACTGGCCCAATAAAAAAAAGAAAAGAATGGTGGAAAGAAAGAAAGAAGGAAAAAAGGGAAAAGAGAAAGAGATAAAGAGGAAGAAAGAAGGAAGGAAGGAAGGAAGGAAGGAAGGAAGGAAGGAAGGAAGGAAGGAAGGAAGGAAGGAAGGAAGGAAGGAAGGAAAGAAGGAAGGAAGGAAGGAAGGAAGGAAGGAAGGAAGGAAGGAAGGAAGGAAAGAAGGGAGGGAGGGGGAAAGGAGGAAAGGAGGGAGGGAGGGAGGGATGGAGGAAAGGAGGGAGGGAGGGAGGAAGGAAGAAGGAAGTTATAATAAAGTGTCTGGTACACATAGAAAATAATGCCCAATTTCTCTCATGATGCATATATAGACTAGGACCCAACTCAAAGAACTTGATTTTAGCAAGGTTTATCCTTTGTTATACAATGAAATTAATAATATTTATGCTTAAATATTAAAGAAGAGAATGGGGAAAGTCTGAGGGTAGTGGGGTGAATATCATAAAATACTTTCATATGTATTTATGTGTATATCTATGAAACTATAATAAAATCTGCAAAAATGTACTGGGAAGATGGGAAAGATGGGAAAGTAGTTACAAAAGTAATCTATATAGACAAATTCAAAATAAATAGGTTACCTAGGTGCCAGGAGCTCACACCTATAACCCTGCAATCTCAGAAAGCTGATATCTGAGGATCCTGGTTCAAATCCAGCCCAGGTAGGAAAGTCCATGAGACTCTTATCTCTAATAAACCATCAAAAAAAAAACAAAACCCTCAAGTGGTAGAACACTAGTCTGGACTATAAAAAGCTCAGTGACAGAGCCTAGGCCCTGAGTTCAAGCCCTAGTTCCAGCACAAAGAGAGAGACAGAGACAGAGACAGTGAGAGACAGAGGGACAGACAGACAGAGAGAGGAAAGGAGTATCTACCAAACAGGCACAAAGCTCATAGTCCAAGACCACAGTACTGCCAAATAAATAAAAATAAATAAGTAAGCTAATTAATACAGACAGACTGTCTGATACTATTAAGTTCTCAGTCTACTAGGTTATATAATGATGGCTTTCAGATAAAACAAATTCTAATTCCCTACTCATTTCTTCTCTGAAATACGTGATAATAAATTTGAAGAAATTGATTTTATACATTATTTTTCCTTAATGAGCAGAGAGTTTTCTTAACAGCAATGATTAATCCTAAATCATTTGTGTACTTTCTACTCCTTCATAATTTTAATTTTTGAGTGTCAAGTAAAGGCTTCATTGGTCTTCAAATCCAAAACTAACAAAAGAGTTAAATCTTCTCCATAGTTTTCTCTCAAATATGTTTGTATCAAAATATGTTTGTTTCTCTCAAATATGTTGTATCAAAGTAAGTACTTTACCTACTTTACTCATAACTTCCCTAATATCTGCTAAAATATGAAGAAGTAGAATTTGTAAAGAAAATTGTTTTAACAAGGGATGAGAACAAGGACGTAAAGATTTTCCTATTTATAACTTTTAGGTAACAATTTGGATCTTCCCAAGACAACATGCAAAGCCATATTATTTATCTTAACCACAAATATAATTTTTAAAATGATTCACCCATTTTTCCCAACAAATCTTCAGTGACTTTAGCTTTTCCATAGTCCGTATCAGTCAGTACATGACTAGAATCATCATTTAGTATAAATGCTATGGAAATTGCATTTGAAAGCCTCCATAGAAAGCAAAGATCCAGTGATAACTATGACAAAGTTATCTGAGCAAAGCAGATACCAACATCTTGCATTTTCCTGGAAAAAAAAAAGAGAACATATGAAAAAAATCATCTCTTGACAAAGGAAGAAACAGAGTTCTCTACAATTATTCATTGAATCCAGGTTTTCTTAATAGGCAATTCAGATTGCCCAGACAAAACAAATCCTAATACATAGTTTGGAGATAATATAATGGAACTAAACAATAGCCATAGACTCAGCAGTTTTGTAATAATAGAAATATAAATTGAATGGCCATATGTCTCAAAATGCAGGTATTAGTTGTTTGAGACACTGAGTTGTGGAAGAAATATCAAAGGTATTTCCATTGTTGTTTTCTAGTCATACTTACAAAATCGGGTTGGAAATCATACTTACAAATGATAAGCAGAAGAATGTAAAGTAAAAGGCTCAAGAGTGTGCAAGTTGCTAATAGCACAGTAGAAACATGTGTATAATGCATTTCCGGTCTACACCTCAGTCTTCTAAACAATATAATACAGAGTTTGGAACACATTATCTTAAGGGCATCTTCTGATCATGCATTGTGATAGGAAGTTGGAAAATATGAAGATCTGGCTTATTGGAAGGAAGAATTGATAAGCATATACTTTTTCGGGAGGACAGAAAACAAAGTTTCCTTTATTTGAATTCACAATAACTGAAAAACTATGATTCCTGAAACTTAACTTCCTTCAGAGCATTCACATACGTTGCTCTCAGGCAAAGGCCTCACAGATGAAGATAACAAATCAGGAGGCTTCTTATTACTTACTTTTTGTCCAGCCACTATAAACTACCTATTTATGAAATTTTGCTAACAAGATAGTTCTGTTTATAAAAGCACCAAGAAATATGGCTGTGAAATGGGTGTGGTATACATTAAAATTACAATTTTATGTTGCTTAAAAACATATTTCCTCTTCTATAACAGAGAATGTGCTAAGGGATGTGATAGGCAGGAAAGTCTGGGACTGATTTCCAAATCTATGCTTGCTTTATAATTAATTGGTTCAGGTTTCTGTGCTTAATATTTAATATATTGACTCCTTCTAAATTTTTACGTTGTTTAGATGATTTTTTTCATGTATGAGGAATAATATTTAAGTCGTATATTTTTCTGGATTTATCATTACATGTGGTGTTATTTTTTTAATTAAAATTCTACCATGTTTTTCAAAACATTGGTTTTCTGCTGACCCAAATCACTGAATTTCTGAAAAGATTTGATATAGAAGAGCTTGGAAGCAGACAGACAAAATCAGGATGCACAAAGTTGAAGTGCTGATCTGTGTAAGAAAATGTTTTTAAAACTTCTCATTTGTGAATGAAATCATTAATGAAAACAAATCCTTTTCTGCAAATGACATAATTTTATTTTAAACTTATCATTGTGTAATATTCTGTTATCTAGCTAGCTAGCTATCTTCTTATCTATCCACATCACTATCAATTTGTTTTCTGGATACTTCAGACAATGCCACAGTTTTGATGTTATGAATCAAACTTTAATAAAACTGATTACATGCGTGTGTCTTTCTTCTATACTGATTAATACCACTTCAGGCACATTTATGAGTGATATAGTGAAGTCTATTTTTTCTTAGTAATCTCAAACTGGTTTCCATAAAAGGTGAATTAGTTTACATTCCTAACAGTGTATGAGAGTACTTTTAACCTGAATCTTCACAAAGTTTGCTGTTGTTGTTTTGTTGTTGCTGTTGTTTATAAACATTCCAGTGGTGTTAATATGGAATCCTAGTGTGGATTTTATTTGTATTTCCTTAGGGCTAAGAGTGTTGAATGTTTCTTCATGTATCTACTAGCCATTAGTATATCTTCTTCTAAGAACTTTCTGTTCAATTTGTGCTTCTATATATTTATTGGGGTATTTTTACTTTTGCTCTATAATTTTTTTAGCTCTTTGTTTATTTTAAATACTAATCCTTTTTCCATTGAGCAGCTAGTGAAAGATTCCTCTTATTCTGTGTTTTGTGCCTTGACTCTGGTAATTGCTTGTTTTGATGAAAATCAAAGTCTTAATTTCATGCAATGTAATTTATTAACCTTGAATCGTATTTGGTAGTTAGTGGAATTTTATTCAGAAAAGAATTACGTATGCGTGTTATCTTTCAGAACTTTCCTATGTTTTCTTGTAGTAGTTTCAGAGTATCAAGTCTTATATTAAGAACTTTAATCTTTTTTGGAGTGTACTAACATGCAGTGTGTTAAATAAAGGTCTGCTTTCAGTCATTTGAATGTCAGTAACTAGTCATTTCACACTCATTTTTAAATAAATTTTCTTTGCTCTAGTGTATGATTTTGGTTCCTACATCAACAATGATACCACTTTAAAGAAAGTAGATCAGGGCTGAGAATGTGGCTTAGCGGTAGAGTGCTTGCTTAGCATACATGAAGCCCTGGGTTTGATTCCTCAGCACCACATATACAGAAAAAGCTAGAAGTGGTGCTGTGGCTCAAGTGGTAGAGTGCTAACCTTGAGCAGAAAGAAGCCAGAGATGGTACTCAGGCCCTGAATTCAAGCCCCAGGACTGGCAAAAAAAAAACAAAAAGGCAACAGGAGGAGGAGGAGGAGGAGGCGGGAGGAAGAGGAGGAGAAGAAGAAGAGGGAGAGGGAGAGGAAAAAGAGGGAGAAGAAGAGGGAGAAGGAGAAGAAGAATGAAAAGAAGAAAAAAAGTAAATTGGACTGGAAGTAATTATGTTGAGAAATTCTACTGAGGCTCAATAAAGCAAATATTCATGGTTTTGCTCATTTGTGGAAGGTAACTCTGAAAGATGTAAGTACTCATTTATATAATACACATGCGTATATGTATAAAAACATATAAGAGATTAGAGAGAGAGAACCTGATTCTAATTATGAGACTGGGATACAGACAAGGAGAAGAAAATGAATGGTAGATGATGAATTGTATGTAGACATTTTGTTTATATGAAAGTGGCACAAGGACTCACACTGAAGGCTGCTAAACAATATGAGGAAGGAGACAGAGAAAGCAAGAATAAAAAGGGATGTTCTCATTAAGTATGTTATAAACATTTGCAAAACACCATGGTGAAACCCCTTGGTACAATTAATATACTCTAATAATATTGAATGACAAGAAAGTAAAAAAGTTCAATTTGAGGTACATGTACCAGGAGCAATGAGTGGATGAACAGAGAGCATGAACAAAGATCAATAATCAATATATGTTATGTGCATGCATGAAAAAAGAACAGTAAATTCTGTAGAAATTATTCTGAAAAATAAATATGTGGGGAAAATTAGGAAGAGAGTTGAAGGAGAGTGGGTTGGGTGGATTAATTGTATGAATGCATGAACACGCACCAATGAGGCCCCCTTGGTACAACCCATAAAATTTTAATAATAGTTATCAGCTCAAACATTTTCATCATCTGTGTTAAATCACAAAGGTATTTTTCAGTCACTTACTCCTTACTAGTAACAATTATCCAATCTTTACTCTTTTCTTCCCCTTAGTTTTAATTGAAATTTTATTTTTTGCTCTAAGATGCTGAGAGAAAATCTCTCAATGATAAGATGGGCAAAGTCAATTATTTTAGCAACATGGCTTTTCCTTTTTAAAAATATGGAATGCTTCACGAACTTTGCATGTCATCCTTGTACAAGAGCCATGCTAATCTCTGTATCGTTCCAATTTTAGTATAAATTCTGACGAAAGGAGTGCTAAATCTTTATTCTTATTGAATTGCTTTAAGAAATTCTTTACAGCATGTAAGAATAAGCCCTGGATAAAATAGTGTTAGGTAATAATGACCAGTTTGCCACCACTATTAAGTAGCTGTCTACCCTAGAAGAGTTCATTTAGTTGTAACAAGACAAATCAACAGTACTTTACTTAATCTTTTATTGCATACTAACGGGTTTGTGGACCTGGCCATGTGCAGACCTCCTCCATGTTCAGGATTCTTACTGATTTTTAAAGGCATTGAATCACAAGGTAAGAAGTGACATGAAAAACTGAACATGTCTGATTTTTCTGCTTTTGTCAGATACTTACTTTCTACTTGGGTTGCTCTTTTTTGTCAGGACAATTCCAAAGGAAACAAGCTATATTTGAAAGAAACACTCTGTGTGTGTGTGTGTGTGTGTGTGTGTGTGTGTGTGTGTGTGTGTGTGTGTGTGTGTTACCTTTCAAATGCCTGATATCCCAAAGGAAGTCATTTGTTCTGGGAGTAAAGTGAGGTCCCCAGATGTTCACCAAATCTTGAGTCATAAATCACATCTCACATGACATGTTCATCTCCTGGGAGGTAAATGATCAGGTCAGCTGAGAGAAATACAGAAAGCTCTGGATAAACGTCCACTCTCATAGCTGCAATCAGAAATTCTTCCACTTCAGAGTTCTTCACAGGTATTCACATGCCAACAAATTACCTGACTGTTTTAGTAAAAAAAAAATTTACAATTAACGTCTCGTTTTCAATTCCTTAAAATATTTACAAAAACAGCCCCTTCTGAACAGGGTATAAGACCCTGAGACAGAGTACAAGAAAAAGAAGTGAATAACTGGTCATTTACTACATGTGGAAGGAGGGTTGAAAGGCCAGTTACATGCTGTCTTCTAACAGAATAACTTCACATAAATATTCACAGAATAAGGGGCTGGGAATTTAGCTTAGTAGAAGAGCACTTACCAGGCAAGTGCAAGGCCCTGAATTCAGTCCTCATCACTGGGGACAAAAAAAAAAAACCACACCAACCAACCAAATAAATAAAAAGTATGCATTTAAAAAAATCCATAGAATGAATTTCATTCACTAATGAGAGAGATGGAGGTTGATTGTATGATTGTATGCAAGCATAAAAGTGTCTCAGTGAACCCTTTCCTTGTACAACCCATGTACACTAATAGAATATTAATAATAAAAATAATCTCACATCTTTTTATCTTCTGTATTAGTTTATTGCGAAGCTTATAAAATTCTATCACCAGTAAAGTATTTATTTGTGAGATATCTGTAAAGTCACCATGCAGAATAACCTTGGTGAAATCCTTTATAAGATTCCTATTACCAAAACTCTTGACTGGTTTATAATTGTAGATAGATAGACAGATAGATAGATAGATCATATATATATATGATGTCAATTATAAACATGTATATCTAATATCATCAGATATTATCATACATGCACACACATACATAGACACACAAACACACAGCTTAATATGGAAGCTAACATCCCCATCATCTTCTGGATGCACAATTTCTCTGATCTTTCCAAGCTAAGTATAGCTATGTACACAATGGGTATCATTTCCATAATTAAAGTATGCTATATCACAACAATAAAGACATTATGTAAAATTACAAGGCAGTTGAGTTTCATTTAATCCAGGGAAGTTGATCCTAGGTGAAGGATACTTTCTGTTCCATTTGTTTCTTTCTTCAGTTACTTGTAGTGACATCCAAGATAAGTAGGTCAAATGAAACCTTTTTGTTTAGGTTCTTGTGGGTAATAGACTGACCCCAGACTTTATCTCAGCTCAGTGAAATAAAAGCAGATAATTCATAATTGGATGAATTTAAGAGTTCTGGAATGGGGCTAAAGCTGCTACCACAGGTTTAATTTACCCTCCTATCCTACCACTTGAATTCCTATGGAGAGAGGCCTTAATTACATGATGTTAGAGACAAATCCAGTGGAATTAGTCTCAAGTTTTTTTGATAAGACAAATCAAAATTGCCAAAGAGTGAAATCTGTATGAGAAAATTTGTCTTAGATTCTAAATGAGTGAGTATAACAGGGAAAGGGAATCTGCCCGGGGTCTCTAGCATGCCTGCCCATTCTACTGTGCATCACAGTGCAAGGCCCCAAGCACCTGAAGGTGTCATTGTTAAAAGGAGTACTATTTACATAATTTACCTGTATTTGAGTGGCCTCTTGGTTGTTGTTATCTACTATAATTTTTAATAGAAAAACATTAGGGATACAGTATTTATAAATTAAACATTCTTCAAAACTTCTCTCTACCTGCCATCAATACAGGTTGTAAGGTCTCAGATTCCTAAGGTGTCCAGATGAAAACAGTTTTAAAAGGAAGCTTCAAATTCCTACCATTGGAAGGATATAAAAATCTTTATTATTAAAGCCCGTTAAATAAGTTCATTGAGCTTTCTAATAACACACACATGCACACACACATGCATGTATCATGTGAAAGTATAGGAGTAAGAGTTGAATGTTTTATTTTTTAATAATATGTTTTCTAGTATATTATAACTAACATACTTTTTATTATTAAATATTTAAATGAATGCAGAATCATTGCACTGTGTATATTTTACAGTAACAAAATATATTAAATGATTGTTGGTGAATTGATTATGGTGCTCAGGTTTAGATGTTCACATATCTGCTTCAAAATATTATGTTTACCTGCTCCAGAAAATTGAATAAAATATCTCTACAGTTTTATATGACTCAGAGAATCGATTCGGCTTTATTCCTATTCAATTGCTTCTTCTAGTCGTAAAGAATAAAATTATAAAAACAAAACAGAAGCAGTTATTTTCTCCTCATTTCTACTTGGTAAATCGGTGTAGTTCTGGGAATAATATAATTTCATCCACATTTGTCTCTTTGCTTTGGCTGGTGTCCTCTTTCTATTGTTGAATGGGAATTCATTCTTTCTTTGAGGGCCTATTCACATCTCTAATGCCAAAGTGTGAATGTTTTATAATAAGCAAGAGCAGGGGGGGTTATTCTGCAGCTGTTTTCAGTTATTCAAAAGCAGTGTGAATGTAAGAGCAAATACTAACCTCGGACAATGCTTTTCTATCCTACCATCCCCTAACTCATTTTACCAATGAATCACTGTGCAGATTCGGTGACTGTAAACAATCTGTTCTTGTTACAATTGTGAATATTCTTTCTCCCAACAAAAATGATGTGTCTATTCCATCTACATACTGGATATGTTATTCATTCTGGTTATTTTTCCTTATGTGTATTTTACAGACACTGTTGCTTACTTAATACAAGAAAACGAATAGATATTTGAATTGTAGATGCTTGCTTGGTATTGAATCATGGACTATAAACAAAATCAATATGTCAATAAAAACAAGCATCTAGCCATAGACACTATTAGGGTATACACAAATGTTTATTAGCTGCCAAATAATTACCAGAGACATGGGAAATATTGTAATAATTTTAAGATAGTTTGTTTGATCACTGATATCTGTGATCACTGTTGATTTTCTCAAAAAAAATACACTGTGTATTTTCTCAAAGAAAAGACCTCCAAAATGTCATTTGTTTTAATTGCACTAAAGAAAAAGTAAGGGAAGAATGAATCTAAAACAAACTATGAACCTTGTGAATAAATGTTTTGATTTTAGTAGAGAAATCATCTTTATTTGGTAGTTTTGCCAGACCTTGAAAACATGGTACATGGTGAATCATTTTTTTAGTTTTACACAGACATGTAGATTTATCATGATTGTTGCATTTGTTCCTGAAGTTTAAGAGACATCATTCAAACACTGAGCCAGTATCTAAGGGTCTCTTGAATTTCTGTCTTGTGAGTAAAGTGGCTTGTCCTTCAATAACTCATTGGTAAGTAGAGATTGTACCTCCCGGCACAGCCAATGAAGAGTATTTTACTGCACAAAGGATTAAATATAATGCTTCCTCCCAAATAAAAGGGCAAGCTAACTTATTGTTTATTAGAAAAGATTTGAGTTCCTTAAGAAATGTATCCAATGTCTAATGTATGAAACTGTAACCTCTCTGTAATTCAGTTTGATCATAAAAAAATATATATTTAAAAAAAAAGAGTAGCTTTTCTGGGGGCTGGGAATGTGGCTTAGTGGTAAAGTGCTTGCCTCACCTGCATGAAGCCCTACATTCGATTCCTCAGCACCACATATACAGAAAAGGCCAGAAGTGGCTCTGGCTCAAGTGGTAGAGTGCTAACCTTGAGCAAAAAGAAGCCAGGGACAGTGCTCAATCCCTGAGTTCAAGCGAGTAGCTTTCCTGTCTTATAAAGGAGAATATCAACATATGATCCTTTCTGTGTTTTGTTGCAATTCATATTATTATTATTATTATTATTATTATTATTATTATTTTGATCATGGGGCTTGAACTCAGTGCCTCGGTGCTGTCCCTGAGCTTTTTCACTCAAGGCTAGCCTTTTACTACTTTGAGATCACATTTTCTTTCTGGATTTCTGGTGGTTAATTGGAGATAAGAGTCTCATGAACTTTTGCCCAGGCTGGTTTCAAATATTAATCCTCAGATCTCAGCTTCCTGAGTAGTCAGGATTACAGGCAACAGCCACAAGCACCTGACTTGCACTTTTTTGAGTGTCATAAAATGGACCTCATTTTTTTTGCCAGCCCTGGCTTGAACTCATGGCCTGAGCACTGTCCTTGGTTTCCTTTTGCTCAAGGCTAGCACTCTATCACTTGAGCCACAATGCCACTTCCGGCCTTTTCTGTTTATGTGGTGCTGAGTATTCGAACCCAGGCTTCATGGATGCTAGGCAAGCACCCTACTGTTTAGCCACATTCCCAACCCCTGTACCTCATTTTTGTCCAGGCATCTTCTATTTTCTACCAACATCCATGAAAAGGTGGTGGGCTGATTTTAGTAGCTCGAAAATAGGGAAAAGTCCCTCACAGGTCCCTCACAGTTATTGATAGTGTACAGAAGTAGAAAAAACTCAGATATAGGGAAATATTATTATTGTTCTTTGTAGGATGGACCAGAAATATCTAGGTGAGTCATAAATTTTCCTAAAAATGATTCACATTCACAAGATCAGGACTGTTCAAGTGTCAATACTATACCAACCTCCCTATAGGTTCAAGGCAATGTATATGAAATTTGAATGACTTTTTTTCTCATAAATACAAAACACAATCTTAAATTCTGTATGGTGTTGTCCAAGCAGTATGTGTAGCAATAACAGAATTGAAGGAAAACATGCACGGGTCAGTACAGATGACTTTAATTTTTTTCACCCTGACTGGGAATGCACAATGATACAGCCACTATGCAAATGGAATAATGGTTCTCCATAAGCTATAAAAATGAATTGCAGCATGATCCAGAAATTCTGTTTCTGAATATATCCTCCCAAAGGACTAAAAACACTCTTTTGAGTTATTTGTTGACATGTTCATAAATGCATGATTCACAAGAGCAAGCTAGGCATCCAACAAGGGATAAAAGGATAACCTAGACATGGTGTTTACATTAAATGAATGTTATTCACTCTTTGAAATGAAGGTATTACTAACTTATGCTATTACACTGGTAAACTTTGAAACCATTACGCCAAGTGAATGAAGCAAGCTGGTCACTGAAAGACAATTATGATTATAATTGATGAATATGTAGAATAGTCAAAAAATCACAGAAAAACATTGTGCCTTTTCAGGGCTAAAGTATGGAGGGTACAGAGGTATTGCTTAATGGTTCTAGAGTTTCAGATATATATATATATATATAAATTATATTATACTATAATATACTACATGTTATACAATTTATAATAGAACATATGATATAAATATATAATAATATATTAATATTGATATATTAAATATACATATAGATAGAGAGACAGAGGGACGGAATGGTTCCTTGCTGTTATGTAAGGAACCAATACATAAAGTACTGCTAAAATGTACATTTTTAGAATGGTCAAGGTAGAAACTTATAGTTTTATTTTGTATGCTTTTGCTCAGGGTAAAATTTTGACTTTCTCTATTCTTAATTGGAATGCAGTGCTATTCCAGTTACTGAATCACAGGATTCCTTACAGCAACAAATTATAATAGACCCAATCACCCCCTTTAAAAATGCAAATTATAATTTATAAATGTTATGTATATTGACTACACCTAGATAATACATTTCTCTGAGATGTTGTCTTTGAAAATATGTATATATATATGTATGTTTATAAAATGCATGTATATATTTATGTGTATCTTTGTGCACATTGGATTATATGTGATACAATTAAATTCATAATGTAAAGTTATATACATGATTAATAATCATCCTTTATATGATAGATAAATATTTAATATATGTTGATAGCTTCAGTACTTGGACCTGAGCACACAGTAATATTTAGAAATGAACCCAGAGCCCTGCAGTACTAGGAAAGCATTGCATTACTCTGAGCCAGGCCCCCAGCCCTTTTGTTCATATTTTGTTTTAAAGGCAGGGTATTACTGTCATTCCCCAGGCTGACTCTATAAACACTTGATCCCTTGGCCCGTTCCTTTTGAGTATCTGGGATCCAGGAATGTGCTACTATGATTAGCAGTTCTCTTCAAAAGCGTAATTTTTATTTAAAGTACAATAGTGATGTAATTTGTACATATTCAAACACAGTTGATTTTATGAATCATTTATATCTGGCTTTAAACCAGAAAGAACTGAATATTTCAGATATCAAGAGGTTTGTATTTCAGAGGCAACATAATGGTAAACATTGCTCTTCTTTGAAACACTATATATGATTCGACCCTAACAATTCCTCACGGATCAGTCTGAGAAGGCTGCCAAATCTCATTGACTTTGCTCCAAAATTATTGCTTGAAAACCCAGAAGACATGGGTTACTCTAGGTAGATATCCAAAGGAAATAATAACACTAGGCCTTTCAGCATCCCAAATCCATTCATATTCACAAGCTTCCAAATGTCACTAAAACCATCATTTTTAAACAAAGTATTGTAGTTTCTCTGAGTTAAAATTATTCTAGAATTTCCATTTCAGATTCTTAATGGTTCTTTCTTTAAAAGAAAAAAATAGCCCTCAGAAGCTCTTCCAAGATGATCTCTCCCATTTCTTTACTTCTTTCTAGGTAAATTGATCGTGGTGTTCTGAAGATTGGCTCTGTGCCCAGTTTCCACATCCTGCCAAAGACTTCTGTGCACCAAGTTAATTAAAATTGACTGCTTGTTTTAGGCAGAAGGAACAGGCAGAATGCCGGATGGTTCTAAAGAGTGATTGAACAATTTAAGCAAACAGAATAACCTGCCTTCCAGCTAAAGAATAAAAATACTTTATTACATTGCCTTTGCTCAAATAAAAAGCCTCTAAAAATGTTATTTTTAATTGAAAAAATGTGAATTATACACCTGAATCAAATTGGAAATGCAACATTAGTCATAGAAAAGTAATAAAATATGCCAACTATTGCTTTCTGTAAAATCTATAAATTGGACTTTTTGATGAGCAATTGTTTTAAGAAAACATTTGCTTGGTGAGAAGGAATGTTAAATTTCTTTGAGTACTACCTCTACTAAAGTTTATTTTCCATTTTTTTGTGTGTGCGCATTTCCAATCCTAATCTAATTCTAAAAGAGAAAACAATAATTGGAAGCTTAGAAAAATTGACTGACTGATATTTAAGTATAAAATTAGTTTTTAAATATACTGTCTAAATCCCTCTCGATTCTGTTGTTCTAAACAAAATCACCAGTTTATAGAATTAATATATATTTTTAACATAACTAAATGTGATGACACTGAACCACAAAAGCAAAATTGGGTCAGCTTTTTCTTAGAAATGGAAGGCTACCTACAAGAGACACTAGGCCTTACGTGTTGTCAGTGGCTACCATTGTTAAATAATCACCATAACATAAGACATATTATGTTTATTTTATAGATGAGGAAACCAATACACAGAGATGGGAAAAAATTTCTTCAGAAACTGCTTTCTCAAATGGCAACTCCATTGGACAAGTACTTGATAATCATACAAAAAAGTTAGAGACTTTAAGATTAGTTATTTGTATTATTTTAAAAAGCCATGTATTTCATTATTGTATTCAAGTTTGGAGGAGTCCCTGGAGTCTGAACAATTTATTGTGTTCAAATCCTTTACTATTAATAATGTAGAATGAATTTGTACTTGGACACTGTATTGATTCAATGACTTTGGTTGAGAATACATGTATTAACTGGGCACAGCGGTGCTTGACTATAATCCTAGCCACTCAAAGGCAGAGGATGGAGGATAGTGATTAGTTTCTAGACCTAGTAAAACCAATGAGCCTTTTCTCTGAAGTGAATTAAAAACAAAAGTACATAGACTGTGGTTTTACAGGGACAACCCTAGCCAGTGAAAGCCCCTGGGTCCAGTACCTCCTAAACAATGTGCTAATGCTAATTTAACATTTTCTTACAGAAATCTTTCCTTCAGCATATGTCCTTTATGTGTGTGTAAGTCAAACTTGTCTGGATTTCATGATAAATGTCATTTGTCAGTATGGGACACAAATGGGTGGACTCAAAATAACATAGTGCCCCCAAACTGTGATAGCATAAATTTTTCTTACCAATGTAAACGAGCTTCAAGTTGATAAGGCTCAATAATTACTAGAGAAATTTCTGAGGATTTCTTTGAAGATCACCTGTGTATCTCAACTTAGTGAGGCATGAGTAAATGTGCTATGTTTATATTATTCTTTTTTCTTGTGCAACCAAATTGGAGACATGTTGGGGAGGAAGGTTGACAACCTCATTATATATATATATATATATATATATATATATATATATATATAATTTTTTTTCTTTTGGACCTCTAAACTGGACTTGAGGTCTTCAACCCTTTTCACTTTGATTTACCATTACATCACTGTAATTGCACTATGTGATATCAACTGCTTCCTGTTGCCAGTTTCTATATTCTCATATCATACATATTTTCAGTACTTTCTGAGCAAATTTATGAGGTAAAGTATGCATAGTGTCCTTGTAACGATAGTTCACAAGGCAAAATCATAAAAAATACTGGTCATCAAATTAAATTTCAGTTAGCTTATGGAAGAAAGAGTACTTAATAAAGTCAAAGGAAGTAGAATGGTGGAATTCAGAAAGGGAAAGTTAGGCGCAACTTCTATTGAGTTTAGGTTTATATTGGATAGTTACACAAGAAATTTTTAAAATGAAGTCATGAACTAGATTTCATAAGTGAGGTCCATTTGTGTTTGTTTTAATTGTCAAAATGATGTACAGAGAGGTTACAGTTTCATACATTAGGCATTGGATACATTTGTGTTTTTTTTATGGAGGGATTTTTTTTGGTATACTATTTAATTGGTTCCATTGTACAGAGTGCTGAGCGGAAAGCATTTGTGATATAGTTATAGTTTCGTGTTTATAATGATGTTTCAATGTATAATGGCCTACTCACACCACTTGGGATTGGTGTCTAAAATTCAAAGTCCAAACTATAGTAAGATTCCCAATAAGCAAACATTATTGTATCATAATTTTTAAATAGATCCTTACATTTTCCTTTTTTTATTTTTATTTTTATTTTTTTATAGTTTATTTTTTTTCTTTTTAAGTTTTTATTATAAAACTGATGTACATAGAGGTTACAGTTTCATACGTTAGGTATTGGATACATTTCTTGTACTCTTTGTTACCTTGTCCCTCATACCCCCCCTCCCTCCCCCCCTTTCTCTCCCCCCCCCCGTGTTCAGTTCACTTAAACCAAACAGTTTTGCATGTATTGCTTTTGTAGTTGTTACTCTTTTTTTTACCCTGTGTCTCTCAAATTTGAATTTCCTACTTCCAATACCCATAAACACTGTTTCCAATATACTCAGATAAGATTACAGCGATAGTGTAAGTACAACCACAGGAAGGTGATACAAGAACATCATCAATAATAAAAGCTACAGATAAACATAAGACGTTGAAAGTAGTTACAACTGTGATATAACAATTGTTTCCACAACATGGAGTTCATTTCTCTTAGCATCATCTTATGTGTTCATAAGGGTATAGCTATTGGGCCTTTTGATGCTCTGTTATGAATTGCCTAAACCTGTACTAATTATTCCCAATAAGGGAGACCATAGAGTCCATGTTTCTTTGGGTCTGGCTCACTTCACTTAGTATAATTTTTTCCAAGTCCTTCCATTTCCTTACAAATGGGGCAATGTTATTCTTTCTGATAGAGGCATAAAATTCCATTGTGTATATGTACCACATTTTCCTGATCCATTCGTCTACTGAGGGGAATCTGGGTTGGTTCCAGATTCTCGCTATGACAAATTGTGCTGCAATGAAAATCGTTGTGCTGGTGGCATTACTGTGATTTTGTTTGTGGTCTTTTGGATAGATACCCAAAAGTGGGGCTGCTTGGTATTGGCACCGGAACAGGCCTGAAGACCAATGGAACAGAATTGAAGACCCAGAAATGAACCCACAGAACTACGCCTACTTAATCTTTGATAAAGGAGCTAAAACAATAGTATGGAAGAAAGATAGCCTCTTTAACAAGTGGTGCTGGCAAAACTGGCTCAACACATGCAACAAACTAAAACTAGATCCTTATATATCACCCTGCACCAAACTCAATTCCAAATGGATTAAAGACCTTGAAATCAAAACAGTCACCCTGAAAACACTAAAGAAGGAGTCGGAGAAACACTTGGGCTCCTTGGTGCAGGACGGAACTTCCTTAACAAAGACCCTGAAAGGCTACAAATCAAAGAAAGGTTGGACAAATGGGACTGCATCAAACTGCAGAGCTTCTGCATGGCAAAGGACATAGCTCGCAAGATAAACAGAAAGCCCACAGACTGGGAGAAGATCTTTACCGGACATTCAACAGACAAAGGCCTCATCTCTAAAATATATGCAGAACTAAAAAAACTACCTTCTTCCAAAACAAAACCGCAAAGAACCAATAGCCCCCTCATCAAGTGGGCTAAAGACCTACAAAGAGACTTCTCTGATGATGAAATGAGAATGGCCAAGAGACATATGAAAAAATGCTCTACATCACTGGCCATAAAGGAAATGCAAATCAAAACAACACTGAGATTCCATCTCACCCCAGCAAGAATATCATATATCAAGAAAACTAATAATAGCAATTGTTGGAGGGGATGTGGCCAAAAGGGAACCCTACTTCATTGTTGGTAGGAATGTAAACTGGTTCAGCCACTCTGGCAAGCAGTATGGAGATTCCTCAGAAGGCTAAATATATTTGTGTTTTTAATGTCATGTTTTCTCTTTTTTATACATGTTTAAAATTATCTTTAAATATTTGTAAAGGTGTTTTTAATTTAATATGTAAGTTTATATACTCAGTTTCGGAGTGCAATGCATCTTGAACAATGTTACCCCTTCTACCTTTTTCTCTCCTGGTGTCTGTTTTTAAGCTTTACAGATATATACTGATGACATAAAATATAAAACTAGCCAGGTGCCAGTTATTCAGTATGCTGAGACCTGAGGATTGTGGTTTGAAAATAGCCTAGGCAGGAAAGACCGTGAAGCTCTTACCTCCAAGAAGCTACTCAGAATAAGCCAGAAGTAGTGCTGTGGCTCACGTGGTAGAGTGCTAGCTTTGAGCACAAAGAGGATCAGGGGCAGTACCCAGGTCCCGAACCCAAACCCAGGACAGGCAAAATAAAATTACTACTACTACTACTACTACTACTACTACTACTACTATAACATTTTATTTCTTGAGTCTATTGGTGAAATTCTCCATGTGGGTTTTTAGGTCCTTTGAGTTGAATTTACATTAGTGATAATTCTGAATTCATATGGAAGTAGTAGAGAGATGATAAGGAACTAGAATTAATACTAGCAAAGAAGTAGTAATTGCCCCTGTTCATCAGAGAAAAAAATATGCCTAGTTATTTTAATATTTGAGGAGAGACCATTGTTTCTTCTTGGTCCTATTGGGATAATGGAGTGAACTTGACAATTTTTAAATTGTGAAGTTTATTTATATTCACTGGTTATCATTTGAATATCTGCAATAACTAGTGTATTTTTCCTAGTTATTCAGTGTACATTTACAAAGATTTGAACTCTGGGCCTCCCACTTGCTAGGTTGATCGTCTTCCACTTGGCTTTTTGCTGGTTACTTTGGAGATGGAATCTCTCATGGGCTTTGAACTATTATCCTCCAGATCTTATATTCTAGAGTAGTTAGGATTACAGACATGAGACACCAGTGTCTAGCACATAGTTTATTTATCATTTCAGATTTAATGTTTTATTTTACAGTACAGGTGATATTTGAGTTGGATTTAATTCCTAAATAACAAGAAAGAGAAAATTGTTTGAACAAATACAGAGGATTTACATTATTTGGAAATAAACCACTAGCAGTACTCTGTGGGAACAGCCTACTTTTTGTAGTAAGAAGACTAAAAATATAAATATTTGGGCCTCAGCTAGTGAAGAATCATAAAAATCATTAAGGGTAAAAGTCACAGTATTAGAACGGCAATAGATCTATATTGTGGGGTGTTTTTCCTGTGTGGAGGAAGGATTGGGAAGGAAAACTGAAAATCAGAGAAATCAGTGAAGAATTAAAGATGGTGGCAAATTATAATGTATTGCAATTGGAGAAATAAATGAGTGAAAGCACATTCAGCAAATTGTGTCTTTTACTGATTGACTTCCAAGAATTGCTAATTAATTAAAAAGAGTGAAAAGGGGAAATAAAAGAGACAGAGAAATGTCTAATGTGTGGTCTTTTGGAATATATACTGACATTGCTAATGAAAATTATGATTAATATAATGTTCTCACTGGCATCCTCTAGCCATTTCACTGGATACCTTCAGGTCATGCACCCACCACAATAGAAGAAAAAATTCCCAGCACTCATCACTGACAATGGCTCCTGCATAGGCAAACTGATTTTGCTTGGAAAATACACCATACATTTCTGGGCATTTCCTGGCACCAGGAAATAATCAGTATAGGGCAAAGTTTCTCCTGTATGAAGAACAAGACACAGAGCAAGTGCAGAATCCAGTTCCCAGCATCAACCCTGACATGAGCTCCAGCTGGAGACAAGGTGTGGACAATCTGGAAGCACAATGTCTACATAATTAGTTATGTGTGGCCTCCAATGTTCACTGCACACAGCTAGAGATATAATCCCAATGAGGGAGGGAGCAGACGATGCAAACCCAGAAGATGCAACCGACTTTGCCTATGAGGTATTGGTCTGACTGGTGGATTTTGAAACTTTCTAATTAGTTCCTAACATTTAAAAGTTTTATAAGATTTCATAGAGGATATGGTTCTTCAGCTTCTCTGATAAAAATTAGATTATCACAACATTTCTCAGATCTGTTCAATCTGCTAAAAAATAGCATTAATTACTCCATACTATGCTACATTATCTTAGTAATTCTAGACAATATAGTTGTTTAGTTATGTCTTATTTTCTTACTCTTAAGGCACAAGAATTTTGTGAATGTATTTTGTCTCAGGACCAAAGATTAATTGAAATATGTATCATCTCATCCATCTTTTATTTGAAATATGTATCTGCTCATCCATCTTTTATTAAGGATGTGAAGGTAAAGCTTGTGCTAGTGAATTATGTCTATCATCCTAGCTATGCAGCAGGCTGAAATCCGAGGCTCTTGGTTCAAAGCCAGACCAGGAAGAAAAGTCCACAAGACTATCTGCAAGTAATCAGCAATTTTTTTAAATATGACTAAACTACAATTATGACTTAAGTGTAAGGAACTAGCAGTGAGAAAAAAACAAACTGACTTATATTGAAAATAGAAAATGCAAGCAAAGCCTCAATTAACTTACAATGTATGTCAAATGTTCAGAAAGTGTATTTAAGGTTACTACTACAAGCCAAATTTTGTCCATATTGTTGATGCTAAAGTAAAAATAATCTAAACAAACTTGATATAGCACTCGTTTTTCAGTAATAGACTATTGAAATTGAATTGCACGCACATAAAAAATAACAAGTCACAATTGAAGTCATTATAATGATTTCCAGCATATACATTGAATCTTTAATTTAAGAAAAATATCAAACACTTCCCAGTACTAAAAAAGACAAAAAGAATCAACTGTTCTTTTTTTAGAATATATCATAATTTAATAATTTTGTCAAGACTTTATGGTATAAAAATACTCTCGCCTTTTAATAGTTTTTAAGAGCACAGATCACATCATGTATATTTTATCTTACCATTTTTCTTCATTGAATGAATCCATATATTAGAAAGATGATTGCATAGCAATGTATAGTGGAGCTCTGTTCATGCTGGTTAAACTGTGGAAAAACATAGATATGTAATAATTGATGAGTGGTTGAAGAAAACATGAAATATACATATTATACAATATTACTCATCTAGAAATGAAATAGATTATTTCATTTGCGGGAATGGATAGAACAGGAGGTAATCATGCTGATGTTTATATAAGCAAGTCTCAAAGCACACACGTATACATTGACCTACTGACATACAAATGCATGTGTATGTGTGTGAACATATTACATATACACATATACATTTTTATAGCTTTGATTTAGGATCCACTTTATATTTTTGTCTTTTTATTAGCCTATGCTCTCAAAATAGATGTCACAAGTAATTATGAACGGACATTTAAACTAAATTATGTAATCAGTCCAGGTAAGCTAGGTTCTTGTTCAGTCTTTGAAAATATCTTTCCAGCTTTCCACAGCAGCCTCCCCTTTCATAATGCCATCCACATACTAAGCATACCAGTGGTGAGCATTTCCACTGTGGTTCCCAGGAATCAGTGGTACAAATTATTGACTTTAAAATTGGTACTACAGAATACATGAAAAGCAGTGTAGGCATGGGCAGAAGTGATTTTTTCCCTAAAATTGTCATAATGTAATTACATTGCACAAAGTAAACACTTACTTAAAGTTCATAGAAGCAGTACTTTCTTTCTCACCTCAATTCATTATTTGTTTTCAATAACCTATTCCAACTTCTGAGGTTCTCTTTGTTTGGATTTGCAATTATCTTTGTGCTCCCCCCTTTTATTGTGAAATATATATATATATATGGATAAGCATATTTGAGTCAAAATTCCTGACTTATCATCTGTTAGTCATGGTAATTCTGAGCAAAGAATTTTAATTTCTGAGAGTTGTTCTTATCATAAAAAGTTAATACTGCTTATCTCAAAAAAAGTTGTTTAAAAAAAGGCACCAGCTTTTAAAACCTTAACATTTTAGTAGTGTTCCATATTTCTTGTATTTATTTTATTATTGTTGTTTTAAAAATTATCTTTAAATGATTGTACAAAGGAGTTGCCACTTAACAAAGCAGCTTATGGAGACAAAACTTCTTGCTCCTGAGGCTAGGAATATGGCCTAGTGGTAAAGTGCTCGCCTCATATACATGAAGCCCTAAGTTCAATTCCTCAGCACCACAAATATAGAAAAAGCTGGAAGTGGTGCTGTGGCTCAAGTGGTAGAGTTCTAGCCTTGAGCAAAAAGAAGACAGGGACAGTGCTCAGGCCCTGAGTTCAAGCCCCAGGACTGGCAAAACAAAACTAACTTTCTGCTCCTTGTCTCCATTCAACATTCTCTACAGTTGCTCTCCTCCTACCTGTTCCCTTGGTTTTCTTAATTTTGTATTATATACCTTGCATTCTTGAGTGCATTCTTCCCTTTCATGCATTCATCTATCCCTCTCCCTTGCCCCCTATCATTGCAAATATCCATTTCCTGCTGCTTGCTTTGTTGGGCTTTTACTTTGCCTTTTAAGGAAATACACTATTTGAGTTTTCCCTTGAATCTACTATGTGTTAGTTAATACAATTGTAACCACTTACATTTATTATTTTTAGGAATTATTTTTACTAATTACAGTCTGTACTATCAGCCATGTTGATTTTCACATTATAAGATGTGAAGTAGCTTTACTTAGGACTAGATTAATATTGGATACCAAAATTCCCTAAACTCTTGGGTTATTCTAACCATATTTCTTTGCATTTTATTTGACAGGCTAAAGTTCTGCTCAAGGTCTTGACTACAAAATAAAGATTATACTGCCTTCTCAAAACAAGATTATATGAATCATTTATAAATACACTTATTATTTATAAATATAAGATCCCTCATAGCCAGGGATAATTATCACACAGAGTTTAAAATTATAATCTGGAAAAGTTTGTCTCATTTTCAAATAGAAGCATTAGAGGGTTACTAAGTATGACAGTGCCATATACTTAATCAATACTATTATTCTTTAATGACTGTGAGTATTTTAGGATTTAAACAGGTAAATGACTAACACATTTAGGTGAAACTACTAAGCACAGAACCTCCCTTGAGATTCTGAAAATGTAATGTCTGCATGAAACATATTTTTCTTTAAATTAGGAATCATGGACTCTCATTTTTGTATTTGTGGACATGTTTGCTGGGATGAGCGAGTATTTTAAGCCCTTGATATCTTTTCATTTTGATCAACAGAGGCTACAAAAAAAGTGGCAAAAATTCATTTAACATTGATATCAATTAGTAGGAAAGGGGGAGGGGGGAGGAAACCATATGAGTTCTTGAGTGTCTAAAGAAGTTCATTTCAGAAGCATCCATTTACAGTCCCCAAAGTCACACTGATGCCATTAGAGGCCAAAAGTAAGTAAATGATCAAGCTCACCCGACATGCTTAGAGAGGCCACAAATCAGGAGGAGTTTGAAAGAGAGGACATTATTAAGGTTAACTGTTGTAAGATAAGGAGGTGAGAAACCTTGACAGAGCAACAAGATAGTTATCACTGCTTTAAGGTAAAAATCATTACTTTAGATGGGGAATTTAATTTGTTCCTAAGTAAAAGCACATTGATTTTTGTTTTCATTTGGAGGTTTTATTTTCCTATTGAAATCCAAAGCTGAGGATGGAGGGTGGTGTGGGAAGGATAATGATAAACAGACCTTAAGAAAAAGATGGTTAGGAGAATTTTATAAGTAGGTATTTGTTATTGTGAGCATTAAGAACTAAAAACACGTGCTCGCTTCGGCAGCACATATACTAAAATTGGAACGATACAGAGAAGATTAGCATGGCCCCTGCGCAAGGATGACGCGTTCCATATTTTGCTCCGTCCCGCCACGTTTAATAAAGGAAATGGGGGTGTGTGAAAGCGAGGTGCCCGCCGGGTCCGGAGCTTCCGGTTTCCGGCCGGCTTCTACCCCGCGGATCTTCGTGGGGTGGCCCTACTGCACCCGAGTCCCCGCTGCATGAAAAAAAAAAAAAAAAAAAAAAAAAAAGAACTAAAAACACGAATCTGCTAACAGTCTGCAACCACCTTTGACTTGGTTTCCATTATCATTATGTTCATGACATTAGAACACTTCATGAAATGCAGAGAATTAATAGAAGGAGAAACCCAGGGCCTTGCTAATGCTTGCATTCAAGTTTTTACCTGAACATTTATGGATGGAAATAATCCTTTAAAGGACATACTCGAGACGAGCTGCTTCAGAATTCTGATACCAACATCTTTAGATCTTTTAAAACATCTATCTCTAAAAGAAATCAGGTAATTCTGAAGATGGGAAGAAGTTCCAATAGTTCTGATTAACTGAGAACTGTTCTTTCTTGCCTTTCCTTGCATCAGTTCTTCAAAGCACAATGTAACTACTTGGACAGAAAAACTAAATTGACAGGAAATATATATATATATATATGGATATGGATATATATATGAATATATATTGGTTTTCTGTCTCTCACACACATATACTAGACATACATATATTTATATAAAGTGAATAATAATGTCATTCTAATCCATAGTATAAGTAGTTCATTTTTCCTCCCTAGCTGTAAAATGAATATTGTAACTCTCAGAAAGTTCAACTAAAAGCTTTCCCCCCTATATTCTACAATAAATATATTATCCATTATAAAATAGCTTGGGACTAGTTATTGAATTAGATATTGAAAGTGTACACGTAAATTTTGCTCTTAAGAAGCTTAGTTTTCCCTCTTTCTAATATCAGTATATACAGTATCCAGGGTACTCAGATGAGATACAGTGATAGCACCGGACAACCACAGGAAGAGAATATCAAAATCGAGAGATAAAGGATAAAAAGACAAATGACTCCAAAAGCAATACTTACAAAATCATTTGGTGTAAACCAACTGAATATCTCATGGCGGGGAGAGGGAAAGGAGGAGGGGGGAGGGGGGAAAATGAGGGAGGAGGTAACTGTACAAGAAATGTACACACTGCTTTCCTATGAAACTGTAACTCCTCTGTACATCACTTTGACAATAAGTAATTTTTTAAGAAAAGAAAAATGAAAATAAAAAAGAACTAAATAAAAAAGGATGCTTAGTTTTCAAACGCATTAAAATCATAAATGCCCTATTATAAGACCTGTGATTTAATAGAGATAGAGTCTGGAATTATTCTTTAAAATGTTTTTTTCAAATAGGTGAATTATTTCTCTTCATTTATCCAAATACATACTTAAACCAAGCTCAGTGGAACTCAGGGGCATATGAAACCTGCATGTTGTAGAATGAATGAATTGTTGATGTTTCAGCCCCATCCCCAAATAGTTGTGGTTGTTGTGTGTGTTCATTGATAACTTTGTTTCAGATCCATTTCAAAAGGTAACACAACACACTCAAATCTTTTTTTTTTTTTTTTTTTTGGCCAGTCCTGGGGCTTGGACTCAGGGCCTGAGCGCTGTCCCTGGCTTCCTTTTGCTCAAGGCTAGCACTCTGCCACTTGAGCCACAGCGCTCCTTCTGGACATTTTCTGTATATTTGGTGCTGGGGAATCGAACCCAGGGCCTCATGTATATGAGGCAGGCACTCTTGCCACTAGGCCATACCCCCAGCCCTCAAATCTTAACCATCACCAGAGAAATCCTGATCTCTTCTCTGAAATATTATATAGTACCTTCCTTTACTATCCCAAACAACAAGGCTTATGCCCTCATTAACATGTTGAACTCTGTTAAAGTTCTACTCTGGCAAGGGCTGCTTTTGAATCTCAAAGGATATTTTATAGTTTACTTTGCCTACATTTAAGTCCTACAGCACTTTTGGAATACTGGGATTCAGGTTTTGGTAAACAATTTGCCAGTTTACTTCAATTTATGTTATGTCCTTTTAAGCTGTACTTTCCTCTTTGAAAGATATTAAATCACTACCATATATGTATTCCTTTCACCCTTGTTTTTGCTTTATTTCTATCTTATAAAATATATTCTTTGAAATCCCATGGCAGTCAAGTTCTCCTAAATTCTGAGACCCATAATTTTGTTCTTTTGGCAAAGGTGGCTCGTTAATGAGGAAATTCAAATTCTGTATCCAGTGAACCCCAAAATCATGACCTATAGTTCTTCTTCTTGGATGTTGTTTTATGATTTATCCATGAGCTTGTAGTGATTAAGTATTACTTTGAGACTTAATACATGAATGAAAACTCCCTTTCTCAATCTTTGTCTTGAACTCTTTGTTACTTCCAATACAGTATAGTAGTATGTAACTGATGTTCTATTTTTTCCACACCATTCCAATTGTCATCCTAACTCAACAATTCTTTTTTTTTTTTTTTTTTTCGTTTTTTTTTTTTTTTTTTTGGCCAGTCCTGGGCCTTGGACTCAGGGCCTGAGCACTGTCCCTGGCTTCTTCCCGCTCAAGGCTAGCACTCTGCCACTTGAGCCACAGCGCCGCTTCTGGCCGTTTTTTTTTCTGTATATGTGGTGCTGGGGAATCGAACCTAGGGCCTCGTGTATCCAAGGCAGGCACTCTTGCCACTAGGCTATATCCCCAGCCCGCACTAACTCAACAATTCTTTTTCCATTGATCTCTAGATACCTTCTCCCCACTTTGCTTCAGACAACAATGCCTCTTTCTCTTCATTATAAATTGTAATATTAACATTAATTATCCAATTCCATTATTTTGAGTCTTTTATTATCAAACTCTACAATATTTTTCCAACATGTTCTTTTATTTTTGTCTTGTATAGGTCAAATTTCATATGCCCACAGTTTGTGCCTTCTTTTGTTGATATTTTCAACTCATGGCTAAGCTTTATTTACCTCTTGCAGCAGTTTGTGAAGGTGGAGGTCATGGTGAGTGCTGGAGGTTGACAACTGTAATCCTAGATTCTTAGGAATCTGGTATTTGGAGGATGGCAGTTTAAGGGAGGGAAGTTCACTAGACTCTATTTCCAAACTGGACTAGTAAAACAATATGACTGGAAGCATGGCTCAAGTAGTCGAGTGTCAATCAAGCAAGCATGAGGCCTTGAGTTCAAACCTCAATACTGAAAAACAAAAAGAGTAGAAACTATCTGTAACCATCAATGAATCTTCAGAAACTATAGCTTGTTTGGTTATATTTAGTTCTATTTTAAGACAGAGTTGAAATTTGTCACCCAGGCTGGTTGTAAACTTTCTCTGTAGCTCAGGTTGGCCTTGAACTTGTCATCCTTCTGCATCAGTTAGCTGAGTGCTGGAGATTACATTATGTACTGCCATGCCTGGCTTCAGAAAATTATGATTGACTATACCTTTATGTTGGTTTCAGAGCAGTAACTGTATAGTTAAGATGCTTCCAGATTCTGAACTACAATAAAAGATTTTTTGTTTTGTTTTGTTTTTGATTTTGCCAGTCCAAGGGTTTGAACTCAGGGCCTGGGTACTGTCCTTGAGGTCTTTTTTTGCCCAAGGCTAGCACTCTATCACTTGAGCCACAGCCCCACTTCCGGTTTTTCCTGTGTATGTGGTACTGAACCCAGGGCTTCATGAATGCAAGACAAGCACTCTACCACCAGGCCAAACTCCTGGCCTACAATCAAAGATTTTTACATTACAATGCTGAGCATTGGGGAAAATTTGTTGCATTGTAGTAGATAATGAAGAGTGCTGTTGAGCTATGATGGGAAAAAAATAAAAACAACTGTTTAAACTATTGTTAAAATCTTTCTGTAATTAAACATTTCTGTCTTTCACTGCTACATTTTCTTAAACCAGTCTTTTCTCTAGCACATGCAATATATTTTTCTAGTTTTTTCCCCACCCATTTTCATCAAACTTTCAAACGCTACGTCTTTCTTGATTTGAGGACATTAATCAAATGTACAAAAATATTTTTAAATGTCCTTCTTAAATTTATGCTACTAAGTGAAAAAAAAAAGTATAGTGTGTGATCCTTTTCACTCTTTTTCCTTTCTGTTAGATCCTTCCCATCAGCATTTAATTATGCCCATGTATATACCCCACATCCTCCTTTAACACCAATTTCTTATACAACAGAAGCTTTGGTTAATTAACTCCCTTCAAAATAAAACTTCTAGAAGAAGTTATTTATAATTTTCTCTAGTTATTTCCTGTTCTTATATTGCTTCTCATTAGTGGCAATTTGGCTTCTGTCATTAAAGCTCTATTTTTTTGTTTTTGCAACACTAGTTATTACAAAAACTAGTTGTTTACTTGTTATAAATGCTAGAACTATATCCTGTGCAATTTGTACTCAACTTGATCTACTCCATGGATTAATTTCCAGCTCACTGCACTCTTTATTTTCCATTTATTTCTCAGAAATTGAATTGTTGGCCGCTTTCCTCTTCTGATCCCTTATGCTAAAGGAAAACTGTGGAATATTTCCAGTTGTCAGAATTCCTTGAATTAAAACAGATACTTTTAAATTATGCCACCACTACTACTTGAATGCTGTGAAATGTACATAATGGAATGTCTAATAACTTAAAAATTATGTATAGTAACTTTATATAGAATTTTTTTCTTTCAACCCACCATGTTAGTTTATAAGTACAATGCACCTTGAACAATGTCACCTTTCTTATCTCCCTTATCTCACCCAATGTCATCTGTCCTCCCAAGTTTCCTCGTTCCATTATCACATATAAACATCAAATACTACTTCATTTACTCACCCTTCCTGTCTCTATGCATAGACTCCATCCCCTTATTCTCATACTCTTGATACCACAACTTCTAGCTCCCTGATATTCATTAAGTTAAACTTTAAGCTTTAAGCTAGTAGTTGAAAAAGAGGTACACCACTGGAATTATCTGCTGCACATGCTGCATTTTAGTTTATATATTTGTGTGTGTATATCCATACACACATACACACAGACACACACACACACAACCCTGTATTGATTTACATATATAGATCTAATTTCCACATATGTTCTTTGTTTCTCTGAGCTTAGTTTAGCTTCACCCAATAATTTATTTTAGGTTCATTCATTTCTCTGCAAGAGACACAACATTAATTTCACTATATGATATTATATATGTTATATAATATATAAATGTATTATATAATGTATATGATTTATAAATATAAATAAATATATAATAAAAGAAATATAAATAAATGTATAATAAATATGACTAAGCAATTACATTTAGAATACATAATATACAATGCATAAATATATAATATAATATGATTATAATTGTATAGAATATAATTATATAGTATATAATTATAATTATGTAATATAATATATTATTTATATAAGTAATTGTGATATGAGATATATAAATATGTGATATATATCACATTGTGAAAATATATTTGTATTAACATAATATAAGAAGTTATTTAAAATAAGCTATATTAATTTTAATATATAAAATATTTATATTGATTAATACATAGATTCCTCATTTCACAGTGGGGTTGTATTTCAAATAAATCCATCATAAGTTGGAAATATTTTAAGTAGAGTGTTTAGTACATCTAATATACTGAACATCATAGCTTAGCCTCTATCAAATGTGCTCAGAACACTTACATGCCACCAAAGTTGGATAAAATAATGTACCACAGGCCTATAACTATAATAAAATGTTGAATATCATGTAATTTCCTGAATACTTACATCCATAAATGCTGGCAATTCATTTACAGAGCCTTGGCCTTTCAATCTTAGTACTGCATGGCAGATTGTGGTTCGCAGCTCTGCCCAGCATCCCAAGAGAGCTTCACACCATTTAATGCTACTCTTGAAAAAGATCAAAATTTGAAATTTAAACTATGGTCTCTACTCTGTACATATCACTGTCCCTCCATTGGAAAGCCTACGAATTTTAAGTCAAAACATCTTGCGTCAGAGACTGTTTGCATTATGTTTTACAGAGCTAAGGATACTTGAATGACAGAGAGATGACTCATAGTAACATCTATATTCTTTTTTTTTTTGTACTTAGTAGTATAAAGGAGTAACCATTTAGGGAAGCAGTTTGTAAACGCAATGTGTCTTTGTCAATGTCACCACTCTCAATATTCTCACTCATGCTTCCCCATTCACTCCTTCCCTCATCCTTCTTAATTTTGTGTGATGTATGTTGAATTCTTGACTACCTTGTTCCCTTCCTCTTCATTTCTCCATTCTTTACCCCTTGACCTCACCCCACCTCTTTCATGTACCCACTTCCTTGTATTTTTTTTTGTTGGACATTGCCTTTGCCTTCCTAAGGAATTACACTATTTTAATTCTTCTTTGAATTTATAATGTTAGTTAATACATTTATATACACTTGCTACCATTCAATATATTTACTTATAAGTTTATAAGCTCAATCTAGCTTCCACATATAAAGGAAAGCATACATACTTTGACCCTCTGGCATTTTTCTCTTATATCTGATCTCTCTCTCTCTCTCGATCTCTCTCTCTCTTTCTCTCACACACACACACACTCACACACACACAATTACACATATACAGACATATCGATGGGAGAGAAAGAACAAACTCGAGACAGAGATATTTCCATTTGTTCCAGTTCTGAGATTCCCAAAATTTCATCTTATAGTGCTTCAAAAGTCATACTAATTTTTCTATCATATTCCCTATGTCAAAAGATAATTCAAGCAAAAGATTAAGAGTAATATAATAATAGTCGAGGTGGCACCTGACAGATCTTAATTCCTCTTGCATATTTATTATATATTTATATAATATATACAATGTTATATATTTTATATTTGTATATTGTTTAATATTTGTACATTTATATGCATATTTAAAATTTTATAATTTATATATTCATAGTGTTATACATAATATATGATATATCATATATAATATCACCTATTTTACATATATATTTAAACTGGTACTGGCGCTTGAACTCAGGGCTTTGTCTGTTGGGCTTTTTCACGCTATTGGTTGAGCCACATCTCCACTTCAAGCTTTTTGGTTGTTATTTAGAAAAATAGTGTTTCATATTTGTTCATCTGGGCTGGCTTCAAACTACTATTCTTAGATCTCAGGCTTATAAGTACCTAGGATTCTAGGTGTGCACTACTAGCTCTTGGCTTGAATATTTTCAAATATATAGTTGTCAAACAATTACCTTGCTGGATGATTTTTAAGCTTTGTGGTGGTGTGAAAATGTACCCATTTAATCCTATTTTAGTTTTTTACTTTGGGTGGAGCAATCATATTTCATAGGTGCTTTGCTTGACTGTAGCTTCTTTTAAGTGTTTTTACGTGTCTCTAAGGTGGGCTAAGGCAAACTATGATATTTAGGTGTTTGATGCATTAAACACTATGTTGACATGATATTTTCAGCTTATGATAGCATAGCAAGATGTAATACTATTGTAAGTCAAGGAGCACCTGTATGCTGTGAAACCCTAACCAAGAATGTCTTAACATTTTCTGAAGCTTGAACTAAATTTCAGATGATTTTCCTCCTGTTAATAGACCTCTGACCTCCCCTTCCTTCTTCCCTCTCTCCCTCCCTCCCTCCCTCCCTCCCTCCCTCCCTTCCTCACCTCCTCCCTCCCTCCCTTCCTCCCTTCCTCCCTTCCTCCCTTCCTCCCTTCCTTCCTTCTACCCTCCCTCCATTCCCATCCCCCTCCTTCCCTCCCTCCTTTTCTCTCTCTCTCTGTCTCTCTGTCTGTCTGTCTGTCTGTCTGTCTCTCTCTCTCTCCAGCGCTTATGTCCCCAAAAGCCTTTCAAAGTGTAAATTCTTTCCCTCCATTTAGGAGTAATTCTCCTTCCAGCCTAACAATGTTATTGTCACAAACCTGGAGGCAGAAGAGAAACGTCTTCCTAAGTTTCTGTTGGAAGAAGATAGGACTCTAACTTTAGTAACTGTCAGTTGGCATGCATGGATGTCATAATCACTGTGACTGTCCTCCCCCTGTCCTTCAGGACTTTTTCCCTACCTCAATCTGGAGATCAGAATTGACTTCAGTTTCCATACTTCTATTCCAAAATCATTGAATCATAATAACTTGTATGTTATCTTACTGAGTGGGATTTTTCTTATAGCAACTTTATGAGTGTGCTAGATCTCTTCAGTTTTTGTTGGTAGGTTTTCTTGCTTTGAATACTATCATCATAATGATCGAATTCCATGATTCTAAAGAAGATGAGTAAAATAGAAACAGTGCACTCACAAACACACACACATCATACCGCACCACATCAAAACAAAAAAAAATGTAATTTATCTTCCTCCACCCAGTCTGTCCTATCAATTTCTTTTTTTTCCCCACCACTTAGCCTCAATCCTATCAGAAATTTCTGTAAATGAAAGTTAGGATATAAAATCAGGGCTTTGAAATTCTGATAAAAACAAAAGGCAGTTTTCACTGATTGATCATTTCTTAGATTTCAGTGCACAGTTCTCCTATGCTCTTTTCTTACATAAACACATTCCAAAATAATCTCATCTAATGTGATACCTTTGATTATTATCATTCAATAATTTGAAATGCAAAGAGGATGGTAAAGCACTCACTGAGTTTGGGAAAGTATATATTCAATACATCAGTGATCATTTCCAAATGACATGCTCCTTCTCCCAAACTTTATGTAATATAATCATTCATAGATAATTCTAACCTTCTAGTTGCCAAGCTTCTTATGCAAAATACTATTTTAGATAGACTATTGATAACTACTGAAGGCTGGTGACACTCAAGTCTGTTTCCCAGGTTTAAAGAAAGAAAGAATTGAAGTCCAGACACATTTTCAATGTGCTATAAACGTGTGCTGGACATTTTTTAATTTGTTTTGTTTTTGTTGTCAGTCCTGGGGTATGGACTCAGGGCCTGAGCACTGTCCCTGGCTTCTTTTTGCTCAAGGCTAGCACTCTGCCACTTGAGCCACAGCGCCACTTCTGGCCGTTTTCTATATATGTGGTGCTGGGGAATGGAACCCAGGGCTTCGTGTATACGAGGTGAGCACTTTACCACTAGGCCATATTCCCAGCCCTGTGTACTGGACATTTTAAACTCAACATATCACAGTGATATTATCGTATTTTCGTACAACAATGAATGACATGGTAATTATATATGTGTGTGTATGTATATATATATATATGTATATATGTATCATATATATATTCGTTTTATTTCCAGCAATGAAGTATGAAAAAACTAAGTAAAATATAAATAAAAAAAATCATTGGTATGATTAAATACATTTGTTGGCCTAATTGATATAGGATTATTTTAGAAGTTGGTTCTTACATTTTCCGCTACCCAGTCTTCTCAACATCTTCCCTGCCTTGCCGTGCTCTCTCTCTCTGTCTTTTTTTTTTTTTTTTTGCCAGTCCTGGGCCTTGGACTAAGGGCCTGAGCACTGTCCCTGGCTTCTTCCCGCTCAAGGCTAGCACTCTGCCACTTGAGCCACAGTGCCACTTCTGGCTTTTTCTATATATGTGGTGCTGAGGAATCGAACCCAGGGCTTCATATATATAAGACAAGCACTCTTGCCATTAGGCCATATTCTCAGCCCCTTGCCTTTCTTTTTACCATTAATACTGTATGTTAATGAACTTCCTTTAAGTTTTCAGCATGGCTAGAATTGTCCTTATTTCTGATGTTTGGTTTATGCTGCTTTCTCTAGCATTCACATTCTCTCCATTTTATCAGCAAATTATCATTCATTTTATATTGCTGCTAAATATTATTTCTTTGGATTAAAAAAATCTCTAATAAATTGTACTAAATGGGTTTGACTTAACCTTTCAATCTATGACTACAATGTATTTTGATCAGTATCACTCCTTTCATTATTCTCCTCACCTCTCACAACCTCCTCTGCTTCCTCAATTTACTTTTTCTTCCATTTTTACATATATACACTGAGTATTGTAACTGTAACTACCCTTGATGGAGTCCTGCTCCTATTTCATATTCTTCTATCTTTATATTTATTGCCATTATAAAGATTTTTCAAACATTACTGTGTCTTCCAAAATCTTTTATCTTTCTCACTAGGTCACACATACATTCAGAGACACTATATTTTCACTATCTTATTCCCAGAAGCCAGCAAAATATCTGCTTTTTGAATGATTAATGAATAATAATGAATATCAGATGAATTCAATAATGAATGAGAAGTCAGAGCAACCAATCATTTTTAAATGAACGTTACTAAGGATACAATGGAAAAAATTTCACTGTCATAAACTATTAAGATATAAAATATTAGGAATGATTTTTTGTGGCATAAAGTAGGATGATCTTCCACTATGTTGAGGGGAGTGTTTGCAATTAAATAGGAAGTCAACTCACCAACAGTTCCCATTCTACAAGCATTGGATGTGATTAACAATTCATCAGCTATGCCAAGCTGATAGGATGCTTTAACAAATAATTTATGTGTAGCTCCAGTTCCAAACTCCTAAGGTTTTCAGAACAAATATTTTTCTTGACAGGTGAATCTAAGTAGTAGGGCCAGAACTCAGGAACAAGTACAGATCCTTATTTATCTGGTAGTGGTTTGAACTTGTTTCACAATTGAGTCCTTGATAGTTTCCATTAAGTCCAAGTATATGTTTTCCAACATATCTAGTTACTTTCAGTCACTGGCAACTTTCAGTCTGTCTTACTGACATCCTTGGAAGTAAAATGTTACCGTAAACTCTATATTCCTAGCTCAAATTACATGCTATTTTGCCTGATCTTGTTGACATCAATTGCCTGCTTATGTTCTGAAATCTTCACATGTGTTCTGCATTTGCCAACCCTTTACATTTGTATGCCCATGACAGCCTACCCTAAATGTCACACACCTCCATGTTCACCTGCATTCTTGCTGCACTTAGCTGAAGAGTGGTTTTTGTTTGTTTTGCATTTCTTTAGTGTAGAGTGGTTTTTGTTTGTTTGTTTTGCATTTCTTTAGGGTACCTTTCTGAGTCCTCACCATGAAAAAGTCATAGAAATAAAACTGTACATGTGACCAATTACATGTGAAAACATCACAATTAAGTATGGTAAATTTTATAAATTGCAAGTTTCAGAAAAAAGTAGCTATGATTTCAATCCCTCCCCTGGCACTTGGAAACTTTATTCTTTTGGGCAACCTAAAACATCATTACCCCTTTCTTCAGACTTTGTTTCCCAAGACTGGAGCTTGGATGCTTGGAAAGAGGGACAAGATTTCTAAGCCTTCAGGTGAAAGAGAAAAAAAAATCATCTTTTGGAGTCAATAAGATAAGAAAGTCTAGCATCCTGGTCTACGAGGTACAAGATTTTTAACCACTAGTCACATATTGATAGATATATTCTCATTAGTTAAAATATAATTAACATCCTGCTCCTTAATTTAGTGTTTAAATTCAAAATATTTCAAATACTCAGTAGCATATGTGGCTAACAGTTTCAAGCAGTTGTTCTACACTGCAGATTACCTTTTAGAACATTAAAATCAAAATCAAAAGTTCTATTTGACAGCGCCAATCTAGACTTAGCTTTCACTCATGTATTTCTACTTCAGGAAATCCCCAATAGATGAATTTCAAAAAGCAACAATTAAAAATGTTTTAGGGGGCTGGGAATATGGCCTAGTTGCAAGAGTGCTTGACTCGTATACATGAAGCCCTGGGTTCGATTCCCCAGTACCACATATATAGAAAATGGCCAGAAGTGGCGCTGTGGCTCAAGTGGCAGAGTGCTAGCCTTGAGCAAAGAGAAGCCAGGGACAGTGCTCAGGCCCTGAGTCCAAAGCCCCAGGACTGGCCAAAAAAAAAAAAAAAATGTTTTAGGATATGCATTTGTAATGTAAAAAACACTACAATTAACCAGATGTCTACTAAGTAGAGAATTTAAGAAATGAATTATTTCATACAGTGGGTTTGCAACACTGAAAAATAACAAATTTTCATGTGTGAAAGCCTACCACTTAATGCTACATTTTAAAGAAAAAGATTACAGAGGAAAATGTAATATTGTTCTCTTGTTAGACCAATTGAAAAAATAAAACCAAAAGGTCAGAGCCTCAGGTAAATATTTGGTAAAATTGTAGAGAAAGCAGAAAGAATAGTGGGACACAAAACTGATAATAGTGAGTTTTAGATTACCTTTGTGTGTGAATGAGCATAGGTATGGGTGTATTCCTAGTGGGGCTTCAACTCGTGGCCTCACACTCTTGCTTGGCTTTTTTTCACTTGAGGCTAGTGTGCCCTACCTCTTGAGCTGTACCTCTACTTCCCAGATAGTGATTTCTATTAGGGTTGATGACAGAGAGATGAACAAATAAACATGCAGAAAGAAAACCTTGTTGGGAACTAATCTATGTCGTAAGCAAGATAATGTATATAATAATATTTATTACTGTTCTTTTCTTCAAATTTTGATATTCCCAGAACAAGCTGTTATAATCATTGTTAATTGGTAGCAATTGTGATATAATTGTTTTTTCCATAGAAATATCTTACCCCAAATGATTCTTTAAGTTCTTCTTTTGACATATGAAAATGAATATATCAAACTGCCTAAAGATAGATTTATTTTTAATAAGCATACACAAACTCTTTAGTGACAGGAAAATAAGAAGAAAAGATGGAAAAAATGACAACTTTAAAAATCAGCATTACCTCTAGCAAACTAGAAATATTGTTACTGTGAATGCAAAAAAATTAATATTTCAGCTCATTGAAATGATCATTTTAATCTCCATCCTATTATATTTTCTAAATTGAATATGTTCTTTAAATGAGTTGGAGGTGGTAAGCTTTAGCACAATGGAATTAAAGTTATATTTTAATAATCAAATGTGGATTTCAAGACAATCTAAATTGAGAGACAAATAAAATAGAGGATTTATGAATCACTATAATCTATTTATCTAATAACTCACTGTTTTCTAGTGTCAAAATATCCCAATGTGACCATACAGGGTATGCCACAAAAAAGATCATTTTTTTCATATTCTTTTATGAATAGAGCAATAACTTACAGGACTTAGGAGTTACAGGTCTCAGGTGCTCATTACAGTGCAGCTGATACATCTCATGATTGCATTTCTTTTTGACGAATACATGTTGTCTTTGTTATATACCCAAACAGAGAAATCTCATCTTTTTCTTGGCAGTTTACTTTGTGCATAGTACAATATACCATTTACAAAATCTTCAAGATTTGTTGAAATGAATAAAATTTCTCTGCACTAGAATAAAAATGTTTACAGATAATATATGGAATATTGCTTACATTGGGAGACATGAATGCTTTATCATCACAAAATAGATGTTTAGGGACAGAGATTTGAAAACACTGTTTCCTCAGACAAACAACAGTTCTCAATGCACTTTCCCCTAAACAGGCATGAAAATTTATTAATTTATAAGGCTGCACACAATTTCAACTTCAGCACTCTAGAGATCAAATTTCTTAAAAAGTGTGGGATTAAATTTTTCTGTTTTTCCTATAAAGATATGAAAAAAATGAATTAAAGAAAGAATTCTTAATTTATTAAAAATAAAGACCAACATGGAAAGAAAGCTTGTCTTTGTTCCAGGACTAAAGCCACCTTGTGAAGGTCAGCGGTTTCATTACTTCCCTACCCATTTTCCTTGCCTAGCTTCTCACCTTTTTTCTCCCTCTTCCAACACGGAAGAACATGGTTTTAGCACTCAGAGCAGACTTCTTGTTTGTGGCCATCCCTTCTCATGAGTGGTTGGTTATGTCTTCCCATTCAATGATATTTTAGTTAACTTCATATGGGCCAACGAAAGGTTAGGAAACAAAATTCCTCCATAGAAGATGAATCTGAATTTCTCTTTAGTAAAGATTTATGTAGGGCATTATTTTGTTTATTCCTTCTTACAGAAGAGGAATTAACTAAAAGTTGGTCCTTGGTTTGAAAAAAAATGGTTGATTTGGCTCAATGTGATCACTGTTGTTGAGAATTGTGTATGGAGTATGGGACTTTGAGAATGGAAACAAACAGGATACTTGTTCTTTCAGCATACACTGGGGGAAATAAATCCTGAAAACTAATGACAATAAATATATTTTTCAGAGAGCAGAATAAAAGTGACTTTTGCCCAACCATTTCATAATCCCATACCCAATGCCATGAAAGTACAGAAGAAAAAATGAGCACTCAGAAGTAAATCCAAAGAAAAGGAAAATCAACTGTATACTTTATATCTAAAACAACTGAAGAGAATTCTTAAAATTATATTCCATTTCCTTAACAATGAGTACAAATGAAATGAAACTGTGAGATAATTCTGAAGCTCTTTCACATATGATTGTGTGACTTATGAAAACAAGAAGTAGTATATTGTTTATGTGAGCTGCTTAGTACATCCTGCAAGGTTGTACTCTGAAATGGAAACTGAGGTAGCCTCAGGTGCACATGATGCTTCTGTTCCTTTATTTCACTTGGCTTTTAGTGAGTTTATAGAAGTCTAAGGTGCAAAGACAAACAACGCCAAAAGCAATACTTGCAAAATCATTTGGTGTAAACCAACTGAACAACTCATGGGGGAAAAGGGAAAGGGGGAGAAGGGAGGGGGGAAAGAGGGAGGAGGTAACAAACAGTACAAGAAATGTACCCAAGGCCTAACATATGAAACTTTAACCTCTCTGTACATCACTTTGACAATAAATAAGAAAAAATTAATTCAAAATAAAAAAATGAATAATAAAAAAACATTGTTCAAATGATTTTACCATGCACTTCTACGTTTGTTTCTATTTTTAAAAATCATAAGTTGGCAGGGAATGATGGAACAAGCCTTGAAATATACTGGAGAAGTGAAGATCAGGGAATTTGTGGCTGGAGGCCACACAGGAAGAAAAATAATAAAGTTCACCAGACTCAGGCTCAGTTATACATACTTGTTATCCTAGCTACTGGGAAAGCAGAGTAGCTGGGTGGAGTGGCTCACACTTGTCATACCTCGGTGGCCCGGAGATGCACAATGAGGTGAATCACAGTCCAGGATGGCCCTAGTATTAACTGAGACCCTGTCATACAAATAATCAGTGCAAAAGAAAAAAAAATGTTGACAGAGTGGTTAAATGCCTACACTCATGAGGCCTCCGAATTCAATCCCCAGCGCTGTACCTCACCTCCAACTCATAATCATACGAGTTTAGATTCTCTTTATCTTTCCATTGACATGTGCAGTAAACAATTAAGCAGCAGCAAACAAAGTAAGCAATAATAAATACCTACACAAGGTAAAGAGGAGAACAAATGAGAAATACCGGTCAACAAATCTTGCTTTGGGTCTCAATGAGAAAATGTGAATCACTGACCTTGATTAAAACACATGTGACCCAGCACTTAAAGGTTCTCCTTTCCTCTTGTACGCTAGATGAAATTTGACTCATTTGAATGTTCTACTGGCATTCCCAGAAAAAGAAATGGGCTCCAATAAGAATTTCTCTATTTCTAATTTATCTTTAAATATTTGCAATCTAATTTGAGGTATTTGAAGGGACAAGTAGGGAACTGTGTATATACTTTTTGAATAAATTTTGTCTTAGAATTTAAAATTTATGTTCATATTTTCTTCTGTTACGCAGTATAATACTGACAGATAATGTGAGGTATCACTTTGGAGTCTTGATCTTTGGCAAGTAGCTCACTATCCTAGGATTACTTGTTGCCACCATTTAGAATTTTATGTGCTATTCCTTCCCTCAATTCAATGTCCCTTCAGTGTCTGACACTGTATGGGCCCTTTCAAATGACAAATGTGACTTCCTGCCAAAAAGTTTTCTCTTACTGTATATTTGATATTTTTATCATTCATATTCTCTTGAAACTCTTCCTGCTCAGATTTTCAATGTCTTGAGAGTCTCTTTTTTTTATTCAACTTGTGTCAATTTTATTTTCCAGTACTTCTGTTGAATTTTCTTATTTCCAAGACTGCAGTTTTCATCCCCAGTGCCCTTGCTTACAATATTTAATAGTATTCAATCACTTTTTACAGATTTGATTCCTCCTCTTATCTCTCTAAGGGTATATTACAAACCCTTATCTTACATTTCCTACATTGTGTTAAGTATTCTGAAATGTCTCTTTTCTCTTGCAATGATTTGGGTTTCATTTCTGTGATATGTTTTTTTGGGTCCATTCCTCAAATATTTGAAATCTTTATTGTGCCCAAGAATAAAGTTTGAAATCAATGTGCATGGGAAAAGCCAGTCACCTGATACATTTTGCTGCAGGGTGGTGAAGAATAAATTATATTAACAGAGAATCCAATATCAAAGTGTTAGATTTATTTTCTTTTGACTCTTCACTTTCTCCAAATAATTATCTTTCTCTTTCTTTTTTGGGGAACACAGATATGTGGATGGATTTCGGTATTCTGAAACCCTGGCCTGATAGAGAGTTGAGAAATGAAAATACATATTCACCTGTTCCTGCTAGCCACCTCTCTTAATTCCCTAGGACTGTACTCTCTTTATGGTGTTTAGTAAATAGGGAATATATCAGTATTCTGAAAGAGGTTCTTGGACAGATATGTGGGAGAGAGGAGAAATCTGAGGCTGTCACCACCTTATGCAGCCATTAAATCCATCATCTTCATGTTCAGCTAATGTCTGCACCTGGTCTCTTCTTCATCTGTTGACTTTAAACTCTGAGGCTCCCCAGAAATACATGTCTGGATCTCTCTTTTCTGTCATTAGTATCCTTCGATGTATGTCTTTGGTGTTTATCATTTTAAGCTACAGTAAATCCTTCTATTTATTTCTACTCTTAACAGTTTTTATAAACCAGTGAATTCTTGTGTCCATTATTTTTTGATCTTTTATACATTTTCTCATTTTACCCTTATTGTATTATAAGGTTTCAATGTGGCAAATTTAAATAATTTTATGTATTCTACCATGTGACAAACAATCGTCACACTCCAAACAGCGGTCTGGAAAGATTTAGTAAGAAGAAAATGTGAAAAGAGTTAGCTCAATTACAGTGCCTTCGGGAACATCATATTCACCCATTTAAAGCTCTACTATTTTTTTTATAAAAGTCTAAAACAGTATTGGAAAAAAATAACATCACTGTTTCCACTTAATTCTAAAGCCTTGCAATATTTTTTCCAGTTTTCACCTTTGCGGCTTTTGTTTAATCATACGTGGAACTGCATATGCTATGTAACTTAAGATAGTGATCCCTTTTTATGGGTTTTTTAAAATTCACATTTCACATTTTCCTGTGCAAAAGGGGTATTTCATGGTTCTATTATGTATCATTCTATCTGAAGAGAATGACCAACATTAAGCAACATGTTAGTTAGCTTTCCAGCACTGTCACAAAAAATATCTGAGATAAGCACTTTACAAAGGTGAGAGAAAAAAACAGTTGCTTACAGTTTTAGAAATTGTATTCCATGGTAGTGAGGGGTTCATCCTATCTGGGCAGAAGTGCAAGGGGGATGAAGGGGCTGACTTCAAGTTAGTCTAGAACAAGAAAGGAAGAGATTTGTTTTCTCAAACCTCCTTGGAGATCACAACACAAAGACATGTTTGGCAAATTGCTTCTATTACTTCCCAACCCATAAAAGTTCAATCACCTCCCAATCTCCTGTGTGAGGGGAGCATCATATCCTTTAAGAATGTGGGACTTTGAAGGACATTTAGCATGCAAACTAGAGCACCTACCAAAATAGCTTGCTGATGACATGGATCGTTGGAAATATGCCATTTCACATCAAAATACCATACAGATACTTGTTTTTTCCATTTTCTTCATGGAATCAATATTAAAACTGTTACAGGGTAAAATAAAATAAAGGGAGCAAAACAAAACTCAGGTCATCATGCAGATATCCAGATAAAAATTATAAGATAATTAAGCTTTTTTACTTGAAGGTAATAACAATGAATATTGCCTCAGTAATTGGTTTTACATGCATGTAAAAAAGTTATACTATCTTATTTTTCTGCGTTCCTTATTATTTTTTTTTAAGATTTTTTTTTTTTTTTTTTTTTTTGGCTAGTCCTGGGCCTTGGACTCAGGGCCTGAGCACTGTCCCTGGCTTCTTCCCGCTCAAGGCTAGCACTCTGCCACTTGAGCCACAGCGCCACTTCTGGCCGTTTTCTGTATATGTGGTGCTGGGGAATCGAACCTAGGGCCTCGTGTATCCGAGGCAGGCACTCTTGCCACTAGGCTATATCCCCAGCCCCCCTTATTATTTTTTAAGAGAGGCTATTCTTTTGAAATAGACATATGACTCACTTGCAGTAGAATATCACTAAATGGAGAGGAAAACTAATTCTAAGCCACAGCAAGACTTGAATATTTGAGGCAGTTATTTTCCAAATTTAAATCTTATGAGCTGGCTGAAAAATACAAAGTTATGTTTGTATCCCTGCATTATCGCTGTAATATAGAAAAATTAAATTAAATAATGTGAGGGTAGGGGTGGATGGGAGAGAGGGGAATAAGAATGTTGAAAGGGGTGACACTTGTCAAGATGCATTGTATTCATAAACTGTTCAATGACAACTCTTTTGTATATCTATTTAAAGATAAAAAGGGAAAATGTGATTACTTAACTTCAATGTTCTTTTTAAATACTAATTATATTTGGATATTCTTAAAGTATGAATGTGTATGCGTAGGGAAAACCTCTGAGTTCAATTTAGTGTTACGGAGTGACCCCAACTTAAGTGAGATGGATTTGCATATGGGTGTCATCACTTGAAGCTGTCTGTTATCCCACCATGTGGCCAAGAAAGCAACAGTGGCATAGGCCTTGATCTAGTTCCTGCTATGCTGGTCCCAGCTTTCTATGGGATCTGAATGGGATACAGTGTACCATACGCAGCCATGGCAATACCCATAACATCCTTCACCAATCCCAGATGACACATGTGGAAAGATGATCTGCTTGGGAAGAGAAAAGCTGGAAATGCTAAATCACAGCTTCAAACTGTAGGACTATGTCTTCCCAATTAGGAACAGCTCTGGACAAAATCTATTAGTGTTTGGTCATGAGCCATGTCTGTGGATAAGGCATTTGGTCTTCCATGGACCTGGGAATCGATTTTCAAGATTAGACCACCAGTATTAGCCACACATCATGCTGAGTAACATACTCAATGAAGAATTGTCACAAATTTAATCTGAGGGTGCTCTCTAGTGTTAAACTCAGGCCAAGATACCCAATGTGTACTAACAACAATAACTAACTTAGGCCACCATCTACTGTTGAAATACTTTAAGCAACTATAGCTTCACAGCAAGTGTAGAGTTTCCAAAGAACACACACAAAGCAAGCTTATAAGCCAGGAACACTTGTATCTCTCAACAAATTCATGTGGTTGCACACTAATAAACAAACACCAACAACTTTCAGGAAACCACACCTTCCTTAATGAAGGAAATAAGCTGTCAATTTTAATCAATATATTAAAAGATACACACAAATATTTGCACAAAAATATATAATATTTGTTTTTCGAGGAAATTCAATTAGCTTCATGAAACATAAAGAATAATTTGGATTAATGCATACTGAATTTTTCCTTTTTATGTTACCAGTCCTGGGGTTTGAACTCAGGGCCTGGACATTGTCCTTGAGCTGCTTTGTACTCAAGGCTAGTGCCCTACCACTTGAGCCATAGCACGACTTATGGCTTTTTCTGAGTAGTTTAATGGAAATAAGAGTCTCGTGGACTTTTTGCCTGTGCTGGCTTCCTCATATCTCAGCCTCTTGAGTAGCTAGGATTACAGGTATGAGCCACCAGTGCCCAGCCTAAACTTTTTTTTAAAAATCAAGAAATTAAAACAGAAAGCCCTGCTAGGCAATGTCTGCCATGGAGATCTATCCCTAGCCCAAATATTTGTCTTTTCCTGATGTAAAAAATGCCTTAAAACATCTTCCATGATCTTTTTGAAAGATTAGTTCCTTTTAATATTAAGCATAGTTCTAAAGCGTGATTTTCTTCTCATTAGAAAAATGTTATAAATTATAAATCCGTTCTTTGTAAACAAAAGTAAAGAAGTTGAGAAAATAAAATTGAAAATATGTTTTTTAAAGTGGTAAAATTAACAGTACTAGGTGTGTGTGAAACTATGCACTAAATTTTAGGTTTTTACATCATCTGCTGTCTTAGTTGGGATTATAATTTTGTACTTAGAGACTTGGAAAGCATTTAGAGGTGGAACAAACTTTATTTTCCTTTTTCCAAAATTTCCTACATTGGGAATCTCACTGTCCTTTTCAATGTCATCTATCCTATGATATGTTCATATCAAGCTCAAATTAAACATTTTACAATATTGACTTAATAAGGCAGAGTTTAATGAATACTTAATGCATATGAAGTAATGAAGACATGAAATTTGATGAGATGTGTTGTTCACAATACAAACACAAAAAGGGAAATATTCAACGGAAGTAAAGAAATTTCAAACTAGCTAAAATACAAATGACAGTTGAAAGCAAAACAAGGTAGGTAAGAGAATGTTGACTTAAATAATGAGGTTTTGAAATGGGTCAACCAAACACCATTGCAAATGCACACAAAGTTTCAGAAGTTCCACAGGGAATGTCAGCCTATTGACAATCACTAAATTAATTTGTCTGCCTTTGCCTCAACTTGAGTTGTTCAATTAAATAATTTGAACGAATGAGCCAGCACCTGGTCAATAATGAGGTATTGAAGGTTAGGCATATGCTTAAAGGAGTGGCTTTCCTTGACATCATTTCCAATAACCACTGAAAATGTAGCTTTGTTTAAGTACTGGAAGCTTCTCTTTGTAATCAATGGACTAAGTGATGAAACTGCCACAGCGTCAATGGATCCATAATCATATCACAAGTAATTATGCTATCTTAATGACTTTCTCCAACAAATTTCTGCCCTCAGCAAGTGAATTTCAGGGTCATGGAAGAAAAAGGAATAGGTTCATGAACACACATTTTGCAGTGGTTAATTGGTATATGCTAGGAGTGTAGTAAAGAGAACAGAAAATAACTATATACCTCCAAAAACAGTATTAGAGAACTTTTATAGGCATATAGCCTGCATCACTCTACTTCTTGCTAAAGATATTTATATTGTAAGGACTCTGGAATTATATAACAATGGGACTGCCTCCTATAAATCATCAAGGGAGATGTACCATTGACTCCCTATAAAAGAATGATGTAAAAACATGGGTTCGAGGAGCGGAATACTTTCCTAATGTTTGAGGAGCTCCAGCAGCAATGGGAGTAGGATCATTTTCATAACTCATTCTACAATTTCATGTAAAATACTCACAGTATAACAAATATGAACTGTTTAAATAATATTTGGGTATATATAAAGTCTATGACTGTATTTCTAATCTTTTATTTGGGAACCTGATGGTATTAAGGCTGAATAATACAGCAGTGGGACTCAGGAAGTCCCACGGAGCCCATTTGGCAAGGATGTCATCAGATTGCATAGGCCCTTCTAAACTAATGATAAGAATATCAGGTCTCATTTTAAGTGACATGAAACTTCTGGAATGTTTTGAGCAAGGCAAAGGCGTGATATGATTAAGAATATTAGACATTTATTTTTACTTTTACTCTTTTCTTTTTGAGAAAATCTGTATATTAGTTTATAATAAATAAACTGGATTTGGCTGGATTTGAGAGAGCCATTCTCAAACACTTGATGTATGACCTTAAATTAATACTTTATTATGACAAAATCCAAAGGAGTCAGTAAATATCCCTTGACATTAAAGTTGAGATTTATGGGAGATATAGTAGTGGTGCTCTAAATGAGTAAGAAATTTCCAGCATACTTATTTTTGATGTGCTTATTTTATTTTAATCTTATTTCTAAAGTGTTGTTCAGAGGTGTTACAGTTACAAAAGTAAGGCAATGAGTATATTTCTTGATGAACGTTGCTACCTCCTCATTATTATCAGTATATTTAAAAAAATCTAATTAAAAATTTTAATGAAAATTTGTGCTACATTCACTGATACGTCCAGAACAGAGATACAAGAAATATATCTTTGATAAATATATTTGGATTTGAAGAAAGAAATAAAATCCCTATTTGCTCAATTTGGACATTTCAATAAAAACAAACAGCATTGTTACACTGGGATCGTATAGTTTTAAGAGACATAACATCTGAGGATCCTGGACTTCAAATTTTAAACTTATATAATAGAACTAGCAAATCTTTGGTCCCGATTGTTTAAATGTGATCCAGACATAAAAAAGTCAGTTGCTTATGAAAAGAGAGAGGATGAAAACTTTGAATAATGAAAATTTAAAGTGAATTTTATTCCTTAATAAAATGTGATTTCTAAAAAGTATCAGCTTATGAATAAAGGAAAAATAATAACTACTGGTGTTCTGAAATTCATTTGAGGATGATGAGATTGCAATAGTCCTAGGATACAAAGATCTATATTCATTTGAAGCCAAAAGTAGTGAGTAATAGGTAATGACATGATTGAACAATGAAAAATATCTTGTATAATTGAATATAGATTTAATTTTTCAGTGGAAAAAGAAGACAGATGGCATTATTAGAAGTTTCAAAAATAAGTAATTTCTAAAATGAGGATGTATTTTCAACAGAGACATAAACAGAGACTTTTACAAGAAGAGGCTAGAGAAACTTGGTTCAAACTGAAAATAAACATTCATGAAATAACCTTTATGTACTTTAAAATATTGTGGTATGAAGGTTGCTTGTAACCAGTAATCTCTCTCCACATGTGTTTAATGGTAGGTAGCAGACACTTTGCTCTTGGCATGCTGCTCTTTTGCATAAGAGGCTAGTATATGCTACAACAATGAATTTCTATCTATTTCTCCATATCTTATATAATGAATAATCTTATTTCAGTTGCACATCCAATGCAAAGACTTCAGCTATCAACCAGGAACCAGGCACAAAGCACCTAGGCTTCAAATTTTGCTGCTGTATCAATTGAAATACAGGATATTTCCACTTAAAATTAATCACCAGAAAACCGGAAGTGGAGCTATGGCTCAAAGTGGTAGAACACTGGTCTTTAGCAGAAAAAAGCTTGGGGACATCACCTAGGCCCTGAGTTCAAGCCCCATCACTGAAAAGAAAGGATAGCTCTTGAATATTGTGACTGCATACACCATAAATCTATAGATGTATATACCATAGATGTACACACCATAAATCTGTAGACACTTATTCATGTTATAATGTACAACATCTATTTGTAGGAGTGTTTCATGCATTCCAATCTATATTTAAGTTTCAGATATCTGTTCATTTTCACCTATTGACTTTGCAACAACACCATGCTCCCCAAACCCTTATAGTTTCCCATTGCATCTGACGCATTTGGTTTTCGCTTTTTCATTCTAGTTACTACTTCAAAAAGATTTTCACTTTTGCTATGAAGATTGTACATTTTCCCTTACTGAATTAAATGTCAAATTAAGCTCTATCTGAGTAAGTTTATAACCAAATGCAATGAATTTACATTTTGGTGAGTGCAATTCACTAAACATAGTAAGACATGAAAAGTCAAGAAAGGATCACAAGTGCCCAATAGCTATACCCTTATGAACACAAAAGATGATGCTAAGTGAAATGAACTCCACTTTATGGAAACGATTGTTATATCACTTGTAATTACTTTCAACATGAGATGTGAAACCATAGTTTCTATTATTGATGATCCTCTTGCATCCCCTTCCTGTGGTTGTACCTGCGCTATCTCTGTATCTTATCTGAGTACATTGGAAACTGTGTATACAGGTATTAGAATTAGGAAACTGAAAAGGAATACCAAAATCGAGAGACACGGGGTAAAAAAAAGACAAGCAATACTTGCAAAACTGTTTGGTGTAAATCAACTGAACAAATCATGGGGGGGGGGGGGAAGGAAAAGGGGGAAGGGGAAGGGGGGAATGAGGGAGGAGGTAACAAACAGTACAAGAAATGTATCCAGTGCCTAACATATGAAACTGTAACCTCTCTGTATATGAGTTTGACAATAAAAATTTTAAAAAAAGAAAAATTTATTTTCTGCAGCATGGATAGCATGTGATTTTATTCCCAAAGAAGTATCCTCTTTGATCATAGTGCTGAATCGAGGAAGGGAAGGGGAACATCAAAATGGTCAGACAAAGGACAAAGGGAGAACCAATGTAAGAGTGATACAAGACAATATGTTGTAAAATAACTGTACAGCTGGGGAGGCTTGGGAGGGGAGAAGGTGGGAGAAAAATGAGGGAGGAGGTAACAAGTTTGACAAGAAATGTACTCTATTTTACATATGCAACTGTAACCACTCTGTACAGCACCACCTCAACAATGAAATTAAATTTAAAAGAAAGTATCCTCTTAGAACAAGGGAAGCATGGAAATTTTATTTAAGGAACCTAAGAATTGTCATATAAGAAAGCAAGTTAGGGATAGTTCTATTCCTGAGGATGCTCAGGAAATGGTAAACATGTTTTGGGGCATGCTTATGTCAAGGTCATGCATACAAAGGATTAAAATGGCAGACTGAATTAGTTTACATCATAGAGATGGCAGACAAGCTGACTCTAGGAACATAGTTTATTTCCCTAAAAATATTTTCATTACATAAAAAAGACATTTAGAAGGTGTGTTAAAATAGTACTTTGTCCTTAAAGGCACCTGCCTCCCTTAGCAAGTGATATTTTTTCTAACTTTAATGCTTTTTTGCTGGACTGAATTCTCCAGTAGCTATGGACCACATTTTTAGTTTCTATTCTAATTGCTTGTTTTTCACCATTTTGCCTCAACTATTTGAATTAAACCACTTACTTACTCTGAAACTATTCTTGTCAAGGCTACAATGATCTGCATGTTTTTACTCTAGTTGTCTCTTCTCCGTCTTCATCTTACTTGGTCAGCAGCAATTAACACAATTTATTATTGCATTTTTTTTCCTATTGTCTAAGGGACATTATACTTCTCTGATTTTATTCCTACGTCATTATTCATTTCTCCTGCTGCCTTTGCTAGTTCTGATTAAGTTCCTTATCTTTAAGTTTTGAAGTTCTCTAGAACTACAATTAAATTTGTTCTCCTGATGCTATCTAGTTTCATGCTTTAAAAATTACTCATAAACAAGTGACTTCCCAGTATTAGTTATTAGATGCATTTACCAGACTGTCCTCTGTGTCCTCACTTGCAGGTCTGATTGACTGCTTAAAATTAAAATACCAAGTCCAAACATTCTTTGTCTATACTCAGATCTACTTTCCCAGTGTCTTCCTATTCAATGAATTTCAAGCCTGGAATGAAGTTATTCCTCTTCTCTCTGTCTCTGTCTCTGTCTCTGTCTCTGTGTCTCTGTGTCTCTGTCTCTCTCTCTTTCTCTCTTTCTCTAAACATCTACCTATCCATCGATAAATTAATATATTGATACTATCTATTTCATATATATATATTTTGATGTATGATATGCAAAATGAAATTTCTCAACTCTCATATTCTCCAAAAAAGCTTTCAAATCACATATACTTTCAAAATAGGTCTATAGCAAGTCCACACAACTTCAATTGCTTCCATCTATGTATTCAGAGGGCTTCTCTCACAAAAGGAAGTTTGTGGCCAAATGATGTTATAAAGCAGAGTGACTTTGCTTCTCTTTCCTACAGTTAGACTAATGCAAAGAAGAACTTATAGTAGCTTGATAAAATAATGAGTACCTAATTTATACTTTACATATTTAGGAAGATTAGGGCACATTACCTGAAAGTATGGCCTTGACAGACTGAATATTAGATGCTGATGGAATCTGAGAAATGAGAAAGGCAAGAAAGACATTCAGATCTTCCTTTGAAGATTATTATAACATCCTGTGAGAGAGTCCCACAGAAAGATGCAAGGGGAAGGAGCAATCCTCATCTCTGGTAGATCCTCTCAGTTCATTCTGTTCTACTGCAATCCTCCCTCCATGGCTTTCCATTTTCCTAAATCAACCTGACTACAGAAAAATAATTAGTTTTCACTGTTTCTTCAGCTCCCCAGTCCCCAGTGATGTCTCCTATGTCATATAACTTATATTAAATAACATTTTTGTTATTAGTATGCACTTTAACACAAGAGTAGCAGTCAATGAAGCTAAGACAATTAACAAGGAGAAAACAAATTTTGTCCCCAGTTATCTCCCATGCACTCATGCACACACATACACTAGACATAAAACAAAAGACACATACTGGCTAATTTATGTAATGAAATTTTGAGACATGTAGTACATATCTCTAAATAAAACAGATTATAAACAACATATACAACACACATATATACAGGAGTATGTTTAAATAATGCATATTATATTCACTTTTACTAGTGTGGGGGGAGGGGGAGCAGGCTGCTGGTCCTCAGGCCTAAACTTAGAGCCTCTGCATTGTCTCTGAGGTATTTCACTCTAGTCTTGAGCTCTATCACTTGAACCACATCTTCACCTTGATGTTTTGATGCTTAATTGGAGATAGCAAGTCTCAAAAGACTTTCCTTCCCAAGTTAGCTTTAAACCATGTTCTTCAAATTTCAGCTTCTTGAGTAGCCATGATATACATATAATCTAAAAAACTCAAGCACAATGGGGCATAGAGTTTTTTCTTGAAGCATAAAAAATCTGTAATTAATTTGAATAAATGTATTTTCACATTCTGGAGCTAGGCAAGTCTTCTCGGAAAGAATATATATTATGATCTTTCCTTATGAATGATTTTTCTGCTGATTGGCAGTGGATACTTCATTCAAAGTCAGCTGTTGCCTACTTGTCAAACCTAAAAATTGTTTAGGATGGATTTCTTTGAATTGAAAAATCCACATAAAATAAATGGAATTTTTGTTTTTGGTGAAACTGTAGCCTTATTTCCACTTGGTTTCATTTACAACAGGATTTGAAATAAAAAGAAAAGGCAATGTGACAGGTGAGAATAGAGAAAAAATGAGATATGTTTGGAGGGAATAAAGGCAGCCCTGAAGATCTGAGTGAATGAACAGTTTTTTTTAATGTGATTTTCCTACATGCCACTCACCAGTGTCATCTAGCCATATGTAGGTTGGAAGCTAGCAAGGGAAGCAAAGTGCTCTAGTTTACTTGAACAGAAACTAAATCACTTACATTTGTTTATGTCTAAATCAGTTATCTCTGGAATAACTCTAGCATATTTCATTAAGTTTGGAAAAAATGTTTTCACTTGCCATTTCAACAAAGGAAATTTTATTTTGCATCCATAATAAAATCCAAAAGTATTGTTGTAAGTGAGACAAGACTATACACAAATTTTACAACGTCATCTGGGCACAGTTCCTGTAAATGCAAGCCACTTGATGTAAAAAAATATCTACTACTTACAAAATGTTAAAATTATAATATCAAGAAACTTTAATTGTCATATTAGATATTTCAATATCCATCTAGCCATTAGATTGCAAAATAGTTTCTCTGTAGTATTGGTACAGTAGATAGATTGGAATTGATTTGCTATAACATGATAAAATAGATCTACTTTACCTAATAGAGATAAATAACTCCCAGATCTTAGCTAGTATATTTGTGTTTAGATTTGGTTCAGCATTTGACAGAATGGAAGAAGATTTTTCTACTGCACCATAGTGAAAGTGCTCTGTCCATCTGTGTTTATAATTATGTCTGTACCATTTCAGGTTTGTCCCTTCCACAGACTTTCTACTGGCCTTCTTTAATCCTTCCTGTCATTTTGAGAGATCTGTCACAGTTTTATCTTTTTTTCCTCACATTTACCTAGGACTTGGTTTTTTTTTCTCTCTCTCTTATGCTCCCATTGTGTTCGCTCCTGATACACAGCATTCCATCTATCTCAGTTTCACCATTTCCTTGAAAGACAAACTCATGAATCTCAGATTTTATCATCAAAGCTCCTAGTCTAGATGCAGTTAAAATCAATTATCATTTATATTCAGGATAAATAAATCTGAGGCAAAGTGTTTATATTAAAATTTGCATGTGTGTTAAATTAACATGATTATTTAACTAACTTACAACCTGCTCCCAACAGTTTAAACTTCTCTTTTAAGTGGTCAATAGCTATCAGTCCAGCAGCTTAGGCTTCAGGTAAAGCTGAGCTGTGATGCCTGCATTCACACTTCTTGCCAGTTTTCAGGTTGATGTTTTATTCCCTAGCCTCAGTTCTCTGATAAATCTAAAAGGTGCTTTTCACTTTTCTCAGCATTCTTTTCTCTCATAATTGAGAATGATGACTCATGAATTCTTTTCACACTGGAGCGGAAATTGAAAGTCTTTCAAATGTAGTTTAAATAGCATCTTTTTTTTTCTCTGCCCAGAAGGAGAGATGTATGAAGAAGGAGTAGATCAATATTATCTGCAAAATTCATGTGTAGAATTGAAGTCTAATGTACAATTAAAAACCCATTCAGATGCCAAAACCCCCCTACCAAATTCCTTTCTTAAAAACAAAATAGGGGCTGGGGATATGGCCTAGTGGCAAGAGAGCTTGCCTCATATACATGAGGCCCTGGGTTTGATTCCCCAGCACCACATATACAGAAAACGGCCAGAAGTGGCGCTGTGGCTCAAGCGGCAGAGTGCTAGCCTTGAGCAAAAAGAAGCCTGGGACAGTGCTCAGGCCCTGAGCCCAAGGACCAGGACTGGCCAAAAAAGAAAAAAGAAAAAAAAAAAAGGTGGGCTGGAGATATGGCCGGTAGTGGCGCTGTGGCTCAAGTGGCAGAGTGCTAGCCTTGAGGAGAAAGGAGCCAGGGACAGTGCTCAGACCCTGAGACCAAGTCCCAGGATGGCCAAAAATAAATAAATAAATAAATACATACATACATACATACATACATACATACATACATACATACATACATACATACATACAAAATAGGCAGCAGTGGTGCACTCCTGAAATCCTAGCTACTCCGGAAGTGGAGATCTGAGGGTTTTGGCTGAACGCTAACCTAAGCAGATAACCAAAAAAGCCTGAAGTGGAACTGTGGCCAAAAGCACTTCTCTAAACTTGACCAAAGATCATACAGGTTCCTTCAAACTCAGGCTCCCAGATGTTTTGCTTTCAAAGGAGGTTTTCTATTGTCCTTTGACCTGTGTGTGCACACACGAGCACGCACGCACACACATGCCAGTCCTGGTGGGGTGGGGGGAGGGCAGAGCGAGGGACACTGTCCCTGATTTTTTTACTCAAAGTCAGCACTCAACCACTTGAGCCATAGTTCCACTCTCAGCTATTTTGGTAATTTATTGGATGTAAGAATCTCAAGGACTTTCCTGCCCAGGATGGCTTTGAACCATGATCCTCAGATCTCAGATTTCTGAATAGCATTACAGATGTGAGTCACAAGGGCCAGGCTTGACATGTAAATCATTTTAAGTTTGGGGCCATCTTAACAACCGAGAGTTGTCTTTCTCTAAGGGTTCAGAATGTCCTTTTGAAATGTCAATAAGAGAATATAGCCCCTATCTGCTACACTACAGGTGAGCTTTTTTTTTTTTTTTTGCCTTAGCCATTTTTTGTGTGTGCAGCACTCCTCTGCTTTTTAGATAAAGATTCTAATTTTTCTTATTGAAATTATACTTAAGCTCAATTTCTCTCCCTATACAAGTCTCTATTGCACTAATCCTTACACTAATCTTAATGGCCTCTCCCTCTCCCATCATGGTTCAGAGAATGATTCACCCCAAACCTACCATATGGCATTTCATTGGCATACTGAGCTCTCTGATTAGAAACAAATTGAAGCCAGCACCAAGTGGCTCACACCTCTAATCTTAGCAACTCAAAAAGTTGAGATCTGAAGATGACAATCCAAAGACAGCCCAGCAGAAAAGTCCATGAGATTCTTATCTCCAATTCATCACCAAAAAGCTAGAAATGGAGTCTTGGCTAAAGCAAAAAATATATCTCAATCAGGCCTTTTATGTTCTTCTAGAAAATTACATTCCACCCATTAGAATGGTCTACTTTCTTATTTTCCCGTGTCCTATAGAAATGAGAAATAAACTACTATTGTAGTTTAGAGAGTAATTACACTAATTCTTTCCTTCAAGCAATGAATCTGTGTGCCTATCTCCTGCTTAATGTCTGTCAATTTATTCCCTCAAAATTTCAGAGGTGGGAACTAATTTACTTTTGCTTATATGATACCTGTTTCTAGCAGGTATCATGAATAGCCTTTAGAGTATAAGTGGGAGTGTAAACTTATTACATACAACATGGAGCAGAACTACATATATATTTGTAGGTTAAGTTTGATATCTGTGATCCCACCAATTCAAAATGCAAATCTTTTTTTTAACTATCAGAAATAAAATATGTTAACATGCCATTTGTGCCATCTTTTAATGTGAAAGGTTTTGGTCACTTATAAAATTCTAGGCTGCCTTCAATATACTCATGTTTATTGAGTCGTTAGAAATTGCCATTTCTGTAGGAAAAAATAGTTCAGTATGAGAAATTTTTAGTTAATCTAAATATAGTATAATTAAAATAATGATCTCCTTTCCAGGGAATTTCAAAAACCACTTTGTAATTTGGCATTTTATAAAAATGTAACCCTACTTATTATAAATAATAATCATGCCATTGTGGTTCTTAATTGTAGCCAAACTGTATTATTATGATAATTTCATGAAAGTCAATCACCTCAAGGATGATTGATTTTGTCTCTAAATTTATACAGAGAGGTGTGGAGAGAGAAGAATATCTCCCAATTAGCATGTGATGTTCCTGAGATAAATTGAACAGATGCATCCTCAACTGAATACAGCACATAAATATGTGGTTTGAACATTCTTTTCTTACCTATGTTTACAATAGTTAATTATGGTCCTTTTAAATTAGAGTGTACAACAGATGGTGTAAGAGTTAGTTTAAAGTGATATTTCCTTTAAATATAGACTATGTTGCCAAATGAGCTCACATTACAAAGATTTACCCACTTACTATACCAATTTATTGACTGCTTTACACAAGCTAGGTTGAATGGTCACACTAGCCACATTTCCCATATTGGGAGTCTGACTTTAACAGGACCTCACTGGAGTGCATACATTTTATCAAGAGGAAGAAAAAATGTCGAATGCCAGGCATCTAAAAAGAAATCACATTCTATAAAATGACAAAAATCAGCATGATGAGAAATTCAATTCCTATCTGCTTTCCTTTATGGGGGAAAAGGATCTCATATTTTCATGAATTTAATCATAGTATTATTTTAAATAAAAGAAGTATTACAGGACTGGCAAAAAAATGAGTATTACAGATTGCAAACAAATGGCTTAATGAAGTATTTTTGCTTTTCCTTGAACATGTCATTATGTTTATAAATAAAAATAGATATAAATGCTCACACACATAAATCTTATATAAAATGGGATCCTTTCAATATGTATGGGAGTGGGGCTTGTGTGTGCACCTGTGTGTGCCAGTTCTTGGGCCTGAATATTATCCTTGAACTTTTTTGCCCAAGGCTAGTGGTCTACTACTTGAGCCACAAATCCACTTCTGGCTTTCCAGATAAGTAACTGTAGATAAGAGTCTCTGAGACTATCTTGCTCAAGTTGGTGTTGAACCACAATCCTAAGATCTCAACCTCTTGAGTAGTTAGGACCACAAGGTATGAGCCACTGGTGCCTAGCTTCAATGGGTTTTAAATAATGGATGCCAACATATTTTACATATAATTAAATAAATATATGTTTAAATATATATGCATGATGATTTATGAATATTTGTATAGTTTCTCATATTTTCTGAATGTACTATTACCTCTATAATCCAATTAATAAAACTCCCATACTGTAAAAATTAATTCTTGTTTATTCACTGAACATCTACATAAAGAGTCCTCAATGATCTGATTTTGTACAACAGTACTTTGGTGATTATTAGCATCATGAAATCAATTTTGCAAACTAAAGAAAGAAAATGTGTCTCAATATCTAATATAATTTAATATTTTACATTTTTACTTTTCCAAGATTATTTCGCCAAAATATAAAATGTGGTCAAGTCAATGATTGAACATGAATCATGCCTGATAGATCAAACCTCAGGGGGAAGGGTGGTTTCAGTGAGGGGTCTTAGTAAATGATGTTGTGAATTCATGCTTTCCAATGATATTCCATCAATGTTTTATCACATTAAGATAGGGAGCTGATTATTTTCCACTTCAACACAATTGTTATTTTTTTCTTGAAAAGAAAAAAAACAAGCAAAAAAAAAAAAAACGAAACAAAAACTTTGTACCAGCCTCTGGTGACTCATGCCTGAAATCCTAGCAACTCAGGAAGCTGAGATTTGAGGATCACAGTTCAAACCAAACAGGCAGGAAAATCTTATCCCCCATTAACAACCAAAAAGCTGGAGATAGAACTGTGGCTCAAATGCTAGTACTAGCATACACACACACACACACACACACACACACACACACACACACACACTCTTTAGCTCATTAGCAATGAAATATTTGAAGTTGTTATTCATCTTTCAGAGTTTAAACTCCTGCTTTAGGAAACTCTAGTTGAATCTATGTTGAGGCAGCTTTTATTTTTTTTGTTATCACCTTTTCTGGGTCTGGCATCAGAATAATGCTGGCTATCTAGAATGAGCTTGGAATACTGCTCTCTTCTTAATTCTTTGAAATAGATGGATAAGAAATGATATTAGTTTTATAAATGTTTGGCAGAATTTCACAGGGAAGCCATCTGGTCCTAAAATTTTCTTTGATGAGAGACTTTATTATTGATTCAATTTTCTTACTTGTTATTGATATCATCAGGTAATTGACTCTTTCATAATTCAATTATGTGTTTTGGTATCAACTATTATTGATAAGATTCTGCCCTACCAACTCATGAGGAAATAATGTTTCCAATGAAGTATAATACTTGCTTTGTATTTGCTGCTCAGTCCTCTAGTCCTTTCATCTAATATTTACCTTATGACAAATAGCATATATATAAGTCATTGTTTTAATATAACTTTTAGAAGACAAAGAAATGTCATTATCTTTCTATTATATTCTTTCTATTATATTTCTATCTATATTGTATTAAGAATTTACTTCCTCACCACAAATAATTGTTTGATTATGGTCTTTGTATTATTGTATTGGCTCAAAATTTAAATGCCTTTCAAGCACTATAAAGGTTTAAGCAATACAACTTTCCACCTAAAAATTTAAGATTCATAAAGTATTTGTGTTTTACTTTTTAATTTTTATGTTGACAATGATTGCCAGTGACTGACTGATGGGAAAAATACAAATTCAACAGATTGATTGAGAAGTAATGTAATTGCAACATTCAAATAATATAAATGCTTTTAAAGGGGAATGCTGAATGTTTTGGAAATGTGAATATTAACAAATTGGACAAACCCAACCTTTTGCTAGTATCTCCTTTGGTGTCAAGAATAAAACTCTTGCAAAGACATGTACTGACTGAACTTAATATCTACAATGTGATAATGCAAACCTTGATTTGCAAAGCTGAAATGAATCAGAAGGAGCTGTTTACTTTGTGAACAGAGTACAAAAAATGTGCCCTTCAACACTGTTCACCAATAAGGTAAAGCACCATTTTTTTCTTTCATTATGCTTCCAAATGATTTGACATTTAGCAGTTTAAATGCAATCAGCACTAAATATTTAGCATCCGTCAAAGGAAATTCAGATAAATATTTATACTTCATACTTTAAGGGAATAGATGCTAATAGCTCTAAACCAGTGATCTCAACTCACTCCAGGAAATAAAGGATCACTGAATACAGGGTGTTTATAGCACTGGGTTCACATTTGCTTCTAAACTCTTTGTGGTACCTGCTGAACTACCAAGTGACTAAGTTTTCCAAAGTAGAAATCCTTGTCATTCAAGCTCACATTCAGGAAGAGGGAGAACCAGATGAAATCTCATTTATTTTAGATGTAATTGTAAAGAAACATTTGTGTTCTTGATTTCATAATATATAGGTTAAGACTTTGAATTGAAGAGCTTGCTAGATATTAAGGAAATCTTACCTCAGTCACAAATAAGTGTAATCATTTGTGAGTCTTAAAATCAGATCAATAATTCTCCCTCTTTAGATGTACATTAAAATGATTGTATTTCTGTTGTGTTGTTCTGCTATGGTAGTTTCTTGTAGTTGACAACTGACTTTGTTATGGTCCCAGCAGCTCAGTGCAACATTAAGCTAGATGTTGCTGTGAAGATATTTTGTTTTTAGTAGTGGGTAATATTTATACTCATTGCCCTTTGACTAATTCTGGTGAGATTGTATCAAATACATGAACAGACTTATAGGTAAAAACTGAGATTTCCTAGCCAAAGAAATTCAACATTGACTTCAACTCCTGCCATCAATTCTGCCAGACCTACAAATTTCAGACTTGTTGTCCTCCCAATTCTATGCCTCAGCTTCTAGAAATAAATGGTCAGGCTGTATCAAAGGAATGGGGGTGATGAATGCAGAGAAAAAGGCTGGGTAACTATAGTCACAAGGGTCAATATACATATGTGAAACTGGAGCCAGGTAACTTTAGGGGATGGATGGAGTTGGGACAGATGGAAGAAAACTATAAAAGGGTGACATTTCTCAAGATACACTGTACTCACAAACTGACATTTTGAATCAAAATCTCCTTACAAAACTACTTAAAGGTAAATAAATAAGCATGCATATCCTCACTATGCAACTGCCAATTTCATAAACTATTTTATTTTGTATATTTGTATAAGTTGAGAAAGAAATGTACTCACTGCCTTAAATATGAGTCTATAACCCCTCTGTACCACACATTGACAATAAAAAGTTTAAAATAAAAAATCTCTTATTTTATAAACTAGATAGGATTTTTGGACTTTCTAAATAAAAAATCATATCTTCTAAAAATGACTTTTGTTTCTCAAATCTTTTATTAGTTTTTGTCTTTTTTATTGTCCTGGCTAATATCTACAATATAATGATAGAAGTGGATTGTAAATAACCTGCCTTATTCCTGGTCATAAGCGAACACATTGAGTATTTCACCTCCTGATATGATTTTAATGTAATTTTTGTTAAAGAATACTTAGCACCGTAAAGCAATTTTCTTCCATTTTCAACTTGTTAAAAAATTTTAGTAAGAATTAATGTGCTTCAATTATCCCTTGCTGGCTTTCCTGAGATAATTGTGTAGACTTTTTTCAGTCTACTAATCTAATGAATTACTTTAATTGACATCCAAGGATAAAACTGAAATTGTGTTCCCAGAAGAAATTTAATCATGCTTTTATCATTTAATCCTTTTAAAATATTATTTATTTGATTTGTTAGTACTTCATTTATTATTTTAAATTTTGTTTTCTTTTATAAATTCTTCTTTTACTATCTAAATTAGGCTTGTTTCATGAACTCAGTAATTTCATACGTGTATTTGTTATACCCTGTCTTCTTTTTTACATCATGATATCCCTTTTCATTTTTGTGGTAATTGTTTTCACCTTTGCTTGAAAAAACATTGTCAGATTTTACTGGAAATTTCCTGCCATAAAATCTGTATTATCTTATTTGTAATTCATTGTATTCATTTACTTCAATTTCTTTCCTTGATTCTTCTTTCTTATTCTACCCTTGGGTTGAATTTATTTTTAGCTCTATTTCATCTAGGCAAATCTTTAACCTGAGCATATATAGTCTCTCCCTTCCATTCTTTCTCCCTATTCATTATGGTTCATTTGATGGTAAATAATAGACTATTAAACCTATTCAATGAGTTTTTAATATTTCAGGAATATAAGTTTGAGTTTTCTACTAAATGTTATATTTTATAAATTCCTAAAACATTAAGGATCATTTACATCCTAGTATGATAACTCTATTGTCTAAAAATATCTATAAATCTGTATTTATTTGTCTGATTTGCCAGTCTTGGGACTTGAACTCAGAGACTAGGCACTGTCCCTGAATCTCTTTGTGTTCAAGGCTAGCTCTCTACAACTTGAGCCACAGCACCACTTCTGGCTTTTTCTTAACAGTTTATTGGAGATAACAGTCACATAGACTTTTCTGTCTGGGCTGGCTTCAAACTAGAATCCTCAGAGCTCAGGCTTCTGAGTAGCTAGGATTACAGGCATAAGCCACTGATGTCCAGCTAAATCTATTTTTAATATTGATCATTTTCATGGTCTTCTATCATGGTTTTCCTTCATTTTTTAGAAAGTTTTGATTGAACATCAAATATTTTCAATGGAAATTATTTCAGGTGTCAATGGAAATGTTTCAGGTATACAATATCATATGAATCCTGAAGAACTTATTTTTCTCTCATGTTTCTAGACACATGAATTGGTAGAAACCATAAATCCAGTTTCCCAAACTGAGATTATTTGAGGTCCCAATCTAATGGAAATGTGGTTTATTGGTATGCTCATCTTTGTTCTGATGTCAATCAATCTAGTGTGGTAAATTATTCACTTATTTACCAGCCAACTCATTCCCTTTGATTGATTTTACCAACAAGAAGAAAAGGCATCAAATGCCTCATTTTCTTCCATCAAGATCTGTCTTACATTTGTCCACTTCCCAATTAGCTATGGGGTACTTCTCTAGGCATATGTCACACATTTTTCCCAGTGAAGTGTCAGCCCAAATTCTATACAGTACCATTAATTAAAAGTTATATATTACTTTTGACTAGCCAAAGAGAACTTCAATTACCAGAGAATATGATTTTATTCTAACGTGTTTGGGTAAAAGTAGGAGCATCACTTTACATTGTATTTAAGTAACTATTCACAGTTTATCACTATATGCTCTTCAAAGCATTTTCTTCACTTAGTTATCAAGATACCTGACTTTTGCTTACCCACCTACTTTACTGCCCTTTCTAAAGTCACTTTGATAATTGTTCATTATTCCTTAACAATGTCATTCCAGACATCTCTTCTCCTAAACTTTAAAAAATATACACTATTTTAATTATATTTAAGTAGTTGTACAAAAGAGTTGCCATGCAACAAAGCAGTTTATAGATACAATGTGTCTTGATCAAAGTCATCTCTCACTGGTTGCTCCTCAGCTCAACCCCTTCCCTTGCTCTTCTTTTTGTAGGACATACATTGGATTCTTGACTATCTCAGATTCTTACCTGCATTCACCTTCTCTTCTTCTCTTGTCTACCCCATTCCCTTCCACCTTACCCCACCCTTTCAAGTATCCCATTGCTGATGTTTATTTTGTTAAACTTTGACTCTGCCTTTCTAAGAAATTACTGTTTGAGTTATTCTATGAATCTACTATATTTCAGTTAATACATTTGTGTGCACCTGCATACCACCCAACATAATTGCTTATAAGTTTATGCTAAATCTAGCTTCCACATGTAAAGAAAACATATACCTTTTATTGCATTGGGCCTGATTTACTTCACTTACCACAATTATTTCCAGATCTTTTCATGTTTTATAAGTGGTACATAAAACACTCTTCTGTTTTTATTTAGAGTCATTTATTTGATTACCTTAATTGTTCATGTTTCTTTATCTATATTTTATCTCTGTGTACATTTTTGCATATTTTAAACTTATCTCTCCAACAGAATTCTTTTTGAGGTTAATTTAGCCAATTGCCTACTGGACATTTCCAGATTTACCTAATTTTCTACCTACCCAAACCCAACATCCTTCAAATGAACTTCTACTTTTCCTTTCTTTAATTCTCTTCCTTTATACAACCTTCTCATCTACAAGTAAAATCTTGATGACATGCTCAGCTAGTTTTTCTCTTATAACTTACATGTGCTGTATCAGCATATTCTTATACTTCTGTTTCAGAAAAATAAAGTATTAGTCCCTTCTCACCATGCCAGTTGGGATTCGTCTGGTGTAAATCACTATTATTTCTAATCTGGATTCATGACTTGGCAGCTTTCAGGGCTTCAATCTAGTCTCAGTCCAACACTCAGAATCTGACAAAACATAGGACATTCTATTATATTCCTTAAGGTACTGGCATTCCAATAGCTTCTACTGACAGTGAAAGCAAAAATCAAAATACTTTCAGTCATTTCACAACATGCCTTTTTTTTTCCAAGTTATTCTTCTTATTACAAAAGTTCCAGCTTTCCTTGTTTCTTAAACACTAAAATGGCTCCTAATCAGAAAAAAATTCACTACTGAAGGAGAATATATATATACATATATATGTATATATGTCACAACTTTTTGAGTTAAATGGATGGCTAATAGTTTTATCATAATTTTATCTTTTGTCTTTTTATTACATAGAAAAGATTATGTAGATCCTGATGATACCCTTTAAATGGATATATAATCCTCTACATAATTATGGGTACAATATTTGATTATTATACATTGTATAAATTGTGATTCCATGCACTTTTACAATGTGTAATGATCAATTCATCATAAAAGCATTCTTGTATCATTAATGTTTATCATTTTATTATATAGAGGAACCTTGAATTCCTCTCTTCTAGGTATATATAAAGCACATGGTTAAGTTTTGTGAACCATAGTCACTTTACAGTGCTACAGAACACTAGACTTTAACCTTTCATCTAACTATTTGGCCGATTTTATCTGACTTTTTTTTTTTCCCCAGTTCTGGGGCTTGGGATTCAGGGCATAGCACTGTCCCTGGATTCTTTTTCTCAAGGCTAGCACTCTACCTCTTGAGCTACAGAACCTCTTCCAGCTTTTTTTCTTTATGTGGTGCTAAGGAATTGAACAAGCACTTCATGCATGCTAGGCAGGCACTCCATCGCTAAGCCACATTCGCAGTCAACTTTCTATTCTAAGCCATCATCTTCTTCCTAACCTCAACTGATCACTGATCTTATCTTCCATGCGATCTTTTTACCCTCCACATATGAGAAATACACAATATTTGGAGAATATATATAGTCATGTCCTTAAAACTTCTTTCCTTAAGTGCTTTTGCTTAACTCTACATATTGATTAACTTTCTAAAATTGTCTGATTTTTATTATACTACTCAACCTACCCCAAATTAGCTACCAGCAAATAATATATTTCCTAAGTTTTAAAACATAAGCAGCTAAAGGTTAGGCTTTTCACTGTGTGTCTATTTTGGTCTCTTTTAATATGCCTTTTAAGAACCAATGGAGATAGTGTTATAGAATTTGTGATTTTTACTACCCTCTCCCGTGCTTATTTATAATCCTTCTGTAAATACTAAGCACATTATTCATTGATTTGTCCTTGTACAGACTCCATTACCTGACCATGTTTTGACCCTTAAAAGGATTTTCTCCAATGATGAACAATTGCCACCCATTACGATTATCTCAGTAATATAACAAATTTCTACCCTTGCGAACTTGTCCTCATTGGCAATGGTCTTCCAGATTTTACTTCTTTAACAAGAACTTCATAAGGCTATTTGGAAGTAACATTTTTTTTTTCTTTTGCTAGTCCTGGAGCTTGAACTCAGAGCCTGAGCACTGTCCTTGGCTTCTTTGTGCTCAAGGCTACCTACCTGCCACTTGAGCCACAGCGCCACTTCCGACTTTTTCTATATATGTGGTGCTGAGTAATCGAACCCAGGGCTTCATGTATACTAGACGAGCATTCTACCACTAGGCCATATTCCCAGACCGGAAGTCACTTTTATAAAGGGATTCAATGAAGATTTTAGGCTGAGCTCATTCAATACTTCATTCTTTTGTCACACGTATTATAAAAACTTCACATGATAAAATTAATCTTAAGTCTTATGGTGAAATAACTATTTTAATATGTCTTTGTTTTTTACGTGTTCTGTGAGCTTTGGGGCTCAAGGCTAGCCCTGTACCACTTTGGCCCACAGCCCCATTTCCAGCCACAGCTCCATTTTATCTGGATTTGAGAGTCTCACAAACATTTTTGCCCAGATTGTCTTCAAACCATGATCCCAAACTCTCAGCCTCTTGAATATTTAGGTATATAGATGTGAGCCACAATTTCATGGTTTTCATCGGATTTTAAAGCATTAAACATTCTTATTTTAAATTTGAAAGGTATATTACTAAAATATTTTTGTTCTTTGATAACCATAAAATTAAGCTAAGATCACAAAGCAAAAAAAAAAATTGATGGCGTTTTTATATGTTCGAAGAAAATGCAAACGCAGGTTCTGCATATCAAACTCTGACTCAATGACATGCCAATGTTAAATTTATGTAATAAAACAGTCACATAACACTTTACTCACTGAAAAATATTAAGAATTCTTTCTAAAATAGAATTAAATGATAAGTAAATATGACTTTTACTTTAGGTAAATATAGACTTTTTCTTTTCTCTCTTTTTTTAAATTTTGAATCCTAATAGCACAGTAATCTAAATCAGAGTTTATTACTGGTAAATATCACTGGGAAAATAGAAAATATTACATAGTACTACTTAGGAAATATGTATTACCATAAGAAATGAAGACATTTTTAATCCATACTTTTTCTAATTTAAAATTTGCCTTAAAATATACATGTTCTGGCTTGGGAAACCACACTTATTAAAGGAAAAGGATTATTAATATTAACATTATTAATAATGAAATACAGAAAACTCCTTATCATATATAAAAATATGTTCTTACAGAAGAGATTGAATTAAGGGCACTAAATTGATGGATTTAATGATCATCATTTCAGAGTTCATATCTTAAGATTTGAGTAGTAGAAGATTCATCTTAATAGTTAAATGTTCACCTCTTTACTCAGAAAATTTAGAGTATATAAATAATATTATCTCTCTGGCAAGTCAAAGTGGTATGTGAACTTAATTTGCCCATTTGATGTGTATTTCACAAGAATTTTTAATATGCAATCATAAATTTTCACTTCTTTATTCAACAGAAAATTGTATTCAAGTGTGTCTCTCCTAAGGGTATAAAGAAATTTTCCAGAATATAAACATGATATAAATTTTAGCCATCTAGTCATTTTCTCTAGGCACACTCAAATCTAAATTACAGATCTAATGATTCCATAATACGATTGAAAAAATCATTAAGGAAAAAGGAGAACCTTTTTTTAATTGTCATAATTATAAATACAGCAACAAATGAAAATATGGTAAATTTATTTCTAGTATATTTTGTGACAAAGTTCCAAGAGTATATCATCCTATGGTTATCTTCATTCTGTCAACTATCATTCAGATTGGTTAGAAATGTAATAAAATTAGTATGTTCTTTTTCTCATATTTATGAATAATATGGAGAAACCATAGAGAACATTTCTCAAAATGATTAATCTACATTTTCTAAAAATATTAGACCCTCCATTAAATATTTGAATGCATTTGACTCTTCAGGGCTACTGAATTTGTGTTATATTCGTAGGTAAATTAAAACAGAATGTTTTAGCCTTAGGATAATCCAATTTCCTTTGCTTAAAACCCCAGAATTGGGGTAATTCTTCATTTTTTTCAATGAAATTCCTTTTTAATTAATTAATTTATTTACTGTCAAAGTAATGTACAGAGTGATTACAGTCTCATAAGTTAGGCAATGTGTACATTTCTTAACAAACTTGTTGCCTCCTCCTTTGTTTTTCTCCTACCTTTCCCCCTCCTGGGTTCCCTCGCCAACCTCCCCCAAGTTGTACAGTTGGTTTACAGTCTTTTAAGAATTGGTGTTGCCTTGGTTCACCTTTTACCCTTTGTCTCTCCATTTTGTTGCTCCCCTTCCCCAGTTCTGATAAATGTACAATCAATACCCAATGTACCAAAATCAGTTATAGTGACATAAAGGTTAAAACCATGGGGAAGAAAGACAAAAGTAAAAGAAAGGTATAATTCCTTATGGTATGTTGAAAATAACAGCAACAAATATAAACCATTTATTTCGCTTAGCATCATCTTATGTAATCATATGTACACTGCTATTGAGCTATTGTGCTCCTCTATGAAGGCCTTTAAAACATTGTTTAAATTCATGTTCATATACACACATCACAATAAAATCCTTTTATTTAATTAACATATAACTATAAAATAATTTTAAGTTTGCAAAGCCATTTACTGGCTAACCTATTCTTTTTCTGTAAACAATGTAACCTCTACTGTGTGTACACTGCCAATATATCCCTATGGTCTCAATTTTGGTCTGTTAAGGTATTTTTGTCTGGAGAAATTTTTTACTATTTGGCATAGGATTACTTCAGCAATAAAATATTGCCTAGTGGCAAGAGTGCTTGCCTCATATACATGAAGCCCTAAGTTTGATTCTTAAGCACCACATATATAGAAAAGGCCAGAAGTGGCAGTGTGGCACAAGTTGGCAGAGTGCTACCCTTGAGCAAAAAGAAGCCAGGGACAGTGCTCAGGCCCTGAGTTCAAGTCCCAGGACTGGCAAAATAAATAAATGAGTGAATAAATAAATAAATAAATAAATAAATAAATAAATAAAATAGTAGATACCAACTTTGTTAAATGGCACATCCTTTGTACAGCTACATAGAGACAGTAGGCTATTTTTAGAAAGTCAAGTATCAAGGCAAACATTTAGAACTCAAATAACATGGCCACAAAACTACATAGATGGAAAACATAATAGATTAAAAAAACATTTTAATGCATAAAGAAGGATAAATGTGGAACTCATTCCTGAAATTCCAAATATGCAAGAAAGAGAGGTAGAACCATTACCTCTGGGACAAGCTCAAGAAAAAGGGAAAAGCCTTATATGAAAACTAACCTAAACCGAATAGGATGGTGGCATGGCTCAAGTGGTGGAGTCTTTTACTAGAACAAAAACAACAGGGGAGAGAGAGAGAGAGAGAGAGAGAGAGAGAGAGAGAGAGAGAGAGAGAGAGAGAGAGAGAGAGAGAGACAGAGAACAGAGAAAGAGAGAGAAGAGAGAGGAGAGAGAGAGGAGAGACTGAGAGAGAGAAGAAAAATAGAGAAAGGAGAAAGGGCAGGAAGAAAGCAAAGAGGAAGAGAGAGAGAACAAAAGACTGAAGAAGACAGAAAATATTTGACAATGTCCAAAAGGTTACAATTTTTAAGAGTTTGTCTATTTGCTTATCTGAGCTCAAAATTTTTGGTATAGGATAAATACAAAGGGTCTCCAACTAGAAATAGAGTTAAAAAAAAATTTTTTTTTGGCCAGTCCTGGGCCTTGGACAGGGCCTGAGCACTGTCCCTGGCTTCCTTTTTGCTCAAGGCTAGCACTGCCACTTGAGCCACAGTGCCACTTCTGGCCGTTTTCTGTATATGTGGTGCTGGGGAATCAAACCCAGGGCCTCATGTATACAAGGCAAGCTCTCTCGCCACTAGGCCATATCCCCAGCCCCGAGTTAAAACTTTTTTGAAGGTAAATTAAAAGTCCTCAGTGCAGCAAGATCCCCTCATCTGTGGGGATCACTGGTTCTGTTGTAAGTATCCCATCAGCAATAACAGGAGACAGATGACCAAGAAACAATACATCAGAAAGAAAACATATAAACAATGTTGTATAAATAATTCTAAATTCTAAATAAATTCTAATTCCAAATAAATAATTCTAAATACAGGAAGTAATACTTACAAAATGAAGTAACAATTTAGTTTTCTGCTAGCACATCTACCTTACCAAAAATAAATACTAATGAAGTTTCTTCAGCTTGAAATGAAATGACACTAGACCATAAGCTGAATCATTGGTTGTGTCTCAAGGACAGCACATGTAAAAATAAGCTAGTGAGACTCAATTTCAAAAATAAACAAAGCAACAATGGCCAGGATGAAAACAAGTATGATGGTGATTGTGGCAATCATAGATGGGAAGTTGCAGTCGTGGGCCAGGACAAGCCAGAATTGGAGACCCTTCCTGAAAAATCACTAAAGCAGTTTTGGTCTGTGAAGGTAGACATACACCTGCATAGAAAAGCTGGAGTCTGGAAACTGACAGATGAAGTCCATTGATTTTGATGAAAATCCAAAGAATATTCAACTAGAAAATTCTTTGCAACAAATGATGCTACCATGACTGTAAATTATGTACAAATAATGACATATTGACACATGCTCCAAACTTTGTAACAAATTTAGTTAAAAATAATTGAGCAAGATGTATAATTATAAAATGTAAAAGTATAGCTAGGTACTAGTGGTACCTATGATCCATCTCACCTAGGAAGGTGAGATGAGAGGATCACAGTTCAAAGCCAACCTAGGAAAAAAGTCCCCCAGATTCTTATCACAATCTTACTGCAAACAAGGAGCTAAAGTACAACTGTGGCTCATATGGTAGAGCATTGGCCTTGAAGAAAAAGTTTAGGGACATCACCCAGGCTTTGACTTCAAGCCCCAGGACTGGCATCAAAGGGGGAGGGGAGGGAGTATAATGTTTAAAACAAAAATATTCTTCTGCTCTTAGGTTAATTTAACCATATTTTTTATTACAACATCAAGGGGATAATTCCTAAAAGAAAAAAAAGTGAATTAGGGGCTGGGGATATGGCCTAGTGGCAAGAGTGCTTGCCTTGTATACATGAGGCCCTGGGTTCGATTCCCCAGCACCACATATACAGAAAACGGCCAGAAGTGGTGCTGTGGCTCAAGTGGCAGAGTGCTAGCCTTGAGCAAAAGGAAGCCAGGGACAGTGCTCAGGCCCTGAGTCCAAGGCCCAGGACTGGCCAAAAAAAAAAAAAAAAAAAAAGTGAATTAAAATAAAACAAAGGGTTTTTTATGTATAGTGATCATTTTATTAAATGAGTGTATAATAAAAATTCTCAGGGTTTGTGAAATCTTTCGTTTGAAAGATCAAGAATGAATTGAGTCATTAAATATTAATTGAGATTAGCTAATTAATATATCCCTAATCTTTGTTTTTTCAATTTTGAACAGGATTGAAAAGACCCTAACAAACTGGATATATGGCTCAGTGATAGAATCTACCGGACATGTTTAAAACAATAAAATACAAGGTAACAAACAGTACAAGAAATGTATCCAATGCCTAACATATGAAACTGTAACCTCTCTGTACATCAGTTTGATAATAAAAATTTGAAAAAAAAGAATATAAATTCAAAAAAATCATTGCAAAATATAGATGAATACACTGTATCTAACAAAAGGAATCATTAAGATATTTATGTACATAACTGTGTGTGTGTGTGTGTGTGTTAATACTAGGGCCTAAAGTCAGAGCCTGGATGCTACCTTTATTTATTTATATTTTGCTCAGAGATCCTTCTCTACCACTTGAGCCATTCTTCCACTCTGGTGACTTGTTAGTTAATTGGAAAGAAGAATCTTGGATTTTTCTGTGTAGGCTGGCTTTGAACTTTGATCCTCCCAAGTAAGTATGGCCGTTAGCACTCACTCATAGATGTGTTTTTCAAAGAAGTATAGACTTAAACTAATTAGATGAAAAGGTACATCTAATTCATTTATAACTGCTTATAGTTGGTGATAAAACTAATTTTAATTAAACAGTACATTTAAATTTTTATGTGTATAGCCATATTTCCTCTAATAAAGTCACAAGACTATAGTGAGATAGTTTATCATCTGAAAATATTTTATTTTGAATATTATAATAATTTTAAGCTTCCTCTTGACCACTGATGAAAATTTAATGTTTTTCAGAAGAACTTTCAACATCCTCATAGCGCACAAAGTCGCTGGTAATTTGAGTAATACCAAAAGAAAAAAAAACATTTATTCAAATGAGAATAAATAAAAGAAACTCAGCATGATTATTTTAGGTTTGCAATAGCTAAGTAATAATTTACACTGGAGATGTATTGCTTATGAAACTGTTGTAGGAAGCTCATTATTCTGTCAGGAAATGAAAGGGTAATGGTTGTTGAAAACTTTTCCTCGTTTTATTATGTTACAACTTCAAATATATCAACCCTTGACAGACTATTGAATCCACAGGTTCATTCACTAAGCTCTTCAGCTTTCAAGCATATGCAAGTAATTGTTTCATAGGTACCTATACCATGTTTGAACACTTATACTTGTGTTTCTCTTATGTAGCTTATTGACATTGCCCCTATACCACTATGTCTTAAACAATATTGTCAAGTCAATTACTTCTTCTTATGAGCTCTTAATAAATAGTGAGCCCTTTGTGATAAAAGGTGTCTAAAATGAAAGCAACACGTAATGGTCTGGGAAGCTAAAATTTATACTCATTTGATGACTACCGCTTTGTAGACACACACATTAGTTTTAAGGCAGTGTATTTTATTAAATTAAGAGAACTTTAATTATTTTAAAGTAATTATACAAAAATGTTTGGATCCAGTGCTTAGTTTATGACTACAGTGATGAATCTCATCTCTTCTATCATTCTCCTCCATCATTCCCCACCCACCCATCCTTTCAAGGTCCTGATACATGATTGCATACTATGCTTGTTTGAACACACTCTTCCTCTCTCCATTTGTTCCAGCTTCTGGCTATTCATTTTGTTAGACTGTGAGTTGAGGATCTGCTGCTAAGAAGTTGCTATATCCATGGCAGGAATTCATGAGAGCATCAGAGGGGAGACAGAAGCACAAGGAGATAACAGATTTAGGAGGATTTCTCTGGAGAGTTAAGTAGAGTGTTAATAAGCACTTACATGAGAAATCTATCTTATAGTGGAGCAATGGTATCTGAAGACAATACAGAACAGATCTCAGCATTTACAATGAATAAAACACGATTGAAAGTGCATCATTTGTTATTTCCACCATTTAGACTGAGTTTTCTTTGTCATTGAGTTTATATATTTGGTTGCAACCTACATCTTTTTGAATACATTTAATTTGGATTGGCCATTGGAGGGATTGATTACACATCTTTAAGCAGAGTCTACTTTCAAATAATTTAGCATTACTTTACATGGGGCACCATCTTTTCAACAGAATGGTCTCCATGTTAACAATCTCCTAATCCTACTTTTGCATAAGCAATATCACATAATTACATGACTAGTATTTTTGCTCAGAAACTGTTGATTATATTACAAGCAATCAAAATCATTTTTAAGAGTTATTTTATGATCATTTGTTCATTTACCCATACTTTTCAATTCTTTGTGTGGATCTAAGATTCTGTTTGGTACCAAATAACTTAACTTTTTTGGAAGATATCGTCTCTGAATGGATTTATGAATGGATCTCTTACAAGCCATCAAGGTTATGCTCTACATCATACCTCACTTTATCTCTTTTTAATTTTCATGAGTCTATTGTTCCTTCTCTCATGTCAGATTTATATTCTGTAGAGAAAATAAAGGGAAAGAGCATTAAGAATTAAGAGAAAACTGCAAAAGACATTTTCTTTATGTTCTCTCAGTATTTTCCAGCAGGCATTTTAGGGGAACATGGGCAGATGGTGATGATGCTCTACTATTTTTGAGCCTAAATGGGCATCAGGTATGCATTTGACTAGCTTTCACCAACTGAGCAATAATCCCACTGAGCTTTCTTTGGATGGCACCTGGTGCATTTTTCTCTGGGTCTACTAGTCGGCATTGTGACAGATTCTAGAAAACTTGTGAACTTGCTATTTTTCAACTTTTTTTATTTTCATGTTGAGACTAGAAGAGATGCAGGATAAACCCAGAGGCTTTACTGAGAATTTCCCAAGGATCTCTGTAACCCAATTTAAGTCTTTCTGAACAATGGAGCTCCACCTCTTTTCATTTGCATAAAAGAAAATCACTGGTCCTAGCTGGGCTAGTGGGACAGAGCCAGTTACAGCTTATCTCACAGAAGCCTGTGTTGACAGGTGACTTTGGTCAGCCTTATCACCCAGCTTGTGATTTTCCAGTTTCTCGGAGATTTCATTCTGAACAAATCCAACACAGGAAGAAAACATTAATTTCTCTTTGCAGTCTTTGAAAAATGTATTCGAGAAGTAGAATGTTATTAATATGAAGAAGAATTTGAGATGAAACAAAGGCTGAATAGGAAAGACAACATGACATCATTGCATATTTAATATAGACATTTGCAGCTGTTTCAGAACCCATTCTTCCTCTTTGATACTCTTAATCCCCAAACTATTTTTAAAAATATACTGGCACTAATAATCTGCTAAGGTAATTTACATTTATCTGAAAATGTTATGCAGGGAATTATTCTTATATTTTTTCTTTAATTTTTCTTTTGATGATCATTATTTGATTAGGGAATGTTTCAGAATGATGTTTTCTAAAGGAAAACAATATTCCTAGTTGTGTGTAGGGGAAAATAATGATTCTGCGATTAAAAGGGCCCAATGTCTATTTTAATGTTTTACTTTCTTCCTTAATTACAAACATTTCTTATAATTTTAGAAGGGTGTTTTCAGTATTTGTTATTATCTATTGTACAAGTTAACATATCAGTTTTGTAGCACAATGCATATTGATCAGTATCACCCCCCTCCATCGTCCTCTTCCCACCTATCTCAACCCTGCCCATATTATTTCTAGTCAAATCTTCCATTTTAGGAATAATTAATTAAAAAAAATTAAAGTTTACCTAGAGGTACCATTCTATACCATTCAATACTGAAATACTTCAGAAAAAAATGAAAATATGAATATATACTGCTCTCGTTGTTGGTAGATTCCTTAAGGGGAGATGTCTATTTGTAGTTATGTCTATGTATTTCATTTTCAATTCCCAGTAGCAAATGGAAATTCTTTGCTTAGAAGATGAGAAATATATGTTGAATGAACCACAGAACAAATGCTTTACATGAAGAAGAACATCAGTGGAGTCACAAATATAGTTGTTATTTGTTTCTGCAGCTGAGCTTTAGAAAAAAATCACATCAGCTTTGGCTGTGGTAGGAAAGTAATCCTCAAACCCCAGTCCATTTAGTGCGCATGCGCGCGCACGCACACACACACACACACACACACACACACACACACACATTTCCCCCTCACACGTTTGCAGGCAATGTGCTGCTACTCTCTCTGCTTTGTCTCAGCTCCTTTCTATGGGCTCAGATCTGCTCTCAAATCCACTTCACTCTGTGAACCAAAAACTGTTGTGAACTGGGAAGAAGAGGGGAGCATGGAGTCTGTAACCATAGGCAATGCTTGGATAGCATCTAGTAGCATCTAGCTACACCATCCAAGCTCACAGTCTCATGGTAAAAGGGTCACATGATTAACTATGACATGGGGAAGGGCATATCCTGTGCATATAGAAAGACTTGGCAAGGCTGGAGTTGTAGCACCTTGTAGAGGAGAGAATGGATTATTGAAGACAGTTACACAAACTACTCGATACACTGAATGCTATCTGTACTGAAGAGATCCTCACAGGCCCATTTATATGAGTGTCACAACCTTCTTCCCTGATGGGCATGAGCATCAGAGAATATTTCCAAAAGTTTTTGGAACCATTCTCATTCCAGTGAACAAATATTTGCCAGATTTACATATTGTTTGGATTCTGGGGATGTATTTTTAAAAAAAGTTATTTGTCTACTAAATACGAATACTCCATGCAGGTATTTCCAGTCCTCTTGGGATATAAATATTTATCATTACTTATCCAGTTGACAGATTCAATGGAAGCTCAAAAGCACAAACTTTTAGGAAGAGAAATACAAACGAACAAAACTTTCAGAAAGCTGAGTTTCTGTGCCTTACACCTGTAATTCCAGCTACCTAGGAGCCTGAGATCTGATGATCATGGTTCAAAGCTAACCCAGGCAGGAAAGTCCATTGAAACTTGTATCTGCAATTGACCCTGAAAAAGTCATAAGTGGAGTGGGGACAGAAGGGCTAGAATGCTAGCCCTGAGCCAAAAGCCCAGGGACAGCACCCAGGCCTTGAGATCAAGCCCAGGACTGGTACACACACACACACACACACACACACACACACACACACACACACACACACACACACACACACAGCAACCACTATCATAAAAATAAAATAAAGGCATTTCTGGGCTTAGTGGTTAACACATGTTTACCAGCATTATCAGCCACATGGGAGACTTGGGTAAGAAGAGTGTGGTGCAAAGCTGCCCTGGGAGAGTATAAGATGGTATATGAAAAGGTAAAAAATTCCTGGGGTGTTGCTAAAGTGATGAAGCCCTTACCTAGTACACATAAACCCCCAAGTCTCAGAACTGTCAAAAGAAACCATTAACAAAAACACAGTGAGATACTTTAATAGACAACGACTTCTACGGTAAAGAAAAATATGCATATTAAGTGAAAAAAAGGCATTTCTAGAGGAAATAGCTTAGAGGGAGAGGTCCAATACTTTAAAAGTGTTTGGATATCTTGGATACTGAAGTTTCTGATAATGCTACTTAACCCATAGGATTTAAAGTATAAAACTACAATGGATAATTTGCAGTGTGAGTTAATAAGAGAAAGGTAGTAATCATTTTCATCAAGAAAAATGGTGATACAAAGAAAAGAAGTGAATAAATTAATATGAAACTGTAAGTATAAGTTTAGAAGAGCATGGTAGTTCTTTTAAGTTGATGGAAAAAATAAACAGGGTATTTCTTCCACATGAAATCACAGAAACTTCTAGACATATTGTTTTTCCAGTTTTATCAACAGAATATGTCCAAAGTGCTTCAAACTGCAAAAGTGTATATTCTGCATAACTAATGTGAGAACAAAGCACCTCTCTGGCAAGGATATTTACTACTGAAATACCCCAAATAGTCTATGTATACTAAGTGAAGTTGTATTACACTATGAGAAGACTGAAGTAGAAATCACAGGTGAGAAACCACAAACCTCTTATCTTCCAGAAAACATATGAACAGGGATGAACTGCCATGTGCTGTGAAAATATCTTTATTTACAATATTTAACTGTGAGTAAAATTATTTAACATTATATGCTGCTCCTAAAAATGTTAACCACAGTAAGGGAATATTGAAAGAGATGTGTTATAAATTGTGGTACTTGGGTTTTAGAAAAAAGAACCAGAGTAAACTATCATGCTTCATGTAAGAAGATAATATGAATTTCAGGAGAGCAGGAAGGATCTATAACTGGCAAAGAAGATAAAAAACAAAGTAGTAGAGAACAAGGATCAAAGGTAGATTGACATCCAATAATCCCATCCACCCATAGCAGTTAGAATTGGAAGGAGTCATGTAGAAAGATACTTAAATTATGTACTCTTAGATATACAGAGTACATGATTTGAGACATGTTAGGTTAAATTTATATCAGCAAATATCTCTTATCAAAAATATCAGTTATTATCAATAAATATATACAATGGCATTTAAGTTATTGGTATGACTATCAATAAAATGCAAAATGATGCTGATAGGGTCACTCATAACATTACAGTTACTTTGGATTATACTAGAGGACACCAGTAATCTATCAGATTATCCATTTCCTTTTTAAGAAACTCACATAAAAATACACATACATCACTTACAATAACCCAAATGTGTATTCATATTACAAATACAAAATATTTAATGTAGACAAAAACAGAACATCCTTATGTAAAATACACTAACATCCAGGTGTCAGTAACTCACACTTATAATCTTAGCTACTCAGGAGGCTGAGATGCAGAGGATCATAGATTGAGGTCAAGCTGAGCAGAAAAGTTCAGGGGACTTCATCTAAGAATAAATAGCAAAAAGTAAATTGGAAGTTGTTGCTCAAATGGTAGAATGTTAGCTGTAGGAAAGAAAGCTGAGCACATGTGAGGTACTGCAAACAGACAGTCCCAGAAATAAAACAATCAAATAAAAACTTTAAAATTAAATTTTAAAAAGATGTTTACATTATTTACTTTAATCACAATGTTATATGTCACAGATAGGAATCAAGTATGTCAAGACTAGGATATGAATGTCTTAAAACTAAATTCTTACAAGTAACTTAAAATAGAGAGCAGTGTTTGAAAAACACATAAGGGTTGATCACTGAACAAATACTTCCCAGGCAGAAACTACAACCAGACAGCTGTCATTCTGACCTTTGAAGAGGTACTGGAAATGCCACATAGCCTAAATAGCATACTCAACATAGGTTGAAGTACCCAACAAAATCTAAAGTGGGACAAACAAGAAGCAATCTGTCAGACCAGCTGTTCCTAGCATTCAATAAAATTCTCCTGGCGTAAAAGAATCATGTCTCAGACAAATGCCAGTATGCCAATTGTTTACATATTTAAGGATTTCCACAAATCTATCCCACACCACTCATGGAGCAGCCACCCAGTAAACATTACTAAGCCATTTTGTATACTGGTATAATTAGAATTTAACTTAAGTGAGAGGATTGATCTATACACGAAAAAGTCAATGATTCACAAGAAGGTAAAGCATCATTAATGATGTTTCATATGTCCCATCCTAAGGCATTCCTTCTTCCTTAAATTATTTTTAAATTTAGGATTAAACTTATAAATTTCTGCAGGAGTGCATTGTATAAGGTATTCACATTTCATTAGTCCAATCATGTCACTCAACTAAATCTGACTCAGTAGACAATCTATAACAGTTGTTACAAAAGAGAGAGTAAACATATGTTTGCATAAAATTACTTAGATGATTTATTTTATAGGAAATAATAGTCATGGGTGAAAATATGTACAGTTTTCTACATTTATAGCTTTGAATACCATACCTTATCTAGCTTTGATTATGGAGCTGTTTTCACTTTATTTGTATATATTTTTACTTAGGTAAGTAAAAAGTTAAAATGTTAAGAATTTCGATTTACATATTTTATTCCACATGTAGAGAAACATTTCTATAAAAATGATGAATTGGAAAAGCTGAGACAATGGTGACAGGAAGAATTCAAGCATTTTTTCCTATATGGAAATTAGTTTATACACACACATATATACATACATACATATATACGTATATGTATACATATGTATATGCCCAATAGGTTTATAGGTGAGCTGGATGAGTGGAGAGATGTTTATTTCTGAAAACAACTAAATTAGGGATAAGAATGAGAACATTTTGTGGCCTTTTTAGCTGGTATTGTTCACCCTAGTTGAGAAAGGCTATTATGTCTTCACACTATGGAGGCAGGTAGGGTCTTTGTTATGAGCATGGGTGTACTCTGCTGGGTCAGCTAGGATGTTGATGTGGAATAGACAAAAGGCAATCAACTCAGTTTAGACTGGATGGATGAACTGAAGGTATTCTTTTTTTATTTCTTTCTTTTTCTTTTTCTTTTTTTTTTGTGTGTGTCAGTCTTGGAGGTTGGACTCAGGGCCTGCGCATTGTCCCTGAGCATCGTTTGCCCAAGGCTTGAGACACAGCTCTACATCAGGCTTTTTGGTAGCTAATTCATAATAAGGGTTTCATGGATTTTTCTGCCTAGGCTGGCTTTGAACCATGATCCTCAATCTTAGCCTCTTGAGTAGCTAGGAGCATTTTGAAGCATTCTTAACCTGAAACTATAGCCTTAGTATTAATGCCTCATAAAGCACTTGATGCATTTGAAATAATACTTGCTCATTTGTCTGAAAGATACGGGAAGTGTTGTGGTATAGTCATTTTGATTGATGGTTGTAAAGGCAGTGGATTTGTTCTTCATGAATTATGAATTATATTGCCTCTGATGTATTACTATAGTGAAAGTTTACTGGAAAGCCACTACAATGTCAGTTAACTAATGTGGTTTCTATGGTGTTTCATTGAATATGCTTGTTCTAATTGTGTTAAATTCACAAATAATTCACTTAGATAGCATACAACAAACAATTGTTATGTCTGAGATGCCTTTTTCCAAATTTAAATAAATATATATCTATCATCTACCATTTGTCTATCTACCTATCTATTGGTCCATCTATTCATTGCAGTATCTATATGCATGTATATGAACATATAACATGTATATAAGTAGGCATATATAATACATATATATAAATATACATAGTATAGTTTGAAGTCAAACAGTGTGTGTATTATAAATTTAAATAATATGTATTTATTGTGCTATGCAAGCAAATAGTGAATTCTGCTATCGTTCCTTCAGCAAAAATAATCAATAAAATTTTATTGTTCTGGGCTGTGAATATGGCCTAGTGGCAAGAGTGCTTGCCTCGTATACATGAAGCCCTGGGTTCGATTCCCCCCAGCACCACATATACAGAAAATGGCCAGAAGTAGCACTGTGGCTCAAGTTCCAGAGTGCTAGCCTTGAGCAAAAAGAAGCCAGGGACAGTGCTCAGGCCCTGGGTCCAAGCCCCGGACTGGCAAAAAAAAAAAAAAAAAAAAAAAACCTTGTAAAATTTTATTGTTCTAATTACTATGTCAGGTATTGTGGTTAGTTTTAAAAAATAATTTCTGCACCTTTTGCTGTTGTGTTTTGTTGTTTTTTTGCCAGTCCTGGGAATATTTTAAGTTGATTTGCATCTTGCATATTTACAATTATTTTATCTGCTTTTAAGCACATTTTTAATATGAAGGCGATAGTTGAGTTCTACAAATAATATTTGGAGCATTAAAACACATGAGAGTTCAAGGCCTTACAATAATTTTACTATTCAAACCAGTATGCATGGAAAACTTAGTTTCTTGATCAGTTTTTGGTTTTGCAAATTACATACCATGTAATTTCTTAATGAATTATGTTTCTGAGGATTGGCATAACAAAGTTGTATAAAAAGGGTGACTTAGAGGTGAGTCACATGGCTCAGGTAATAGAGTACCACACAATAAGCCCAAACATCAAATACAGAGTTTGAGTCCAAGCCTCAGACAAGAAGAAGAAAGAAGAAAAAGGAGGTAGAGGAGGAGGAGGAGAAAGAGCAGCAGGAGGAGGAGGAGGACTATGAGGACATTAGTCATTTGATTTGGGGTTTACCTAATTCAGTACGACCTCCTTTTAACTATGCCTGCAAATACTCTTTCCGAAGATCAAGTTCAAAAATTCCTAAAGTCAAATTCAAAACAGAGGATGAACATGATTTTTGGCAGGTTGAGATATACTTTATTACAATCAGAGGAGTCATTAGTCTAACTGGACAATAATTAAATAATATTATTGATATACTTGCATGGTTTATAGAATAAAGGAGAAGGGCCGATTGACCATTCCATTCATTATTTTATCTTGTAAAATGGTAGGTCAGCAAGAGCATTTGATTTGGTGGCACTTCCTTTCATTTAGTTTTTGAATATAAGAAGTCTAGTTTCTTGTCTTTCTTTCCTTCCATGTTAAGGGAGGGAGTTGTTTGTTGTTCTAGTGCTGGGGTTCAAACCAGGACTTCATGCATGCCAGCCAAGCATGCTTCATCCTCAGCCCCCAAACTCACCTTTTCTAAACAAGTCAATTACTGTTGTCGAATCCATACTTCAGATGTCTTTAGGGATACAACTAAAGTATTCACATTTCTCTTTCCTAGTTAATTGAAAAACCACAGAAATTCTGAAGGTATGGGAAAAGTATGGTAATTGAATTGGATAGACATTTGTAAGGGATATTGAAATCTAGACGGCCTTTCTTGCCCATTAAAAACTTCAGCTAATGTTCAGTGTCAGTCTACGTTTATTCTGTGCAAATTCATTTTGAATGATTTCTCAAGTGAGTTTCTACACTTATTAAATGTGAACTGCAACACCTTTCTGGAATTTTCTTCTGTTCCTATGTTTCCCATGTGTCAATCGAGATGATGTACATTTGAATATCCACACACATAAAAAGTAAATTAATCTGCAGTTAATTTGGGGATTTACTTTCCATAGTGGCTGAAATTTCAGTTCTGAAGGCACATCAGTGCTTTCTAATTTAAGATGTGATTCAACATACACATTGCCAAAAAGAAGAGGGGAAAAAAAAAACCACCTCTGTTCTCCATCGAATTCCCACTTCTGGCAGGGGCAGATCATTATTCACAAATTCTGAGACTATAACTAGGAAATTATAGCTACAGGATTGCATTAGAGAATGTTAGGAAATGGAGGCAGTGGGTGTTTCTTCAGCCAGAGGTTGCTTCCCAGGCTTCCCCTCCCTAGTGGGTAGGAACTGTGTAATGAAGTAAGGCTTCCAGCTGTTCTCAGTCCTCAGGACATCAATTAAGCCATGTATTTCTCAAATCTGTTTCTGTTCCTCAATTAGGTGCATTTTTTTGGATACTCCTTTATTGCCCTCTAAATCACATTCCAATTATGCTGAGGAGGATGGTGAAAACACAAAATCTAAGTCTAAGCCCCCTTGTTCGAGAAGAAAAACCAAGATCTCTGCTATCACTCATACTAACATCTCCATAAATATAACACCGATTTAACACTCTTGTGTAATTTTCACCTTGGCAATAACAACTGCTCCATTTCCACTTAAGTGACATCATATTCTGCATTCCTAATCTGCCCTCTACCTCTAGGAGAGTGTTGGATGATATACTTGTTACATACAAAAAATGGAGGCAAGATCAAACATTAAAATGGTGATGAATTCCAGACTGCAAATCTCATGGAACATTTTGGTCTGATGAAAACAATTAACTTCTATGATTGAGAGATTGTTTTCATTAATAATGTTCTTTGGAGCTAGAGTCAAACTTGTATATGTTATTTAGTAGTTATCAATTCAATATGTCATTATTTGCAACAATAATAGCTATTGGAGGGCTTGTGTCTTCAAACAAAAGTTGCATGTAAATTCTCTTAAGACTATGAGACTTTATAATCCACCAAGATTCTTCTGGTATTAGTTAATTCTGGTACAAAAGTGGACCTGATCCTATTATTGACCTTAATTTTAATCCAGGATTGCAAACCTCTGAGAGAAACTTCAGTTATCATTTTGCCTAAGTGTGAAATTACTCTCAGTCACAAAAATCTGAGAGTTTACTTTTATTCTTGCTTTGGTCAATTTATCAATCAGAAACAGTAGGAGGTCTCTAATTCCCCATTCCTGAGGTGACTGCAGTGTTTAAGCTTCTTTTTGTTTTAGCTGAATCGAATCCAGTATCTTTATAGCATTGTAATCATATTGGAATAGTACAGAATTAATTTCTGTTGTTCATTTTGTATGGTATGTTTTTTATTACTGTTGTTTGTGTTTTTGTTTTATTTGAATAACTACTCTCTGGACCAGGATACTTAACCCTGCACTTGTTAATTGCCAGGATATGAATCTCAGTACTATTTCAACAATTTAATGGTGAAACTGAATTTAATATCTAGTTAGTCTGTAATAATTATTTTAGAAATTCAGAAATTGTAAAGTTGAATCACAATTTATAACAAATTCAAGTTTAATCCTCTTAGTCCCATAAACTAAAGAGAAATTGAAAAGAAATAAGACCAAAAAAACACACAAAACTGAATCAAAATATTGAGCTGAGTATCAGTTTTCATAAAAATATAAAAATGCATAGTGAAAGTGAAGAGAATTGAGCTTTCTCTGGGACAATCAGTGCTTTCTAATTTAAACTAAATTTTCAATTTGTTTTTTGAGAAATCTGGTCTTTGGTGGGCATTTTAAACATTTTAAAGTAAAGAAAAAGAGGCAATTATCCACTGCATACATTAACATCTTTTCAAGAAAATAACTGGAAAGAAATAAAAGCTATTCTTTTTGTAGAGGCATAAAATTCCATTGTGTATATGTACCACATTTTCCTGATCCATTCTTCTAATGAGGGACATCAGGGTTGGTTCCAGATTCTAGCTATGACAAATTGTGCTGCGATGAACATTGTTGTGCTGGTGGCTTTAGTGTGATTATGTTTGTGGTCTTTTGGATAGATACCCAAAAGTGGGGCTGCTGGGTCATAGGGAAGTTCTATATTTAGCCTTCTGAGGAATCTCCATACTGCTTGCCAGAGTGGCTGAGCCAGTTTACATTCCCACCAACAATGAAGTAGGGTTCCCTTTTGGCCACATCCTCCAACACACCCTCCAACAGTTGTTATTGTTAGTTTTCTTGATATAGGACATTCTTACTGGGGTGAGATGTAATCTCAATGTTGTTTTGATTTGCATTTCTTTAGCCCACTTGATGAGGGGGCTATTGCCCCATTTGTAAGGAAATGGAAGGACTTGGAAAAAGTAAGTGAAGTGAGCCAGACCCAAAGAAACATGGACTCTATGGTCTCCCTTATAGGGAATAATTAGCACAGGTTTAGGCAAGTCACAGCAGAGCATCACAGGAGCCCAGTAGCTATACCCTTATGAACACATAAGATAATGCTAAGTGAAATGAACTCCATGTTATGGAAACAATTGTTATATCACAGTTGTAACTACCTTAAACGTGCCATATGTAACGGTAGCCTCTATTTTTGATGATCTTCTTGTATCACCTTCCTGTGGTTGTACCTACACTTTCTCTGTATCTTATCTGAGTATATTGGAAACCGGGTATACTGGTATTAGAACTAGGAAATTGGAAGCGAATACCAAAATCGAGAGACACAGGGTAAAAAAAGACAAACAACTACAAAAGCAATACTTGCAAAACTATTTGGTATAAATGAACTGAACATCTCATGGGGGGGGGGGAAGGAAAAGGGGGGAATGAGGGACGAGGTAACAAACAGTACAAAAAATGTATCCAGGGGCTGGGGATATGGCCTAGTGGCAAGAGCACTTGCCTCATGTACATGAGGCCTGGGATTCGATTCCCCAGCACCACATGTACAGAAAATGGCCAGAAGTGGCGCTGTGGCTCAAGCGGCAGAGTGCTAGCCTTGAGCAAAAAGAAGCCAGGGACAGTGCTCAGGCCGTGAGTCCAAGCCCCAGGACTGGCATAAAAACAAAACAAAACAAAGAAATGTATCCAATGCCTAGTGTATGAAACTGTAACCTCTCCGTAATTCAGTTTGATAGTAAAAATATATATAAAAGAAATAAAAGCTATTGTATAGTTTGCCTGTTGTTTACATTTAACAGTCCAAGAAAAGTGCAAAGAATAACTTGTATGGAAAACATTCATATCCAATTATGGCTCATTCTGAATGGTGACAGCGAAACACGCTACCATACCTAATTGAATTAGCTAAATGTTACTGTCGAGATTTATCTAGCTGTTGTGATTTAATCACAGCTAAATGAGATCAACGCTTAATTACAATTGAAACTAATTAATTGTTCCAATTGTTTCTATGAGAGAAAAAAGTTCTTAACAAAGACACTTTGATGAAGAAAAGGGATCACTTGGAACATTGCCTTAGGACCATTTCTGTGAATCACAGTCATTCACAACATAATCATCCTCTTGCTTTGAAATAGCATGAGCATTGAAGAGAAAATACTTACTTTAAATCTTAGCACACCCAATGTAATGCATTCTTAAAACAAGAAAACAAGCTTTTGAAGAAATAACAGTTGTAAGACCATTATAAAACTGCAGCATGTTTTTACATGTAACCAACACTTGTTTATTTATTGACCCCCCGCAAGTGATCTGATTATGGCAGGGTTCATCAATATCTCCTATACTTGTATCAGTTAACTTGATTGACATATGCATTATATTTACCTCATTTATTCCATTGAGCTCCTTTCTTCTGCTTTTTCTTCCACTACCTGGTTTAAGCAAAACTTTACACATTAAAATGATATTATATTTTTTTACAAATACCTGCTATGTCAGCAGTGCTAAATCTGTAGCTTCAAATGACCTGTAATTTCACACTAATAGAATATGAAATAATTTGGTAAAGTGGACTCCCTAGAGTCAACAATCTTTGTTAGAATAAAAGACTGTCTCTAATACTTCTATTCAGATTTCAAGATCTCTAGGGATTTGCATTCTAATTTACTTAGCGCTCTATCCTTAGAATCTTCCACATCGCAAGCTTACAGTTAATATTCTACATTCATGCTTTCCTCATTTTTATTAGTAATAATACTATTGTATTTCTCATTACAGTCATATGATAAGTTGTGAAATTATGACAGATTTGTTTGCATGAAACAGTGAATCACTAAATTATTATACCTTCCATCACTTATCCAGCTATTTGAAATTATATAAAATTGTATTGACAAAGACATTTTCTAAATCAGAAATATTGTTTGGTTATTATAATTAAAATTGATTTAATATTTAGACATTACAATTTTGAAATAAAATAATTAAGTTTACTAGTCATGTAACTATTACAATTAAAATGGAAATAAAATACTAATCCTCTCCTAGTGTAAGGGTAAGATGCCTTCCATTTTTCTTATTAGGAGGCAAAATTTCAAGCTGTTAAATATGTATTAGGCCATGATAAGAACATGATAGAACATGAGCACACTCCATTATGTGCATTGTCTAAGACAGGATGCTTTGTTTTACTGGGCAAAGATCTTAACACACTGACAATTTGGTTTGGCTTAGTATGTAGCAATCGTTTTCTTTTACTCTCCCTAAAAGCTAATAACAGAATTCACTTTAGCTTCTCATTTAGATAGCTGGAGATATGCGTGAATAAAGTATGTGACAGATCAAGGGAGAAAGAGTGGAGAGAATATTTACTTATTTCTTGAGTTTACCCATTAGGTCACTGCTGGAGGTGGTTGCACTGGTTTATAAACACAAAGACCAGAAAGCTCTTGAGTTGAACTGAGCCATCCATTGCAGTACTCACAATGTTGCGATTTTCCTAAGTTGCTTAGCCATGTTGAGTGTTCTGCACTGTCCAATTCAGTTGCTTCACACTCACCCAGGATAACTACTTTACAGATGCTAGTGTGGATAGAGAAATCATAATCTAAAAGAATGTCCTTTCTATGTAGAAAAATCTGTTCCTCACAATCTATAAGGGGACAAAAATACCAGTAGTTATAAATCCCAAGATGCAATAGACATGGGAAAGTATCATAGCTAGTAAGTCACAATGTTAGATATTCATTTGGGTCTCAGTTCCACTCAAAAACCTATTCTCTGGGTTTTCAGGAGCCTGTAAGAACATTCCACATGAAACTTTCTCCACTTAGCTAATGAAGATCTTGAGGGACATTTTTAGTGACCAGCCTTCTCTATTCACATTTTCTGGGCTGAAGTTGTGTTGTTAGGTACCATACAGAAGCAAGAATATTACGAAGGCAGTCTTGAAGTTTTTTTTTCTTCAGATTTTTTTTTATTTTTAAGTAGTTGCACAAAGGAGTTGTCATTTAACAAAGCAGTTTATGAATACAGCCTATCTTAATGAATAAAAGTAATTGTTTTTGGTAAGTAACTCACTGCTAAACATCATTTTATTTACATAAACTTAGCTCACAAATGGATCCCCAACCCAACAGGTGCTCTTTGTTTTGAACAATACATATTAGCATGTGTTCCATTATTAAGTATATTATAAATGATACTGTAAATACCTTACACTTATCTATCCACATCAAACATCAGTATGTATACTCTTTAATCTGGCAAAATTAGATGCAGTGTTTTTGCCCAATGACTAAAACTCTTTGTAATCCCATTAACCTATCACTAGTTCAAAGTTGACAGGGTGTTATTCTATATATATCTCTAAAGACCTAGTTGTACAATTACTCTGGATAAGCAGATTTTTAATCAAGGAATGTAAGCATTGTTAATTATTCACATGGGCTGTGGCTTTAAGTGATTTTTTAACTGTGTGTTTTGTATCTTAACACACAGCCCAGGTGTGACCTAGCATTCTTCCTTTAACTGATGCTGGCAGAAATTACAGCTGTACACAACCTTAATGCAATTAGCAAACTCATCCTCCAGTGAAGAGTAGAAAACTGCTAACAGTTGCAAAGACTGCTATTTGTGATCCGCCATTGCTGTGTTGCCTAATTAATACCTTTGCACTAACACAAAGTGCCACACAGTCCAGCAAAAAGTAAGGTGTGTCTGAGTAGCAAAATGATGCTTTCTCATAAGAAAAACATATCATTTCCATAATTACACAAGGACTATAGTCTATTAAAGATAATTATTTGAAAAAATATTTTAGTAAGTTATTCTAAAACTTACTTTCTATAAATTAACACAATTAACATTTTTTGTGCTGTCTAAAATTTTATCTGTATTGTAAGGAAAAATGACTAAACATAGAGCTTCCTATGATCCAGCAACCCCACTTCTGGGCATTTACCCAAAGGATCACAAACAGGCCCTACTAAAGCTACCAGCACAACAGTGTGCATTGCTGTGTTATTTACCATAGCTAAAATATGGAACCAACCCTGAAGCCTCTCAGTAGATGAATGGATCAAGAAGAACTATGTATCATTGAAATAGCACAAGAATGTTTAAAACTTCTTAATTACAAAAGGAGCTTAATGTCTTTAGACCTAAAGCATATAAAAATATGGATACTTCAATATTTCATTGGTTTCCAGGAAAAAAAATTCTCACAATCTTTTGTAAAATGAGGAGGATTTTTATATACAATTTTACTCTTTAAATAAAGACACTTATACTCTCATAATAGCAATTATGTATTTCTTTATGTTTTAGTAATTTTACATAAAACAGTTATTTTCCATTTTTACTCAGATAAAAATATTTGTGCATAAAATGTAAAAATAATAAATGAGAAAACTAAAACTATTATACATTAAAAAATGTGGTACATATACACAATGGAATTCTTTGCTTCCATCAAAAAAAATGACAATGCCCCATTTGTTTAAAAAAAAAAAAAGGAAAGACTTGGAAAAATCACATTAACTGCAGTGAACCAGACCCAAAGAAACATAGACCCCATGGTTTCCCTTATTGCTAATAATTAGTATATGTCTAGGATAATCCTAGCAGAGGATGACAATAGCTCAATAGCTATGTACATATGATCATTTAAGATGAAACTAAGCAAAATGAACTCCAAGATATAGAAACAAGAGTTTTTAATTGTTATTTTATTTATTTATTTATTTTTTGGCCAGTTGTGGGCCTTGGACTCAGGGCCTGAGCACTGTCCCTGGCTTCTTCCCGCTCAAGGCTAGCACTCTGCCACTTGAGCCACAGTGCCGCTTCTGGCCGTTTTCTGTATATGTGGTGCTGGGGAATCGAACCTAGGGCCTCGTGTATCCGAGGCAGGCACTCTTGCCACTAGGCTATATCCCCAGCCCAATTGTTGTTATTTTTAATGTACTGTGTGAAATTATTTCCTTTTTATTTGTTTTTTCTTTCTTATGGTTTATCCACTGTTGTCACTGTAATTGATTTTGGTACTCTGGATATTGTATATATGTTTAACCAAATTAGGGATGGGAAGGGGAGCATCAAAATGGTAAGACAAATAATAAAATGCAAAACAATCCAACAGCAATACTCATAAAACAATATGTTGGAAATTAACACTGTACAACTTGGTGGGGTTAGGAGGACTGGAGATGAGAGAAGGTGGGAATAAAATGAGGGAGGGTGTAACAAGTATGACAAGAAATATACTCCTTACCTATGTATGTGACTGTAATCTCTCTGTACATCACCTTGGCAATAAAATTAAATTAAAAAGAAAAAAGTATAAAATTCCATTGTGTATATGTACCACATTTTCCTGATCCATCAGAAAGAATGACATTGTCCCATTTGTAAGGAAAGGGAATGACTTGGAAAAAATTATACTAAGTGAAGTGAGCCAGACCCAAAGAAACATGGACTCTATGTTCTCCTTTACTGGGAATAATTAATACAGGTTTAGGCAAGTCATAGCAGAGCATCACAAGGCCCAATAGCTATACCCTTATGAACACATAAGATGATGCTAAGAGAAATGAAGTCCATGAAACAGTTGTAACTACTTTCAACGTCCTATGTGTATCTGTAGCTTCTATTATTGATGATGTTCTTGTATCACCTTCCTGTGGTTGTACCTACACTATCTCTGTAATCTTATCTGAGTATATTGGAAACCGTGTATACTGGTATTGGAAGTAGGAAATTCAAAGGGAATACCAAATTTGAGAGACACAGGGTAAAAAAAGACAAACAACTACAAAAGCAATACTTGCAAAACTGTTTGGTGTAAGTGAACTGAACACCTCCGTGGGGGGGCGAGGGAAAGGGGGAGGAGAGAGGGGGGTATGAGGGACAAGGTAACAAACTGTACAAGAAATGTATCCAGTGCCTAACGTATGAAACTGTAACCTTTCTGTACATCAGTTTGATAATAAAAATTTGAAAAAAAAATCACATTAAATGAAGTCAGACCCCCAAAAACATAAAAAAAAAGAAAAAAGTAATATAGGAAAAAGAGACCAATGGAGAATAAAAATCTGAAGTAGCTTCTAAATTTCAAATTATACTTGAGTTTATATTTCACTACAAATGTTAATGATTTATTGATATTATTAAAAATAAGTTCTTGATAGAATAAAGTATATAAATATGATATTACAACAAAAGCAAAATTCAAAATGGTATTAGAGTTTGTCTGTGATTGGCATTACAAAGACATTAAGGGGAAACAGGATTCTCTGATTTGTATTTAGATTCTGATTTGTATTTGTATTCTGTCACAGGTCAATGAGCAAGTTTGATCTCCATACTGCATTGAAAGAAATCTAACAATTGAAACCAGGTGGCAGTGGCCACCTGGCCACCTCATATCTATAATCTTAGTTACATAGGAAGATCAGTGTTTGAAGGTATCCTGGGCAGGAAAGTGTATGAGACTCTTGTCTCCACTAAACTGCCAAAAATCTGGAAGTGGGGCTGTACCTCAAGTTGTAGAGTGAGTAGCCTTGAGCAAAAGAAGCTCAAGGACAACACTTCCTCTCACAATATATAACAATGTGAATTTGATATTGAGCAAATACATTTGAGAAAAACAGTAATTTAGGAGTGAAGTTTATGGCTCTAACTTCAGTCTTCCCTAATTACAACTGTTGTCTTTTACTTATCCATCTTCTTCAGCACAAGAATGGTAATAGGTACACTTCTGTTTAAGGTTACTAATTCTGCATAGACATGCTTTCATTTAATCTATGCAGATAGTTTTCTTCTCAACAGAGACCTGTGCTTTTTACTCAGCCAGCCCTCACCTAACATATCCTTAATAATGATGAAAAGTGGTCACAGGTCCTAAGGGCATACAGAAGGTAACCTCTAAATAAACTTTTACATACATATATATAAGATTATATACAAAATTATATGTAATCCTATATATTATTAGTCTGTATAACAATATATGATAAAATATTATATTCTAAATATAGATTTGGTTTTCATAGCCTATACACTGATATTATTGACATTTTATTATGTTAAATATAATCATCTAATGTATTATAATGTCACATATTATACATTTTACTACATTGTATATCTGTAAAATATTAATATAGTACATTATAATAGGCAACATTTATAATTATAAATTTTTAAAAATACTTTTTTATATTTTAAAGCTTTTTAGGGGAGGCTGCTTATTAGAATCATGTCTATAGGGGTTGAATTATGCTGAAGTTCAAAGTCAGCAACATCCAATATTAACTTAACTTTACCTTTCTCTTGGGATCCACCAGCTCTGTATACTCTTTGCCCTTAAGGTGGCCCTAAAGTGGTGTTCCTGTATGCAACTGTCTTCCAAAAACAGTCTCTGTACAGGTAAATAGTTATTTGATATAACTAAATGTTGACATATTTATCCCATCATCTAAATAGCTCATCTGGACAATGCTATATCCTCTTAACTGTTTTTTTAGTTTAATTTTTTATTAGTTAAATTTTGTTGACAAGGTGTTATGAAAAAGGGGTACAGTTACATAATAAGGCAGTGAGTAGATTTCTTGTGATATCTTACACCCTAATTTTTCTTCCCCTTCCCTAGATTAGGTAGGCATATATACAATATCCAGTGTACCAAAATCATGTACAGTAACCATGTAGAATACGTCAAAGAAAATTCACCTAGAAATTTAAATGTAATGTCAACAATAGAATCCTCCTGTGTCCTTCTCTTGGAGTTGTTTTTGCTTATACATAATGTAGGGTCGCTGAACCAAACCAGTGGAAATACCATTTGAAAAGAAGATTTTTGTTTCGCAGACCTGGTCTCTATGGTTCCTCCCCCTCCCATAACAATCATATATCAAGGAGACTATTCCCCTTTGTTCACTGTGTTCTAGGCTTGTCTTGCTCAACATTATTTGTGAAAGTTCTGACTATTTTCCGGTGAATACCAATATTTTATCATTTCTAATTGCTATGTAGTATTCCATTGTGTAGAGGTACCACATTTTTTGTATCCATTCATCTGTAGTGGGGCATCTAGGTTGATTCCATATTTTGGCTATTGTGAGTTGTGCAGTGATAAACATGGAAGTGCAGATGTCTTTATGATATCCTGATACCTGTTGTTCAGGATAGATGCCTAGGAGTGGTATGGCTGGGTCATAGGGTAGGTCTATGCTGAGCTTTTTGAAGAACCTCCATACTGTTCTCCAAAGTGGTTGTACTAATTAGCACTCCCATCAACAGTGGCCAACAGTTCCTCTTTCCCCCATCCCCTCCAGCATTTGTTGTTGCCTAAGTTCAGAGTATAGGCCATTCTAACTGGAGTGAGGTGGTATCTCAGGGTTGTTCTTATTTGCATTTCCTTTACTGCGAGGGATGTTGAAATTTTCCTCATATGTTTCTTTGCCATTTTTATCTCTTGTCCTGTGAAGTCTCTCTTTAGCTCCTTTGCCCATTTAATAATTGGTTTACTGGGTTTGGAGGGGATTAGTGTTTTGAGTTCTCTGTAGATGACGGATATTAGGCCTTTGTTGCTGTGCTGATGAAGATCCTTTTCCATATGGTTGGCTGACTTTCTAGTTTGGTGGCTATGTCTTTAGCTGTGCAGAAACTTTTTATTTTGTAGTAGTCCCATTTGTTGAGAGTCTCCCCTGTCTGTTGTGCCCCTGGGAATATATTCAGGAAGTTCCTTCCTGTGCCTATAAATTCTAGCATTTCTCCTACTCTGTCCTTCAGTAGTTTCAGGGATTCAGGTGTAATGTTTAGGTCCTTAATCCATTTTGAGTTGATCTTGGTGCATGATGGTAGGCTAGGGTCTCCTTTGAGTTTTCTACAGATGGCTGCCCAGTTTTCCCAGCACCAGTAATTGAAGAGGCTATGTTTATTTCATTCTATGTCTTTAGCTCCTTTGTCGAATATCACCTGACTGTAAGAGTGCGGTTTTATTTCTGGGTCTTCAATTCTATTCCATTGGTCTTCAGGTCTGTTTTTATACCAATACCAGGCTGTTTTTGTTATGATGGCTGAATAATAGAGCTTGAAACTTGGTATTGTGATACCTCCTGCACCCCCTTTTTTTTTTCCTAGAATTGCTTTGGCTAGTCTAGGTCTTTTGCTGTTCCATATGAATTTATAGGTTGTTTTCTCTATTTCAATGAAGAATGTAGCTAGGATCTTGATGGGGACTGCAGTGAATTTATATAACAATTTGGGCAATATGGCCATTTTCACTATATTGATTCTGCCTACCCATGAGCATGGGAGGTCTTTCCATCTCCTTGTGTCTTCTTTGATTTGCATCTTTCAATTTTTATCTTTCTCATTAAATAGGTCTTTCATGTCTTTAGTTAGGTTAATCCCTAGGTAATTTATTCTTTTTTTAGCTATTGTAAATGGAATTATTTCCTTAATTTCCTTTTCTGCTTGTATATTGCTGGTGTACAGAAAAGCTACTCACTTTTGTGGGTTGATTTTGTATCCTGCTATTTTGCCAAAATAGTTTATTAGGTCTAGGAGTTTGGGGACTGAATGTTTTGGGTCCTTCAGATATTAGATCATGTCATCTGTGAATAGGGATAGTTTGTTTTCTTCTTTGCCAATGTGGTTCCTTTGATTTCCTCCTCTTGCCATATTGGTATGGCTAGGGATTCCAGCACTATGTTGAATAGAAGCGGGGAGAGTATATCCTTGTCTTGTTCCTGAGTTTAGGGGAAATGGTTTTAGTTTCTCGCCATTTAATATGTTGTTAGCAGTTGGTCTGTTGTATATGTCTTTTATTGTTTTGGGGGTTTTTTGTAAATTTTTTGTGTTTATTGTTGCCTGGGATTTTACAGAGAAGGGTGATCATGGCAGGCAGCCAAGCAGGCAGGCAGGCAGGCAGGCATTAGGAGGTACAATCAACATCCTATAATGATCAACCCTCTCTCAGAAATCCCAGGCTACAATAAACAAATTCCGTGAACTTTATCAACACATATGGGAAGGTAAGCATTTTTAATAATGTATCCAACATGCTCCCAATCCTTCATACATTTTGTTTAAGGGCAGTGAAGTTGGTTGAGCAAATAATGTCAATTATGACATAACGGAAGTTATGTTGTGTGGTAAATTTTTACTGTTTATTGTAGCCTGGAATTTCTGAGAGATCGGTGATGATCATAGCAGGCAGGCAGGCACGTAGAAAGGCAGGACCCAGGGATTAGGTGGTAGAGAAAATATCCTGTAATGATCACTCTTCTCTCAGTAATCACAGGGTACAATAAATAGAATGAATGTCTTGCCCTGTGTCACACATCTGGGAAGGCAAGCATTTTTAATGATGCATACAACATGCACCAAAATACTTTATACAATCTGCTTAAGGACAGTCAGATTGGTTGAGTGTATGACATGATAGTACCCAAGATTTTTTTTAAAGTTTTTTGGTTTATTGTAGCCTAGGATTTCTGAGATATGGGTCATCTTGACAGGCAGGCATGCAGGCATGCAGACAGGCAGGCATTAGCAAGTATACTCAATATCCTGTCATGATCACCCTTCTCTCAGTAGTCCCAGGATACAATAAATAGAACTTTGTGCACTGTCTCAAAACATCTGGTAAGGCAAGCATTTTTAATAATGTATACAACATGGCCCCAAATCCTTTATACATTGTGTTTAAGGGAAGGCTTTTATCGTTTTAAAGAATATTCTCTCTATTCTTGTTCTCTCCAGGGCTTTTAACATGTATGGGTGTTGTATTTTGTCAAAGGCTTTTTGGGCATCAGCTGAGATTATGATGTGGTTCTTGGTTTTAGCTCTGTTGATGTGGTGAATTATGTTTATTGATTTGAGGATGTTGAGCCACTCTTGCATCTGTGGGATGAAGCCGACTTGATCATGATGTATGATTTTTCTTGATCAGTTTCTGGATCCTGTTAGCTAATACTTTGTTGAGGAGTTTTGCATGTGTTCCTTAGTGATACTGGTCTGAAATTCTCTTTTTTTGTTGGGTCTTTGCCTGGTTTGGGGATGAGTATAATAATAGCTTCCTAGAATGAGATTGGGATTTCTCTGTCTGTTTCTATTTCATGGAAGAGTTTGAGGAGTATTGGTATTAGCACCTCACTGAAGGTTTTATAGAATTCCTTGGTGAATCCATCCGCGCCTGGGCTTTCCTTTGTTGGGAGGCTCTTGATTACCTGCTGTAAGTTATTGGTCTATTTAGTTGATTTATTTCTTTTTGATTCAGTTCTGGTAGTTTATACTTCTTTAAGAATTGGTCCCATTTCTGTAAAATTTTTGTTCTTTAGTGAGTAAAGGTTCTGGAAATAGTTCCTTATTATTGTTTGAATATCCTGTGTACTTGTTGTAATTTTTCCGGTGGAGTCCCTGATCTTACAGATATTAAGTCTCTTCTCTTCTTTTTTTGTAAGTCTTGCAAGACCTCTATCAATTTTATATCTAGATTTTATAATGTGTAATTAAATGATCTTTATGTAATATGTAATAAACTTAAATATGTGAATGCCATAATTACATGTGCTCATATAAGGCTTTATATATAGGCATTTCCATCTATCTCATATCTCCAAGTGTAACCAGACATATTTTTGATCTCTCAAACTTTACTTCAATGGTAAAGCCACTATATGATTCATGTAGCTAAGTAAGGATTAATGAATTGAAATCAATAAGTTAAAAAAAGAAGATATAAAGAGTTGAGAACAAGAATAAAATTCTAGGTGATGAAACTGACCAAAAAGAAAAATTCCAAATGATAAATGGCAGACCATACAGAATGTCTTTAAAGACAGAAACTATTGTCCTCTCTGGAGTTAATGAGTGCTGTTTAGTTGTTCCATTGATATCTAATCAAATGATCCATATAATAAGATATAATCATCACCTAATCAAAATGCACTATGGTGTAATGCAGCCAATCAATAAATTCTGTATATATTAATTTAAAAAGAAATGGAGGAGGATTTTAGGTTCGAGTGAAAACCTAAGTCCTATAGTCTAATCCAACAGTGTTAACAGTGTTGTAGCTGAAATTCTGTGAAGTTCAAAACACTGGGGGCTAGGCTTGGTGGCATACCCCTGTAATCCTGGTTATGTGCTAAGCACTGGAAACAGGACTGCAATCCAAGGCTGGTCTGGGGCCAGCAAAATCCTGAGAGCACGTCTGAAAAGTAAAACAAACAACAACAAAGATTACCTGTAGTATGGAGAAGCAGTGGTATTTTGCATTCAAACGCAGTGCCCCACAATAAGAACATAAAACATTAATATGTGTATTCAACGTGTTCTTTGATTTAAGAGAGTACGACAAAACTCTTGATGAGACTTACAGGAAAGTTGTCTGCTGCCACAATGTAAAATGAATCTTATTCTAAATACAAGCTACAAACTCAGATTGTTCAACTTGTATTTTTAAAATAAAAAGTAAGCCCTGTAGAGTTATAAAAGTTGTGTAAGTTCTATTCACATCCAATCTAACATAGCAAAGGAAGTTAATGATTTTTGTGAGGAAAAAAAAAAAACTGTTGTAGGGGCTGGGGATATGGCCTAGTGGCAAGAGTGCTTGCCTCATATACATGAGGCCCTGGGTTCAATTCCCCAGCACCACATATACAGAAAACGGCCAGAGGTGGCACTGTGGCTCAAGTGGCAGAGTGTTAGTGCCTTGAGCAAAAAGAAGCCAGGGACAGTGCTCAGGCCCTGAGTCCAAGCCCCAGGACTGGCCAAAAAAAAAAAAAAAAACTGTTGTAAAGAATCTTAAATGTGGGGCTGGGGATATGGCCTAGTGGCAAGAGATCTTGCCTCGTGTACAGGAGGCCCTGGGTTCGATTCCCCAGCACCACATATACAGAAAACGGCCAGAAGTGGCACTGTGGCTCAAGTGGCAGAGTGCTAGCCTTGAGCAAAAGGAAGCCAGGGACAGTGCTCAGGCCCTGAGTCCAAGGCCCAGGACTAGCCAAAAAAAAAAAAAAAAAAGAATCTTAAATGTGATATTTTTACTTTACTCCAATGCATTTGATTTTATTGTCAACTTTATTGTACCACGTTGAACAAAACATTACTTAGAATGTATCTTTATATACAAACATTTATATACATTAAAACACCATTTTCTTTCCATGAACAGGCGAATATCATTTTACTCAGTCCCTTTTAAAATTATTTAAAACTACAAACTGTAATGAAATAATTGTCTCATTTAGTGAGAGAGTTGAGTCAGAGTTAGGCTAAGAGGAACTATATGCACAAATGCATACACATGCTCATTCACACATTCATGCACATGCACACATATACACATAACACAAGTTATATAAATATATATGAAAGGGTGAAATTAAAGCCTTGACCTCCCCCTTGGCTTTTTTCACACAAGGTTGATATGTAGTTTAACACTCAATCATACTCCCACTTGAGGCCTGGCCTTTGACTCATTCACTGGAGCTTCGATTTTCTTATGTGGGCTGGCTTTGACCTTGTTACTCAGATTTCCAACCTCCTGAATAGCTATGGTTAGATACCAGCCCTTCGCTACATACTTTCCTCATGAACTAACTTTGAGATAATATTACTAAGGTATGTGAAATTATTTTAACAAGTAAATGCAACATATGTTTGTTTTATTAGGTTTATACTTATTTGCATGAAAGAAAAATAAAACTCAGAACAAGTGAGTTGCTTCATGAAAACATTTTTGGAAGGAGTTATTGCATTTTTTTTTTTTTTTGGCCAGTCCTGGGCCTTGAACTCAGGGCCTAAGCACTGTCCCTGGCTTCTTCCCGCTCAAGGCTAGCACTCTGCCACTTGAGCCACAGCGCTGCTTCTGGCCGTTTTTTCTGTATATGTGGTGCTGGGGAATCGAACCTAGGGCCTCGTGTATCCGAGGCAGGCACTCTTGCCACTAGGCTATATCCCCAGCCGAGTTATTGCATTTTTGAGGTCAATTTGGCTGGAAGAAAGCTCATAAAAGGAAATGAGGTATTTTCTCATGGAAACTGTGGAAAATGAAATCAAAATGACTGAATTTTTTTTCCCACTGTCCTGAGGGAAACAACATGCCTATGTACACACACACACACACACACACACACACACACACACACACACACACATCTGTGAACCACCAAGGATACATAACAAGGGGGCAATAAGTATGTATGTTTAAAAACTAATAGAGATTAATGGCAACATTCAAGTACAGAGAAATAAAGATATATACCATTCAACTCACTTTTCAAATTTATTATTGTCTTTAAGTAGTTGTCCAAAAGAGTTGCCATTTAACACAGCAATTTCTGAATTCAATGCATCTTGATCTAGGTCATCTTTTTAATATTTGTTCCAATCCTCCTTTACCCACCCCTTCCCTCTTGAGTTAAAACTTTTGAATTGTTTTACAAAGACATAGATATGTTGGTATATTTGTATATTTATGTATTTATGCACACACTCAACACAGGTACCATTATAAATGGCTTACTTACTATTTGATGCATTCAAACACCCTACCACTTTGTTATTAGAAGCATGTTACAGAAATCATACTATGCTTTTCAGAAAAAAGATTTTTACCAGTTACTTCACTGACAAGATAAGTATGTTCAAACTATGTTTGAACTATGTTCAAATGGGAGGAAGTATAAAACCCACTTGCATTTCTATTATCTTTTTTTGACATTTTTTACTTTTTAATGCCTCTATCTTTAAATATATTTTCCATTACTAATTAAGGCACAAAATATTTTAGTGGTGTGTTTTAAATAAGGTGATTAGGTGAATGAGCAATCACATACACATGCATCAGCATTAATTTGCATTTCTCCTATTGGCTTGATTCTTTTAGCTTCCCAATCAGAGCTTGCTTTTGCTAATTCTTTTGTTGTTGAAGACCTACAGGAATTATACAGGGTGTAATTAGAGAAAGTACTGTTGTAGATATTTATTTAGAATAGGTTTACTTGAGTTGGCTACTCAACACCTGGGCAGAAATGAGTGTGTCAGATTCACACAGGTTCCAATTGGGAGTTAGTTTGAAAGTTCTTTTTAACATATATATGTATTCTCATATGTATTTCTCAGCCCGATTTTACAGAGTACTTAAGCCAATTTCCCTGATTTAGTTATTGTATCCAAGTATTGAATTGTTACTTGTACCCCATATATGTGAAGTTACTCTATCATTTAAAAATTAAGTTAATGTTTGAATGCAGAAGGAAATAATAATAATTTCATGTGGTAACAAAGAAGAGGAGGAGTACTTACTTTAGGAAATTCGCTTCATTCCTTATTTTTAGAGTGTAATTTATAGACTGTTACTTTTAAAAATCAGTTGTCCTGAATGGCAGGTAACATATTTATAAGGAGGAAAAAATTATACAGGATAATGGCCCAAAACATTGTTTTTTTAATTATCTAAGTTTACCTTTGTAACTGCAACTATAGCAAAACTACTTCATCTTTATGTATTCGTGTTTCTGCATAAGCAAAATACCATAAATATTTATTGATTTAACATAAGGATTAAGTAAATTACTGTACTTAATAATCAAACAGAAATAGAACTATAAATAAGGCAGAAATAATATGCTATTAATTCTTTTCTGTGTACAGATACTCTATTCTTATTTTTATTTAAATTTTATTGTTAAGGTGATATACATGACATTTACAGTGGAATAAGTCAGGTAATGAATACATTTCCTTTTCAACAGTGTCAACCCCTTCCTCATTCTCTCCCAGTTTTATACCCTTCCAAAGGTGTATAGTTCATTGCCAACATACTGACTAGTGAGTGTCACTATGGAATTGGTTCACCTTTTGTCCCACCATTTCAGTGCTCTACCTTCCCCTCAACAAATTACTGCAGTCTTTTTTTTTCCTCTTCAGTTTATTCCTTTTTTGTCACTGTTTCTTATTCCTGTACCCTTTTCTTGTATATAATGGTGGTATTAATTCTGATGAAACTCCCATTTATTGTGCTAAAACTTCCAGTTAGCATTGTACACTTCTGGAACAAAGAGTTTGGAATTTTATTAATGTCACTCTAATATCACAATGTGTACCTATTCACTCTATTTTGGGGTTTGTGAAAGCCAAGTCCATAATATTTTAAAATTTAGAATATTTTAATAAGCATTGTTTTCCAACAACAGAATAAAGTCTGTTTATACTTGGTTATTTTAGAGCACATTATGAAATATCACTTCAGTTTTGACACATCTTCGTTAAGGAAACAGTAAATAGGAATCTTTCTTTTTTATTACTATCTGCCACTAGTCATTGAGCTCCCAACTGAAATCAAAACTGCTTTTGCATAGTTATATTGTAATTTGTTACATTTTTTTCCCAAGTCCTTTCTCTTTCTTTCTAAAACTTTTCATTCTTTTTATAAAGGTAATATCCACTCTTTTGTCTTTTTTATAAGGAGAGTTAACAACTCTAAGATTTTTGTCTTGTAACTAGTTACCAGAAACACTATCTTCTAAGAAAAAGTTGAACAATACAGTGATATTCATTGGCCTTTTTTCATTAGTACTTTCTGCTACAAGTTTGCCTGTATATTTAAATTCCTCCCTAATAGCAAGAGGATTACCCACTTTCATAAAGCAAGCTTGTCATTGAATTGTTTCCATGTGACATATTTCAGATGATGAGAGGTGCAAAATGCTGTATGTCAATTGGTTTATCTCATAAAAGAAAGTTCTCAACAACATAGGAAAATGGCATGGGATCCCATTTGAAGTTAGTCTAACTTCCAAGTAGGGGTTAGATGTGATCTTTGTAAACATAATGCTCTTCAAGTGTAGTGAGTAACTAGTGTTGACCAGAGTGATGATTTTGACTCTTCTTCCTTTATGCAACTGGAGAAGCTCATGTTAAATCAACTAATTCCCTTGGTGACAACTAATTAGATTTTTTTTTGTGTGTGTGTGTGTGTGTGTGTGTGTGTGTGTGTGTGTGTGTGTGTTGGTAGCTTTATTTTTTTCTTATTTATTGTCAGTGATGTACAGAGAGGCTACAGTTTCATATGTTAGGCCTTGGGTATATTTCTAGTACTGTTTGTTACGTTCTCCCTCATTTCCCCCTCCCCCCTTTCCTATTCCCTCTCTCCCCATGAGTTGTTCAGTTGGTTTACACCAAATGATTTTGCAAGTATTGTTTTTGGAGTCATTTGTCTTTTTATCCTTTGTCTCTTGATTTTGATATTTCCTTTCCCTTCCCTAGTTCTAATACCAGTATATACAGTATCCAGTACAATCAGATGAGATACAGTGATAGTAAGCTACAACCACAGGAAGGGGATACAAGAGGATCATCAACAATAGAAGGTATAGTTTCACATGGCATGTTGAAAGTGATTACAACAGTGATATATCTCTTGTCTCCATAACATGGGGTTCATTTCACTTAGCATCATCTTATGTGCTCATAGGGGCATAGTTAATAGGCTCTTGTGATCCTCTGCTGTGACTAGCCTAAACCTGTGCTAATTTTTCCCTGTGAGGGAAAACATAGAGTCCATGTTTCTTTGGGTCTGGCTCACTTCACTTAGTATATTTTTTTCCAAGTCCTTCCATTTCCTTATGAATGGGGCAATGTCATTCTTTCTGTTAGAGGCATAAAATTCCATTGTGTATATGTACCTCATTTTCCTGATCCATTCATCTACTGAGGAGCATATGGGTTGGGTCCATATTTTAGCTATGACAAATTGTGCTGCAATGAACATAGTTGTGCTGGTGGCTTTACTGTGTTCTTGTTTGTGGTCTTTTGGGTAGATGCCCAAAAGTGGGTCATAGGGGAGCTCTATTTTTAGCCTTCTGAGGAATCTCCATACCCTTGCCAGAGTGGCTGAACCAGTTTGCATTCCCACCAACAATGAAGTAGGGTTCCCTTTTGGAACCTCCAGCATTTATTATTCTTAGTTTTCTTTTTAAAGGACATTCTTACTGGGGTGAGATGGAATCTCACTGTTGTTTTGATTTGCATTTCTTTTATGGCCAATCTTGTTTCCTCATCAGAGAAGTCTCTTTTTAAGTCTTTAGCCCACTTGTTGAGGGGGCTATTGGTTCTTTGCGGTTTTGTTTTGGAGGAATTTAAATTTTCTAGTTCTGCATATTTTAGATATGAGGTCTTTGCCTCTTGTATGGCCGGTAAAGACCTTTTCCCAATCTATGGGCTTTCTGTTTATCATGAGAGCTATGTCTTTTGCCCCGAAGAAGCAGAACTATGCTTAATCTTTGATAAAGGAGCCAAAAAAGTATGATGGAAGAAAGATAGCCTCTTTAACAAATGGTGCTGGCAAAACTGGTTCAACACATGCAAGAAACTAAAACTAGATCCTTATATGTCACCCTGCACCAAAATCAATACCCAATGGATCAAAGACCTCGAAAGAAAAACAGATACCCTGAAAACACTAAAAGAAATTGTAAGAGAAACACTTGGGCTCTTTGAAACTTCCTTAACAAAGACCCAGAAATGCTACAAATCAAGGAACGGATGGACAAATGGGACTAATTAGATTTTTAAAAATAAACATGCATGGTTTATATTACAAACAAAAATAAAGCTATGAAGACATTTGAATTAGAAAGGCCTGAAAACAGAAACAAACAGCAATGACAAAAACAATTGTGTCCTGTCCCGTTTCTGACTAGAAAATTCCAAGTAAATTGCATATCAGGCTTCCTGATCATAAACAATAACTATTATTTAGGGTTATTTACACTTTTAAGGCTGTTTAGACTTTTAACTCTTATTTAGACTTTTCAGGTTTCTAAAGCATACTGATAGTCACTACTTTATTTGTCATTTTTTCACACATCCAGCATAAATTTTTTGGGCAAACATTTGTAATGTTTGTAGATGAACAAGTAAAGATTAGGTGGTATTCTGTGCGAAACAGAACTCAACTGTTTTGTAACTCACCTTATTAAATAATAAGAAAATTCTGTTAATAGGGCTTGTGGTGAGAGAATTCTCATGTATAAACTACAGTCATTAATTGATTTTCTTTGTACTAGGTCTATGTTAAATTCAGGAATATACATTCTCACACAGGAGTTTTGGACTCCGGCCTTGTCTCAGCAGGGTAGTAATAGAGATTTGATCATGTATATTATCCTTCTTGTCATTAAATAGCAGATTATAATCGTGTTCCCAATATTTCTAGTTGAGAATGTAATAAAATACCTTAAATGTAATTTAAATTCTATGGATGTTGAGATGACATAAATATTGGTTTGTGGTTGTCATTTTAAATGATAATTATACTTCATACATGAACATAGTAATTCCTATTTGAGAGCAGATGATACATAAAGAAATATATGGGAAAATAATTAGAGCTGGGGATCAGTTTCCTGTAAATATTTGAAAATATTTCATCTGAAGTGGTGCATATAGTAATAAGATAATGTTGTCTTTTTGAACATGGAGTGCATTTCAGTGAGAATAATTTATATGTTATAATAGACCTTATTATACTTATCATATACAGCAATTCATCTTTGACATTCAAAAAGATAGATGGATGTCTTAAGGAAAATGTTCCATGTTTTAGCAGTATTCTAACATCAGTAAGCAAAGAATCACAGGTACTCCTCAAATTCTTTTCTTTTAGCACTAAATCTGGAATAAGCTTTATGCCAAAATCATTTGTGTTACTTGGAGTAAGTAGAGTCATTTAAACATTATCAGCTTTAAAGTGAGAGTCACATTGACAATCTGGAATTTTTCTTGCAACACATGGATAGTGTAGACAAGCAAATGGGAAGACATTCCCAACATGTTCTATGGTGGCTCATTTTAACATTGTAAAAATTGTTTACCCTGCATTCATTTAATTGTACAACTTGAATAGGGGTTTATAGAAATTGATCCTATGCCCAGTTTCTCTATTGAATTCTAAGCTAGTAGATATATTAGTAACTTCAATGTCACAGAATTTTTCAGAAAGTTTAAGTCTTGGCCAATCAGAGCCAGAGTGAAAATAATGATCATGGTAAATTGCATTTATTAACACCATACCATGATCCTAGAAAATTAACATTGCATCTCTCTGTCACTAAATACAAAATACTTATCTCCATGTGAAAGTGTGGGTTTAGAATATGTGTCTGTGGAAAAAGATCCACATTCTTAGTGACATGATAAATATCATTTATAACATTACATTTTACACTTTTGAAAGGGGTTATGTATTTTGCATGCTAATAGAAAAATGTAGGTTTTTATAATAGGAATGTACATATTTTCTTAGTAGTTTAGGTAGGTTCCCAAGAGAATAATTCATTGGTAGTAGAATAATTTGATTTAAATATTTCATCCTGTATCTTTCCAAATATGTATCACAATAGTTTTGTATTTAAAAAGTACTATTTACCATACTGACATTATATCACCAATTTTCCCATATTTGTGATGGCTCATTACATCATTCTCACAGTGATTGTTCTCTTAAACTGACCTGTTGAATTAAAGCCTTTGTACAATTATTTAAAGCTAATAAAAATTTAATAAATTAGCCTGCACTAAAATATAATAATGATTATCCTTTAACATTTTGTGATATTTCAACAAATCATTTGCTTTGACACTTAGGTTTTCGATTACTATTCCATCTTGTTAGAAGATAATTTCTATCTGTCCTCACTTTACTTGTAAGGAACAACATTCTCTGGAGTAAATCAGGTGTTACAGTTCATGAAGAACAACCCCAACTTTAGCATGACATTATAGTTAGCCCAATTTGCCTCAAATCAGTTTGATGTTCTATAGAAGTATAGCTGGGCTTAGTTTTCTTGAGCTTATCTCATTTCTCCCATTTCAGGTACGATTGTTTCATATCAGGGGACCACAATAAACATGGAAGCCATTTATATTAATTTAATTGTTTCATTAGATCACTCACAGGTCACTGAATCCTCACAGAATGGAGCAGTAATTGGTGTTCTGAGACAAACAAATGAAGTGAACAAATTTCAAACAATTGATAAAATTCATATTTGACTTAGTAGCATATACTGACTTAAAACTTTTAGAATAAAATAGCTCTGAGTTATAACCGCATTAGGAGTCATAGTTGTCTGCATTGTTGAAACTTCAAGGAATTCTTTAATGACATTTCTTCAAGGACAACACGTCTCTATTTCACAAGAGGGCAGGGACTCACACAGCACCTTATGTCTTTAATGACTGTTGAATTTTTTAAGAGTTGTGACATACTTCCATTAGTTCATGTTGCTTTCAGTTGTCCTTATAGCAAGGCAAAGACTCCAAAATCAATATAAAAGGAGCTACCTTTTATGCCTATAATCAATAGTTGCCGATGATGAGTAAACATCAATTATTCACAATGGATGTGGTTTTGGTTGTTTTACTTATGCCTGCTTTTAAAGAACTTATAATGGATTGTTGCTGTCAAGGGCATCCATTACACAGTGTCGGTTCATGCTGAAAAAATTGAGTAAAGAGAAGGGGCTGGAGCTGTTGAAAGAAAGGTGATCCTCAATCCCAGATTATCTCTGCCGGATTTGAATTTTACTGTCTTTAATATCCAAAATCATGTAGCTTATAGATAGATTTCTTTTGTATTATTTGTATGAGAAAAGAACATTGAGATTATTTCATACATCTTTTTTTGTGGACCTTGCTACAAATTCACTACTGGTCAGAATTTAATGATGTTGTACATGTGGCCATCCTAAGTGATTTTTATCTCTATAGTCCACCCAAAAGTAGTTCAGATTTCACAGCTATTGGAAGTCCTCCAGAATCTTTAGGCAATGAGTTGCTGCTCTAGATAACTCAAGCCATTGATTGGTTTCAACGTATCCAGAAATAATTTGAATTAGATAAAATACATTCTCCATTGATACCTACATATGGACACAGAATATCCCTAAAGTATGTGTTCAAGAAAACAAATGTTAATGTAACTGAAATTTTCACAAAGTCAATGATATTTCTAAAAATAAGATTCTAAAACTATTTTAAAATGTCATACAAATAAGATTAATTTTATGCATCTAAATACCAACCATTTTTTATAATTCTCACTTATCTGAATGAAGAGCATTATCTGAAGATATTGAAGTAGGAGCTTACCAGCCAAATGAAAGTTTAATGCCAAGTTTTTCTTGAATCAAAGACTCACATAATTAAAGTCTAACTTCTGAAATACAGAAAGCACAATATTTCCCTTAGAATTTTTCAAACCTAGTCCAAAACCAATGTCAGTGCAAGTCTGCACAAAAACAACACCAACCCCCTCCCTAACTATCTGTGTTTTCTTATAATGTGTGGGATTCATTTAATAGCTGTGAAATCAATAATTGATCCTAATCAAGATCAGATTCAGTTTATTTTTCCTATGAGAAAACTTTCTCCCAGGTAGTTTTCACTATGAACTTCAGGTACTTCACTGGCTTTTGTATACAATGCAATTACTCTCCAAATCTTACTGAAAAAGAAGCCTAGTATCCTGATAAAATCGCACTGCAAGTACATTTTCAATTGTCCGTGCTATTAGTTTGAACATTAAATCATTGCTCCATTTCTCTGAGATTAAAGATCTAAAATGTTTGCTTTCTGAAAATAGACAAGAAAGTGCTTTCTTATTTACCTATGGGAATATTATGCATTTAACAAGAGAGAGCATGTATAAATAAGACTTTGAACCTTTCTTTTGTGGTCAGTAGTTTGTGGCATAAATTGAAATGATCTTCAATACTCAATGTTCTATCACAGAATCAAGCACCTTTAGACTGACATTGAAGCCATTTATTACAATTAGAAGACTGTTAAGACAACCTTTTAAGTTGGTGTGAACATTTTATCAGAGTGGAAGGTGCGTTCTAAACATGTTTTAAAATTTACATTAAATTTTGATAAGGAAATCATTACTGCCCAATGAGAGAATACTACAATATCCTCTATATTTATTATTTAGATTCAAACATGTGGTTGTAATTTACTACATATTACTTTGCTTTCCCTAAATTAATTGACTAATTTGAAGTATTTTGTAAAGAAGACATTTCAGGGGAAAACATGTGGTGTTTGAAATGGAAAATAGCATTAGGTTGCAAAAATGGGAAACATTTAAGCTAAAATTTTGTAATAGATAATCTTCTGATTCTAGTTATTATTATTTTAGTAATTAATGGAAATTACACACTACCAAGCAAACATGAATCTTCACACACTTTTTTCTCCCTCTTTCTGGTAGACTTCTTCCTCCACCTCTTTCCCACCCCAGTTGTGGATGGACTTAGATTTTTGGAGAAAACTCTTTTTCTTTCCAGCTTGGACACCAGTTGACTAATCTTGCCTAGGTGTATTTAGGTCTGCAGGAAAAATGAAAACACTGAAAAAATTAAAAAGCTGATGAAGATTATTTTGACATAAATGGGATTTTGTTGTTATTATGTTTTTTTTTTAAGTTTCTAAGAAGGGGAAACTAGATGGACTATGAGATGTTTGATCTACATGTTAAAGCTCCCTAATTCATATGTGACACTTAAAAAAGTAAGTGATGAAAAAAATAAGAGAAAAGCTTAAGAATATGTAAAGGTAAGCAGTGATGGTAGTTATTCCATACATTATCTGTGTAAAACAATTTCCTGTAAAAGTAGCTTTGATGATTTTTGCTCTGCAATACCCATAGAACTCAAACCTGCTTTTTGTGCCCCTGTTTTTAAAATTTATACAACTTTTAGAAATTGAGAAAAAAATATTTGCTTATCACTGCATATCAATATCAAAATACTTATTTAACCCACCACAACATGTTTATTGCCAAGCTATGCTTTTTTAATTTTGTTCATGTTTATTGGAATGACAAATCTATAGAATATATTCTGTTATTTGAAATGTGAGCTTCATATTAATTTTAAATTTTTGCAACATCTTCCCTCATCTCACAGTTTAAAGTATTATTCTTTAAAACGTATTATGTAACTTTCTACTTTTTGAGTTATTTGATTTTATAAATAATCTTATCATCAGTAAGGTGCTGTACAGAGGGATTACCATTTCATAAGTCAGGGAATGAATTTATTTCTTTTTGGACACTGTCACCCCTTCCATGGCTTTTGTTACCCCTCTCTTTTGGTTTGCAAATTTGCATTGTTATTAGGCCTTTCACAACTAGGAATGGCAACATATGTAAAAGTTCTATGATAGCAGAGAAGGAAAACCATCTTTGGTGTAGTTTCTATAAGCTAAAAGAGAGAAATTTTGACTTCTATGTCCTACTTAAATATATTTCACTTGCAAATTTAAAGTTCTAAATGAAATATTTGGGTTTTTCCAGTGTATATGTAAAACAGAACACACACACACACACACACACACACACACACGATGAATGCAATTATGCCTCTTGCTTTTCACTACCATTGTTTTCTATTTCCCATTTCCTTTGTGTGAACTTACGTAAAAGACAGAAAAACATAAAAAATACTATTTACAGTTTCTTTTCAAGAAAAAATATAAGAAAAAAGCCACAGCTGAAAAAAATTTTAAGGATTTACAATTTATTTTATTGTTGTTAGTATTAGTTATATGTCAAGGTCCTATAATTGTTTATACTAAATATTTTCTTTACTTGGTGTTACATTACTTTGCATTTAATACCATGTATGTTTTTAACAGTAAGAAGAATAGTCTAAAATAGATACAAATAGTATTAACATTAGAAACAGTTATTTTATCATACAAGCACACATACATACATAATCCAAAAATCTATACTACCATGCAAATACTTCTGATTTCAAATGTTTATACAGAAAAGCGAATGGTCATACCATGTATAATTTTGAATTGGCATTTGACTTTATGGATATTTTTGTGTAAATCTATGCTTGCCTTACTATTTTTTCTCTTGCCATACATTTTAGAGAATATTTATTTCTTAGGTACAAAATAAATATTTTTTTCTTTATTGTCAAACTGAAGTACAGAGGGAACTGAAGTACATAGTCAGGAGGGAAATATTGGGAGAAAACAAGAGAAGGGGTGACATTATTCAAAAAGAAATGTATTCATTACCTGACTTATCTAAATGTAACCTTTTGTATATCATCTTCAAAATAACAATTTTTAAAGAAAAATTTAAAAATGTGTAATGAAGAAATAATAAAAATAGGTTTATTTTTAGTATGGAAAGAAACTACATAAAAATAATCAACAGTACAGTATTGCTTAGTAAGAAATAAACTCTAGGGAACCAGGTAACATGGGATGGATGAGGTTGGGAGAAATAGGGTATATGGATAGAAGGGGTGACATTGATCAAGATGAATTGTATTCATAATATGACATGTTGAACTGGAATTGTTTATTACAATTACTTAAAGACAATTAAAAATAAATGTAAACAAGATAAAATTACTCTACAGAGGTAGATAGCTATCTTCACATTACAAAGGTCTTTTCTCATCCTATTGCTATTTTATCTTCTTGATAAAAAGAAAAAGTCCTTCCATTTTGTAGAATAACTTTTAAGATGACTGCTTACACAGCAATGGTTTGGAGAATATCCAAAGCACAATTATTGTGCTAAGAGTTGACACTAGATTCAGAGGTAATGAGCATGGCTGATAAGCATTTGACTCTGCTCACCAGTGACTCAGAAGCCCATAACAGCCAAGTCCATATAAGAGTGTGTTAACTTCCCTAAAGCTCTCTAGAAATGAAGTGCTGTCCAGTGGCCATTAACTTTCATTATTCCTGATTAAATAGTTCTATTGGGAAATGCATTAAAAATTATGAGCTAAAATGAGTCCTGGGGAATTCCCGTAGATTTTCCTCCAGGTTTTTATCCTTCTGCATTGTGTAGACTGTATCCGGCTAGTCTTTGCTTCACATTAAAAAGTGATTTGTCTTTCATTCAGTTTGGTTTCTTTCTACAGTTCATGAATAAGCCAAAGTGAACATGACAGTTGTGCACATTAAGGTGAAAGTGTGTTGGATGCCTTGTGGCAGATATTCTATGAAAATAAAAGTGACATGAGTCCCTATAATCTTCTGTGGTGACACTGGGTCTCACCCTTCATACTCAGCAAGTACTGAACATCAAATACGCTTAGAATCAAATTTTCAGTTTAAGAAATACGTTTCCACAATAGAATAACAGTGCTGATTATAATTTTTCATGATTAATAGTGCATAAAATATAGAACAAGTGAAAATCTATACTGACTCTTAAATTTAGAATGCCTAGATCTTAATCTCATATTTTAAAATGAAGCAGATATATTATGAATATAGAAATTTCATATATAGCTAAATATACATACATACATACATACGTGTGTGTGTGACCATTGTCACATATGATAACAATAATCAAATTTAAAACAAGGTAGTCCGAACATTTTGTGTAGAATATATTTTAAACATATGACTGTATAGATAGACAGGTGATAGATAGGTGTGTGTGTGTGAGAGAGAAATTGTGTGTTTGTGTGTGTGTGTGTGTGCACGTGCACGTAAGGTACATATGCCTTTGCTTCTGTTATTTTTGAGCGTCCTTAGGCTTGAACTGTGGGTCTAGCCTTGTCCATTAGTGTTTTTGCATAAGGGCATTGCTCTACCACTTGAGCCACAGTGCCACTTCTAGCTTTTTGGGGTCATTTATTGGAGATATGAGTGCCACAGAGTTTCCTGCCTAGGCTGGCTTCCAACCATGATCCTTAGCTCTCAGCCTTCTGAGTACTTAGGATTACAGACGTGAACCACCAGGGACTAGCTCCTTTGCTTCCTTTAAAAACAAAACAAAACAACAACAACAACAACAAAAAAAAAAAACCCAAACTTTCAAGCTGAGCACAGTAGTGCATGCTTGCAACTGCTTGGGAGGGTGAGAAAGGAGAATCACTGAAGTCAAAGAATTTTTGGCCAATTTGGACAACATGGTAGAATATGTTCTTAAAATAATAATAATGCACCTAAACACCAATGGAACAAATTAGAAGACACATTAAAAAAACATATATCTACAGTTATCTAAGATTAAAAGAAGGCCTATAACAGATCATACACAACCTTCAACAGTCTGCTTCCTCCCAACAGTATCTTGTTCATTCCTAGTGATTTCCTTTTTTATATAAAGTTTAGAGTCATCTTATCAATTTTCTCAGGCTGAAAAAGAAAATCACCATTAAATCATCCTGGATTTAAAGGTCAATTTTATGAGAATTGACATTTTTTTACAATATTTTTTCAATCCATGCGAATGTCATAACCCTTAATTCATTTAGACTAATGTTTCTCAGAAATTAAGTCTAGGGTTTTGGAAAGAAGTGTGAACATTTTGATTAGTCAATTCCAAATATATCTCATTATTTCTATACTATTACTAATGTACTTTTACTGTCATAGCTTCTTGATAATATGGAGAGATGAAATTATTTTTGTATATAGATATTGTGTCCAGTAATCTTGTTAATTCACTACATATTTCTTATTTACATGCTTATTTTTCTGGATTTTTAGTGTAAACTAAAATGGCTTGAGTCAACACATTTTTATTTTTCACCATCATAGTTGTGTTATTTATTTGTTAATTCATTTGCTTGTTTGAGAATTTGTTTTAACACACAACTAGAAAAAATGAAGAAAGAACTCTACTGCCGGGCTTAGCTCTACCTCTGTCCATGTGGAGGTCCTGGGCCTCTCTGCCTCTTTGGTGTGGTCCCCTATCGCCCTCAACGTATCCCCTGGCTAATAGGGATTGACTGCAGGGGCGAAGGCCACGTGCAGCGTCGGTAAGCATGTGGTCGAGAGAATGTCCTGCCCCCTCCCCATACTTCCCAAGGAAGACACGGGCACGTGGACTCTCAGAGAACCCTCAAGGGGTGTGCTGGTATAATAAGGATGAGGGCAAATACACTTATACCAGCAGTGATGCGCAAAGGAGAGGGACTGGCTATGTGCCAATGATAGGCTAACGAGCATGTCCATCACGGTGATGTCACGGAACTTCCCGCAAAGGCGGAGACCTCTTGGCTCCGCCTCTGGCTCAGCTGGCACCATCCTGACACATGTGCTCTCCAGGGCTTCTCTTCCGGTTTCACAACCAGAAGGAGGTGGGACAGGCCAGCTAGAAGCCACCCCAGGTCTTAAAGGCATAGCCATCCCCTACATCTCCCTCTCTTTTGTTTTTTAAATAAGCAGAAGATGCTGTAAACACATGGCATATGTAAGCATAAGGCAAAAGTTGACATAAGATACATATGGGGCATCTCCCACAAAAGGAAGATATAGGTGAAGGGGCCATCCATTTGGCTCAGTCCAGTGAAGTTGGAGTCCTTAGCCCGTTTCCACACCATTCAGGATAAATGCAGACATCATTCCTCTTTTGGTGGTGAGATAGAAGCAGGTTTAAGTTCTGGTGACTCTGGTAGTCCTCAGCAGCTGATAACTTTACACATGTAGTTAGTAAAACATTTTTTTTTCATAAACATTGAGCAAAGTACAATCCTAATGCCTATTTTTTTAACCTTTTTCTCATAAGCATTGAGGACAAGGCGCTAAACCTTGTGCTTACTTTTTAAAACATTTTTATCATGAAACATTGAGGTAAAGTGTCAAAACCCTCAGCTCCTATTTCCCTCCAACGGGACCCCCTAAGATAAGCAGCAGGGGGAGAGCAAAAGGAGAAACAATGGTATAAAACCTGTCTTTAGTTTTCATGCAAAACCTCAGGCGACGCTGCCACAGAGAAACATTGCGCCATGGGAGACGCTCAAGGAAGAGTCTAGATAGCAAGCAAGGAAGGGAAGCTGGCTGCCTTCAGTGTCGTTTACCGCTATTGCTGTTGTATGCAGGCAGACTTTCCATATTTCCATGGAAGAGCAGAAGAAATCCGGCATGGTCCTTGTTTTCCTAGAGGAAGCAAGAAGAAGACATTTCTCCAGAGTGAGTGATCTGGGCTTCATTTCCCAGTCTGGAAAGGCACATACAAGGCTCCTTCCCACACTGATTTGGGAAGATTTAAAATTTCTTAAGATATTTCTTACGATATTTAATGTAAGCATGACTGTCCTTAACTAGTCATGGGGGCTGTCCCCCCCTTTTTGTCTTTTTAAAAAATGACACAAGAGGGCACCAGGCTGGGAGTATGGGAGTATTTCTTCTGGAACTACTTCCTGCTGAAAGGGGGCAAAGTAGTCAAGGGCCTCTGATTTGCCATATGGCCTGGTACCGTCCAGTGTGGCTGGCAAAAGTTCTTATCGTTAGCACGAGAATGGTCACTAGGGCCAATGGGTATCACGGTTTCCTCTGGCCAGCTCCTGTAGCTTGGTATAGCAGTGTAAAAAGATGATGGCCTTGAACCGCAAGTTCCTCAGCGAGAGATGTTATTCTGTTAAAAGACATTTGAAAAATCAAGCAAAAGACTGACAAGTTCTCAGAGCTAATTAACATGAATGACATAAGAGAGCATACCCTGGGCACAAGCCAGAAAAGTTCCATTTGGAGCATAAACCCAATTGTGGTCAATTACAAAGAAGGAGAAATAGCTGAAGAACGTGTCCAGTGCTAGTGGTCCGGCTTGAAGTAGCCAGTCAGAGGCTAAGATAAATATGTATATGGTAGGAAAAAGGAAAATGGATGGCTCTGATTAGTTTTGAAAGAGCGAGACAACACAAGTCCATTTAGGATGTGACACCATTCCCCTCTCACTCCTCTCCATATCCCTGTTTTCCTGGACTGGCTGAGTCCCTGGAGTTCAGGTGCTTGTTGCTGGGATGGCATGCTCCCATCCACATTTATGGGGTTTGAACTCAGGGCCTGAGCACTGTCCCTGAGTACTTCTGCACAAGGCTAGTGCTCTACCACTTGAGCCATGGTGCCGCTTTCAGCATTTGCTGGTTTTCTTGAGCCAAGCTCTCAGTCTGGCTCTTTGCTGGTTAATCGGGAGATGGAGTTTTAGAGAGATTTTCTTTTGCCCAGGCTGGTTTTGAACTGTGATCCAAGGAGTTTTAGTCATGCGAGCCCTTTTTATAGTCAATTAGCAATGAGAAAAGCAACAGAAATAACCCATCTGTAAATTGTTGAGAACTCACCACAAACCACTTGTCAAAGTTTTTGTTGTTACACTTAGAGAACATGAGATCTATGTGCCATCAATCTGAATCATACCATTTGATCTTACCAGCAGGTGGCAGAGAACACAGATAAATGACAATCGAGGGCAAAGGGTTAAAACAGTCTGAAAGTCTCAGCTTTAGCAGTGTCTGTGTCTTTTATCCCAAATTGGCAGGCCTTATGCCATGTGAGATGGAGTCAGGCAGAAGAGATGAGTTGGATCTAGGTGAGGCTGTAGTGGCATCTCTGAACCCTCTGGATAGGCTGTCACCTCCTGCTTGATTGCCTGTAAAATTCTGCACAGACTGGTTAAAGACATTAAAATCCCCCAGCATTTCCTGGCTGGAAGTTTTGAGTATTCCCTGGCTCTTGGAGGCTGATGACTTTTGGCTCAAGCAGGGTGATGACTTTAAGATATTTTCCTAGTCACAAAATCCCAAGGTAACTCTGTGGCTTACAACAGCTATGGTACCTTTGACTTGGCAAAATGTTAGCACTCTGACTGTTTAAATTTCCATCTATGAATGTAATTTAATCCTCACCTTAGCCTTGTTTGCATCTGAAAGACTCTGAATTCAAATGGCAATTTTTTTCTTAATGTAGTAATCACAATTACAATTTTAGAAACACTTGTTCATTTAGCTTCCCAATAAATTAGTGAGAACCATTAGCTTGCTTTGCCATATTTTTTTTACATACAGGGTTACTTTTATCCCCACAGCTAATTATACATACTTTAAAAAACTTGCCTGATTATATGTAACTTAAGATTGTTAGGAGTCTCACATGGAATTTAGTATTAGAATCATTAGGCTGATACTCAAGACAATTGTGACAAAAGTACCTTTAACCGTGTTTACCAGAATTTATAAGCCCAAGAAATTTGGCCTCAGCACCTCGCCTTTTCAATATCTCCAAATTGTAAGAGTAGCACAGGAATCAAATCACATCAGACAAACAAACTTTTTAACCACCAAGAAAAACTTCTCCAATTTCTAATATCTTTGAACTGGTAATTTTAGGAAATCCAACCAAACTACTTATTGCTGCATCAGAAACATTTGTTTGTCACCCAAGTACTCCGTTTTAGTTGGAAACCTGGGGCTTTCTCTTGTTTTAACTCCACCTGCAACTGTAAGTTTAACACAGAGCAAAATGACAGGACAGCCTGCAGGACCACAGTGGGAGGCTTTCTCACAGACCATCGCGGGCTGCAGGCAGGCCGCTAGCCCAGCCCAGCTGCTGTGAAGCCCCCAGAGGTCTGCCAGCGACTGAGTCCCCACCCAGTCTCAAGGAATCCAGCACTCCCACCAGCAAGAGTGGGGGCGGGGAGAGGCCATCCCGACTTAGCAAGCATGGATAACAAAAATCTAAGACCCTGTCTCTTTTTCCAACAGATATATAGTCTAATCCAGTAGATCTGGGGCCAGCTTTAGGGGTAGGGAGAGAGCGCTGGCCAGCCCTAAAGCCGTGCACACAAAGCTCCGCGCTACAGGCCCCATGTCCGCTGGGCACTGTGTATCGTGCCAGCTCAAAAACCCCACGCTCCAGGTGTTCGGCATGCCACCACCGCCGCCTCCGCCACTGCGCTGCAGCAACCCCAGAAGCGGAAAGGGAAAGTGGGGGACTGGTGCCCGGGCAAGCCACTCCAGGCGCCCCGCGAGCCTCGTCTCCTTGGCGCCTGCCATGCCCCAAGCATTGCCAGTGTGCGCCCCCTGCGGCGAGCACAGCAGAACTCGCACAGCCTGCCTTGGGCCCCGCCCGGGACTCCTCCTAGAGAGGGGGCCCCGGCCCAGATGGCAGTAACCGCCCCTCGTGCTGCTGCCGCCAAGCCTCTACCATGCAGCTGCTATGCCTCTACCATGCAGCTGCTACAGCAGGTATCCTGTGGGACATGCAAAGCCACGCTGTCCCACCCTGCCTGGCACCGGGAGATGCACAAAGTTGCATGCCTGGCCCTTGGCCCAAATGTCCCAAAAGTCCAATCCAGTCCCTTGGAACACGGATTGATTCTGCCCACCGCCTTAGCTGCCCGATGGGAGAACCAGCACACTCCAGAGAATCCACTCCCATTTCCCAAGGGCTACCAATAGCTCCAGACTTTGTTTCCTGTGAGCTTCCCGCCCCCGCCCCACGTCTGGGCTGCCATTTGCCAGGCTTAGCTCTACCTCCATCCACATGGAGGTCCTGGGCCTCTCTGCCTCTTCTGTGTGGTCCCCTATTGCCTCAACGCATCCCCAGTAGGGATTAACTGTGGGAGTGAAGGCCACGTGCAGCCTTGGTCAGCATGTGGTCGTGAGAATGTCCTGCCTCCTCCCCATACTTCCCAAGGAAGACACGGGCATGTGGACTCTCAGAGATCCCTCAAGGGGTGTTCTGGTTTAATAAGGGGGAGGGCAAATACATTTACACCAGCAGTGACGGGCAAAGGAGAGGGACTGGCCAGGTGCTAACAAGCATGTCCACCACGGTGATGTCACGGGACTTCCCACAGAAGTGAAGACCTCTTGGCTCCACCTCTGGCTCAGCCAGCACCATCCTGACACAGTGCTTGCCACGGCTTCTCTTCCAGTTTCAGAACTGGAAGGAGGTGGGAGGGGCTAGCTAGCAGCCACCCCAGGTCTTAAAGGCATAGCCATCCCCTACACTCTACTATTCTTTCTACATGGGTTTTTGTTATGGCCTGTTTGGGCTTTATATTTTTAAAACATGACTGAGTACTAAGTACTACTAAATATGTTTTGTGAGTCAAATATTCATTTTATCATTTCCTCTGCTAAACAGTAAATACATATGTTTAATTTCCAACACTTGCCTTATGAAATAATAGTTCACTTTATTTGAAGTTCTAGCTCTTCAACTTCTGCCTGCCAGAAAGCTCTTGTTTGCAGATGTCCAAAAGTCCTAGGAGAAAAAGTCCTGTGAAAGTTTGTGTCACATTGATCCATTTGATTGGTAAGTTTAGCCCCTAAAGTTCTGCCTCTCAGGCCTTTAAAGGTAAGTTTTTGGTATTTTTCTGTCTTCACTTCTTCCTTTTCAAAATATAATTTGTGATTCGATTTCATTCCTGTTGTCAAAGCTGGAAATAGAATCTTCATCAATTATGCTCATTATTAAATTTTATACATTTGTGGTATTAAAGAGCAAAGCTTTCCCCAATCTAATTTGTAATAAACACGACACATGGACAATATGAGATACACTCCTTTCTTTAATCCATCCTCATAATTTGAGCTTTTTAAGGGACCAATTTATTATTCAGATATCTTTAAAAATCATATGATAGAAAAATATTAATATTCAGACTTAATGTCTCAGAACTTGAGAAACTCTTTTCAAGGCTTCAGTTTATAAAGTTTTCCTAAGAAACACTTCTGCAAAACAGATGCTGTATTTGGATACAATTGTGTGCTTGTCTTCCTATTACATGTCTACAAATAGCACTGGGCTAATATTTACATTAAGTACACTAGAAAATTATAATATTTCCTGATTTCAGAAATAACTTGATATACTTCAACTTCCTCAGATTTTTTTTTTTCTATTTTGGTATACTAGTGACAAAGTGCAGGGATCCTTCTTGATCTGGCATAAGCGGATCCTCATATAAATGCACTCATCTTTGCCTAAGGGCTTTAATCACACAGAAACTAAAATTGATCTTAATCATATTGATCTTCAATGCGTCATATGACATACATATTAATCACGAATATGACAGGAACAATATAAATATGCAAAGTAGCAAAACATCAGCCTAAACATCTCCAGTAATGTGTAGACTTATACTGATAGGAAACCGCTAATGGAATAGACTGCATTTTCCTTTCTATGAATAGTCAAATGTCATGCATAATGTAGTTCTACAACTGCTAATAGCAGAGTCAGGCAGATCATTGAAATGCATTATAATGGGCAGGACAAACTGATTTTTAATGTGACCTACAATAAAATACATCTCTGTCTTCACCTCGGCTTAATGATTCAGTTGTCTTTGTCCCTAGAGCTTGTATTTAGAGGAAGCCTAGAAATTATTGCTCGATATTTGGGTTCGCTTCTCATGTTCCAATAAGTGAAGGAAAAGGGTGGTCAGTGAATAGCTGGAAAAACTCAAAGTTACAAGTCTCTGAAGACTGTGTTCAAAGTATTTTACTGTCAGAATATTAGAACAGAACCTGCAGTATGGCAATAGATTCTCAGGACATAGATTACCATAATAATTCTTATTTGTGTAAAATATGCTAATGCATTTGTGGGGCTAGAGGGATCTGGAAAGAAATGGAGGAGAATCTTGTTTCTTAGAACTTCTCTGGACAATGGATAATACTTGAATGGGGATAATTGTTAAAATCTTGCTTGATATAGTGTTTAGGCAAAGTTAAAATGGGTAACAAAACAGTATATAAAGTACAAAATCCTCTTTGCTATATTGTTGAACTCATATGAATTCTGGAGTTTGTGAAGTATTCTGCATCCTATTCTCAAGGTTAGGAAAAAGATTTTAGGTACTATATTAATATTGTGAGAAAGAAAGTATGGAATTGTACAGGTATCCAGAGCTATTGGCTTTATTATCACTCATTTCCTTTTATGCTTAAGGCAGTATCACTCTGTCAGACTTGAATTGATGACTCATATACCTCAACATTGCAAGTGCTGGAGTTATGGACATGTGTCAGTGGACAGAATACTTTTTTAAAAAATGGCATTGTGCCAATTGGCATCCATATGTACTACTTTGAAAACAGTAGTAAGGAGACAATAAAAGCAGAGTTCTAAAAAATTTAGTAGATATTTTTAGATTCACTTAGTATTTAATCTGCCAGTGTTCATACTCAACCTAAACATAATTTAAATTGAAATAGAGATAAAAAGACCAAGAGATTTTTCAGATAAACACTGAGGAATATTACAGTATCTTTCATATACACAATTGATATATATTATATATAAATATCACTATATTTGTTATATATGATAATAATATAGTATATAATATTTAAAGGATAAAATTATTTCTGTCTACATATATACGTGTGTGTGTGTGTGTGTGTGTGTGTGTGTGTGTAAGTGGTAAATGCTTGCTAAAACAAATGCTGAAAGCCTTTGTTTGGAAAAGGCAAAAGAATCCTTAGGCCTCTTTAGAAATCTGAAATCAAGTGAGAGAAGAAAGGGACATTTGGATGGAAAATTTCTGAACCACTAAGTAATTCTGAAGCTTAAAAAAGTGATCAGAGGGCTGGGGATATGGCCTAGTGGCAAGAGTGCCTGCCTCATATACATGAGGCCCTGGGTTCGATTCCCCAGCACCACATATATGGAAAATGGCCAGATGTGGCACTGTGGCTCAAGTGGCAGAGTGCTAGCCCTGAGCAAAAAGAATCCAGGGACAGTGCTCAGGCCCAGAGTCTAAGCCCCAGGACTGGCAAAAAAAAAAAAAGTGATCAGAGGGGCTGGGGATATGGCCTAGTGGCAAGAGTGCTTGCCTCGTATACATGAAGCCCTCGGTTCGATTCCCCAGTACCACATATACAGAATGGCCAGAAGTGGTGCTGTGGCTCAAGTGGCAGAGCGCTAGCCTTGAGCAAAAAGAAGCCAGGGACAGTGCTCAGGCCCTGAGTCCAAGGCCCAGGACTGGCAAAAAAAAAGTGATCAGAGACTCTTTAAATAATATTAATTCCTAGAGGAGTCTTGTGTCTTTTAGGAATTATTTAGTATCCTTCCTTTGAAATATATATTTCTTAACTTGTGAAATTCTCACAAGAAAACTGCACTAAGTGTTCACATGCACCATTTTATTGTAGAAGAATGGTTTCACAGAACACTTGGCAGACCTGTGAATTGAAGGGCAAGCCTGAACCCATGTATCTAGTCCCAGGTTTTAGCATCGAAGAACTATAATTTAAAAACACTAAAGGGCTTCATGGACCCAGAAGTTCTTAAAGAAATGTGAGGTTAGGTTCTTTGAAAGAGGACTCTGAGGTACTTGCAGAGTTATTTATTTTAAAATGTTCTCCTGGCCTTCCCCTAAAGAAACATTAAGCCATTGCAAATGAACTTGCAAGATGGCAAAATCCCAAAGATGATTAAACATAGTATTTGAATCAATTGGGCTACCATTAATCAAATGACATTAGTATTTAATATAAATTATCATTTTTGATGCACAGTTGAAATAAACAACTCAGTGAAGTTTAATTCTGGTTTAAGAAGTTAAGCAATCATATAACAACTATAAGAAAGACTAAGAGAAGCCCCTGGATGTTCTCTACCTTGCCAGAATAGAAGAGAAACAGAACAAAAAGTTCTCTATGTCCTTCAAAGAATTGTACTAATTATCACAATCATAATAGAGGTGTGTGTGTGTGTGTGTGTGTGTGTGTGTGTATGTGTATGTTGATACTGGAGCTTGAACTCAGGACCTGGGTGTGTCCCTCAACTTTTCCACTCAAGGCTGGCACTCTATGATGATAGCCACAGCTGCTCCACTTCCCACTTTGTGGTGGTTAATGGGAGAAGAGCATCTCACAGACATTCTTGTCAAGCCTGGCTTTGAACTATGATCCCTAGATCTCAGACTTCTTAGATACAGGATTGCATACATGAACCATCAGGGCCCAGCTGGCAATAGATTTTAAAGAAATTATATAGGAAGAAAAAAGAAGAAACAATTATGAAGAGAGAAGGAACACTAAGAGGAAGTTAAATGTTAAACTCATTGAGTAATTATCTGGAAACTCTTTTCATTTTACATGAATTGTTTAAAAAAGGTGTTATTTCAATGTAGATGCATTGAACTTTCTCATTTAAGAATCAGGGCTTACCCATGAATTAGCTTTTGAATCTGCTCAAGTTCGTGATAGGCAGCTAAACCATGTTTATTTTTATTTTTATTTTTATTTTTTGGCCAGTCCTGGGGCTTGGACTCAGGGCCTGAGCACTGTCCCTGGCTTCTTTTTGCTCAAGGCTAGCACTCTGCCACTTGAGCCACAGCGCCACTTCTGGCCGTTTTCTGTATATGTGGTGCTGGGGAATTGAACCCAGGGCCTCATGTATACGAGGCAAGCACTCTTGCCACTAGGCCATATCCCCAGCCCAACCATGTTTATTTTTATCCTTACAAGAATCTGAGCAAGTCCATCTACTACTCAGCACCAAAAGGGAAGGTAAGATAAGAAGTGTTTCATTTCATTAAAAGACAAGACAGTGTTCAAAGTTTTCCATTTTTGATTAAGAATAATGTCTCTTTGGGAATAATATGCACCAGTTATCTATACATATATTTACAAATGGCTACATTTATTTATATATTCTTCAAAGACAAAATTAACTTTATTGATAAACAATTTAGGCACTAGCTAGATGCCATGGGACATCAATTACAATACTACAAGGACTGGGTAGAGATTTACAGTCACAATTAATGGTATGTCAAATTGTTGGAAGAAAGGTATTGATGTTCAATAATAAAGCAATCAGATTCTCAGAAGGCTAGAGAGTTTGAGCATCTTTCAAAATACGTCATTTATCCAAGTTGACAAGCAAAATGCTCCCATATTCCAAAAACAAATCATGGAGGCATCAAAGTTAGCATGTTTAGCTTTCTGGTATTGTTTAGCAGTGTCAGAAAAATCCAGAATAAAAGGCAATGTTGAAGATAATCATCCAAAACCTTCACAGTATTTTTCCAAATATTTTGAAACATTTGTTTGGTTTGAAGTAGATATATAATTTTATGCTATCTTTAAATTACATCCAAATGTTTCAGCACTAGCCCATACAATATTTTCTTTTATGGCAGGTGGACTTTTAGAGTAGCAACCATTGCCTGGAAATCAATACCTTAGTGTCCAGAGAAACAAATTGTGGAAAAATTGATATACATATATACACTACAGTGTGAGTGATAGGAAAATTTATCAGGAAACAAATAGGGCAGACAAAGGAGATAGCTACATGGTATGGTGCCAGAATGATGTTGGTGCTATAGCTCCTTAATGGACATGTTCAGAGAACAGACATGAGCTTTAGGTTTGTTTAAATAATAGAATATATGGGGACAGAGAACAAAGACATGCATAGTTTAAAAGTGCCCACTACAAGTGTTTGTAGTTGCTCATTATTTCAGTTTTGATTCCTAAGATTATGGAAAATCATCAATGTCATCCATTGTGTGGAACAATGTGGTTCATGTAAAATGCTTCTTTCAGATTAGGGTGAAGCTTGATATGATAGGTACCTATCCTCTAGGGTTGATCTGTCATGAAGACACTGCTGATTCTTAGGAGTAGTGAAATTTTCTCATCATAAAGGTATTGTAAGTCCTGTCTTTCCTAGAACCAAGGCAAGTGTGAAGTTACTAGAGAGTATGGCTCATAGCAACTATAAGCTCCGGCTTATAGTTAAGATGTGGCTGCAAATCTTAAACCCAGAGCCAGGACACAAACAAGTCCCCACTGATGGACCAGAGAGAACAAGCACAAAGCCAAGCCAAGGTCACCAACTACAGGCCCCTGAAAGTACAAAATCTCTAGATGCATAAATCACAAAGAAATATTACAAATTTCATGACAGGTCAAGCCAACTTGCCAACTCCAAAAAGTAGTACAACCAAAGGAGATGGAGAATAAAAAAACAACTGAGACTAAGATAGAAGAAATGATCTAAAGCCTCAGGAACAAATTCAGAAAACACTGCCAGGAGTTTAGAATGGAAGTCTCAAAGGACCTTCAGGTAGTCAAGAAAGAAATGGAAGCAAAAATAGATTCAGTCTACTCCTCCACTAAAGAAGACCTTAACATCCTGAGAAACTTAATGCATGAAAAAATAGATTCAAAACACAACTCATAAAAAGAAGAAATTACCACAATGAGAGCTTATCTGGCAACCATACACATCTCACTTGCGTCAATGCAAACCACACTCGAAGCCACATCACAAAGAATTGATCATATTGAATCTCTAATCTCTCTTTTGGATGACAATGCAGCTGATAAGGACAGGAAGATTATCACACTAGAAGAAACTGTCAAACTCCAGGGCAGACTAATCCAGGAGATAGTGGACAGGGAGAAAAGATATAATCGGAATAGATGAAGAAGAGGAGTATCAGACCAGATGTATACAACTCATATTCAATAGAGTTATTGCAGGAAACTCCCCCAATCTCACAGGGGATAACCTCAACCAAATAACCGAAGCATATAAGGGATACCTGGCAGACCAGACCCTAGAAAATCCTCCCCTAGGCACATAATTATCAAGACCTCAGATCTCAAGAAAAGAGCAAAGTTTGAATGCAGCAAAAATGAAGAAAGATCTACATTACAATGGAAAAAAAGGTCAGAATCATGGAAGAACTCTCTACACAAACTTACAACGAATGAAGAGCCTGGAAAACACAATCCAAGTCCTCCAGGCCAACAACTGCCAACCCAGAATTAGATACACAGCAAAATTAGAATTCACCTTTGAGGGAAAAAAAAAGATCTTTCCATAGCAAAGAGGATCTAAAGGATTATCTGAATAAAAAAACAGCCTTACAGTAAATTCTAAGAGGGGAACCCCAACCAACAGAAAACCTATAGGACCCCCAGACAGAAACAGAAAGAAACTACAATAGCCAGAGCCCAAAGAGCAGCTCAATAAAGACAAGAAAGAAGGGAGAGGAAAAACAGCCTAAAAGGAAAATGGAAGGGAAAAAACACTCTTATCCATGATCTCTTTGTATATAAATAGTATAAATTAATTGATAAAGAGGAGCATACTGACAGAATGGATCTGTAAACAAAAAGTTGCTATCTGTTGTCTTCAAAAGACCCATCTTACAGCAAGGGACAAAAACAGGCTCCGAATGAAAGGATGGAGCAAGATCTTCCAAGCAAACACACTTACCAAAATGGCAGGGGTAGCCATTCTGATTTCAGACAAGCTGGACTTCTCAATAAAATCAGCTCAAAAAGATAAAGAAGGGCACTACATTCTAATACAAGCAAAAATCCAGAATCAAGATTTCACCGTGATAAATTTATACTCACCGAACAGAAAAGGCCGTAAATATGTCAAACAAATTTTCACAGAACTACAGAACAAGATAGATCCAAACACAATCATAGTGGGAAACTTTAAAACTCCACTCTCTCCAAGAAACAGATCCAACACACAGAGGATTAGTACGGGAGCCAAAAACCTAAGTAACACAATATCCCAAATGGATCTGACAGATCTGTACAGAGCTTTTCACCCTACAGAGACCCAATACACATTCTTCTCAACAGCCCATGGAAAATACTCCAAAATAGATCATGCCATAGTCCACACAAAGAACCTCAGCAAATACAAGAGTATTGCATCATCCCATGTATTATATCTGATCACAGTGGAATTAAGGTAACCCTTAATAACAAAGGATACCACAGAGGCTACACAAATACTTAGAGGCTAAACCCCTCACTGTTATCTAACACTTAGGTCACAGAGAAAATTAAGGATGAAATTAACAAATTCATAAGCCATAATGACAATGAAAATACATCACAAAGAAACCTATGTGATACAGCTAAGGCAGTGCTGAGGGGCATGAACATTGTGCTCAGCGCACACATCAGAAGAATGGAATCAGATCAGGTGAATAACCTCACGATGAAACTAAAACATTTGGAGAAACAAGAAAAAATTGAATCTAAAACGACTAGGTGGTGAGAGATCACAAAGATTAAAGAAGAGATAAATCTGATTGAAAATAGAAAGACCATTCAACAAATAAATAAAACTAAAAGCTAGTTCTTTGAGAAAATAAATAAAATTGACAGACCCCTTGCAAGACTTACAAAAAAAAGAAGAGAAGAGACTCATATCTGTAAGATCAGGGACTCCACTGGAAAAATTACTACAAATACAAATGATTTTCAATCAATCATAAGGAATTATTTCCAGAACCTCTACTCACAAAAGAATGATAATTTTACAGAAATCGGTAAAATCTTAGATAAGTACAAACTGCCCAAACTGAATCAAGAAGAAATAAATTAACTAAATAAACCAATAACTTGAGAGGTACAGGAGGTAATCAAGAGCTCCCAACAAAGAAAAGCCTAGGCCCGGATGGATTCACCAATGAATTCTATAAAACCTTCAGTGAGGAGCTAATACCAATACTCCTCAAACTCTTCCATGAAATAGAAACAGACAGAGAAATCCCAAACTCATTCTAGGAAGCTAATATTATACTCATCCCCAAACCAGACAAAGACCCAATAAAAAAAGAGAACTACAGACCAATATCATTACTGAACACAGACTCAAAGCTCTTCAACAAAATATTAGCTAACAGAATCCAGAAACTGATCAAGAAAATTATACATCATGATCAAGTAGGGTTCATCCCACAGAGATAAGGATGGTTCAACATCCATAAATCGATACATGTAATTCACCATATTAACAGAGCTAAGACCAAGAACCATATTAGCATCTCAGCTGATGCCCACAAAGCATTTGACAAAATACACCACCCATACATGTTAAAAGCTCTGGAGAGAGCAGGCATAGATGTAACATTCTTTAAAACAATAAAAGCCATATACAACAGAAGAACTGCTAATATCATATTAAATGGGAAGAAACTAAAACCATTCCCCCTAAACTCAGGAATAAGACAAGGATGCCCACTTTCCCCATTTCTTTTTAACATATTGCTGAAATCCCTAGCCATACCAATAAGGCAAAAGGAGGGCATCAAAGGGATCCACATTGGCAAAGAAGAAATCAAATTATCCCTATTCACAGATGACATGATCTTATATCTGAAGGACCCAAAAAACTCAGTCCCCAAACTCCTACATTAAATGAACCATTTTGACAAAATACCAGGATACAAAATCAATCCACAAAAGTCAGTAGCTTTTCTGTACACCAGCAATGCACAAGCAGAAAAAGAAATTATGGAAATAATACCATTTACAATCACTAAAAAAAGAATAAATTTCCTAGGGATCAACCTAACTAAAGACGTGAAGGACCTGTTTAATGAGAACTATAAAAATCTAAATAGAGAAATCAAAGAGGACTCAAGGAGATGGAAAAACCTCCCATGCTCATGGGTAGGCAGAATCAATATAGTGAAAATGGCCATATTGCCCAAATTGTTATACAAATTCAATGCAATCCCCATCAAGATCCTAGCTACATTCTTCATTGAAATACAGAAAGCAACCCATAAATTCATATGGAACAGGAAAAGACCTAGAATAGCCAAAGCAATTCTAGGAAAGAAAAGCAGTACAGGAGGTATCACAATACCAGGTTTGAAGCTCTATTATACAGCCATCATAACAAAAACAGCCTGGTATTGGTATAAAAACAGACCTGATGACCAATGGAATAGAATAGAAGACCCAGAAATAAAGCCGCACCCTTAGAGTCAGCTGATATTCGACAAAGGAGCTAAAGACATACAATTGAAAAAGCATAGCCTCTTCAACTACTGGTGCTGGGAAAACTGGGCAGCCATCTGTAGAAAACTCAAAGTAGACCCTAGCCTACCATCATGCACCAAGATCAACTCAAAATGGATCAAGGACCTCAACATCAGTCCTGAATCCTTGAAACTACTGAAGGACAGAGTAGGAAAGACGCTAGAACTTATAGGCACCGGAAGGAACTTCCTGAATAGAGTCCCAGGGGCACAACAGATAGGGAAGACTCTCTACAAATGGGATTACTAAAAAATAATAAGTTTCTGCACAGCTAAAGATATAGCCACCAAACTAGAAAGACAGCCAACCATATGGAAAAGGATCTTCATCAGCACAGCAACAAAGGCCTAATATCCGTCATCTACAGAGAACTCAAAAAACTAATCCCCTCCAAACCCAGTAAACCAATTATTAAATGGGCAAAGGAGCTAAAGAGAGACTTCACAGGACAAGAGATAAAAATGGCAAAGAAACATATGAGGAAAATTTCAACATCCCTCGCAGTAAAGGAAATGCAAATAAGAACAACCCTGAGATACCACCTCACTCCAGTTAGAATGGCCTATACTCTGAACTCAGGCAACAACAAATGCTGGAGGGGATGGGGGGAAAGAGGAACTGTTGGGCACTGTTGATGGGAGTGCTAATTAGTACAACCACTTTGGAGAACAGAATGGAGGTTCCTCAAAATCTCAGCATAGACCTACCCTATGACCCAGCCATACCATTCCTAGGCATCTATCCTGAAAAACTTGTCTCAGGATATCATAAAGACATCTGCACATCCATGTTTATCACTGCTTAATTCACAATAGCCAAAATATGGAAACAACCCAGATGCCCCACTACAGATGAATGGATCCAAAAAATGTGGTACCTATATACTATATATGATATATATGTATGTATGTATCTATTTATTCACTATATACTACATAACTATTAGAAATGATAAAATATTGGTATTCACAGGGAAATGGTCAGAACTTGAACAAATAATGTTGAGCGAGACAAGCCTAGAACAAAGAAAACAAAGGGGCATGATCTCCTCAATATATGACTGTTAAGGTGGTAGTAGGGGGGCAGTAGAGACCTGGTCTGCAAAACAAAAAACTTCTGGTCAAATGGTATTTCCCACAGGTTTGGGTCAGTGACCGTACATCATGTATCTAAAACCAAACAACTACTAAACATAAAAAGGTCTAAAATAGACCTCTCAGTGGATCACAATAGCTCAAAAGCTATGTATGTAAGATCATATAAGACAAGGTTAAGCAAACTCTTTTGTTAACTTTATATTTAAAGTTCTAGGCAAATTTCCTTTGTCGTATGCCACGTTTCTACTGTATATGTTTTTAGGTAAACTGGGTATTGTATATATGCCTACCTGAGCTCGGGAAGAGAAAAAAAATGAGGGTGTAAGATATCACAAGAAATGTACTCACTGCCCAATTATGTAACTGTACCTCTTTGCACAACACCTTGTCAACAAAATTTAATTAATAAAAAAAAAGGCTCGGGCTGGGGATATAGCCTAGTGGCAAGAGTGCCTGCCTCGGATACACGAGGCCCTAGGTTCGATTCCCCAGCACCACATATACAGAAAATGGCCAGAAGCGGCGCTGTGGCTCAAGTGGCAGAGTGCTAGCCTTGAGCGGGAAGAAGCCAGGGACAGTGCTCAGGCCCTGAGTCCAAGGCCCAGGACTGGCCAAAAAAAAAAAAAAAAAAAAGTCTCGTCAAAAAACAAAAAGAGGGGCTGGGGATATGGCCTAGTGGCAAGAGTGCCTGCCTAGGATACACGAGGCCCTAGGTTCGATTCCCCAGCACCACATATACAGAAAACGGCCAGAAGCGGCGCTGTGGCTCAAGTGGCAGAGTGCTAGCCTTGAGCAAAAAGAAGCCAGGGACAGTGCTCAGGCCCTGAGTCCAAGGCCCAGGACTGGACAAAACAAAAAAAACAAAAAGAGGGGCTGGTGATATGGCCCAGTGGCAAGAGCGCTTGCCTCATATACATGAGGCCCTGGGTTCAATTCCCCAGCACCACATATACAGAAAACTGCCAGAAGTGGCGCTGTGGCTCAAGTGGCAGAGTGCTAGCCTTGAGCAAAAGGAAGCTAGGGACAGTGCTCAGGCCCTGAGTTCAAGGCCCAGGACTGGCAAAAGTAAATAAATAAATAAATAAATAGACAAAAAGATGTGGCTGCAAAAACAGATTAATAAATATCTGTTGGAAAATGTCAGGAGTATAAAAATGAGATTTCTTGAGAGTAAAATGCAATAGCATTAGCCTTATCGATGTGTAAAATTTTTGCTTTTTGGTCCAGTTTACATGATGTCATTTGTAAGACATGGAGCTCAATGACAATATATTTTCTGATATCCTGTTATCTCACTACTACATTTCAATTCCCTTTGCAATTTCCCATCCCTTAAAGCTAGCTCTTACCATTCAGCACCTCTGACTTTCTGTTGGCAACTTTATTTGATCTCTTACTCTGACTATTGTCAAAATTTAGTGAATTAATTTTAACCAAAAATATAGCAAAACTGGATAGTGCAACCTTCACCCTGAGACTGGCTTCTAAGAGATGGTAAGCTTTATGTTTTTAGTTACTCTCCTTGCTTTATAGCATTGATGACACATTTGGCTGTGTCATGTTTGTTAATCATGTTTTTCAACTTGATTGGATTAAGAAACAATGAGATTAAGAAAGCACAGTTCTGAGGTGTGTGAGGATATTCCAAGCAAAGACTAAAGGAAGAAGAAATGTCCTACTATGGGCAACGTCATGTGGTAGGCTGGGATGCAAATTGCCTGGGAAGGAGATAGAAAGTTCAGGGACACTGTTTCATGGGCACCTTGTGTTTTTCTATTCCTTAAAGTCTTCCCTTTCCTTTTAGATCATTCAGTGATCTGAAATTTTTGTAAGTGGGTCAAGATAAAGCCATCCTGCTTTTAAGTTGTGATTGTGATTGTTGGGCATAGTGATGAAAACCAAATGCATACAAATATGCAGAAAGTTTGTCGTCAAAGAAATAACTGTGGGACACTGACCAGTCAGGATCAGAGCAAATTCTAATATCCTTCAAGGAGCAAACCCAGTCATCAGCCATACATCATTTGAAAGCAGATTGTTTAGCAAGAGATCCTGAAGGGACTTTGGTTTACACAGTGCAGTGCATCATGTGTAGGAATCAGCATCATAAGGCCCAAGTAAGTTTTTTCTTGTAGACCTAATCCACTGGCACTAGGACATAAAAATGCAGATAGTAATCCATATGGGTAGTAATATAATGTTATGCAGTCAATAATTCTATTCATATCCTACAAAATTAAAAGTAAAAACAGAGGTGGGCAAGGAAGGGTTGGGTAAGAATGTTGAGAGGGGTGACATTGATCACCATGCATTGCATTCATAATCCCCTTTGTTAAATGACAACTCCTTTGTGCAACTAAAATGATAAAAATACGTAAAGATATTCATTGCTCCTGCTCTTTAATGTGCAGTGATTATCATTTTGACTACTTGTATATGTACAATTTTAGTGGCATTAAATATGTAAAGCACCACTGTTTAGGCCAAAAGGGTTTTATCATTCTCTAAATGTCATAACAAATTAAGAATGATGTTTTCCTTAACCATAAGTCTTCAATGTTCTTCCTTCTACTTCCTATCTTTAAAGTTTTTCTTTTGCTTTCTAGAGTCATTAAACAAGATTATATTCCCACCAACATGTAACAGAATTCCCTTTTGGGAAAGCAGTATGGACCTTCCTCAAAAGACTAAACATAGAGCTTTCCTGTAACCCAGCAATTCCATTCCTGGGTACTTGACCAACAAATCACAAACCAGGCCACACTAAAGCTACCAACAAAACCATGTTCACTACAGCCTTATGTACCATAGCCAAGATATGGAACCAACACAGACGCTCTTCAATGGACAAATGGAGCACAAATATTCTAGTTTAGGTCTAGATTTATTTTTATGCCTGTTTCCACACTACTCTTTGTTGAAAAGACTAAACTCCCTCAATGAATGGTCATGTCTTTTCCTAGTAAAATTCAACTGACACTTATTTACGACTTTCTGTCTGATTCTCTGGTCTCTCTCTCTCTCTCTCTCTCTCTCTCTCTCTCTCTCTCTCTCTCTCTCTCTCCCCAAAGTGGTAGACTTGTAATAATATGGAAGATGGGCAGTCATTAATGTAGGTCTTAATTCTTATTTTTAAATTTTTCTTTTTATTGTTACTATAAGTAGTTTTCCAAGGAATTAAAATTCCATAAACCAGATTATGAGTACAATGCTTCTTCATCAATGTCACCCCTTCTTTCTCTCTCTCCCATATTCCTTCTTCCCTACCCTCACATTTTTTATTTATTTATTTATTTATTTATTTTGGCCAGTCCTGGGCCTTGGACTCAGGGCCTGAGCACTGTCCCTGGCTTCTTTTTGCTCTAGGCTAGCACTCTGCCACTTGAGCCACAGCGCCACTTCTGGCCATTTTCTGTATATGTGGTGCTGGGGAATCGAACCCAGGGCCTCATGTATACGAGGCAAGCTCTCTCGCCACTAGGCCATATCCCCAGCCCCCCTCACATTTTTTATTCAACTGTTTTCTTTGCTATTCTATGTATAGTTTTGAATTAGCTTGTCCAGTTTTGCAAATAAAGGCTGAAGACATTTGATATTACACACTCTGTATACTCCTTTAGTTGTAATTGACATTAAAACAGTATTAAAGTTTTCTGTATTTAAATCATAAATATCTTTCACTTGTGCATTCTCTAATTCCTCACAACAAATTTTCTAGTGTTTATACTGACCTCTATTATTACATATACTTCTAAAAACTAAATTATTTTAGAAGCCAATGCAAATATAATTTTTTCTTAATATGAATCTGAGATTGTTTATGATGTATGAAACACATGATTTTTTTGTGCAGCTCTGCTGAATTTGTAGGCTTTATTTGTTGTCTTATATATTTGGATGGTATTCTAGTATATAGAAGCATATAATCTGTGATCATGTTTAACCTATTCTTTTCTTATTTGAATGCCTTATTTGTATGTGTTTATTTTATCTGATAGCTTTGAATAAAATCTCCAATATTATACTAAGTGGCAATAGCTAAATTAAGCATATATGTATTTTTTCTGATCTTTCTGAAAAGATCATTTTAACGTCTAAGTAAGATGTTGTTAGGGATAAGTGCTGGTGACTCACGCCTCTAATCCTAACTTCCAAGGATGTTGAGATCTGAAGGTAATCGTTCAAAGCTAACTTGGGCAGGAAAATCTGTAAGACTCTATCTCCAATTAACCCATAAAATGCTGAGGTGGAACTATGCTTAAAGTGGTAAAGGGAGAGCCTTGACAGAAAATCTAAAGGAGAGTCTCCAGGATCTAAGTTCAAGCCCCAGAACTGGAAAAAGCAACAAATATGTAGTCAATGTTTCATCAAACAATTGAAACAAATGTTTCATCAAAACAATTAGGAAAATGAAAGGGAATATAAAAAACGAGAGGCAGAATAAAAAGACAAATGACTCCAAAAGCAATACTTGCAAAACTGTTTGGTGTAAATCAACTGAACAACTCATGGGGGGAAAAGGAAAGGGGGTGGGGGGGAGAAGGGAGGAGGTAACAAACAGTAAAAGAAATGTACCCAAGGCCTAATGTATGAAACTGTAACCTCTCTGTACATCACTTTGACAATAAATAAGAAAACAAAGCAAAACAAACAAACAAAAAACCCAACAACATTTAAACCCACCTTATAATTTAAAGAATTTCTTCTCTATGCCTAGGTTTCTGAGATATTTTAGTGAAGAAATGGTGTTAGAATTTTTTTTTGTTTTTAATGTCAAGAAAGACTTACTATTACCATTTAGCCATTTGTTTCTTATATTTTGTTATATGTTATTTATTTTGTTCTTCGTAGACTCCATTATTGTCTTTTCTTGTGTTTTGTTGGATTTTTTTTACTGAAAAGATATTGATTCTCATATCATTTCCTTATGTACATTCTGTAAATTTTTTTTGTACTTGCCATAGGGACTACCCTCAGTATCCGAAATAACAATGTGTTCTGAATGTATACTACATTAGTAGCATACAATAGCTCTTGCTGTGGAGTTCTGTTCCATATTCTACTAGGCATGTCCCAAATTACATCTTTATACTATGAATTTCAAATAACATGAATCAATACATTTGGTCCAAGGTTTATTAAATCATGAAAGAACTAGTTAACTTGCAGATCAAAATTGTAAAATAGACTTCTGCAGTGCATGAACTTTTACTAGAAACACAAATTTCTTCACATTTCTTATAATTTCTGTCTAATGTCCTTTTATTTCTTGGAGAGAGGTTAGGGTAGGAATAAACTTCATCAGCTTTTATATGGAAATATCAGATAAAATTTCTGCCCCAATTCATGTTGTTTTTTTAAAAAAAAATTGCTTATTTATTGTCCAAGTGATGTACAGAGGGGTTACAGTTTCATATGTAAGGCAGTGGGTACATTTCTTGTACAGTTTGTTACCTCCTCCCTCATTTCCCCTCTCCCCTCTTCCCCTTTCCCTCTCACCGCATGAGCTGTTCAGTTGGTTTACACCAAATGGTTTTGCAAGTATTGCTTTTGGAGTTGTTTGTCTTTTTATCCTTTGTCTCTCGATTTTGAAATTCTCTTTCCCTTCCCTAGTTCTAATACCAGTATATACAGTATCCAGGGTACTCTGATGAGATACAGTGATATCACGGGGACAACCACAGGAAGGGGATACAAGAGGATCATCAACAATGGAAGCTACGGTTTCACATGGCACGTCAAAAGTAGTTAAAACAGTGATATAACACTCATTTCCATAACATAGAGTTCATTTCACTTAGCATCATCTTATGTGTTCATAAGGGCATAGCTATTGGGTTCTTGTGATCCTCTGCTGTGACTAACCTAAACCTGTGCTAATTATTCCCTATGAGGGAAACCACAGAGTCCATGTTTCTTTGAGTCTGGTTCACTTACTTAGTATAATTTTTTTCCAAGTCCTTCCATTTCCTTATGAATGGGGCAATGTCATTCTTTCTGATAGAGGTATAAAATTCCATTGTGTATATGTACCACATTTTCCTGATCCATTCGTCTACTGAGGGGCATCTGGGTTGTTTCTATATTTTAGCTATGACAAATTGTGCTGCGATGAACAATGTTGTGTTGGTGGCTTTAGTGTGTTCTTGTTTGTAATCTTTTGGGTAGATACCCAAGAGTGGGGCTGCTGCGTCTTAGGGGAACTCTATGTTTAGCCATCTGAGGAATCTCCACAATGCTTTCCAGAGTGGCTGAACACCTGCAACAAATTAAAACTAGATCCTTATATATCACCCTGCACCAAAATCAATTCCAAATGCATCAAAGACCTCGAAATAAAAACAGATACCCTGAAAACACTACAAGAAGGAGTAGGAGAAACACTTGAGCCTCTTGGCACAGGATGAAACTTCCTTAACAAAGGCCCAGCAATGCAACAAATCAAATAAAGGTCGGACAAATGGGACCACATCTAACTGAAGAGCTTCTGTAGCGCAAAGGACAGAGCTCGTAAGATAAAAAGAAAGCCCACAGGTTTGGAGAAGATCTTTACCAGCCCTGCAACGAACAAAGGCCTCATATCTAAAATATATGCAGAACTAGAAAAATTAAATTCCTCCAAATTAAATCCTCAAAGAACCAATAGCCCCCTCAACAAGTGGGCTAAAGACTTTCAAAGAGACTTCTCTGAAGAGGAAATGAGAATGGCCAAGAGATACATGAAAAAGTGCCATCTTCAATACCCTTCAGTCTTCATAGTCAGAAATTCAGTCTATTTCATCTTTGTCAATGTTCATGATAAAGGAAATGGCATTTTTAAAAATTAAAATACTGCATGATGCTAATTATTTACATTTAAGATGTTTATTTATAAGACACAGGTGCAAATGCAAAGATATAGTGTTAGTCTAATCAAAGGGGATGAGCTGCCTTAATGAGATAGATGTACTAATTTGTGTCATCTAACAGGAGTTTTAGATTTAATGTAAAATCTTAAGCAAGTTGCAGAAGGGTTGTAACAGACCTCTTGGTTGATTGACTCTGCACTAAATTCACTGTAGTCTACACTCAATAATATTGAGATAACTGTGTCTATTGAATAACATAAATGAGAGAATTTAAAAGCTTAGATAGCTATGAACAGTGCCTGTGTCCCACAGGTTTACTTTTTTTCCATTTAAGATGTTAAGAATAGCCTTATTGTAGGAAAATAAACATCCTTGAATAGCTCTGTGGTTTTGTGTTTTGAAAGTCAAAGAGAATGGAGGTAGTTGCTTATTTTGAATAATCTTGATTTCAACGAAATAATGTAACTATATACTTGAAGCCAGGTGGAAGTCCTTAAAAATCTGGTACTTGAAATGGACAGAAGGATGGGAACAGCAATTAGAGTATTTTGTACCACAATGGTCTTTGGTGAGAGCAAAATTATCACCTTGTATCTCAATTAAAATAAATAATCAGTTTACTAAAATATTACTTAAGAGGAGTAAGGAAAATTCTGGGCCTGGTGCATAGAAACATGAATTGGGGCAATACAATGGAAGTTCAATGTCATATTTAATTTCCAAACACAGTCCACTTCCAGAATCAATACTCTATCACTTGAAGAAATTGAATCCATTTGAGGAGACTATTGTATTGCTTTTAAAATTATACAAACTGTATATTTTCAATCAACATTTTTTCCAAATTATGAATATCTTCTTAGAAGTTTAGTTCTGCCTAGGTTAAGAGAAATATCTGTAGTGTTTGAGAATTTATAGAAATATTGCTTTACTATTCCATTAAAAATTTTAAATGGAGACCCAACACCAGGATCATACCTGTAATCCCAGCTACTCAGGAGGCTGTGATTGTGGTTCAAAGCCAGCCTGAGAAGGAAAGTCAGTAAGACCCTTATCTTGGAGCACGTGTGTGTGTGTGTGTGTGTGTGTGTGTGTATGTGTTTAGTTTGAAACAAAGCCTTACAGACAGGTGCAAACAGTAAATCCTCATTTGCAACCTATAAGTCATTGGTAAACATGAGATTTTGGTATATGTAAGAAGAAATATTATTCCTACAAGAGTAAGCAATAGGGGGGGGGGTTGTTAACTCACACAGGTTGGTTCTGAGAATAAAGTTGATGTAAAAGCTAAAAACAAAAAAGGCTCTTATCTTCAATTATCACCAAAAAGCTGGAAGTAGAGCTGTGGATCATGAGGTAGAGTACTAATCTTGAGAACAAAAGATCAAGAATGGTGCCCAAGCCCTTAGTTCAAGCCCTAAGACAAAATTAAACCAAAGAAAAAAATCTTTCTGGGGAATTGGTGGCTGAAATCCTAACTACTGAAGAAGCTGAGATCTAAGGATTATAGTTTAACGCCAGCTATGGCAGCAATGTCAGTGAGGTAATTATCTCCAATTAACCAGAAGAAACCCAGAAGTGGAGCAGTGTAGTGTTCAAGGTGGTAGAGCACTAGCCTTGGGCAAAAGAGCCCAGAGACAGTGCCCAGGCCTTGAGTTTAAGCCTCACAACCACCACCACCAGCAGCAGCAACAACAACAAAAACCTTAAATGACAGAGTTATTTCACTTTGGGGAAATTGAGGTCAGATGAGAAATGAAATTTAATTACAATGAATTTAAAAGTTTTCTCTATGGTAAAATCAAATTATGTTTCTACAGCTGGCTACATATCCACATTATTTCTCAGTCATGCACGAAGAGAGGAAAGCAACCTCAAGAATGTCCTTCCCTAGAAAGCCAACCCCTATAAAATATAAAAGCATTGTTGACCAAAGTAGCATAGCAGGTACCCTTTTGCTTAAAACAAACAAACAAACAAACAAAAAACTCTAAGTATATGAAACAATGGCTTTCAAGAGAAATATTAGGCAACAGAAGACTATATTATCCAAAAGACAGGAATCAAACTAATTCAAGGTTAATATTGGTCCAGATTCTTCCTTTGAGAAACTTGGCAGGTCTTCACACATGGAAGGGAGTGTGACATTTGAAAATGTGAAGCTCGAAGTTCAAGCAAAAGACCTGGATTTTTGTCATCATAGAACAACAGGTGAGAGAACTGTAAAGAGAAAGAGTTCTTGAAATGAGTGGAGGATGTTCAGGACACAAAATGCATATTAGGGGGCTGGGGATATAGCCTAGTGGCAAGAGTGCCTGCCTCGGATACACGAGGCCCTAGGTTCGATTCCCCAGCACCACATATACAGAAAACGGCCAGAAGCGGCGCTGTGGCTCAAGTGGCAGAGTGCTAGCCTTGAGCGGGAAGAAGCCAGGGACAGTGCTCAGGCCCTGAGTCCAAGGCCCAGGACTGGCAAAAAAAAAAAAAAAAAAATGCATATTAGGAAATCGTCTGAGGGATAAACAATCATCAGATAGCAGTAAAGAAAAATAGCCCATGTTGCCTCATATATATACAGAATTGATACCTGTTTTACCCTGCCAGGATGAAAATTCTAATAATTCATAGATAATAGGAGAACGTACAGAGAATGGTCTTTGCTCACAAGTGAGATGTCATTCTGTATTAACACTTTGTTGGTGCTACAACAAAAATAAGAGGAAGCTCAAACAGAGTGCAACTGTTTCCAAGTAACCAAATACCTTCCAGAACAAAAATTCAAGAGTATAAACAGACATATTTATTGGAAAGGAGAAACTTCAAGTATCTTGAATGGAACAAAGCAATTGAGGCATAAAAACAATCATGTTAATAGGATTCATAGAGTTGACAGCTGATCTAATCAAAATTAACCCAGAAGCACAAGGCTTAAATTCAAAATCTATTGCCACCAAAGGGGGGAAGGAAAACCAAAGCAAAAACTGAGTCACTAATGCTAATAAGCAAGAATGTCACACTATGTATTTTGACATAAACCTCACCCACTCTTTAGACAAAAATTAACCAGAAATGAAACAGAAATCTGAATAGAAACCATCAAGCTATAAAGCACTTCAAACACAAAAATTGTGGTCTAGCCTTAGCCAAAGACTTCTTACACAGGATAACAAAAGCATGGTCCTTAAAGAATAATTTAATAAGCTATGCTTTAGCAAAATTCAAACCTTTTTCCTACATGAAAGACACTGTTGGTGAAAAGAGAAGAAAGGCAGGAAAGAGTACTTTTTAACCTTTTATTTGACAAAAGGCTGATATCAGATATATGTAGAATCATATGTAAACTTCAAATTACCAAAACTTCATTTCATTGAAAAATGGTCTGTGTTGTGTTATTGCAACCCAACACAGGAATGAATCATTTATAAATATGGGAATATTATTGGCTGACAGTTCTGGAAATGAGGAAGCCCAAGGTCAAGAGACTAACAACAACCAAGGACCTTCTTCCTTTATTACTTCATACTGCCATGCCAGAGAAGGGAGGGAGGTCAAACTCATCCTTTTTAAAAGGAACCTACCTCCAGTATAACAAACTTACTCCTACTATAATAGTATCCATCCAGTCAGGAAAGCAAGGCCCCCCACCCAATTACAAGCACCTCTTCTATGTATTACTCTTAAAGTTGTTACACACCAATTAAAACTTTAAAAAAATTATTGCCAAAGTGATGTACAGAGGGATTTAACTTCAATGGGACAGTCCACACATTGAAACCATATCACGCTATAGCAAACTGTAAGAAGCCATATCAGTGAGTGGCAAATGAACACATCAGAAGTTGTTCTATAGTAGTTTTGCTTTTACTAGCTTGGAATGGAAAATAAAATTGCATGTTCTTGGAGTGGATGGACAACAGATTCTAATACATTCTTACAGTGCCATTATTCTTAGCAATAAAATGAAAGAATCAACTGAAATGTACAACTTGGATGAATGTCAAGGGCATTAAGCAGAACCCAAAAAGCAATGTCAAATTGATTCATAAATATTACATTCTGAAAATGACAAAATTGTAGTGCAGAAAACACCAATACTTGCCTTAAGTTATTGTTGGAGAAGGGTGAGCCTGTAAAGGGAAGATAGCAAAAGGAAGACTTGTTGTGGTGATTAAACAGTACTATATTTGGATTCATGTGATAAATTCTCAGGGAACTGTGTGATAAATTTCATAGTAACGCACAATGAAGAAAAAGTGAACAGGTGTAAAAGCTGTTGAAGTTTAAATAAGTTTTGTAGTTTCATTGACAGCATTATGTCCATGTCAATATCTTGATTTTGATAACTTTGTATGTAATATATGATCACTGCAAGAATTTGGAGAAAGGGTATATAGCGATTTTGTGTTACTTTTATAGCAGCATCAAGATATGAAATATTAGATATAAAACTGGCAAATGTGTAACGCCTGTGCAGTAAAAACATAAATAGAGCTAAAAGAAAATAGGTAGCTGAAGAAATCAAAAGATAAAGCCTGACTATAGTTAAAGAAATTAAACACAGTAATACATTATCTAAAATTGATCTATAGAGATTGTAAAAAAAGATTCAAAATCGGTCTATGATCTCTATAAAGATTAGGATAATATTTGAAAATGTATATTGAAGTCAAAAGATCAGAAATATTCAAAACATCTCCAAAGAGGAAAACACGCCTCCTGATTTCAATAGTGCTTGTACAACTTTGTGCATCAAGAAAGATACAAAGAAAATTAAGGACAGAAAAGATATTCTCCTTTATATATGATGCCCAGTTTAGTCAGCATAAAAGAGAGATATATGACACAATCAAGTTTATTCCAACACTATTCACAATATTCAAACTATGAAATCAGCTAACGTGCCCTCAAACCAACCATACAATATGTATGTCCCCTGGAGTTTAGCCACTTCTTTGTCCTTGTGGCCAATGTTAAGGAATATTACTAAATATCTATACTTAAACTTGTGTGGAACTATAGAAGATGATGCACAATTTTTGATTATTATTTTTGAAATGAGCGATCTGAACCAGGAGCTGGTGGCTCACATCTACAATCCTAGGGATCCAGGAGGCTGAGATCTGAGAATCGCTTTTCAAAGCCAGCCCGGGAAGGAAAGTCCATGAAACTCTTACTTCCAATTAACCACGAGAAAACCAGAAGCAGAGCTTTGGCTCAAAATGGTGGAGTACTACTAGCCTTGAGCAAAAAAGCTCAGGGATAGCACTCAGGCCCTCAATTCAAGCCCACACCACCAAAAGAAAAAAAAAAAGATCTGAATAATGAAAAACAATAAACAATACCTTGGGAGGTTTTTCAATATTCTACTGTAAACCTGAGGATGTTTTTAAGAAAACATACTCTGGGGGCTCTAACAGTTAAATATTTAAAATCAGAATCAATTTATAATCTAAGACAATATAGGATATTTTTCTTATAATTTAATAATGAAGAGTTTAAAATTTACATGATTTCTTAGGCAGTAAAAGTTATTTTATGGATTCTGCCATTGGTGAATTTGTCATTATTGTTTTCAGTTCTAGCACATTACAATTGTTAAAATATCTAAGTCAACATCTAACATCCAGGATGCATTCAATGTATTGCAATATAATTAATTTTTTCAAGGGATACAAACAGTTACCATAAAATAAAATAAAATATCGAATTCCAAAAGTAAGTGTGCAGGCTTCTGCTCTGCTTTAGATCTGGAATTTTCTCAAAGGAAAGAGTAAATCCATGGCTTGATCTTAAGGTAACTGTTAGAATCTTTATAAAGTGAGAGATCTTAGGTAACTGGGAGAATGCTCTTACAGTGAGCTGTGGGACCACTCTCTCTTCCATCTTCCTCACCTGTCTTTCCCTTCTAGCCAGGCGATAAGCACTCTTGGTCATCCTTGTGTTTGCTGCCATGTCTTACTCCCTCACCAGAAACTCAAATACCAGGGATAATCAACAATGGACTAGAACTTCTGAAACCAGGAGCCAAAAATAAGCTTTATGTCTTTATAACTTAATCATTCATGCAATTAATTTGGTAGTGGAACATAGACATCTTTCCTATTCCTACTTATCAACAAGGTTTTACTTCCCAGTGCTATTGTCAGTCAAATGACAAAGGACAATCATCCCCAAACTTGATCATTCAAAATAGAACCTTTTGTGTTTTATTGCTGTTTCTGACCAGTAGATTTTCAAATGACTAATGAAGTGATAGTCTCATAGTTAATTATTTTAATATTCAATGACTAATAACACCATACCACCATGGAGTGAGGATTTAATTGATTGACATGGTAAAACCAACACTTCTCCATTTTTATAGGTTCAAATTGAACCCACAGCAGGAAATCAGGAAGTATTGTGATAGGCATTTGCCTATCCTGGATCAAGATGCTGGGAATCAGGAAATTAAGTAAATAGAGGGACACTTCCTGTTATCTGACAGGATGACTACCAAAGGCGAAACCTGCATACATACAACCAAAATTTTCCACTGTTGTCATTCAAACATCAGCCAGTTTTTCTGCAGATAGTCTCAGTCCTCACAGGACTCTAGCATTCCCACATTGTATTGCTTCTTAAAAATAATGGACAAAACAATGTCATGATAATCAAATGACTGACAACAAGATAAGAAACGTTCACATAGTGCTATCAATTTTTTGTATAGATTCCTAATGTTTGTTGAACATAAGATGAAGTAACTGAAATGATGTGAATTATCCAACAAATTGGATTCTATGGAAATGGTTTAAAATGCAGGGCGATATTTTCAATGCTATCCCATTTATCAAGTAATCCAGGCTGTTTTTTTCTGTTGTTGTTGATGTTTGTTTGTTTTTCTTTTTTTATTATTGTCAATTCTTTCCTCCCCATTTTCTTACTTGTTCAGATACGCCCAACATCAACTAATCCACTCATGTTACTTCAGTCAGTCAAGGCACCATCATGATTCTGAGTGGCAAATTGCAGAAATGTATTCCAATTAGTGCAATTAGAAGATAGATTATTGGAAAGATAACATTAAGCTCATAAAGTCTGTGCAAAGCCTGTGACATTAATCCACAAAAACGAGAGGAAGGAGAGGAAAGATGAGACCACAGGGAGATCTCCCAAAGACGCCTGGAATGTTGTTCTTTAAAGTGGGCCCAAACAATTCAGGTCACAAGTAATCATTATTACCAGCTACTTGGGCCAGCACTGAATTCTCCACGTTCAGTGTATTTCAGATTCTTCAGGTTGTCAGATAAATTTTAAGTGTTCAGTGCATATATATATATATATATATATATATATATATATATATATGCTTATAGGCAGAATTAAAATTGCATCGGTACAATTTAATTGAAATATCATGTATGTGGCCAATAACTCACTCACCACTCTACAAATACAAATGACTGCCACCAGTTGTGATATCCCCTCCCCACTCCAGTTTAGTATTAATAATAAAATAAACCAACTGTCATGTCACATTTTATGTTAATGTGATGAATATTTAGGCAGAAAATGAAGAATAGAGTATACAAGAATTCATAAATGGACTAGGAACTTACAGCTCATATTTGTCATCATAGCTACTCTGGGAATGAGATCTGAAGATCACAGTTGAAGCTACCACAAGCAGAAAAATCCCTGGGACTCTTATCTCCAATTAACCAGCAAAATCTGGAAGTGGAGTGATGGCTCAAGTAGTAGAGTGCCAGCCTTGAGCTTAAAATCTAAGGAAAAGTGCAAGGCCCTAATTTCATACCATAATACCTGCACACACACACACACACACACACACACACACACACATCATGTGTATGACTATAGAAAATGTGAATAGAGACTACAATTTTAATTTCTGAAATTACAAACCTGTTACTTCATCACTACTCAAGATTTCCCTCCTGTGTTAATATCCCTTCATGGTGTTAGAGGGAAATCCTAATGCTTTATCTTTACCTGAGTTCAATATTCATAGGCAAAATAAGCATAGTGAACCAATAAAAAGCAATAAAATATACCAAAATTAAAATCGGTGATACCTTCTAAAGCATAGTACAATGAAAAGCACTTTTCTTGTTTTATGTCTATATTGCCATGTAAAATGTTTTATTAGGAATGATTGAAAAGATACACTTATCTAATTCTGGCATCTATTTTTATTCTTGCTGAATCCACTAATGCAAATCAATGACAATTACAAGTGACATTTCCTTAAAGTTTGAGCTTAATGTAAGTATACAAAATTAACAAATATTTTCATGCTGAAATAATAATTTGAAACCATGAGCTTCTGGATTTAATAAAATATACTTTGAAATTATTAACATTTTCCTTGTAATGTATATTTTGTGATTTGGTATGTTTTCTTTATACTTTGTCTCCCTTATTTGCTTCCATTTATATACTGGACAATGTACGATAAATGAATTTTGGAAGTTTGGTCACTGCTCTGGATCTGTTACCCACTGACCAGCAGCGATAACCTTCATTCATTATTCATATACAAAAAGGAAAAGAAAAAGAGTACACTGAGATACTAGGACCAAAATATTCCTTGCTCTTTATGTCAAAAATCTATTTGATAGTAGTCTACAAACAAAAAAAAAATCTCAGTAGGCAGCAACTTTGTTTGCTTATAAGCTATTCAACTGGAAGTAAGTTCCAGTGAGAAAATTCAAGAACCATGCTTCCTCTGTGCATTATTCATTGTAAATCAATAAATATCTGCCCTAGTCATCCAAATGTAGGGTCCAGGGCCCCAGTGGACATCATGGACCACAAGTTAGGTATTCTCTTTTCCAATATTTGATGAAATTCAAGTTGACTCTGCTCATTATTGTAACCTTTTGTTGAAAGCATATATTGCCATATTTTATCATTTCTAGTTTTCACAGAATCTTCTATATCATTTGGAAAATAATAGAATTATTTTTGATATAGCAATTAAAGAGGAATAATGTAACTTTTGTAGGACTGCATGCCATTCACTTCAGAGATGAAGATTAAATTCAAATGTGTTTCTTGAATATGAAAAAGAACATTCCCAATGATTATCATGGTATTTCAATATAATGAATTTTAATAATGATACTACCATGTTGTTCACATATTTTAATTTAGATGTTTTTAAAAATATATTTAAAATAGTTGTTCATAGAAATAATGAAACATTATGAGCTATTTGTCAAGAATTGTAATAAAGCACAGATGACTGACTCATTCCTTTAACCCTAGTTACCCAAGAGGCTGAGATCTGAGGAGCGGTTTCAAAGATGGCCCCAGAACAAAAGTCTGTGAGAGTCTTATATCCAACTGAACACAAAAAAAAGAACAGCTGGAAGTTGAGGTGGGATTTAAGTGGTAGAGGGCTAGTGTGAAATGAAAAAGCTGAGTAAAGGCATGATATTCTGAGTTCAAGATATACTACCAACACATATACATATACGTGCACATGCATACAGGACATTCTAATGAAGAGTTAGTTGTTTAGTTTTCTTTTTCAAAAAATTGCTTTTGATTGTTATTATAAAGGTGATATGTAGAGTGGGGTTACAGTTACATAATTCAGGTAAAGAGAATATTTCTTTTGGGGCCATAGTTTCCCTTCCCTCATTTTTTTCCTTCCTTCCTCACTTACACTTGTAAGGGTGATCAAAGGGATTATTTCAAGCTAATAGAATGCCTATAAGAAAATTCCAGTCAGAGCATTTGTAGTTTACACTGTTCCTTGTTAGGGTAGGTAAGTAATATTAACACGGTCAGTGATGACTGCATTGTTTGAATTTTACCTTGTTGGGAAAAGGATGGAGCTCTCTAAGTATCGGAGCAATAATCTCTATCTCCTTTTCTGAAATCCAAAGTTCTAGTCAAATGGATTGCTAAAGAAAACTGAACTATAGTCTTTTAATCATCCTAAAAAGCTTAACATTTACATCACCCCAAATCTGATACTATCATTTCTTCTAATAAGTCATATTAAATTTCTTCTACCCCCCAAAACGGACTCTGCCGAATTAAGCATGAAAGGACCTACTTCTAACTTAGGAGAGAAAAGGGAAGGTGTAAAGAAAGAACTTTAGGTTATTTCTTAGGCCTTATCATCTTATTTAATTTGCCAAAATCTATAAAAATATTTGTTTATAAATTTTATGCAAATATATAAGGGATGGAATTGAGTTCTATTAGTCGTAAAACATTTATTGAAAATGCCCATTTTATACTATGTTTATTTGTTTGATAGCATTTATTTAAAATACCCCAAATAACTTTATATAACCATTGAAAAGCCATTAGTTTGTAATACTTGTCTATTATTTAGGTGTACATGGACTGGCTATACAAAGAAATGTTAATAGTATAAATGGCTAACTTAGACCAACTGTTTTCCGTGCTCTGTCTTCACAGTCGCAATAACACATTATATTACATATTTTGTTCATATGGTGATATAACTGGTTAGCTAGGGAACTGTCCAGGAGCTGGCACAAAACGTCCTTAGCTAAAACAATGAACTTATAGCTATAAACACTTATTCTTACTGGAGACAGTTATTTTTGATCCCATTATAATTCAGAATGTTATATCCAAAATATCATATGATGAAGGTAGTATATATGACAGTAGTGGAGTTAGGAGAAATATTTTCAGTATGATGACTAGAAATGATATATGGAATTGTCATTGTTATCAAATATTGAAGAAAGGCCAGCTTTTCATGTGTATGTATGTCAGCAAACAGATTGACATGTGTAGATGCACTGGGGTGACAGAGAGAAAGACATGCAGGGACTGGCAAATTACTGAAAGTAAGAAGAATATTATTAAGGAAAGTACTCAGTTGGGTAAATGACATGTTGGGTACTAGTTTTTGCTGACTTACGTTAAATCAATTTCATTTGTCCTGTGCAGTTTCTTACTCTGGTGTTTTATGTTTTACTGAGGAGCAAACACTATGGAAGGAAGAAGCAATTACTCATTTGTTAGAAAGGCAACTTCTCATTAGCAAAAATCATGCATAATAAATGGAGGATGGAAATATTCCAAATTTCAAAGTAACAGCAAGCATTTCTACATCATTTTCTCAAAGTTTTGATTTTTAAAAAATATTTGGATCAAGTAGCTATAAGAGTAATATGCTTTTAATAAGACTAGATGTGTGTTCTTATTTCATAAAAGAGCTTATTGGAAAATGTAGGTAATGATATTGTAAGACAAACAAATAAAACCTTCATGTACAAATAAAACCTTCATGTACATGTTCCCTGATCACTCCTCCTTACTGGTACAAAAACATCTTCTTGCTTAGCAATTGAGTTATGTGGTGGCTGCTGTCACTGAGAAAGTCAGTGACTACACTGAGGGTAGTGACAAAAGAACTAGCACCTATCCATAGGACTCTTCAGAATAAAATCATGAGAAGCAGGGTGCTTTCATAAACCCTCACCCACTCATTACTGTTGCCCATAATTTTCCTGGACTTGATCCCTGTCATCAACTACAATAAATTATAACAGGAATTTAAAAAAAAGATGCTTGAGACATTTAATGCCACCCATCCATCCCCTCTTATCTTGCATGGACACATTGAAGTAGTACTCCACAAACCATGAAATTTACCAGGAACTAAATATAGGAAGTTCAAATCAAAACATTTTAAAATAAAAGATAGGTTCTATGTTGACTTTATAGGTAGATCCAAACACATATCAACAAATGCCACATGCCAAGTGCCTTAGGTATTTAAAATACATGTCACTTTCCCCTTGTTTTAGACCTAATTATGCAATAAGAGAACACACTGTGTTTCTCCTTTAAATAAAAAGTTGATAATTTAATTTAACCTGTTTTTCATAATTATCTAAAGTAGAAACCTATAGGCTTTCTTCTAACTTCTTTTAGATTTTACTTACATAGAACTATAACGGGTTTTATTTTCTCTTGCTACATATTAAAGCTTCAGTACAATATTTCAAAACATTCACTTTTAATATAACATTGCTGTTAGATTACAAATGTATTTTATCTGAATGACAATCAGATAGTTTAGATTTAGGAAAAAAAAAAGATTTTTCACCGGAGTAGTTCATTCCTTTCAGAAACCATTGGGTTAGTTCCTATATCAACATTTGTGATGATGACTTTCTAAGTCTCCTTATCTTTAGAAGTATGAATGTTTGAACACATGTAAGTTATTGAAGTTTTCCATCATTATAGATTTGAATATATATCTGTATATACCAATTCTCATTTGCTTCAGGGAATGACATTAAGTAATATAATTATGTTTTCTTAATCCAGGCTACTCATGCAAATAAAATACCATGTCTTTGAAAAATTTCCCTGAAATATTATGTCAGGTAGTATCATGTTTCAATGAAACATCATAAATATATCATACGCATTTATACATTTCTATAATTTTCCTAATTTTGTTCCAATTAAGAATGAATTCTATATTCCACGATATTAAACCAGAAATGGAGAAACCACACACTTATAAAATAAATCTTTATCTTAAAATATCTATACATTTTTTACCCCTCCATTTTACTGAACAATGTATTCATGTATTTAACTTGTCTGTGTTTCACTACAAGCAGTTACTACCTAGCAGAAAGATGTCATCCATCTGAATGAATATGTTTAATGTTTGGAAAAGCATATTAACTTGTTTGTCAAAGAACATGGAAAATGTTCTGGGTGACTGGTATGAGAATGTTTACTTCATATGATGAAATGGTCCAGAACCATATGAAGGCAGCCTAGAAATTAAGAGTGCACACTCAAATATAAAGCTTTTGAAGACAAAACAAGACGGTGACCATGTATAAGAAAACAATCCTGGTAGTACTGTGATATTGTATTTCCAAACTGTAAGAAGATAAATTTCACTTTTGTGAGCTAACAGAACAATACACCCAAGAACTAAAGTCCCTAAGTTTTTCTCTTGACTGTCAAGATGCTTACAAAGTCATGTGAATATATATTAATGTATATATCCATATATGTGCTTCTATATATGCATATATATATACATCTTCTATACAGTAGGACAAATAACACAACAGTGATACTTGGAAATATCTAGCTTCTTAAGTAACAGTTTATCTTATCAGCAAACACCTTCTCTCATATCAGCAGAAAAATGTATCAGTAGTGCCATTAATTCCCACCAAGAGTCTGCTTTGGAGTTATACAGAAGAAATTTCTGAAAATTGATGTGTGTGTGTGTGTGTGTGTGTGTGTGTGTGTGTGTGTGTGTGCTTGTGTGTGTGTGCTTCTCTCTATCCAGATGAAGATTAATGATCCTGAAATGTTCATTACTCTGGGCCTGGAGTCTCAGATTTGTTTAGGTACAGGACAGGAGCATACTGAGAAGCCTTTAAACCAAGTCAATGTCACAGTCTCTTTTGCTTAAGATCAGAAGAACTCATCGTGTGTTTCTGAGCCTTAGATATGTGGAGAGTAGAGGTTACTACATATTGTCTTTATGACTGATACATTGGTTTTATTTCTTTTTTTTGCATAAGAATCACCAAGTTGAAATTTAAACTGTTAAACATAGATCCACTTTCCATTTCCAAAGGAAAGAGTCATGGCAAATGTATTCCTTCCTCAGCTCCAACTCTCATTTCTCCAGCCGTGTTTAGTTTCCCTACTCTACTCAAATTATGGAATCATCTCAGTCAGCCTCAGGAGAGACCCTTTCACCTGAAAATACAAAGGCAACACTTAATAAATAACCCAGCTTTCTACATCTGAACTCTAAAAGAACATTCCTTTCTTGTCTATTACATGAAACATCTTGTATCCAGCTTTGTTATTTAAACATTTTAGACCACTAATATCTTTTTGATAATTGGTTTGTTAAAATTACTTTTTGGTAGTTGTACAGAGAGGTTTCAATTCAACATGTCAGTTTGTGAGTGCCATGCACTTTGACCAGTGTCACCCCTTCCATTGTTTTCTCTCATCTCTCTCCCAACCCTACTCATCTCCTTAAATCACCAAGTCCATTTTCACATTGAATGTAATGGCTATATTCACTTACCTTTCCTCTCTCCACACTAATCTCTTAAAGTACTACAAAATTCCCTTAACTGGTCTCTTAACTGTTTTGGTCTGCTCTAAGTTTTCATTAATTAAAATCATTTGGTATGTTAACTACACTGGTTCTAACACCAATTTATTATAATCATTTTTCAAAAATAATCTACCTTCCTTGACTATTTTTACATGTATTTGGGAGTTTGAAAATGGAATAATTTACATTTTTATTAAATATTAATTGGGTAATGTAACTTAAAATTTCACTGAAATAATTGTTATCTAATGAAAAATTTATCTGGTTAATTATCCTAGGAAGCAGCTGTATTTCTATTTTTTTTAAAAAAATATTCATTTGAGAGACTTTAAAACAACAAGAAAAATTATAATAATTAATTTTTCATGGAAATATGCAAATTTCACATTCATACTTAGTGTATTGAAAAGTGAATAGAAATTTAAAAATATAATGCCCACCCAAGTACCAGGCAATCTTCTGGCAAAAGTTAAGTATCAAAAATTTAATTAGGGAATTGGATTTTATTAGATATTCATGAGCCCAGACATCTAATATGAAAAAGTAGATGAGCACTCGACTAGGTGTGGCAGAGCAGTTCTTTTTAATGAGATCATTTGAGCAGGAAGTAATGAATATAACAAGTGATTGGCTGATACTAGGCTACCCCAGCTTTCCTTGAGCAAATTATAGCACAGGGTAATTCCTTATCAGATTAGGGTAAAACTCATTTCTTTGGAGGACTTGACCTGTCACCTGTCTCCTGATGTCTGAAACCATCAGATAGACAACCTCATTTGGATTTGATTACATGACTGCTGAGCAGAAGTAGTCTTACCTTGGGCCCCTTGGAGCCCCATGTAAAAGCTCAACCCAAATCATAAACAACATTGAATTCTTTACTGTGTTTGATTTTCTCTTTGGGATGGGTCTGTATCCTAGGTTGATCTTGAACTCATGATCTTTTACGCCAGCCTCAACTGGGCTGGGAGTTTATGAATATACGACCATACCCAGTAACCCCATAACCAGTGACCTTACCCACACTCGTAAAGTGCTAAAACTAAATTTATAAATACAAAGAATTACTAAATCACCTTAACAGACTTAAGCAGTTGTTAAAACATCCAAAGTTCTGGATTATGACATTCATACCTATCATCTATGTGATTTAGGAGTATCATTGTATTTAGACGCCAGTCAGGGCAGAAAGCTATTGAAACCCCATCTCAATCAATAAGCCTGGCATGCTAGCTTGACCTTATTATCCTATCCTTGTTGGGATGCCATAGAAAGGATGATTAAAGTTGAGGCTTAAACTAGGCAAAAACTTGAGACTATCCGAAGCATACCTGAAGCAAAAAAGTGTTAGAGACATAATTCAAGTGGCTGAGTATTTCCTGGTCAGGTTACTCTCTTCCAACAGTGGTTCCCAGTGATGGAACATACTGAAGAAATTGTTGTTTATTTCTTCTATAGTCAATTGCCCTTTATATCCTCCATGTTGTGATATAAATCACTTTGAGTCAGTGAGCTGTTGCCTGTGATGCGGGTCTATAAACAGGAGAATATCAGTTTCTGCGTGGAATTAGTTACATCATTCCATTACAGAGAAGAAAGAAGTGAAAGGCCTTCTGTTTTATATTATCATGGTGTCACCAGTACCATGTAATTTATTCTTTTTCCAGAGCAGGAACAATGCACAGTGTAAAAACAACAAAGGGAAAAGATTGCACCTATAATAATGATGATGCCAATAAGGTCAATGTACTCCTGTGCCACCCAGGAAACTCAGATAGGCATGATACATACCTGTACAAGAGAGGTGGAGATGGGACAAATATGCTTCAAGACTTGCTCACAAGAGGTGGAGATGGGAGAAATATGCTTCAAGACTTGCTCAGTGAGGTAGACACCATCTCAAGGAACAAGACAACTATGGTTTTTTTCTACATTGGAGGCAGAGATAGGGAGATCACAATTCAAGGCCACCACTAGGCAAAAATAGAAAGCTCTATCTGAAAAATATACTAAAGTAAAAAGAACTGAGGTGTGCCTTCAGTGGTACAGTCCCTATCTAGTAAGTGCAAAGACCTGAAACCCAGGACTATCAAAGAAGGACAAGGAGGAGGAACAGGAGGGGAAAGAGGAAGAGAAAGAAGGTGGGAGAATAGGAGTGGGGCAGTTGAAAAAGGAGAAGAAAGAGAAGCATGAACTCTAGTTTAAAATCATTCTTCCTTATAAAATAGAGAATATCGATCCAGTAACATCTTCCAACTTAGCGACTTTCCTTTGGGAGCCACAACATCTGAGAATATAGTATTTCCCTAAGTGCCCACAGGCAAATGGCATCTTGGGTTACATCGCAAGTATGACTTTTTTTTTTAATGCATAAGATGTTGATACTAAGGAAATGTAAATACCATTTGTGAGAGATTGAATATAGAAATACCTAGACATTAAAATGTTTGGTGCATAATACTCTCTAAGGAATCAATTTTTAATGATAATATTTGTACATCTTATGATAATAAATTGGTTTTTTAAATCATGGTTCTAATTGCATACAAGATCCTAGGTGTAGTACTTTCATATTTGTGATCATTTGATCCTGGATTCCTTTGCTAAAGAACTTCATAGGTGTTTGGGGTCTATGAAAGATCTCATGAGGAAGCTAGAAAAACTGTTCATGGATGAAGAATGAGGCTAAGAAAGTATCTTTTATCAAGTGCTCTTTACATAGTAGTTTGATCCTTAACTATAATAGTATGTGAAAAAGAAAGAAAGAAACAAATAAAAAATAATTTCTCCTGAAAGTGGTATCTTAATGTACTTGTTTATGAAGATGCAAAACCTGCCATGTAAATGCCATGATTTCTAATGCTCAGATTGTAAGCATTTTCCTTCCAACTTGGCACCTTCCAGGACTATTAATCTATAATTTTAAAAACTACATAAGTCCTTATATTTTATGTAAAGAGAATATTCTCTACTTGTCTCCAGACCCCTAGAGTATTTGTCCTTGGCTGAATTAGGCACGTTTAGATTTGAAACTCAGGCTACTATGCTTTCAGTCAGAGATAAGAGCATTGCTGATCAAATAAATAAATCCTCGATTTGGGGCCCTTTAAGCTATTGTAAGAACGAAGCACACTCTCATAGAAAGGTTGCTCATAAGCCTGTTCTTTTTATTTGGTTAGCGGCTTGCTCTTGTGAATTTTCTTTAAGTTTTATCGTTTGTATAATTCTAAGACTTTAAATCTGCTTCTGGTCTTTAAATAAACACCCAGGTTTAGTGAGTTAGTTCCTTCAGCTAAAATTTACCTAAAAGCTGGAAGAGGTTGAAGGTTTCTTATTCCTATGAAGGAATGACACAAAGGCAGATGACAGAGGAGCATTAGCTGATTGATTGTCATCACAATCCTCTTATATTGTGATTTTCATGAGTTTTTTTCTTTTAAAAAATAACATTGTTATTCTTAAGTTGTTGTACAGAGGATCTACCAATTTATAACTTTTTGGATTTCTCTCAAACAAAGGTGTCAGATCAAAGCAAAGAACGTCATCAGTATTTTCTATTAAATGTAATATTTTATCAGGACCTTCCTGATAACCAAGCTTTATCTGTGACTGAATCTGAAGAAACTGATCTGTTTCAAAAGGAAAGATAACAGAAGAATGCTTCAGGATCTGCCAATATGTCTTCTAATTTTCCCCTTCCTAGGGATTATATCCATAGTTACCCTTAACTGACCAAATAAGAGCATCCTTCATGTTAGTTGTTTTCTCTGTTTTTTAAAAATAATAATTACTTATTTATTGTCAAAAATGATGTACAGAGGAGTTACTGTATTATATGTTAGGCCATGGTACATTTCTTGTACTATTTGTTACCTCCTCCTTCATTCCCCCTCCCCCCTCCCCCTTTCCTTCTCCACCCATGAGTTGTTCAGTTGGCTTAAACCAAATGGTTTTGCAAGTATTGCTTTTGGAGTCGTTTGTTTTTTTATACTTTGTCTCTCAATTTTGATATTCCCTTTCACTTCCCTAGTTCTAATACCAGTATATACATTATCCAGGGTACTCAGATGAGATACAGTGATAGAGCGGGGACAACCACAGGAAGGGCATACAAGAGGATCATCAACAATAGAAGCTACGGTTTCACATGGCATGTTGAAAGTAATTACAATGGTGATATAACAGTCATTTCTATAACATGGAGTTCATTTCACTTAGCATTGAATGGTAAAGAAGATATTTGCATTCACATCAAGTATTACTGGACTGTCACAATTCCGTTGATGAATCACACAGTAGCACATTTTCATTTTTAAATATTGTTAGCCTTGGAAACTTGAAAAGAGGGCTCAATTGATTTCTCTCCGTTCATGAATGCATCCTTAAACTTTGGCATCTGTTAACTGCTGAATGCTGCAGGTCAGTTTTATCTCACCTGAGAGGTTTCTAGAACAAAATTGTAAATTGGTTCCCTGTAGAGGAACTTGGCAAATGTACCAGCAAAACAATTTAGCCAGATCTCAACTAAAATCAACAGTCAGCACTTAATGAATTGATACCACATTTTATATCTTTCCAGGCATCACTTGATATTTCTTTGTTTGTGGGGCTTTTTAAGAGATTTCCCTTGTTGGTCATGTTTTGTGTTGTAACCAAGACTAATTTGGCATTTAGCAAAGCCTTTGAATTTTTTATAATGTCATTGAAAGATGCCTGTAGATAAATTAGCACCACAAATGCAGCTAGATTGCATAATCACACCCATTGATTTTGTGTTAGCCCTGGAGATGAATAGGTACTTAGTAGCATCTCAGTCAAAAGACAGCTGTAAAATCCCCAGCCCTTCAGCTCCCAGAAAAGTAAGGAAAGTGCATCGGAGTACAAAGAAAAACACAGTTATCCAAGTGAAATTCTTGTCTGGTCATGATGTTCAACAGGAAAGCTGTCAGTCATCTCTGGCATTTAAACACTTGGGAAGGCTAGTGCTCATGAATGGACAGACATGCACATAGAGATACACAGATCTCCCGCCCCCCCCTCCCCACAAATTTCTTAGGAGAACACCCATCAATATATGATTCTGATAGGATTAACTGATGTGGTTGACCCTAACTATCAAGGTGAAAATTAATTCATATTTTAGATACTTACAGATTTTTCTTTTGTGTTATTTCCCTCTCTAGTAAATGGTCTAGTAAATGGTAAACTGAATATTAGAAGATGGAAGTATCATTATAGAACTTCCCCCAAATGAAATCCTACACACTGTAGGATTTTTTTATTCATTTTGTCCTGAGATCCCACATGCTTATGAAAGTTGATACAAATATTTTAAAGCTCTAATGGAGGGATGGTAGGGTTGATCACAGGCCATGTGGCCTAGACAAATACCATATTATTAGAACACTTTAGAAAGGCTTTCCCATACCTAAATATGCCAGATTCATAATGTCTTTAAACCTTTCTTCATTACTTTTAACTCCTAGGAACATTTTCTCTCTAAAATTAAAATATGTGGAATAAATGTACCATTTTTTTCAACCTCCTACCAGTGGTTCACATCTGTAATCCAAACTACTCAAGAGGGTGAGAACTAGCGGATGGAGACGTTAATCCAACTCTGCAGAAAAGTTGAAAACACTATCGCTCTTCAAACAGCTTTTTCATTTAATCACTTTTTAAGAATCTGATTCCTTATATTGGACCTAGTGTTCATGGGAGACTCCCATGGTCTATTGAAAACACTGGAGCAGAGTGAATGCCAAAAGAGATGTGAGATAGGCTGCCTATCAAGCCAGAAATGAAAGAAATTTGAAAAAGAAATCTAAACAAAACCACTGTTTTCAGTTAAAAAATGTAGTGAGAGAATACAATGCTTGAATCCAAAATAAACCATAAGAGGGCCTGGGAATATGGCCTAGTGCTAAGTGCTCCCTTCGTATACATGAAGGCCTGAGTTCGATTCCTTAGCACCACATATACAGAAAAAGCCAGTAGTGGTGCTGTGGCTCAAGTGGCAGAGTGCTAGACTTGAGCAGAAAGAAGCCAGGGACAGTGCTCAGGCCCTGAGTTCAAGCCACAGGACTGGCAGAAAAAATAAAATTTAAAAAAAAATCCCTAAGACATTTATAGGCAATTTGCTCATGATTGATATTAAATATTGTTCTGTAGGTAAATCAACTACATTTTTATAACAATATCCATGTTAGACTCTGCACAAAGTGTCATAAATAAGAGTATAGAGTCCAATGCTCTCAAATATTTTGAAATCAGGTTCTTAGGATAGGTTTTACACATCCTTTCAAGGATACTGTAGAATTACCATTAGCTGGAAGCTTTCCCTGTTACTTACTTGGCAATCATCAATCTCAAAGTTTTCTAACAATATGCTTCTTAATTGCTACCTGTCATTTACATAAGAACATCTTCAATTTCCTACCCCAAATACCAAAACACCCTCCTGAGGATACAAATAATGTTGTCTTCTTTTTTTATGGGAGTTCCTAAGAATTGGTAAATACAAAAGCTTTCTCTCCTTTATATGTCCTTTGGTTGCACAGTAGATCTACCAATTATTGTGACATTGTGATGACCTCTTTTGGGTTGATCTGAACTTTCAGAAGAGCCGTGGTGAGGTGTGTCTATTTATAGTCAACAGCCCACCGCTTGACAGAGTAATGACTGAATTTATCTTTGAACTAGACTATGTGTACCTGATTATGTTACATAAAATGCAAGGCCATGTTCAGTAGGAAATACTCCTTTACTAGTTTTGAAGACTAAAGCTGCATCAGCTTAAACAGCCCTCAGAAAGGCCACAAGGCAAAGAAAGATAATAACCTCCATCTTTTAGCCTCCAGCCATTAAGTAATTTAGAGCTATGCCCCAACAGTATATCAGGTCCAAAATGTCTGGAAATAAATTCCTCCCACACTGAGCCTTCAGATGGGAAAGTGACTTGGCCAATACCTGAACCATGGGACACAGAGAAATGGCAGCCTCCATTTCTTACCTACAGTCAATTTGAAATTCTAAAGTGTGCTGCTTTAAACTTCTAAGTTTATGGTAATTTATTATACAGGAATAAATAATGTAGAACTTTGGCCTATTTTTGATGCTTTTAGAAACTTAGTAGTAAGCAAGACACCTTAATGTACTTCAGATGAGAAGCTTTGTTTCACCTCTTGCATGTGTCTATCCCTTAGCTAAGTCCTAACATACCCTCTAATGAGATATATATTTACACTAAATAGTGAGAAATAAAATTTCAATTCACAACCATTTTTCGTATATGTATATCAAGGCATATGACTAAGCATTTAAAGAGAAATAACACTTTTCTAGGATAATAAGTCTAGGAAATGTGGGCTTAAAAAATACCAAACATATTATTCTTTCATAGTCATGTAACAAATATTACCCTGATAGCATTGCGATTGTTACTGTGCTATGTTTATAAGCAATTCTTGGATAACATTCAGGATGAAATGCTTTCTGTTTTCATGTGAGCATTTTGTAGATCAATCTTTCTCAGAAAATATCTATTTTGAAATCCTTTCTGAAAAGCAGGAAAGAAAAGAATTTGGTGCCAGTATATTGTGAACGTATGACAATGTAAGCTAACTTCTTTTGAAATGTGGGTTACTAGAATCCTGTAGCCTTCAGTCAAAGTTCAAGTGCATATTCCTTAGAAAAACAATTCCAGTGCTAACAAAAAATATATGGAGTTATTTTCAAGTCCCTATACTATATTGTTCAGGAGAAACTTTCCCAGCCTCCACTCTAGAGAACACCAAGTGTTCCATATCATCTTTCTGCTTTTAAAAATTCTGTGTTTAAATCTTTATCAATGTAAAGCCTTTTCTTAATAAGATAACATTAATTTGAGTAAATGTTCTGATGATCTTTACTGATAAAATTTTATATAGTTGATCCTCAAAGTTAAATATAAAGTTATGCTTCTGAATATTTTTATATTTAGAATATAATACATATCTATTATATATTATAAATAAATAAATAATATTATAAAGATGTAAGTATTATGATGGTATTAGGTAATATAGTTAGATATGCTTGTAAGAGTAAAGTTTTCTTCTTAATAACTGGATAAAATGCCTTAGAAATCTCAAATCTTGAAACATTACTGAGCTGAGAAGTGTTCTAGAAATCCCCAGTACATTCCCAAGTTCCATCTTCCTGTCTTTCCAGGATCTGCCTTACAAAAAGTACTGTAACTGGTACTCTCCACTGAAGAAAATGTGTAAATTTTATCCGAGGTTTCATTTTTCTAGCTGAGATAGTCTCTATCATAAACCTCAGGTAATTTAAGCCTGTGCAAAAACACATATAATACCTTGAAAGAGACTTTTTTTTAAAAAAAACTATTTTCCTGTATCTCATAGTTGAGAGGATTAAAGGACTTTCCATATGCTCTAATTCTTATCTTGCAAAAGGCCTTTCAGTGAGTGTGTGTATGTGTATATGTGTGTGTGCGTGTGAAAAGATATTTTATTTTTAATAAGTCCTCTAGAAACCTTTGTGCTTTCTATTAACGCACTATCTCTTGAATAACATGTAATTTTTTCTCAACTCAAATTCTTTTTTAATACTGATGAAGACTTAATCATAGGTGTTACATTTCTGAGTACAAAAATATTTTATTTATATTATACTTAACATGTGATATAAAAGGATACGTCTTGTTGGAGACAAAAATAGTAACATATTCTTTACAAAAATAAAAATCAAACAGAACAAAAAACTTTTCTGTTTTCCATTTAACATATAGCTTATATACTGGTTTACCTACCATATTCTTCTTTGCATGGGAAGAATAAATAAGTATAAATGTGTGGTAGTTGGAACGGTTCTACTTCTGAAATCTAATTTTCTTGACAGAGATGTCCCATACTCAGAAATTTGCTTGCAATAACTTAACAAATTGAAACAGCAATTGCTTTTTCCTGATGTTCTCCCTGCAGCTCAACCTATAGATATACATAATTCACTCCTAGCAGGAGTCAAATTTGAGGGCTATAAGAGCAAGATGAATAAAGCTGAAATTTCCAACTGTAGTGAACAAGAAGATTGTTTCAGAAGAAAATATAGTGGAGAGAAATGAAATTCAAGCAGATACGTTGCAAAACATACATATGCCTGTAAAGTTTTGATGAATTGGTTTCTTCCTCTCTAGGGTTTTTATGTTTTCCTCTGAATACAGAGGTGAAGGTTGAAAATTTGAAATCTCCTTATTTGCTTTGAAATGGAATTTTACCCCCACTCCTCAGTATTCTTCCAGTAGCTTCAAATTCCCTACACATGTGCCAACTACTACAGTGCCTCATATGCTGTCTTTTTAAGTGCTAAATTTTGAAGAAAAGTAAGTGAATAAATTATTAAATGTGTGACTATATAATTAATATCATTAATTTGAATTTAATTGTAAGGCAATGAGAAATTATTGAGATATTTATGGTAGGATTGACATGAGCTAGTGCTTATTTGTGAGCACAGATATGAGACAAGTGAGCCTCCAACAGAGATTAATCATGACCATCATTAAGATAACTCTTCCAATGAAATGAGGAGAGGTAAACATATTTAACCATGCAAAGTATTAAGTACTATCCATAAGACTCCTCAGTTTCTACTGGTTGTGAAACAGAGAATGAGGAGGGGAATCGGGTTGAAAATAAGACCAGGTATGAATAGAGAAGATATAAAATATGACTTTTTTTAAAGCATTGAAAGGATACATCTGAATTGTCACTTGTAGGACCTACTCTTATAAAACTTACAAAAGGAAATAACAGTGGGACAGAGAATGAATCAATTCAGCAGTGATACTCACTAGACATTATGTTGGAAATTAACTATACAATTTGGAAAGGGGAAGGGGTTGCAAGGAGGGAAAGTGGGAGAAAATGAGGGGGGTAACACTGTTCAAAAAGAAATGTACTTAATACCTGACTTCTGTAACTTTAACCCCTCTTGTACATCACTGTTATAACAAAATTTTAAAAGTAAAGAAAAAGTAGTATTTTTTGTTATACCAAGGTAGTGTCTTGAGTTTCTACTGTTAGTATTTTAATTACTTAAGAAACTTAAATCTGGGGCTGGTAATGTGCTTAGTGGTAGTGTTTGCCCAGCAAGCATGTAGTCCTGGGTTCAATTCCTAAGTATCATATACACAGAAAAAGCCAGAAGTAGTGCTGTGGCTCAAGTAGTAGGGTTCCAGTCTTCAGCAAAGGAAGCTCAAGTACAGTGCCCAGGCCCTGAGTCCAAGACCCAGAACTGGCAGAAAAAAAAAAAAAAGAAAGAAAGAAAGAAAGGAAAGGAAAGAAAAAGTTAAATCTGCTTGATGCCAGTGGTTCATGCCTGTAATCTTGAGTGTGTGTGAGGGGGTGGGGAGGACTGAGATCCAAGGATCACAGTTTGAAAACAGCCTGGGCAGAAAAGTTCATTAGAGTCTTATCTCTATAATTATCCATCAGAAAGCCAAAACTGGACCTATAGCTCAAGTGGTAGAACAATAGCATTGAGCTAAAAAGCTAAGGGACAGCACCCAGGCCCTGAATTCAAGACCTAGCATTAGTACAAAAAGAAAAATAAATGAAAGTTAAAACCAATGACCCTAATATAATGTTATCTATCATGATTGTTGTGTTAACATCCTAAAAAATATCTGAAATTTGGTTGATGAGTTAATAACCACTATCTATTGCTACAGTCAAAAAATAAGACTGTCAATTTAATGAACAAACAACATATTTTGACATTAAGTCCACTTTTGAATACCATAGAAATAGAGATAGGCAGTTGTTCCATATCATTAAGGCCACTGATTTTTGGTAGGTGCTGGTACATGACACGTAGTTGAACATATCAATGAATTACTAAAGTGACCTATAGCCAGGTGTCTATGGATCTCATTTGTAATCCTCACTACTCAGGAGGCTGGCCTCTAAGGAATGCAGTTTGAAGCCAGATCAGGCAGGAAACTTTGTGAGATACTTATCTCCAATTATCAACCAAAAGATCCAAAAGAGGAATTGTGGTTCACGTGGTTGAGCATTAGCCTAGTGCAATAAAAGCTCAGAATCAGGGCCCACGTCCTGAGTTCAAGGCCAAGAATTGTCACCAAAATAAACAAATAAAGAGATTTATAGTGAATTTTTTGTTTTAGTACTTTTTTCAGTGATGAAACACAGGAAGCATGCAATAATGGTTAATATCTGGGAAACACCAAAGTACTAAAAAATTGCTATACTCTCTAACATATTCATAAATATGTGAATTTCATGCTTTTTATATTACTTCCAAAAATTGTCTCTTTTTATCCTTAGAAAAACTGTAAATAATTTTAGCTGGAAGAATACATGGAGTTTATACACCTTTTTTATTTTTTCTGTTTTTTAAATCATTTTAAAAATTTTATTAACAGTACAAGAAATGTATCCAATGCCAAACATATGAAACTATAACTGCTCTGTATATCAGTCTGACAATAAAAATTAAAAATAAATAAATAAATAAATTTTATTGTAAAGGTGATGTTCTGAGGGTTTACACTTACTTAAGTAAGTTAATGAGTATATTTCTTTACAAACAGTGGTACCTTCTTCCTCATTTTCTCTCCTCCCTGACAACCTCCCCCCCCAAACCAAGTTGTAAAGTTCATTTCTCACATAGGGTCTATAAACTCCCTTTGCCTCACCATTTTTGTGACTCCCCATCCCTTCCCCAAATCAAACAAACTTATACACAAGAAAAAGGGTACCAAAATCAGAAACAGTGACCACAAGGAATAAATCAAAGGAGAAAAAAAGACAAAATAATTAACTGCAACAGTACACTAGAAAAGAAAAAAAATAAAACACACACACACACACACACACACACACCCCTCTTGTTTTCATGTAGTGGAGGTCATTTCAATTAGCATCAATTTGTGTTGTTATATGTATATATATGTACATTGGGCTTTGGGGCTATTGTGAATCCTAGACATATACTAATTATTACAAATGAGAGAAACCGTGGAGTTTATGTTTCTTTGGGTCTGGCTTACTTAAAAGATTTTTTCCAAGTCTTTCCATTTCCTTGTGAATGGGGCAATGTCATCTTTCTGAAAAATCATAGAATTCTGTAGACCATATTTTTGATCCATTCATCTACTGATGAGGATTTGGGTTGATTCCATATCTTAGCTATGGTAAGTAATTCTGTAATGAACATAGTTGTGCTGGTAGCTTTAGTGTGGCCTTGCTTGTGATCATTTGGGTACATGTCCAGGAGTGGGATTGCTTGGTCATAGGAGAGCCCTAATTTAGCCTTTTGACGAACTTTCATACTATTTTCCAGAGTGGTTGAGCCAGTTTACATTCTCACCAACAATGTAGTAGTTTTCACTTTTGGCCACATCCCCACCAACATCTGTTATTATTTGTTTTCTTGATAATAGCCATCTTAACTGGGCTGAATACACCTTATTTTCATTTAATTTTCTTTCTTTATTGTCAAAGTGTGGTACAAAGGGGTTACAGATACATATGAAAGGCAATGAGTACATTTCCTTTTCTTTTTATTTTTTGTCAAAATGATGCACAGAGAGATTACAGTTTCATACATTAGGCTTTGGGTACATTTCTTGTACTGTTTGTTACCTTCTCCCTCATTCCCTCCTCCCCCTCCCCTTTCCCTCTCTTCCCCATGAGTTGTTCAGTTGGTTTACACCAAATGGTTTTGCAAGTATTGCTTTTAGAATGGTTTGTCTTTTTGTCCTTTGTCTCTTGATTTTGGTATTCCCTCTCCCTTCCCTACTTCTAATACTTGTATAAACAGTATACAGGGTACTCAGATGAGATGCAGTGGTAGTGAGGGTACAACCACAGGAAGGGAATACAAGAGAAACAAAACTAAATAAACAATCAAATAAAGAAAAAGAAAAAAAAAGTACGGTTTCACATGGCATGTTGAAAATAATTACAACAGTGGTTTAACTCTTATTTCCATAATTAAGACTTAAAATGACAGCACATAATGATTATCATGAAAAGAATCATAAATGTGATATTTAAATGCAGAAAACAGTTTGGGTTTAAATTATCTTAGCATCTCACACTAATCATAGTTTTCTTTGTAAATTTGTATTTTTAAAATTCTTCTTATATTGTTTATGTCAACCATTGATAATATAATAGTAGTGATTCTTATCTCAAATTACCTTTAATATGTTTGTGGTTATAAATATATTTATAAATATATTTATGTGTGTATATATAAGTCAAAACTTATAAAGAGATATATGCTATCTGAGAATCAGTACCATTAAAAATGAAGCCATGCAAATACAATTTTACTTGAGGAAGATTTTGAAAAAAATATAGAATTTTATTCAAAAATACTTTTATCTCTTCATATATTTACAGAATGGTAGATTTTGTGTCCACAAGCAATAGTTGCATAAATTACATTTTTAAGCACATGGTTTTTAATTGCAAACAAAGAAGTTATACAACTTTATGTTTGAAGCATGTATAGAATATTAGTTTATATATTAAAAGGAATTGAACAAAATAAGATTTCTATATTAATAGCTGATTCCAGATTGTTTTATGTGTATATTCTGGTGCTATGTCTTGAACCTAGGGCCTTGGGTGCACTGTCTGTTACATTTTTTGTTTTTTCCTCTTTCAAGGCTAACACTCTATCACTTGAGCTACAGCTCCACTTATGGCTTTTTGGGTAATTCACTGAAGAGTCTCATGGAGTTGTTTCTGCCCAGACTGTCTTTGAACTGCAATCAGAACCCAGCCTCCTGAGTAGGTAAGATTACAGGTGTGGTAACTGATGTCCAAGTTATTATGTGATTGAAGTGATCAATTTTACCACTCAATGGAAGAAAAAATTATTGGATAAAATTAGTATTTTTTGAATAAGTAATATGGATTTAACCATAAAACAAATATTCTTTATTTATACTGGCTTTTGAAATACAGTTTGAACTTCAATTAGTTACTAAGTGAAGACAAAATCACTTATGTTGGAGTGCAAAAGTGAGACATAATTGTAAATAATACCACAATAATTATTACCAAGATAGATTGTAAGATCTTTACATCTATTAATTTATGTAAGTAATGTAGTATTCTCACATATATTATTTGGGGAATAGATCCTAGTAGACATATTGAATCAAGATTAAATTCTGTTAGCATGAAGAGAAGTTGGTGGCATTTTGAGTATGCAGATTCCTTGAGGAGAAAAAAATTCATCAACAGAGCTTAGCAAATTAGATACTAAAATTAACTTATCTGTCTTTACAATAGTAGGCAGGCAGATATACAACATGTGATTCTTATTATAGTTCATCTTCAAGTCACACAAAATCTTAGTATTATTTTATTCTTTGCTATGAAGCTCATAGAGAAAATCTTTTTAAGAAATGACTCATATGTTGCAGGTTCCAGCAAAAAATAATCAACACAAAAAATGAAGCACCAATGAATTGGAGTAAAATTTTGTATACTTCTTTAGGACCCATCTTTAGGCTTAGCTATAAGAAGGCAAAGAGTAGCTGTAAGAACAGAGGCAAAAGTCCCTTCCTTGGTTAGCAGGTTTGTGAAAATGTCAGAAAAAATGTTTCCTTCTGCATATCAAAATGAGAACCATGGATATAATGGTACATGTGAATAGTTCAGTAGGTAATAAATTCTTTTAAAGAAAATGAACTAAAAAGAGTATGTAAAATTTTTAAAAATCACACTTAATTATTAAAAAATGACCTGGTTATTCAATATCTTAATTATAGGGATTAGAATTCATCTTTTATTCTCCCCTCCCAATGAATTTTAAGATCCATCTAAAGCAATGAAAAGAGTTCTTATATCATTATATGCAGCTTGTACCTTGCTATTCATTATTAGGGATTTATATTTGCCTTTGGCTCCATGTTGAGAATTTCTTTGGATATTTGCTGAGCAATTATCTTCTTTAGCAATGGGAAAGAAATAATAGGAATGAGTGGTGTAACTGAAATTAACTACATTTTAAAGATATTTTTAAATTTAGCATAGTTATTGCTGCTACACCTTCCTGAGCTTCCACTTATTGCTAGGAATATTGCAGGGAGGCCCCATGTGCCCCAAATCTTATTTCTAAATAATCTTAAAGAACATGTAAATCAAAGAATAGTTTTCTCCGTTTGTTTCCAAACAGAAACCAAAGCACAGAATGTGAGGAATAAAAGAGGCTGATCATAGGCAAGTTGACATACTAGAGGTATGGAAACAGAAGAGAGCATTTTGCTGTAGAAGGGACAAGGGAGCCAAGCTGCAGAAGGAAGTGGATGTGAGACACAGAGCCCAGAGAAGAAGAGAGAGATGAGCTGTGTGTGAATATGATTGGCACAGTCAGGACAGAGAACTACAGCTGAGCACACAGAATCAAAGAACACCCCACATCTTGTCCACCTTGCTTTGGTCTGATTGTTTTGCTGAGGGTCAGAGATATTTGGAGGGAAAAAGTTGCTCCTAATTATCAGTTGAAAAACAGATTAGACACCACAATGTAAAACCTGAAGCATTGGAAGCATTGCAGGAAAGAGTAGAAAAAATTAGGAAGCATTGGCATAGGCAAGATGTTCATGAGAATAACAGAAGCTCAGCAAATAGAAGAGATATTTGATGAATGGGATTACATCAAGTTTAAGTGGTGCTGCACAGCAAAGGGCATAGTAGGTAAGCTAAAAGGATAGCCTCCACAGTGGGAGACCTTTTGCCAAGTATACATCTGACAATGCCCACTTATACAGACTACACAAAGTTAAAAAATAACTAACCCCCCAAAGGATAAAAGGATAGATGAACTAAATAGAGGTTACTTAGGAGAAGAAAAACATGAAATGAACATATGAAGAAATGCTTAAAATCTCTAATGACAAAAAATACAAATCAAAACAACATTGAGATTCCATCCTACACCATTAAGAGTGGCCATCCTCAAGAATTTGACCAAAATGATGCTGTGGCTCAAACGGTAGAACACTAATCTTAAGTGCCCAGACTCAGGAACTGTGCCTAGGCTCTGAGTTCAAGCACCAGGATGGAAACAGAATCCTATGACATCATTGGTGGAATGTTAACTAGAACAGTCACTATGTCCTATGATCCATAGATACTACTTGGCATTTATCAAAAGATTACAAGTAAGGGTACATTAAAGACATTTCTGGAACAATAAAAGACCCAGAATAGCAAAAACATTCCTAAGCAGAAAGAACAGTGCTGGAAGAATTACAATACCCAACTTCAAACTGTATTATAAAGCTATAGTAATAAAAACAGCTTGGTATTGGTACTGGAACAGGCCTGAAGATCAATGGAACAGAATTGAAGACCCAGAAATGAACCCACAGAACTATGCGTAATCTTTGATAAAGGAACTAAAAAAATAGTCTGGAAGAAAGATAGCCTCTTTAACAAATGGTGCTGGCAAAACTGGTTCAACACCTGCAACAAACTAAAACTAGATCCTTATATATTACCCTGCAACAAAATCAATTACAAATGGATCAAAGACCTTGAAATTAAAACAGATACCCTGAAAACACTAAAGGAAGGAGTAGGAGAAACACTTGGGCTCCTTAGCACAGGACAGAACTTCCTTAACAAAGGCCCAGAAATGCTACAAATCAAAGAAAGCATGGACAAATGGGACTACATCAAACTGCAGAGCTTCTTCAGGGCAAAGGACATAGCTCGCAAGATAAACAGAAAACCCACAGACTGGGAAAAGATCTTTACCAGCCATACAACAGACAAAGGCCTCATATCTAAAATATATGCAGAACTAAAAAAATTACATTCTTTCAAAACAAAACCGCAAAGAACCAATAGCCCCCTCAACAACTGATCTAAAGACTTAAAAAGAGACTTCTCTGATGAGGAAATAAGAATGCTCAAGAGACATATGAAAAAGTGCTCTACATCACTGGCCATAAAAGAAATGCAAATAAAAACAACATTGAGATTCCATCTCACCCCAATAAGAATGTCCTATATCAAGAAAACTAACAATAACAAATGTTGGCGGGGTGTGACAAAAAGGGGACCCTAGTTCATTGTTGGTGGGAATGTAAACTGGTTCAGCCACTATGGAAAGCAGTATGGAGTTTCCTCAGAAGGCTAAACATAGAGCTCCCCTATGACCCAGCAGCCCCACTTTTGGGCATCTACCCAAAAGACCACAAACAAGCCACCAGCACAGCAATGTTCATTGCAGCACAATTTGTCATAGCTAGAATATGGAACCAACCGAGATGCCCCTTAGTAGATGAATGGATCAAGAAAATGTGGTACATACACACAATGGAATTTTATGCCTTTATTAGAAAGAATGACATTGCCGCATTTGTAAGGAAATGGAAGGACTTGGAAAAAATTATACTAAGTGAAGTGAGCCAGACCCAAAGAAACATGGACTCTATGGTTTCCCTCATAGGGAATAATTAGCACAGGTTTAGGCTAGTCACAGCAGAGGATCACAAGAGCCAAATAGCTATACCCTTATGAACACATAAGATGATGCTAAGTGAAATGAACTCCATGTTATGGAAACGACTGTTATATCACTGTTGTAATTACTTTCAACATGTGATGTGAAACCGTAGCTTCTATTATTGATGATCCTCTTATATCCCCTTCCTGTGGTTGTACCTGCACTATCTCTGTATCTTATCTGTGTATATTGGAATCCGTGTATACTGGTATTAGAACTAGGAAACTGAAAGGGAATACCAAAATTGAAAGACACAGGGTAAAAAGACAAACGACTACAAAAGCAATATTTGCAAAACTTTTCGGTGTAAATCAACTGAACAACTCATGGGGGGAAAGGGAAAGGGGGTTGGGAAGGGGTAATGAGGGAGGAGGTAACAAACAGTACAAGAAATGTATCCAATGCCTAACGTATTAAACTGTAACCTCTCTGTACATCAGTTTGACAATAAAAATTTAAAAAAAAACACAAAAAACACAAAAAAGGAAGTATACCCCCCAAAAAAAGACCTTTGCACAGCCATGTTTATTTCTGCAATCTTCACCACAGCCAAGGTATGGAAACAGCTTAGATGACCCTCAATGGAAGAGAAATAGGTAAGAATTTTCTTAATAGTGCTCCAATTACTCAGGAATTAACATTAAAAAATGAAGAGACACCTCATAAAATGAGGGAAATTTCATCTTGCTAGCTATCTGGCTGGCAGGCGATTAATCCTCAGAATATATGAAGGACTTAAAATCAAACACTAAAAGAGTAAATAATCCTGTCATTATGTGAATTACTTCAACAGATATTATCAAAATCAGTATAAATGGCCACTTGATGCATGAAAAAGTGTTCATACTACTTAGTCATCAGAAAAATACAAATTATATCCACTAGAGATTCCATTTCTCTTGTGTGTGGTTATCATTCCAAAAACTGGTGAAACTGTAGGGTGAAAGGAACCCTTACATACAGTAGAGGGGAATGTAAATTAGTGCCTACACTATAAATATTACTGTAGATGTTGATTAAAAAGACTGAGACTACCAGGTGATTGCTTAAGCTCTTTCTGGATTTATAGGCAACTCAATAAACAACATTTTAAAGTGCCTACGCATATTGAACTATTATCTACAATTGTCAAATCAAACAATCTAACTACCCAAATGAAACAGTATATCCATATACAATTGAGTAGTATTCATGTCCCTTGCTGAGAAATCATTACAACTGGGGATCATCAGGTTAAGTAAAACAAACTAGATGCAAGAAAACGTGATGTTTATGAAATGCAGATTGCAGGTTAAGCAATAAAGATATGACTGTTGAAGCAAGCTATGTAAGAAGAGACAAAAGACTAGAGCTCAGGAGAATGGAAACAAAGCAGATGTAGAAAGGGCTGAATATAGACAAATTATGAGTGTGTGAGAGTGTGTGTGCACACACATGTGTGTGACTATGTCATAATGAAGCTTATCATTGTGTGAATTTAGTTAAAGCTGATAAGAGATACAAAAAAAGTACTAAAGGTAAATTCCAGGCAGCTAATTACTGAAAGACATAAGACAGTATGGGTGATTAAGCAGCTCTGAAACTAAACTGCCAATTAAACATAAAACATCATCACAGAAGCAGGGATTTTACACCTTCTGTCTGTATTTAACAATTCTGGAGGTGCTCATATTTGTGTGTGTGTGTGTGTGTGTGTGTGTGTGTCTGTGTGTCTGTGTGTCTGTGTGTATACAACAGAGAGAAACAGAGGCACCTGATAGAGGTAGAGACAGGGACACAGAGAGAAAGGCAGAGAGAGGGACAGAAGAGAGTGAAGAGACAGACCAAGGCCTCGTTGATCTCATTATGCAGGTTCCTAGGACTGGCCTTGTGTTCCATCTTTCATGCTACATAGTACATAGTTCAGCAGCTGAATCACAATTCAATGAGTTCTTACAACAAAGTATTGCCTAGCGTAAGTTTGTATTTCCTTACACATCCTGTTAAAAAGGAATATTGTTTCATGTGAACAGACACCTTTCATCATAAATTCTAGCATGTATACTTTGGGGGGTTTTCACACTATGAAGAAAAAAAAGCACAGAGAGAGCACACCATTATTTATTTGTGTTTGGTGTTTTGTCTGTCACAGAGCAGCAATCACAAATAACAGCTGATAGAGGACAGAGACTCACCCTTTAATAATATTGTTCTGGGAATACATCACTGAGCATTGAAAATGTCATAAATTTCCTATCTATCTCTGTTTACAGAAGGAAGAAAATAAAAAGAATAGTTACAGTTTGCAATGCCAGTGCAATTCTCCCAAACACTGAGAAAGATGCTGTATGCTCTTTTTTTTCACACTTATTTTTGGTATCCAGATCTATGTTTCAGGGTTATATTGATTTTCATTCTGGCTGTGGTTGATTAATGTTTCAGGAAGTATGTGCATTAAGTGTAGTGCTGAATAGAAATATCACTGCATTTTCTCCAGCTAAATTGAAGGTGGGCGGGGGCAGCAAAGTCAACGCCCTAACTGATTTTTATCTGGTGGTGTGTCCACAGTAAAATGAATCTCTAACAATGACAACCATACAAACTGGTTAACAGGAAACTTGACACTCTTTTCCTCGCTGGCTTTTGTTATTAACGACCTGTCAGCAAGTTCCAGCAACCAATATAATGCTAGTGTTTTGTGAGAGCATTAGTGAATTTTTTTAAAGATTTAATCTCTAGGTTAAGTGTGTTCACCTTGTAAATTTACTTCCCAGTAGGTCCCTTCTTCTGTAATTGCTTTTCTTCCTTTCTTTCTCTCTCTTTCTTTCTTTCTTTTTTCTTTTTCTTTCTTTCTTTCTTTCTTTTTTTTTTTTTAATAAGGATTTCTCACTGATTACCGAACTGCAAATGTAATAGTTAAGGGACGATTCCACTATAACATTTTTCATCCTGACCCGGTTTTCAAGGTTGAGATTGCTCATCAGTTTAATGTTTTCTATTTGCTCTTTCACCAGCTGAGTTTTTCTATGTTAATAGCTTATTTTCCACCTTTCACATTTTTCCTTTTTATATTGTGTTGGCTTTTTCATTATGACTGTTAACATGATTCTCCAAAATTTCCCTGCAACTATTCAAATATCCAACATATTTTCACCCAGATACACACTCTCATCTAATTAATGGGTCTTGATAATTCCCATGAATTCCTAAAATGAAATAAGTTCTGTAGAAAAAACAGATAATTTTGTTTTTAAACCTACCGAATGTTTACAAACATTAGGTTTTATGTAAAGATACACTAAATGTTGTAGCAAACTATATCTAATAAGAACATCATTTAATACAGCATCAATCAAAGTTTTCTTTTTTCTTAATTGTCAAAGTGAAGTACAGAGGGGTACAATTTCATATGTAAGCAGTAAGTTATTTCTTATCCAACTTGTTACGTCCTCCTTCATTTTTCCCCTGTTTCGCCCCTCTCTCTTTCCCTCCCCTGACCATGAGTTGTACAGTTGGTTTGTACCATATAGTTTTATAAATATTGCTGTTACATTGGTTTGTCTTTTTATCTTTTGTCTCTTGAGTTTGGTATTCCCTTTCCCTTCCCTAGTTCCAATACACATATATACAATATCCAGGGTACTAAAAATCAATTAAAGTGATATCAGGGGTAAAACCAAGGGAAAGAAATACAAAAAAAAAGAAACATGGTTTCACATGGCATGTTGAAAATAACGACAATGATACACCATTATTTCCATAACTTGAAGTTCAGTTTCCTTATGTGTTCATATGGGCATAGCTATTGAGCTATTGTGATCTTCTGCTAGGACTATCTTAGACATGTACTAATTATTCCCTATGAGGGAAACCATAGAGTCCACGTTCAGCTTCCATGATGAAGAATCCATCTCAAAGTGTCTGTGAGTGATAAAGATGAGCAAACTTCAGAATAGCCAGAACTCATGTGGTAAGAGACTATGGTAAATGAATATTTCCTCACATCATGAAAAAGTGGCATCAAGGTGGAATGCATTAGAGTCTTTTTCCCTGCTGCAGTTCATTAAAATAATACCACAGATCCAAACGTTGATGTCTCATGCCTATTTCACTGCTTCAGTTCCTTAAAACAATACCACAGATCCAAACGTTGTTGGCTCGCGCCTATAATCCTAGCTACTAAGAGACTAAGAACCGAGCATCACAGTTGGAAGCACAGCCATGGCCGGAAAGTTCGTGAGACTCTTAACTCCAATTAAATGCTCCCAAATCAGAAGTGGTACTGTGGCTCAAAGTGGTAAAATACTAATCTTGAAAGTGCAAAGCTGAGGAACAGCACTTAGCCCCATTGAGTTCAAATCCTGTGACTGATAAACACCACCACCACCAAACAATACCAGAGGTTAATCATTGCCATGAGAAACTACTTTTGGTTTTCATGAAATCACTAAATAAATTTGCTTTCAAATACTGACCAAAGAAGCAAAAAAATGTGTATTATCCCTTCTTATGCCTCTTATCTATATCGAGAAATAAATAAATAAATCATACTTCTTATCTCAAGGCTTCTATTTATCTTCTCCAAAATACCTGTTCTTAAGTATACAATTTTTTATTTGTACTAATAGCTTTGCTGGAACATTCTAAATTAGATTGAAATATCAGTCTTTTTCTGTGACATTTTTGTTGTCATATTTTGCCAATACCATTGATATCAAGATGCAAGGAAAAGAATCTACATGTTCCTACATGTCTCAAAATATACACATTTTATTTCATAATTGTTTGGGCATAAAACAAGTAAATCAATAAAGAAAATTAAAAATGTGTTGTAGAATGTTCATTGCAGCACAGTTTGTCATAGCAAGAATCTGGAACCAACCCAGATGCCCCTCCGTAGACGAATGGATCAGGAAAATGTGATACATATACACAATGGAATTTTATGCCTCTATCAGAAAGAATGACATTGCCCCATTTGTAAGGAAATGGAAGGACTTGGAAAAAATTATACTAAGTGAAGTGAGCCAGACCCAAAGAAACATGGACTCTATGGTCTCCCTTATTGGGAATAATTAGCACAGGATTAGGCAAGCCAGAGCAAAGGATCACAAGAGCCCAATAGCAATACCCTTATGATCACATAAGGTGATGCTAAGTGAAATGACCTCCATTTTATGGAAATGATTGTTATATCACAGTTGTAACTACTTTCAACATCCCATGTGTATCTGTAGTTTATACTGTTGGTGATGTTCTTGTATCAACTTCTTGGATTGTATCTACACTATCTCTGTAATCTTATCTGAGTATATTGGAAACCGTGTATACTGGTATTAGAATTAGGAAATTGAGAGGGAATACCAAAATTGAGAGACAAAGGGTAAATTAAGAGAACCAACAACAAAAGCAATACTTGCAAAACTGTATGGTGTAAGCGAACTGAACACCTCAGGGGGGGAAAGGGTGGAGGGGGGTATGAGGGACAAGGTAACAAACAGTACAAGAAATGTATCCAATGCCTAACGTATGAAACTGTAACCTCTCTGTACATCAGTTTTATAATAAAAACTTTAAAAAAATGTGTTGTAGGAGATTTAAGTAAGTATTGTATTTTCACTTCCTTTAGCTGTTTTTCACGTTTTATAGATTGTCTATTAGGTGTTAAAATAAAGAATCACACAAAGTTCCAACAAATAAGCCATTGTATCTACTCCCTGGTTTCACTAATGGTAAAATTTTACAAATCATGGTACCACATTACAGCATGAAAATAAGCATTATGTGTGTGTGTGTGTGTGTGTGTGTGTGTGTGTGTTTGTGAACTCTACATACCTGAATCATCTTTTTGGGTTCATGTTTCTAGAACCAGAGAGATAATATTTAACAATTTTTAAGTTTACTTGTTGTCAAAGTGATGTACAGAAGGGTCACAGTTTCATACTTAAGGCAGTGAGTACATATCTTATCAAACTTGTTACCTCCTCCCTCATTTTTCTCCCCTCCCACCCCCTCCTTACTTCCCTCCCACGCCCACATGAGTTGTACAGTTGGTTTACAACATATAGTTTTGTAATTATTACTCTTGCACTGGTTTGCCTTTTATCCTTTGTTTCTACATTTTTATGTTCCCCTTCCCTTCCCTAGTCCCAATAAACATACAATACCCAGGGTACCAAGGTCAGTAACAGTGACATCAGGGGTAAAACCCTGGGGAAGAAAGACAAAAGAAAATGGCATAATTTCAAACGGTTAGTTGAAAAATAACAACGACAATGGGGCTGGGAATATGGCCTAGAGGCAAGAGTGCTTGCCTTGCATACATGAATCCCTGGGTTCAATTCCCCAGTACCACATATACAGAAAACGGCCACAAGTGGCGCTGTGGCTCAAGTGGTAGAGTGCTAGCCTTGAGCGGGAAGAAGCCAGGGACAGTGCTCAGGCCCTGAGTCCAAGCCTCAGGACTGGAAAAAAAAAACAAAAACAAAAAAAAAAAAAAAACGACAATGATAAACCACTTACTTCCATAACTTGGAGTTCATTTCACTTAGCATCATCTTATGTGTGCACATAGCTATTGAGCTTTTTTGATCTTCTGCTAGGATTAAACTAGACATGTGATAATTATTCCTAATGACAGAAACCATAGGGCTCATGTTTCTTTGAGTCTGGCTCACTTCACTTAGTATGATTTTTTTTCCCAAGTCCTTCCATTTCCTTATAAATGGGACAAATGTCATTCTACATTCCTAGCCCCAATTGACAGTTTTTATACCACAGTGTCCCTACTATTGGCTGACATTTCTCTTATGTTCCTTTTCTTCACTTCTCTCTTCTTTTGCTGATGAAATTTTGCTAGTGCTTTATAGGTAATAATTTAAAGATTTATTTTTTTTCTTTATATGCTGAGTGAATATGTCAATTTGAAAACTCATTTTCATGAATAGGAATTTTTACTTCAGCATTTCATTCTTAACTCCTCCTGCATTTTTATCTGTTCTCTCATGATAGATATTTCACTACTTGAATATTAGCCTATATTGCTAATTATAGTTTTTTTCATTTTTCTATTCTTTTTATTTTGCTTCTGTCCTTTATGCATGTTTTAGAAATGTTAGTTATTTTTCGATGACTCATATATACATAGATAGGGAGATATGTACATGCCTACATACATACATACATACACACATTGATGATGATTAATACATAGACGATAAAAGACATGATTCATCGATACATATTTTTATATATGTAAGAATATATATTTTAATGTAATGATCACATTTTTATCTTTAAGAAAATTTTTCTTGAAAACATCATTATAGTTGGTTTTTTTGTAAATCAATAGTCATATCATCTCATAAAGTTCTGAACAAGATTTATTTTTAAGTTATTTTCTGTTATGTCCATCTGTTCTCTTTGAGTTTTAACTTCATTCAACAGTGTTTCTATTTTGAATCTCCTTTGTAAATATGACCATATAACATGAAGTCCGTTCATTGTCCAGCTGATGTATGAGAAGAATGATTTCTTCCATTGACAGTAAGTTTAGTTTTGTGATGGTTTTCCAAATGCCACAAAGAGCATTTCACTAACAGCTTTCAGCAGACTTGATGAGGTGTTCAGCTCAGAGTTCTATAATGTTTTTGTTTGGGCTAAATGATTGACAGTGTAGTATTTTTCACCTATACAGTGTTCCAAAAGGTCTAGCTGTGTATTTATTAACTTTCTGTCTGCCCCCCTGTTTTAGCACTCCCATTTGCCTTAGTGGTATTAGGCAAGACCCAACAGCAGTTCTAATGTTTCTCTAGATTTTGCCAGGTCTTTAGCATTCATGATATCCTAGAAGATTCCTTCTGACTCATCTCTAAGCCTTTCTCCAGAGACCAGCTATACAATATTACTTCCATCTTGTTTTACAATTGCCTTATTAGCTGTTAACCTGATACTAGTCCTGTTTCTATATTTCTATGGAGCATTGAGAATGGAGTTAGGGCTTCATGGGATGTATGTTCTTGTGCCATCTTCCATCTTAAATTTTATTGCATACAGAATGTGTAAATACTAAATTGCATTCATTTAAAGATCTGTTAGCTAGTGTAGAAAAATCCCTTGAATGTGATATTTACCAATAATTTAAAGAAGAGAGCAGGGGCTGGGGATATAGCCTAGTGGCAAGAGTGCCTGCCTCGGATACACGAGGTCCTAGGTTCGATTCCCCAGCACCACATATACAGAAAACGGCCAGAAGCGGCGCTGTGGCTCAAGTGGCAGAGTGCTAGCCTTGAGCGGGAAGAAGCCAGGGACAGTGCTCAGGCCCTGAGTCCAAGGCCCAGGACTGGCCAAAAAAAAAAAAAAAAAAAAAAAAAGAAGAGAGCAAAGAAATGTTGTTTTTCATAGTATTCTCTCTGTGAAAACCAAATCATAAACCATACTTTCTCCCCAGAGATTAAAATATTAAAGAAATCATTGGATTCTCTTAAACTCTCATTGATATAATAATTTTAGAAATCTCATTTGCAACTAGACAAAAATGAAATATTTTTGAATTGTCAGATATTGTTATTCCAGGTATGTTTTGCTGATATTCCTGATCTTACTATACTATGTACATAATTGCTAAATATGAAAGTCTGAATCATGTTCAAGATTGTCACAATAAATATGTCAATCAGTATTTATTTAAATATCATGCCTGTATTTTAAAATGAAGCATGTATAAATTCTTTTTCTAAAAAGATAGCTCCAGAGGTTTCCATTTGGTCTGGATGTAGCTGCAATATGTGATGCTGAACAATTTAATTTTACAGCAACTTCATTGTGCAATTAAATAAACACATTCTGATTTCATAACATGAATAGCATAATATGAAAATGAACTCCTTTATTGTGAATGAGGGAAGTCAGTTGATATGTATACTATGCAAATTCAAATTACATCATATTCTCAACCTTGCTGGAGAGGTGGAATATGCTTGCTACAAGGGGTGATTTCTAGTATAGCTACCAGTCATACTGAATTAGTGGAATCCACAGAAAAGTTTTAGCCAAAAGAAATCTCTACTTCTAATCATCATGTATATTGAGTATAGCAGATGACGAATAGTTTCTAGGTAGCTTAAATATTTAAACAAGATCATTAACTGTCCACATATTCAGAGAAATAAAATTATGTTAGTGTGTGTCAAGTAATTAAAAATCTTTCCTAATAATAAACTCTGGGAGAGGTAGAGGTATGGTAATGATGAGTAGCACTTAGCAAGTGAAAACTTTTATATGGTGTTGAAGGAATAGAAAAGAAAAGAAGACATTTAATTTTGTTAAATGATTATTTTTTCCTAGTTGTGTCTCTCACAGACTTTTACTATTTAACAGGAGAATAATTGCATTAAGAAGGTAGTCGTTTCCTAAAAGATAAATGTCTACACAGATCAAATTTTTTAAATACAACATTAAATTCATATACAAACAAAATTTTCACTAACAAGTGGCATAAATTAAAGAGATTTACTAAAAATTTAATATCAATGATACTGAATATTATGAAACTTGAAAAACAAATGCCAAATTATAATTTGGGATATCAGTGTTAGTTTATCTCCTACATACCTATGAATATGATTATTATGAATAATTATCATGATTAATTTCCTAGCAATGAGTTTGAAACATTCTAAGAAGATATTTGGTAATGAATTTGTATTTACAAAATGTATAACTAGCATCTGGAAAAATGAATTATTTAAATCAAATCATTTAAAGATTTAACTTTTTTAATTTATACATATATTTTCTGCAAGGTAACATATATTCTTAAAAATTAAATTTGTCTTTCTCCTCAATCTCCATTTCATTCTGAAATATAGCTTACTTTTACACAAAGTCATAAAAATTACATTCTTCCAATTTTCGTTGGTAATCAACTGTGACACAAAATGGTATAAATCTTTGTTAAATTCATTTCCTGCTTCTTCAAAGTAAATGGAAATAAACGACATCTAAAAATGGCGGTTAGAGAAAGCACACATAATTGTAACTTTGCTTGATAAGTGCTTGAAAGTTTCTATTTGAATTTGAACTTTTACTGTTATTCATCTAGAGCAATAAAAGAAAATTTGCTCTATTCTTGAACTAAAGATGACAGTTTCAAATAAATAAGTTTTGTTAAATTTAATTTTATTGTCAAGGTGATGTACAGAGGGATTACAGTTACATGCATAAGTAGTGAGTACATAAGTTTTAAATAATGCTGGATAAAAACATTACAGAAAAGATAAAGTTTGTCACTATTTTGTGTTATTAAATGAAAAATCATCCATATTGACAAAGACACACATTTCATATATATACACACATAATACATATATGATGTAAGCTAATAAACATAAACATGAAATATACACTCATGATTACTGCAGAGACTACATTGAAGAAAGTTTAATGGTAAGCATATAAGTTCTTTCCTCTTACTAAAAATTGTAAGTTTTTGGAAAAAGGTTCATGAGACAAATAAGGAATTCATAACTTTATTATGATAGCTACAAACTCATAAATAGGCCATACATTTCTGTTTCTGTTTGAGAAATATTATAACACAGAATTTTCATTTGTAGATTTGTAGATTCAGAATTTCATGATTGGAAAGAATAATTTCAAAATTGCTCGGTAGAATATTAAGTTTATTAAGTATGAATTGTAAGCATTGTATCAGTTTTCCAACACATAAAATAACCAAATAATCATTTATATATTACCAAGGTCTTCTGATACATAACACTTCCAATATTAAGTAAAGTCAAGTATTCTTAGAAAAATGTTATTGTCAATTATGTTTCCTCAATTAACATATTTCTTTTCAATCACTAATTCTTTTCTTGATCCTAATGTCCTCTTGTGGAGTGATTTCTAAAGTTCAGTTCATGCCTGGAAATTTTCCATGGCTTTAGTACAGAGGAATCCTTGAGAGTAAACTTAGCACACACTTCAAATGAGGAAGAGAAAAATGAAGCTGAAGACAATTGACCTGCAACTTTCCACTGACTTTGAAACTACAGCAGTGCATTTAAAAATTGAGTTTAGATTTATTTATCTTGTGAGAAACCTGGAAAAAATATCCTTTATACTGAACACTATGAGCCAGGGATGCCAGATCCAAGGAAATGTACAGATTAAAAGCTTCTTACAGATAAAACAAAATCTAATTACCACTGTCAGGGTCATCTTTTATGTAGCATCTGAGCACTACAAGACAGGCTACCATCTGGGAAGATTTCATTCTATGGCAAAATGTCAGCAATAAAACTGCTTTCTCAAATCTTTCTGATTAAATACTCTAGCATACATTCATTCACAGTTACTTGGGAAATTGTGAAGTTCATTTCTTAATCCCGGAAAAGTTCAATCCTGAGATCCAAAAAGCATTAAGAATTCTATTCTTGAATAGGATTTGGGTGGAGCATCCTTAATGGAACTAGAGTTTGCTTATGAAGTAATTAAATCAGAGTGATTCAACTCTGTCATTGAAAAAGAATATGGTGTTTTTTTTGTCCCCATTATTTGTTTATTCTTTTTATTTCCTGTTTTTCTTAATGATCAAACCCAGGATCCTCAACATGCCATGCAAGATAGGAAATTACTCTTTCTCTGAGTTTTAAACCCCACTTAGCTTTAATTCTTTTGTTTTTCTCAAGCTATTGTTTATAAACCAAAATATTCTGGGTGGAATGATAATTAAATAGATATGCCTGACATGAAGGACTATATCAGACAATAAAATAAATACCCCTTACTAAATATTCCTCCAGTATGAATGTATCTGAAATACATCTTTCATGTAGCTTCATTACTAATAAAGATTTTATTGGTGGAATTATTGCCTCTCTTACATTGTGAAAGCAATTAGAGCTTGATTTGATAACATGCCAGTGGTGCATTATAAAATCAAGGTGAGAAAAGACAAGGATGGGTCAAGATGTGTGAATGTCTACCACATAGCCCAGAGTCATATTCTAATATGATTCACACATGCTAACATGGAATATTTTTTTTCTTTCTAAAGCCTACTTTGGAAAGTCCTGCTTTCCAAACTTTCATTATTTTACTGCTTTAAAAACAAACAAACAATCCTCTTTCCCCATAAATGTGTGTCTGTACAGGACACTTCCCAAAGTGAAGTATTATTTTCTCTTAGAGTAGGCAGTCACTAAACTTTCTAGTGTTCCTTAAATTGTCTTTTTTGAGAAGAAAACCAATCATATTTTTTAAACAGATTCCCGTACAAACCCTGCATTGCCATTGTGATAACTGAAATCTTATTGACCTTCTTGAAGTTTTGTTGTTGCTGCTGCTGTTGTTGTTCTTTTTGCTTTCTTTATGTGGACTCAGCCATTTGTTTTTCCCTTTTCCTTCAGGTTGAATTTCATTATGACTAGGACCAACTGTGCTCACTTACACACACAGAGAAGCATCTTGTGTATTAAATACACATACAAAAGAAAGTAAAAAGTCAACACATTAGGTCTGGATGGAGAAAATGTGTCCTGTCCCTACACAGTACATACGCACCAGAATCCCCACCTTACCCAGGTATCAGTATCAACTTGCTGCCCTGACATGCCACTTCAGAATAGAACCTGACTCCACCTTGCACTTTTTCCGAGAGTTTGATGACCTTCAACTCTGCATGTAACTGCTGCTCATGGAAGCTGCCATGTCTTCATTTGGAGTACAAACTGCTGGGATGTATTCTTTTTTTTAAGTTTTTATTATAAAACTGATGTACAGAGAGGTTACAATTTCATACGTTAGGCATTGGATACATTTCTTGTACTGTTTGTTACCTTGTCCCTCATACCCCCCTCCCCCCTCCCCCTTTCCCCCCCTGAGGTGTTCAATCACTTACACCAAACAGTTTTGCAAGTATTGCTTTTGTTGTTGTTTCTCTTATTTTACCCTTTGTCTCTCAATTTTGGTATTCCCTTTCAATTTCCTAATTCTAATACCAGTATACACGGTTTCCAATATACTCAGATAAGATTACAGAGATAGTGTAGATACAATCACAAGAAGGTGATACAAGAACGTCATCAATAGTAGAAACTACAGATACACATGGGATGTTGAAAGTAGTTCCAACTGTGATATAACAATCATTTCCATAAAATGGAGTTCATTTCACTTAGCATCATCTTATGTGATCATAAGGATATAGCTATTGGGTTCTTGTGATCCTCTGCTGTGACTTGCCTAAACCTGTGCTAATTATTCCCAATAAGGGAGACCATAGAGTCCATGTTTTTTTGGGTCTGGCTCACTTCACTTAGTATAATTTTTTCCAAGTCCTTCCATTTCCTTACAAATGGAGCAATGTATTCTTGTTCCTAACATATTATCTCCTAGCAAATTACCTAAACCCCTGTCGTGTCTCTGTGTATCCGTAGGTGGATTGAACCTAATACCTTGTTCAGTGTAGGAAGTAGCACTGTTTTCCTAATATCTGACTCCTTTGAGCCCTTCCACTGCCAGAACTTCAAAGTGAAATCTGAGGTCAGTTACATATTACATTCAGCTTTGCAGTTAATTTACTAACTTTTCAATTTTAATCATATCTATTGATAACAGTCAAATTATTCTGAATAATCTTTAGGGATTAATGGATAACTGTTACCCTGCATTAGTTCAGAAATACTTAAGGACTGCTTCCAGATACAAAAAAAATTACAGAGGAGAAGACAATGACTATAGAAGGATAAGGACAATCCATGGGTACATTTTAACATGGTGACTTTTGAAAAGGGTTAAATATTACAAAAAATAAAAGTAAAGAGTGGGGAGAAATAGCTTTAGGTTTAGATAGTGAAAGAAAGGTTTAAATGCTTGTTGCCAACAAAAGGTAAAGATGAAAAGCAGCACTAGACAGACAGAAAACAAGCTGTACAAAGAATCCTAAGCGAGAGAGGAGTCAAAACCTCATATGTATCATGAACAAAGTTATATTTCAAGTTGAAGAAATGGCATAAAAATAGATTACTTAATACAACATCATTTTAGGAAAGAGTGAGAGATTACATTAATATTAAATACCATTCATGATGCTAAATATTAAAGTCTAATAAGAGGAAAGAAATTTGGAAGCACGCAGACACAATCAGAATAATTATTGTTTTATGGATGATTTTCAAACTTCTGAAACATTACAAAAACATTTCTTTTATTCCATTGTTATTCTCCCTTTGGTTTATCCCGTTATCATGGATTTTGGTTTGGTACCCTGTGTTTTTGTGTATATACATATATCTCCAATTTGCGAGACAAAGGGAAAAGGGTGAACTAATGCAAAAGTGATAGATACTCACAAGACAAAATGTTGAAAATGAACTTTACCACTTGGGGAGGAGTGGAGTCTGTGAGTGGGGGGAGAGAGAAAATGGGAGAAAACAGGGAAGGGGTAACAATTTTTAACAAGAAATGTACTCATTACCTTACTTATGTAACTTCAACCTCCTGTACTTCACCCTTGCAATAACATTAAACAAAACAAAACGTCTTGCTGCTATTGTTCCTCATTGTCATTTGTACTTTTCCTTTCTTTGAACTATGATATTTTTCTCCAAAAAATGTATAACTACTCTAAAATATTATAATAGGTTACTATATTTTAAAGTCAGCCATAAACTGTGCAAACCTAAAGAAAAACAAGAACAAGAAAAGATGGCTGATGCCTGATGTAGGAGTCTTGTGGCCTTATTTGGGATGTGTCATTAACTAGGAATAAAGACATAAGCCATTCAACATCCAACTACTAGTATACATCTCATGAGGGCATTTTATACTCTTCAATTTGTAAAGGGATTCATTATGCAAAGAAAAGAAAAGAGAAAGTAGAGAAAACTAGAAAGACAATGGATATTTCCATGGAGAAAGTACAGGACATTAATGATGACAAAGATATAACTGGTTACATAGGTTCGCTTTTTCTCATGTCTAATTATCAAGAAGAGCCCCCAGGAAACTTAAAAACGAGAACCTGTATCTTAGCAGTACTTAACAAGACTCTGATGTAACTATATTTTCAAGTAAGATACATTTCTTTAAAGAGCTTCAGGAAAATATAATGAGCCACCATCGTTAAGAACCCAGGATGTCATGGTTTAGGTTCCTCCTCAGGTAGTTAAAGTTTGGAGAAGTATGATGCGAAGGATATATGCCTGGTTAGTGTGGGATCAGTCTCATGAACCAGTCTATGTGTATCGTACACCTGTGTAGTATGTTGCTTCGTGTTGCCTCTATAACCTGTTAAGTTATATTTTTCCCCTTTCTCTTTGTGTTCGTGTACAATCATCACATGTATTACATATTCATGAAATGAGTTAGGAGATTTTCCAGTAGGAAACACGCTTCATTGTGACAGTTATTTGGCCGATTTCCCCTGGCGGCCCTGCCTATTAGATTCAATGTTGGCAGCCCTGTAGCTGGAAGCAGTTCCAGGGGATAACTAGCCTCTACTAATCAGGCTCTTTTCCTCCTTGTGCAATATAAGTGCCTCACACTGATAAAAGGCTTTGCGTTCCCCAAGACTTCACTACATTCTGGAAATATATTAGCTCAAGTTAACTTACTGTGTACAATAAGAACCAAAAGAAATGACAACCTGTAAGAAATTATGACACTCTGCAGAGCTTTTCACATTTTTTTAAAACATTTGTTCATGTTCTACTATGATGTCGGAATACTGGAATATATAAGGCATAAAGCATACATTTTCTTCTTGAAAAAGTAAAACATTCTTAGATTATTGAATATTTTAAATAAGAAATCATTATACTTCAATGAATGTCTGCCCTGAAATTTTGTCTGGAATTATGTGGAGGATGAGTAAGCATGCTATGTCTAACAGTATCTACACAATTTAAGCTCATGACTGAAATTTATATTTAGTCATGCATTTGAAGTAAAAACCTGACAAACACTTTATGAAAAAGCAGATATGATCTTATCATTAGCCACTGGATAAAAATGAACAGAAGTTTACTTTTATAACTAATTTCTTTAAGAAGGATTATGCTATGCCATATTGTGCAACAGCCAAGGAGTGAATAATTTTCTGATATCTGATTATCCTTTGCACCAAAGCTAGTGGTTTCTCTGTATCTATTTTAAGAACTGTGTATTCCTAGGTAATAGAAGAAAATGTGTTAAACATGGCCACAAAAACATCATTGCAACTTTGAATCATAGGAGAACCTTATTCAAATAGTTCAGTGTAACTCAGAAGCTTTTGAATTAGTCCAGTGTTTCCAGATCTTCTACAAGGGTACTGAGAGTAGGTCACAAACAAACATAAGTCACTTTACTTACTCCAATCTTTAAGTTTGCATTTTTAATATCTCTTCAACTACCTACATAAAATAGCAACAATTCCACTTCAAAAAACAGAAAACAAAAACAGATGCAATTTGGAGTGATACGTGAAAAAGCCAAAATTGGGAAGATATGTGATTTTTTAAAGGGAAAACATAATAAAATTTTCTTCTCCATTCTTGTGATTAGAATTCTTGATATGCTTTAATATCAATTTTGAGGAAATTGCTAGATAATTATTCTAGGAAACAAAGGATTGCTGTCAACATTTTACATGCATTCTTTCAGAGTGATTTTTTTTTTAAATTCTTAGACCCATATCTATTCCTAAACATCATAGAGGATTAGTTGATATGCACTGCTCCATGGAGCAAATGGAGGTAGTATTTGACATAGCTTTTCAAGATCATAAACTGTCTAAAATCACACCTATTTTTCACAAATGCAGCACAGTTTTAGTGCAATAAAACCCTCAAACTCTAAAGGTATTTCTAAAAGTCATACATTATGTTCAGGAAATAGTTTTTCTCCCTTTCTCTCTCCCATATTTACTATCAATTTCATTACATCTCTTTTTTATTTTGAATATGCCAACATCATATGGACAGCTCAGAGGAGGACAACATTGGAAATCTCTGGAATTCCCTTAAAAAATTATACCAAATCACATGCAAGGTTTAAATGAATTTTAAAGGAATTATGGTGAAGGAAAAAATTAATCAAAATTTCCTTATTATTTCATAAAAACACATGATTGTTGGTTGTTTCTAAATACTGAAAGAGATCCATCTACATGCAAAGACCTTTAAATGGCACATAAATTCCTTAAAAGTAATTAAGTTTCATATTTTATAACTAAAAATAATATTATATTTGATACTGTTCTTAAATTCTATTCAGTAGTACCCAATTACAGTAATGATTATCTATCAATGTGAAACTGGGGATTTTCTATTAGATTAACAGTTTCATTTTTTTTCCAAGCAAACAATATTGAGATTTAAGACAAACTGATATTTGTTTCAAAAAGCTTGAAAAGGGTATTTCCTAAAATAATGCTAAGTATCATTGATTTTCTTCAGAAATAAATTTAAAATACACTTCTTATAGTGGACAAATAAAGATGTATATGAAAGTTACATATCCTTTTTTAAAATTTATGAAAATATTTGCCATGTGCCTACAGTCAGATACAACCCACTTGACTAAAGAGCAGAGCCATTACTGAAGGTGATTCAAGCTGTCTCCTGCAGTGACAAAACTTAGAATTTATAACCAGATCTTTAATGATCACCAATTAAAGAACGATTGGTGTCTCATTGCCATTGCTTTCAGACTAAATCAATTGGAAGGTGTAATTCTTATTGAAAAACATAGACTCACCCCAAGTATTCTGAAGTATGCACTTTTCTAAGTTTATTTCCTCCCACATGATGATTTTTATGGTGTAAAATGCACATAATCTCAGAACATGGAATTTGGAAAGAACAGACACAAGGCAACTGAGAGAAGAGATAGGCTACTTTCTTTGGCATATTTTCATTGCAAATGGAGAATATTTTGCTTATCTTTTTTTGTATTTGTTATTTTTCTTCTTTGATTTCAAATGGAACTGTTAGACTGCACACCTGCAAAGACAGAAAGGCACTATAGATAGTCATCACTGAGAAAAAAATGAAAGCTCAGAGACACGTCACAGATATATTAAGGGTTCTTACAGGAATACTGTCCAGAACTATAACCAGAAAAATTGAGTAATGTCTTATTTTAAAAATGAAACTGTGGGGGCTGGGGATATAGCCTAGTGGCAAGAGTGCCTGCCTCGGATACACGAGGCCCTAGGTTCGATTCCCCAGCACCACATATACAGAAAACGGCCAGAAGCGGCGCTGTGGCTCAAGTGGTAGCCTTGAGCGGGAAGAAGCCAGGGACAGTGCTCAGGCCCTGAGTCCAAGGCCCAGGACTGGCCAAAAAAAAAAAAAAAAAATGAAACTGTGGAGCTGTGTGCCATGGCTCACACCTGTAATCCTAGCTAGTCAAGCAGCAGAAATCTGAGGATGGCAGTTCAAAGAAGTATGGGCACAAAAACTCATGAGGTTCTTAATTACGAATAACTATCAAAAGAACACTAGAGGTAGAGCTGTGTGGCTCAAGTGCTAGAGAGCTATCCTTGAACAAGTAAAGCTCAGGGACAGGGCCCAGGCCCTGAGTTTAAGCCACAGTACCCACAAGCAAGCAACCAAACAATCAATAAAACTGTAGTCATTTTGGAGCTAATAGGTATTAAAAAAAATAAGGAGTGTATCTTCAACCTGATCAAGTTAATATTAAAATGTGTTTCAATCATAATAACAGAATACCTGCAGAATTACAGTACCATTTTACTAAAATTAAAAACTATGACTATTCTGCAATTATTCCTTGACATGTGAAGTAAAAGAGAAAGGATGAGCTGGGATGTTATTACCATAAATTTCTTTAATATAGTTGCTGCCATGACATCTGTCCTTACACCTGAACATAAATTGTTTGAAATGGTCTTGTACTTTGAACTTCATAAAGACTGGTTAAAATTTACCTCCTCAATATCATTATAAAAAAGCAGTGCAAATGTTTCTCTTCTTACTCACCCCAAACCCCACATATTCAATAGCTGTTGACTAAGATTAAAAAAAAAAAAAAAAACACGGGGCTGGGGATATAGCCTAGCGGCAAGAGTACTTGCCTCGTATACATGAGGCCCTGCGTTCAATTCCCCAGCACCACATATACAGAAAAAAATGGCCAGAAGTGGCCCTGTGGCTCAAGTGGCAGAGTGCTAGCCTTGAGCAAGAAGAACCCAGGGACAGTGCTCAGGCCCTGAGTCCAAGACCCAGGACTGGCCAAAAACAACAACAACAACAACAACAACAAAACACTATGGTCAGTACCAGATTCATGTAAAGAAAACTTACCCTTCTAGCACAGTTCCCTAAACTAGCCAATCCTCAACCGCACAATGTCTAAGGGAAACCTTCTGTAGACTTTAATAAAGGACAAGTGTTATAATATTGTTGTAATTATTTCCAACATGCCATGTGAAACCATACTCTTTTTTGTTTCTCTTGTATTCCCTTACTGTGGTTGTACCCCTGCTATCACTGTATCTTATCTTAGTATCCTAGGTACTCTATATATGTGTGTATTAGAACTAGGGAAGGGAAAGGGAATATAAAAATTGAGAGACAAAGGATAAAAAGACAAATGATACCAAAAGCAATACTTACAAAACCATTTGGAATAAGCCAACTGTACAACTCATGGGGGGAGAGGTATGAGGGAGGCGGGAGGGGGGAAAATGAGGGAGAAGGTAATAATTTTAACAAGAAATGTACTCACTGCCTTGCATAGGAAACCGTAACCCCTCTGTACTTCACTTTGACGATAAAGGGGGAACAAAAAGGACAGTCCCACAGGTGCCTTCACTTTCTCTTGGTCCTCATGTGCTAGCTGAGTTCCTTGCTACCTACAGACATCCTACCAGCCTTCTGTCAACAACTCTCATATCTCTAGGGCCATGAGAAAAAATTTCTTGTTTCATGCATCATTTTTATCTCATTTCCTTACTATCTGTCACATCCCAGAACCTAAATTTATTTTTGTTAAAGGAAGGCCAGAGCTTTATTGTACCATCCTCAAGAGACATTTCAACTCCAAATTAAAAAGAAATCATAATGAATTAAAATCACAATGGTTATTGGATTCATAGATCTCAACACATGTTTGAATATACACAGAAGAATTGGAGCTTTAAGGTAAGGAGAAATATTTTTTTAGCAAAGACATTGGCATCGTATATCTATGTTAATGTTTCTTTCTTCAAAAGTAGTCTTCTTCCTTTTCCAAAATATTTTAATTAGTCTATTAAAATTGTCCTCTGTACCAGAAAAATAATCTATGAATAGACTAAGGAATGGGAAAATATTTTCCCTTTGAGACTGAATTTAATTTTGTGATAATATTCAAATATAATGAAGACATAGTGAGGTGAGCCAAGTATTCTCACTGAGAACCATTAACTGTCAATGCTGAAAAGATCGAGAAAATGTTTAAATGTGGGTCAGGAACTAGTTTTGTGAAATCTTCCAATCCACATCAGAATACTTCAAACATGGGAATATAATAGAAACACAAAGCTAGATATCACTTCTGTGGGTTTATCTGTGGGTTTAAATGTTCTGGATATTACTTTGGAAAGAGTTAGAATCATTTTGTTGCAATTGAAATCTCACAGAAGCATGTACATACACACTAATTAACACTTCCATTTTCACATCATTCAGATCATTTACATATTCAAATAGAGAAATTTAAAATACTGATCGGAACCAAGTGTGGTGGCGCATTTCTATAATCCCAGCACTGAGAAGAGTGAGGTGGGAGAATCTGGGGTACCAGGACAGGTTGGGCTACATAACAAGAGTGAAAATAGACTGATAATGATTGCAATTTCAGTTCCTAAACTACTAATATTAGAAGTATAACAGAACAGTAGAAATCAGTACCAAAAATAAGGAAATAGAAAAGCAAGTTTATATAGAAGAAAGAAAAATGCCAGTTTCCTTAGTGATCTCTTTTATATTCCTTGTATAAGTCAAATCTTACAATATTTGTCTTTTTGTATTTGTCTTATTTCACTTTGCAGCATAGTTCCCTCTAGTCTCATCCATATTTTCCTTCTTTTGTTAAGAATGAATAATACTCCACTGGTGTAAGTGTGTGTGTGTGTGTGACACATGTGTCAGTACCAGGCCCTGAAATTGGGACTAAGGCGCTTTTTCTTGGCTTTTTCACTCCAGGTGGCTTTCTATCTATCACTTGAGGCATAGTTTCACTTGTGGCCTTATGCTAATTAATGGGGAATAAGGCAGTCATGAGGTCATGAGCTTTTCTGTCTAGGCTTGCTTTGAACTTGGGCCTCAGATCTTAGCTTTCTAGGATAACTAGGATTTATAGGCACGAGCCACCAGTGGCCAGCATCAATAATTTTTAGTTACCTCTTCCCTTGTTTTCTTCTTTTACTATGTTGAAAGAATGAGAGATTATTTTGAAAGAATGAAACCCTAAGTGTTTCAAAAGACTACTATGTTCAGGCATTTCATATTAACTATCCATCTATAGGTCTACAGATCTGATCTGTAGAAATCTTCCTTTTTTTCCTACTCTCACAGTTAATCCATAGGTCTACCCGCTTCTCCATCCCTGTCTCACCCACAGTTCTCAAATAAATTATTTCACAAAGGATTGGCCAAAGTTCCCATGTTCATTTGACTATTAATAGCAGGTAGGAACATGTATCATTTGATGGCATACATGTATATCATTATGTGTTGTTCATTCTTACATTCTATTTCCACCTTCCTAAATGACAGAACAACTTAAGTCAGAAAGAAAAACAAGCTTTCCTGCTGTGATTCACAAGGGTTAAGAGCCATTCATATCAGTTCCATACCCTCTGATGTTTTGATATCCATGTTCTGATTCTGTAGGCTTGAACCATCACATTACACACTTATCAAATTAGGTTTAAATTATTAGCAGTTTTGGGTCATTCTGGTTTCTTCCTGGCTAACTCTCAACAGGCAAGCTAAACTCTGATAAGATTTACTTTAGCTCTGAGCATATTAAATGAGGTTGTGCCACACAAGCAGAACATAGTGGTTGCCAAGGCCTAGTTCTGCCTGCACATTTATGCTCTATTTGGACTACTACAATGCCAGGCATGCTCAAATCATCACTTTCGGCTTGAAATTTCTGTGACCTAATTTCATGGAGCAGAAGTGAACTCCAACTGCTATCAGCAAAATGTCTCCAGCTGATTTACAAAGTATGGATTTAGCACACACTGTAACGATCATCAGAGTTGCTCTGGGACATTCTCCTGAATCTATCCATTCTTTATCTTGTCATTTGTACTCAAGACACAAATAAGTCCAGGGAGACAGTAGAGAAACAAGCAATTGACCCAACTCTGGAGCATTTCATGTGTAAAAATAAAAATTTTGAATTTCTCTAGGATAGTTAATAAGATTCAACTCCCCTTGAAAAGTCTAAGAACAGATTAAATTCTTATCCTGTGACAACTCATTTTTTATTATTTTAAAACTTACACAAGTAATCTGTGCTTGTTGTATAACACACCAAATACAGAATATCAAAAAGGAAAGAAAACTGCAACATTTTCTTATTCCCTCCCCAAGAAATAGTGCTAACATGTGTTATATGTCCATCCACAATTTTCTAAAAGTGTATAGTTTAAAAGATAGTGTAACACTCGCACTGTGTTGCTCTGGTATGTGGTTGATTATTATAAACAAGATTACAATTAAACTTCTCTGTGTGCCATTATTTGTCTGTGTATCTGATTATTTCCTGTCAGCCAAAAGTCACTAGGAAAGAATTTAGGATAAAAAGGGAAGCTTTCTTTTTGAAAATGAAAAGCAATCCACATCCCCAGGATGTGGAGAAACAGCCTTCAGTGGAAAATGAGAAACATACTCCAAAGAAACAAAAATGTGGACCCTGCTTACATGTTAGTGCCCAGGCTTCCAATGCAGTTTATTTTTGCAAATGATGTCAATTTTTGATTGGTTGACATGTGCAGATTACTGTAGGCCACCGTAGTACATTGGTAAGGGTCCTGGCAGCTAAATGAGACTTTTCTACAACTGTGTATTTTGGTCAAGGCAAGAGCATCACAATGAAGGGCTACAAAGTTCAGCTTGTGAGCCTTTTGAGAACACAGGAGTATATGTTTAAGCCCACAATCAGCAAACGTGATTGAAGCTCCTTTTTAAATTTTAGCTGCTTTTATCCCTTTTCTCTCTCCAGCCCCTATCTCCATCTCAATTGGGTAAGAAAGTTCCTCTTATCTGTGTTTTGTAACCTCAGTTCGGAGACATATATTAGTTCACCTTTTTCATGTTTGTTCTATTGTCCCTTTGAATTTCCCATCATCATGTTTCCTCTTCTAGCTTTAGCAAGAATTATATCAAGGCGTGTCTATTTATATCTTTGAAAATTAACACAGCACATCATACCACTATAATGCAATTTTAAGACATTCCATCTAGCATATAAGAAGTAAATATTAGATTATTATATTCAACCCAAATTGAATTCAACCAACTAAAGCATGTATGTTTTGTCTGGGGGAAGGAAATGAAGGACAGCAAATGAATAAAAATCAAAATGGTGAGTGGATAAAGTCACAACATTCGAAGTATACAGGTAAAAATGGAACCAGGTAACTTGAAAGGATGTATGGAGTTGGGATAGATGAGAGGGGAAACAATGGAAGGGATAGACCATTGATCTAAGAGTGTTGTACTTATAAGCTGGAATACTGAATTGAAACTCTTTGGTACAACTACTTAAAGATAATAAAATATTTTAAATAAAACATAAATTCAAAAATCATTCATTTGAAAAGAGTTCAGTCATTTAAAATAATTTTGTTTTGCAAATGTCTATTTATCTTTTGCTCAAGACAGCTACCCTTGGTAAAATGGCAAATGACTTTTCCTTTCTTCATGGAGGCTGAATGCATCATGAGTTACTCATGATTTCAGTCCCTAAGGAAGCAAGACTCCCTGCTCATGGCATGACTGAAAAGCATTATGGTTTGCCACCAGAGCAGCTTTAGAAGCACCTGCATGTATGCTTTCTTAACCTCAGGCTAGGGATCAAGGCCACAGCTAATTAGATACATTAGGACCCTAAAGCATGGAGAGTTGAAGGCTAGGTTGTAAGTGAACTCAAGTTGCTCGAAGCCTTATAACTATAGAGGGAGGAGGTAACAAACAGTACAAGAAATGTACCCAAGGCCTAACGTATGAAACTGTACATCACTCTCTGTACATCACTTTGACAATAAATAAGAGGGAAAAAAAACTATAGGATATACAATGAAATTGCTCAACATAAAGCTAGGATTCGAGCACTAGATAAACAGTGATTTAAATCTCCATGGAAAGAGGGACCAGCCCACTATTGCAGAATGAAGGATTGAACAGATGGTAAGCATCTCATTAAGAACAAGAGGATTTGAAAAGAAATGAATCCCACATCCTTTAAGTAGATTTTGTCTAGGGGTAAGGCATGTTAGTAGAAAGCCTGGAGACAGTAGCATTAAAATTGTATAACGTGGTAATTTATCTGAGTGTGCTGTTTCTTTTTTTTTTTTTTTTTTTGGCCAGTCCTGGGCCTTGGACTCAGGGCCTGAGCACTGTCCCTGGCTTCTTCCCGCTCAAGGCTAGCACTCCGCCACTTGAGCCACAGCGCCGCTTCTGGCCATTTTCTGTATATGTGGTGCTGGGGAATCGAACCTAGGGCCTCGTGTATCCGAGGCAGGCACTCTTGCCACTAGGCTATATCCCCAGCCCTGAGTGTGCTGTTTCTTGTAACAGTTTATGCTCATGTTTTTCTTTGTTTCTCTGGTCTTATATACACCATCTTAAAAATCACTTGAAAAACTTTTCCAGTTACAAATATTCGATCCAAGTTCAGGTTCTTTACCAGAGTATTTAATGTACCCAGACTTTATTACGCAGACTAAGCCTTTACATGCTTCCTTCCCTTTTACATGAACAGATATTTTTCCTTCACGTGAAAATGCAGTATTTAGTTCACTTGTTACCACAAAGTATATTTTTAAGGCCAAGCACCTTCAATTTATTTTTAGGTGTTGTAAATACTTATTTTTGTCTCTGTTACTCCATGATAAATGGGTCATTGGTACTTTGAAAATATAAGATACATTTGATTATGTTTAGCATTGCTGAATTTAGAAAATTCATTTGTTTATATTTTTAGAAAAAGTATTTTAGTTGGAAAGTTTTGTTTGTGAATAGTAAAATTAAATAAAGTCTCTTGCATAACAATTTGAATAGGGAAGGAAAATTGGTTGCACCAATTGTGTGTGTGTGTGTGTGTGTGTGTGTGTGTGTGTGTGTTAGTACTGGGGATTGAACTCAAGACCTTGTGCTCTTACTTGGTGTTTTGCTCAAGGATGGTACTCCACAAACTGAACTATACTTCCACTACCCAGTTTTGGCTGGTTCATTGGAGAAGAGAATCTCACAGACTTTTCTGTCCGGGCTGACTTCAAATTACCATCCTCAGGGCTGGGGATATAGCCTAGTGGCAAGAGTGCCTGCCTCGGATACACGAGGCCCTAGGTTCGATTCCCCAGCACCACATATACAGAAAACGGCCAGAAGCGGCGCTGTGGCTCAAGTGGCAGAGTGCTAGCCTTGAGCAGGAAGAAGCCAGGGACAGTGCTCAGGCCCTGAGTCCAAGGCCCAGGACTGGCCAAAAAAAAAAAAAAAAAAAAAAAAAAAAAATTACCATCCTCAAATCTCAGCCTCCTCAGTAGCTTGGATTGCAGGTATGAGCTACCAGTGCTGTGCTACTGACTTTTAAAGTACATATATTTATTCATTCTTATAGATAAACTGTTTCATTTATTAAAATACAATGGTTTTATTTATATATTTTAACTAATTGTGGCTTAAAGCATCTTTTTTAGTAGGAGCATAGGTAATGCATCTTGCTTTATGTGAATCAAAGAAACTACCAAGAAATCCATCAGTGTAATATGGTAATGAAGCTGTATTTCTATTCTCAAGATTTTTTTTTGGAAATCCTGTCATGGCCTTAATCAAATTTTTCTTTGTATATACATTTTCAATAAGTTGTGAATCTAGATTTTTCATTATGTAATCCTTCATAGTTGCTCACAAAACTAATCTTAGTTTTGAAAGGTTTCTTTCAAATAAAGAAAAGATATGTAAATAGATATTAAACTTTAATCAGGAAGAATGTATTTGGTGTAGATAAAAGCTTTATTCACATGAATTAAAATCCATATGTATTCAAATGGTTGTAGAGGATGGAAGAAATGGCACAACTTGAGTTATTTTTTTTATATTCTAAATCATCATGCCATCATTCCAAGTTGATTCCATGTTACTTTTTATATGTAGCAGAAGTCTCACAGGAGTTAAAGATGTGTACTCTTCCCAGAGTAAACTGGAAAATGTTTAGAGTTTCTATTCATGCAGATGTCTGCTTTTGTGTATATGTTACTTTCATCTGGAATTCTCTCAGTCAACCTTAGCATTGCATATAGTGCTCTTAAAATTGTAAGTTAAATTATCCTGTTTGAAACATAAACACAAAGAAGCACACACACATACATATATATATAATATTGAATTGACTATACAAACTTAAGTGTACCTGACTTATCTATAAAAAATATAGAAATTAGTCTTGTAAATTACTGTAATACAAGTTATTTTGTCTGAATATAATGGTCATTAAATACATTTTTGCTTCAGAGTGTTTTGAGTTAATAAAGACATTTTACAGAACAATTGTGAGGAAAAGTTACATTTTCATAAAAACATTTATTTTTGAATTGTGAGGCAGGATTAATCCTGATGATTTAAACTTCTCAACAAAAGTATTTATAAGATATTTCTACACATGTTCTAAATATTTTATATATGTACATATATTTTAAACGTAAATATAAGTCTGGAGTGTAAAAGAAAAATTAAAATATCCAATGTGACAGAATTCACAAAAATTATGCCTCTCTACCACAAAGGAAATAAATAGAAATCAATGATGCATAGAGATCAGTTAATAATCATGATTCCAAATAATATCATTCGAAGAGAAATTTTCAAGATAAATTAGGGTATAATTTGGACTGATTAGACAATAAAAGATATTTTCATATGTCTATTGAGCCTCTGACTCATATTGTAGCTAGAGAAAAAAATTCTTCCTTGTATCTAATTGTAAGAAAAGATATCTACCCAAGAGCAAAGTTGCCATATACAATCACATAAAATAAAAGCAATATCTGTAAAGCAATTTTCCTCCAAATTACTGCAATCAAGATATTAGCCTAAGATAGTTCAAAGTATTTTTCCTGATTCTTTTTTTCTCATCTGCCTTTATAAATAGCCACTACATAGAATGCTGAGAAATTTCTACTCATTTTAGCCTTCAATTTTTATGAATTTGATAACTGACTGTAGTGGTGCAGTACGTATATCAGTTGTTTAAACTAAATAAGTTACAGTGGTGAATTTCTTTGAATACCCAACATGCAAGTCAGCATCAAAATCAATGTACTGGCTCTTAGTGTCACTTCGGGAAGTGGTAGCAGAACCATCTGTGGGACCCAGTGCAAGGATCACCTTCTCTCCCACAACCAGTAGCAGGCTATCATCCTCTGGATAAATAGATAGCATTCAAATGATTTTTTCCTTTCAAATGTGAAATATGTTTGGCTTTGATGAAGTTAGGTGCAAATCCTTCAGAAAATAAAGCAGTAAGTCCAAACTTTCCTATTTATCAACAAAAATGATCATGGATTGTGGAACTTGAAATGAAGAAATATCATTTATATAACCTAAGTTTGTTCTAAACTTGAGAATATTTTCAATGCCATGCATCCAAAAAGAAAATCAAAGGAGAGATAAAAGGCTAGATTTATGAAATATTTGAGTTTTAGAAACTGTGACACAAATGCTTAGAATAATTATACAAATGTTGTAGTGATACACTATTAATTCTAAATTTATCTTCTCTGTGATTGACATTGCACTTGTATTTACTATGTGTAGCCAGACAGTACACAGGATTGAAATAGTTGTCAATGGTGCATCATTATTTTGGCCAAGAAACAGACTTCATTGAAAGAATCACACATAGAAATCTTGACATTTTTTATGTAAATATCTTTATTTCCACTGTGTATGTTCAAGATAAACAATACACTTGAAAATTCAGTGATTATAATGAATTGTTACACTAGAGTGAATTTGTATTGTCTTAAAGTAAGCTGTTTCACTTGGCATCTTCTTATGTGATCATGTGGGTATAGCTACTGGGGTATTTTTATCTAGCCTAATCATGTACTAGCTATTCCCTATGAGGGACACCATAGGGCTTATGTTTCTTTGGGTCTGGGTCACTTCACTTAATATAATTTTTTCCAACTCTCCATGTTACAGACACAAGAGTTATACCACTGTTGTAATTATTATCAACGTGCCATGTGAAATGGTACCTTTTGTATTTTTTTACTTTTTTCTTGTCTGTTTGTTTTGTTTAGTTTTGTTTCTCTTGTATTCCCTTCCATTGGGTGTACACCTGCCACCACTATATCTCATCCAAATACCCCGGAAACTGTTTAAGGGTATTAGAACTAGGGAAGGGAAAGGGAATATCAAAATTGAGAGACAAAAAACAAAAAGACAAAGCATTTCAAAAACAATACTTACAAAGAAAATATTGGTATAAATCAACTGCACAACTCTTGGAGGGAGAGGGAATGGGGGAGGGAGAAATGAGGGCAGAAGTAACAAGTTGAACAAGAAAGGTACTCACTGCCTGACATAAGAATCTGTAACCTCTCTGTACCACACTTTGACAATAAAGAAAAAAGCTCAATGAAAAATGAATAAAGTAAGCTCTTTCACAAATAAAATTTAAAAAAATTTAATAAACTGCAATGTAATTGCTATACAAATTTTAATGCCACTCTCCCAGCACTGAGCTATTTGGAGAGTTCGGGGAGATAGGTATCATGAAAGCTGGGGTTTTCTGGGCTCTGTAAGATTAAGCAAAGAACACTTGTGCAGTTTTAAAGTACACCCAATTTAGCAGAGCAACAAACAGTAAGACTTCTCTATTTCATGGGCTGCTTGCTTACTGTTAATATCATTCCTGGGAGAATTCAAGACTTTTAATTACGCTGTGAATAGTTTACAGTATTGAGCTACAGAATGAAAATTAAAGTGAGGACATTTTATTTGTGCACTGGTTAATTAAATAGCAGACAAGAGCAAGCAAGATTTTTAGAAAACCTCAGCAGTTTTGGTTTGCCAACCAAATGTGGAAATATTTTACTTTTTTCCCTTTATAATTTCAATTAGCAGGCCATGGAGATGAAATGATACTGAGTCAAAAATGAGTTTGAAGTTTTATCTAGGCATGTAATATGAACCAAGGACATTTAAACGCTCAGTAGATATTCACAGTCCACAAACATCCACTACACCTTTTAAAGTGGGTATTGCATGGATAAATCTGACTCTTAAAAAACATGGCTCATTGCTCATTTACAATATATGTAAATGGCATTTTTTAAAAATGTCAGGAGCCAGTGGCTCATGCCTGGGATCCTAGCTACTCAGGAGGCTGAAACCCAAAGATCACATTTCTTAGAATGCCTGCACAGGAAAATCTGTGAGGCTTTTTTCTTTTGTTCAAATTTTTATTGTCAAACTGAGGTACAGAGAGGTTACAGTTTCATACATTAGGCATTGGATACATTTCTTATACTGCTTGAGAAGCTGAAAGTAGAGCTGTAGTTCAAGTGGGGGAAAAAAACAAACAAAAAAAACAAACAAAACAGGGATAGTGCCCCAACTCTAAGTTCAAACCCTGGTACTGGCATAAAAAAAAAAAGACAGTGTTTAAATATTAAAGCTTACACAGTTGATGAAATAGATATTGCCTAGCACTACAAATAATAATAAAATAGCAGTAATGATAATAGAATTCTTTACCACATGGCTATTGAACACTGATGTCATTTAAAAGAAAATTGTCAAGATTTTATCTAAACACCTTTTCCCATGCTGAATACCTACCTGAGATGAGTAAGATGTAATTTAATAAACTCTGTCTAAATAAAACTCTGATCAGTTTAGTGCCCTGCTTAATAATCCTGCAATGACATCTGATGATGTACAGACATTAAAGGATAAGAGGCCTAAAATCTAGTCTTTCCTTACCACGCTGGGATGAAGGACAGCCTTTTGCTCAGCTGTGGCCACACAGAGTTTCTTGAATTTCCTCAAATGTGCGTCTTCCTAAAGGAACCTCTGCTGAATGAAATCATCTTGCTCAGATTACAACTTCCACTTTCCCCAGGAGTTCACTACACAGGCCACTTCCTTCTGGAAGCCTCCTCTGATCACCCCAGATTCTAATGACATAAAAACTTTCCAACAAAAGAGATCGTGTGATATCACTGATGTTGTAGAGCAAGTAAATTGAGTAGAGCTCTGGGGAAAGGTCCGGTGGGAAAAATTCACTAGGAGCCATCAGTATTAAAATGGTAGAAAAATAAGAGCCCTAGGATTCACCAAACCATATTGATCAAATTTGTAGTTCTTGTCTTTGAACTGGTTCATTTATTTCAATTGCTTGTTTCTGCTTCAGTAACATAATTGTTATATCTGTTTATTGTGATTGAAGCTTCTTTTAATTCTTCCATTAAAAAAAAAACAGGTGGCTTTATTTTGAACATAAGAATAACAGACTGCCAGCACGTTTTCAGTCTCCTTCTCAAGTTTATTATGCTGTAACATATGTCATGCATATCTGTCTTCAAAAGGAATTTTATGTAGTAATCATTGGAAAATTATCAAAATAGAAACATTTAATAGTGTTTAAGTGAAAATTTATTGAGTGTAAAATTCTAAGTTACTGGGGCTGGGGATATGGCCTAGTGGCAAGAGAGCTTGTGTGGTATACATGAGGCCCTGGGTTCGATTTCCCCAGCACCACATATACAGAAAATGGCCAGAGGTGGCGCTGTGGCTCAAGTGGCAGAGTGCTAGCCTTGAGCAAAAAGAAGACAGGGACAGTGCTCAGGCCCTGAGTCCAAGGCCCAGGACTGGCCAAAATAAATAAATAAATAAAAAATAAATAAAAAATTCTAAGTTACTTTCTATCAAACTCTAGAAATTTAATTCTAAAGTCTTTCATTTCGATGTTTGTGACTATTGAGTAGTTCCTTTTTTTTTTTTTTTTTTTTTTTTTTTTTTGGTGTTTTGTCTGTTATCTTCTTTCTACTCCCTATAACCGTTGCTCTTTGTTTTAAATTATGTGGCACAGAAGTCTCTCTTATTATTCCTCATTAGCAAGGCATATACTTGCTCAAAACTATAGATATTTTATCTTTTCCTTTCTCTTTAGTTTTAGTTCCTTTATATGTATGTTCCTTATTTTCTACATATATTTATTTTTTATTTTTGTCTCAAATTTGTGCTGTGATTTCTGTCATCTGCATGCCACATCTCCAAGTTGCATATTTCTTATAATTTCTTTTTCTTGAGGAGTCACCTTTTGTCCATGAGATTTCTGGTTCTATATTTACTCTTTCATAATTTGTGCCTTATTTCTGTTTTTCTCTACATTATAATCTGCACTTCAACTCACATTTAATATCTACTACTTTTATTGAGTTATTTTTTAAATATATTTTTCATGATAATACAATTCCCTATATAAATAACTTATGATTGGTAGGTTAATATAACAGTCTAGATGTTTCTACATTGTTCCTTCTTTTGTGATAGGATTATTAATACTATATTTTTTCTCTTTCTTTAAAATAGATGTACTCCCATCTCTGTTTATAGTAATACATCAAAATCCTCGTGGGATTCTGAAGGATTTCATGTAGATCCATAAATGCCCTGTGTTCGAATCCTCAGGTAACATGTCCAGCCTGAGGCCCAGCCTTTGTACCCAGCATATGTGCATCAGCCTATGCACTTGAAATAATCTGTAGATTAATTACAATGACCAAGTTAAAAAATTTATGTAAAAATATCTTGTAGAACTGTTGTTAAATTTGGTTTTAACAGAAGCATAAAAGTGTACACTTTACTGTATTAGACATTCCATAAAGTGTTTTTTTTTTTTATTTGCCAGTCCTGGGGCTTGAACTCAGGTCCTGGGCACTGTCCCTGAGCTTCTTTTGCTCAAGGCTAGCACTCTACCACATAATGCACAGAGCCACCACTTCCAGCTTTTTCTGTGTATGTGGTACTGAGGAATAGAACCCAAAGCTTCATGCATACTAGGCAAGCATTCTACTGGTAAGCCACACACCAAGACCTGCATAATGTTTTAATCATATTTTTGCCCTTATATGTTTGTCTTGTTTTACAGGAGATTTTTAAAAATGTTTTAAAAATGTTTTGAAAATTACTAGAATTGATATTCCTAACACGATCACAATAACTCCAAATCTAGGTGCATATGACTAAATAAAATGAAGCTTATCAAAATGAACTCCAAGAAGTGGAAGAGGATTTTATAATGTACTATGTGCAGTTATTTCTTTTGTCTTTTTTTCCCCTTTGATTTATGCCTTGTTGTGACTGTTTTGGATTTATGTACCCTTTGCCTTGCATATAACTTTATCTGATTTGAGGAAGGGAAGGGGAATCACAGAAATGATGGGACAGAGAGTGAACCAATGCAACAGTGATACTCACTAGACACTGTGTTGGAAATGACTTGGGAGGGAGGAGGGTCTGGGGGAGAGAAAATGAGAGGGGGGTGAAACTGTTCACAAAGAAGTGTACTCATTACCTTACTTATGTCACTGTAACCCCTCCGTACATCACCTTCACAAAAAAAGTTTTCTTCTCTCTCTTAATAATTTACAGTATGCTTTTGTTCTGTCTACTCGCCCTATTTGCATTAGAATAGCTTCTTTTTTTCTTTTTAACTATAACTTCGTACCCATTGATAAACTTTTCCCAGTCCTTCCTTCCGCCTTACATTTCCCAGTTTCTGGTAATGACATTTTACCTTTAACTTCTGCTACAGATATTAGAGAAGAATGATAAGAACCAATATAACACATTTGTTATATATGCAACTTCTGTAAAATATTTTCATTTTACTTATGGTAGGTTGAATCATTGAGGAAGAGCTGTAGATACAGAAAATTGGCAGTCTTTTGGTTCATGACCTCATTTTTCCCTGGAGAGATTCATTGTTTTGTCAAACAGCATGGATGAGGACACTCTGACCTTATGAGATGGTGACAGGTGAGTTCTAGTGTCTTTTAGAAGGAGATAACAGATACACTGGTTAGCAATTTTCCTTAGTGATCTTTGGATCTGAGAGGACTGGGGTTTGAGGAAATGTTCTAAATGAATACACTGAGGAACAATATGTAGGAAAGAAGAGAATTTTTAAAAAGGGTGATTGTACCATGATTAGAAGTCTGTTAGGAAGGTAGTGATAACTCAAAAGATGTAGAACAATAACTGTATGGGTAAATAAGCTATCAGAAAATAATATGTAATTTGGAGAAATTAAATTGGACACTTTGTGTGCCAATACTGCAGTTTTTCTCCTTAATTAGTAATTTAAAACTTCATGAACTGATCATTTTATTATTATAATTTAGAGGAAATTTGTGTTAACTTACTAAGGTAGAACTAAAGATTTATTTTTCTTTTACAAAAAATAAAAATGTATATACCTGAAAAATACATATCAACTAAAATTTATTAAGCAATGTCAAAAATATTTATGTAATTTCTAACCTCTTCAGAATATGCAGTTTTTTTTATTAGTTATCCAAATGTTTGATAAATGTTGGTATTTTTTGGAGTCCTTCTTACTATACTGTTTTTGACTCTCCTGGTTTCTAATGAACTGAGGAATTTGAGAAACAAATCAGGAAAAGTGTCAGAGCTTATTTAATTTCCATTCAACTACAATGCATGCTGAAAGATGCCTGTTTTGATAGTAGTTTAGTATGTCATTAAGAAATAATGGGCTTGTACATATTCATTGTTATAATGGTCCTATTATAGCAATTGGCTAGCAGTAATGCCAAAACAAAGATTCATTACAAGCAGATTAATTTATGTTAGTATGACCCCATAATCATTCAATCTGACATGCTAGCTAGAAATGTTAAATAATTCTCCCACTACCTTACCTGCTTAAAATAAATAGTAACTATGAGCAGTCTTGCCCTCGCTGCCCTCACTCCATAATTCATTATATTTAGAACTAAATTGTAAGGTTGATGGGCATAGCTTTTGGATAAGTGGGTGGTTTCTGTGTCTTCAGAATGGCTCTGAAGACTTATATTTAAAGAAGTACTAATAAGTCAAGCATATCTCAAAGTAAATACTTTGTGTGGAGACCTTTGGTAGTAGGCTTGTTCATAAAACAGAGCACATAGGTAATAAGATAATCACCAGGTATTGCTGTTGCCTTCTCAAAAAATACTGGTAAATTCTAGATGATTTTGAATTGATATGTGTTGCATGATTTCCACTGATATAACTATGCAGTTGTTACTGAACCAGTTTCAAGTTACCAGATAACAAAAAACAATGGGAAAGTATCTTGTTGTTGTTTATTTTCTCTATTTTTCTTTTTTGCCAGTCCTGGGGCTTGAATTCAAGACCTGGGCACTACCCCAGAGCCTCTTTTATTCAAGGCTAGCACTCTACCACATAAGGCACAGTGCCACCACTTCCAGCTTTTTCTGCTTATGTGGTACTGAGGAATCAAACCCAGGGCTTCATGCATGCTAGGCAAGCACTCTATCATTAAGCCACATTCCCAGCCTACAATGGACAAGTTTTGCTATCTGGTAAAGTTAAACTTTATCTTTGGATTTAGAAAGACATGAATCCATGACTTGCTTCTGCCAATCATTTGTTGTGTAAAACAAATATTACCTAGCTTATCTGAAGCCATTCTTAATCTTAAACATATGAGCCCGGTTTTTAATCCTAAAAATATATAGTGCGTATTCAGAACATAGGATGGCTTCTCAACAAAAATAAAAACTCTATAATAAGTCATCTAATTATATATATACAATCATAAAATCCTAATGTTTTTCTACATTTGATATGCAGAATGACATACAGACTTGGTCATATTGAAAGACATCTTTTGTCTTTATTTCTATTCTTCTTATTCTTCTTTCTCTTCCTTTCTCTCCCACCCCCCCCACCCCACCAGCACGCCTGTAAAAATCTGCAAACTTTCCTTGAATTTGTGAAATAGCCCTTCCCTTTATATTTAGTACTAAGTAACACACAACTTCAAAATACAGTAACTTAAATAATTGGTTTTAATCTTTTATGTTTTTGAATGGGTTTTGAGGGCTCCCTGGGCTTGGTTGATCAGTTCTTGCTTATGATCTCTCAAGGGGTTGATGTTTTACCAGCAGGGATTACAAGAGTCTTCACGGTTAACCATATTGAGGGTCTAAAACATTACTGGAAAGGATTGGAGGCATGGCTCAGTTGGTAGAGTGCTAGCCAGTGAGCAAAAGTGAGCCTGAGACTCCTTGCTTGGCCACTCATGTCTATCGCATATGGTAACTAGGTTTGTAAGTGAAAAACTCAAGAGTTAATGTCCCAAATTACTCAAGTGAAAGCCGCATGGAGTCTTTGGACCTCAACACTACTTCATCCTCTTGGTTAAAAATGAGTTATGGGACCACCCAGATTTAAGAGGCAGACACTATAGAGGATAGATAAATCAACAATGGGAGTGACACTTTTCTTTTTACTCATATGCTAAATACTTCTTTTTGTGGTTCATCCTGCTACTAGGGCTTGGAATGCACATATCCATCCTTGTCAATAAAGTTCTTCTAAGGAAAGTCATTCCTGACTGTGGTTTTAACAGTGGACATATGGTTTAGTTTCCACTGTACCATATGCTAGAAGATACTGCAAGCATCATTGTATCATAGCTTGCATCAATGTCAGTGGTAGCCACCAAGAAACAAGTGAGATAAGTAAAGTATCCAGTCCCCTACCAATCAGAGCAGAATCTTATTTGTATTTTGTATTTTGACGCTGGTTGGGATTCTTTCACATAGTCTGAGCCACTTTAACCAAGTTCTCTCAGTGGTATGGTTTGCTTCAAATGGTCCTTTCATATATTATTCTTGGCTAAATAATGTGCTTTCCCTCTTATTGCTTATAAGAATATGTATTTCTGCAAGCTAATTTTATTGAGTATTTTTAGACAAGTCAGTTTCTTCAGACCTAATGTTGAACTATGCAATATGACCATATTGAACAATGTGTACAGAATACAGCAGTCATAAATACTTAGGTTTAGCATGTAAGATCTTAATAATATTATTATGTATACTCATTCTACACATGCATCCTATCCAATGGTATTATAATAAATAATGGTATTATAACAAAGGAAAGAGAAGGAAGTGTTCAAAGAAAAATTACAATATCAAATAAGAATGATATAATAGAGGATTGATAGAAAAATTATATCATAGTGTTAAACCATGTACTCATATTAAGAGACAAATGATAGCAATGTAAAACCAGTTTGGAAAGTACAACTGAACATAAAACAAAAGGGAAAATGCTGTTAATAAATATGACCTGAGCACTCTGGTCTGTGGAAGATAATTCAAAACAAACATCAGAGAAACACTAACTGCTCCATGTTTGAAAACAAGTTTAGAGGCCTAAATTTTTCTGACCTGAAGCTATCCTTGTTAAAACCTATCTATTGATAGATACAAAATTTGGAAACTCTCTTCGGAATACATTGAGTGAGAAGTGTGTGTGTGTGTGTGTGTGTGTGTGTGTGTGTGTGTGTGTGTGTGTATGCGTGATAACACATTCACGTGTGCTTAGCAAAGAGGGGGAGAGAGGTAAGGAAATAAGTTATACACCAGGTAGAAGTGCTTAATTGGGTGTAATTCCAAGAGTGGAGAAGCTAAGGAAGAAAGAATGGAAGTTCAAAGCTGGCCTTGGCTACATAGCAGTGAGAATCTATCTCAAAATTAAGAAGGAAGAATGAATATGGACTTCAAATATTGTGAAGAGCCAGAATAAATAACATCAGTTCCACTTATGCCAATAGTTTTCCACTTCAGCATCAGAGTTACAAGCTAAGCTACAACTAACAAGTGATGGCTGAAGTGCCAATGAGAACATACATTCCCCAGCTACAGTTGTAAACTGAGATTTTCCTCCCACAGACTCATTACTGCATTTCATAAAGGAATGAATTCTTTGTTATCCCCAATTAGTCACAGAAAAAGCTGGAAGTGCCACTGTGGCTTAAGTGGTAGAGCATTAGCCTTGAGCTAAAAGAAGCTCAGGAACAATTCCCAAGCCAAGTTCAAAATCTAGGACCCACAAGAAAAACAAAACAAAACAAACAAAAAACAGCCTCTGTGTCTGAGTATTATTAAGAATCCTTATTTTGCTATAAAAGAAATCCAGATGTAGGAAGTTAACTTTATTTGGCAAAAATTTCACATCTAGTGAGTGAGAGAGAGCCAAGATTTGAATTTAGGTGTGTAGCTCAAGTACTCGTCTCACTAAATATCATGTTGATCTCTATAAAGGTGCCATCCTACTTTATAGGATTCTCTTCAGGGGGCTCCTCTCATAACAGAGTCCAGAAATGTACTTATGACAATTTATTGATGTGAAGAGGTTATTTATTATTAAAAAATCATTCCCTAATATAAATTTCCAAGCACTGGAGTGTACTTAGTGATTATAACATGGATTCTATACAGAAAGTAAAATGAAATGTGCACATTAGGAAACAAAAATATTGAGATGAGAAGTCATGAATCAGTATGATGATGCTTATAAGTATATTTTTGTACTTGTGATTCTCTGATTATGATACTACAACTTCTTGAAGAAAGTCAAGTGGGCTCTTTTGTATTAATGGATATTCTCAAAAGCTTTTCTACTTAGGATGAATTCCCTTATAGACATCCTCCTCCTCCTCCTCCTCCTCCTCCTCCTCCTCCTCCTCCTCCTCCTCCTCCTCCTCCTCCTCCTCCTCCTCCTCCTCCTCCTCCTCCTCCTCCTTTCCTCTTTCTTCTTCTTCTTCTTCTTCTTCTTCTTCTTCTTCTTCTTCTTCTTCTTCTTCTTCTTCTTCTTCTTCTTCTTCTTCTTCTTCTTCTTCTTCTTCTTCTTCTTCTTCTTCTTCTTCTTCTTCCCCTTCCCCTTCCCCTTCCTCTCCCCCTCCTCCTCCTTCTTCCTTTCCCCCCAGCAATATTCATATTGATATTCAAACTCAGGGACTTTCTAGGCAAGTATTTTACCACTTGAGCTACAAACCAGACCCTTTTTTGTTGCTCATTATTTACTTGGGTTGGGTGTCCTGTGCTTGTCCAGGATCAGTTATAGACCATAATCTTCCATGATTCTCCCAGGTAGCCAGGATGAGTCACCATGGCCAAATTTATTTAGCATTATTTAGGAATGACGATTTGAGTGGCAGCCATTTTCAGTTCATTTGTTCAGAGTGGACAATTTCACTGGGACAATATAAGAAAACTTTTGTTGTACTATAAACCAAACAAAACCATCTTGTCTTGAATATAGAAGACATTAGATCATATGGTAAATCTTAAAGATACTTAAGTTAAACTTCACATCAGGGAATTATCATTTCTCTCTATCTTTAAATTAATCCATCTTTAAATTCAGGGTACAGGTAGCCTTCAAAAGCATGATCCTGGTGATGAATTCCTTGAAACACATACCATCTTCTAAAGTTTTTTTCATGTCTCAAAATAGCATCACTAGTTGGGAACTACGACTCCATCATATGAGACTGTGGGTCGTTTTATACTGGAGCCATAATAAGAGGAATCTCTTATATATAAAGCCCAGATAACCAGTCTGCAACTGTTTCCATCATTTCATGACTATATTTTGTAGACTAAAGCTCATTTCAGAAGTTGGACCAATTTCATTTTGACAAAAATACACAATACAGTGGAGTATTGATGGTAAATTCATATTCAATGCTGACATAATAGTCAGCATTGTGGAGTGAGTGAATTATTAAGCTATTAGAGAAAAGGAGTGAATACTACTGTAAACTGAGATGTGAGTAACTGTTTTCTGATTGTTCTTTAAGAAAACAAAATTCAGTTCGCATTATTAGATTAGATAGACCTTGGTGTTTTCGAGACAGTTAGATTAACATTGTTACAATAATGGAATACAATCATTTTGCATTTTATTTTTATGTGAAACACAGCATGGCAGGTAAGTAGACTACATAGTAGATTGCCAGAATTCTCATCTGTCGCTGAGATGAACTCCAGTGATCTTGCAAAGTCTGTATGTCCTGAATGGAGCAAAGGTTTTCCAGAATGTCAGCGACCATGTCGCCTTTCCATCATTTTGATATAAAATGTCTAGGGATCCATGCGGACTGCTTCTTTGTTACAAAATGTTATACATGTGGAACATTAAGCGTGGCTCCAGGTGCCAATGACTTGCTGCTCTAGTCCTCACAACTCAGGAGGCTGAGATCTGAGGACTGAGATTTGAAGCCAGTCTCAACAGGAATGTTCATGAGAGGCAAAGCTCCAGTTAACCACCAAAAAGTGGTGGAAGTGAAGTGGGATACAAGTATTAGAGCATGAGTAGGAAAAAACAGAGTGAGAGTCTGAGACCCAGAGTTCAAGCTACAGAACACACACACACACACACACACACACACACACACACACACACACACACACACACACACACACACACAAATTGAAAGTGATGCCATTTCTAAATGTTATGAGGTCGTTAATGCAGAAATAAATAATTCCTCCTCTCCAGAATTCCAGACATCCTCATTCTCTCTTACATGACTTTGGATGAAAGCTCATGGAAAGGACTTCATGAGAAAAAATATTTAGTGAGGGAAAGAAAATGAATAAACAGCAGTCCTGTTACACACTGGAGGCAGTGGCCTTGCCACTAAGAGGAGCTCACAGACCTTAGTGAAAGAGGATCTTCATTAGTGAGGCAGCGCCCTCTATGTTCCACAGTTAGCAATACAGTGCTGTGTACTGAATAATCAATGAAACCTTTAATTTTTGTATTCATATATACAATAATATATTATCTTATATTTTTGTATATTTTAGTATATATTTATATTATACATTGTATATTTATATATTTTTATATTTTTATATAAATATATAATATAAGTTATATATTTATAATATGTAATTATATATACTATATAGCACATTACATATTATATAATATAATTATATGTCCATATATATCTATATAGATTATATGATTATATGGTTGTACTTTCTTATTCGTCAATTTTATAGTTGAATTCCATTCAGACAAAATAAACTAAGATCTTATAAGCTAAAAAAGAAACAGAAATTCAACTCCACTTTTGTGAATTTCTTTGAAGAATAGCCACTGACCTACTGTGCTAGGATATTAAAAGCAGAGATCATTTTTGAGTAGAAAATTTAGTGCATTTTGACCCATGAAATTAATGTTTATAGCCTTCTTAGTCATAGAAAAACATTTGACTTTGACATATGGTAATGTGCATAAATTATAAGCTTATTCATAAGATGCCTTCCTTCATATCATAACATAAACCTCAACAAATTATATAGAAATGTCCACAAGAGGAATGTATGAAAACACCTTGCAGAAGAAAATCTTTCTGTTAACTTCTTCATCCTATAATTAGTATAATGCTTCTATAAATTTGCCAGTATAAGGCTCTGAGTTATTTTCTGAATTTTATCCCTGAAGTGTTAAAGGCAATATGAATTTCACAATCAAGAAGCACAGCATTTTTGGACTTTTACCTAAACAGGAATAGTTCAAAATACTTAAATTCATTTTAATTAGTAATTGAAAGTATTTGTTTACAAGGTCCCTACTAGTTTATTTACATTGTTTGCATCATGAGTCTATCAATATTATTCAATAATAATTCAACATGTAATAATATAATATATAATGTCATAATATTATTAAATAATATATAATAATTCAGTAAATATTGAATTATTTAACATTAATTTAAATGGATTTAACATGCTCTGGTTGAAGGTTTTTGTTAGGTCCTCTCCCTGAGGGCTACATGCAGATGCCCCCACCTCATTAAGTCTCCATTAAGTCTCATTAAGTTACCTGGGTAACCTGCAGACCTGGAGGCAGTTACCTCCCCTTTCGCTGAGGTCACCTCCTAATCCACCTGGCCACACCCCTTGCCCCTGCCCTAAATAAAGCAGGGCTGGGTGGAGTCTCTCTCCCTTCTCTCCAGCCATGGATCATCTTGGCCACAGGCCAGTAGTTCGGTAATAAACATTCTCTCCTGCCTGAATACCGCGTGGCGTTCTCCTTTACCAGCTACCTACTTTAAAAACCTAACAGTTTTTATTAAAGATTTCTCAGATTCAAATGAAAGTATACATAACAAATTAAATTAATATCTTTAACAAAAAAAAGAGTTGACCAGTTTGGAAATGGGAGCAATTCTAAGAAGTCTAAGATAAAGTAAACTTTTCTTCTTCACACTTCAACTCTATGCAAGATAAACATGATTAAAAGTCTCTGCTGAGATTTTGATGGTCACCAGAAATTGTGTTGAAAATGAACTATGCAACTTGTGGGTGGGGATGAGAGGGAAAAACTGGGAGAGAGTCAGGGAAGGAGTGACATTGTTCAAAATGAAATGTTGTCTCTATCTGACTTATGTAACCATAAACAATAAACAATAAATAAACAATAAATAAACAATAACAATAACAATAAATAAATTAAAAAATAAAAAAAGATGATTCTGGGTTCTGGTGGCTCATGCCTATAATTCCAGCTACTCAGAAGGCTGAGATCTAAAGATTATACTTTAAAGCCAAGCTGGGCAGACAAATTCATTAGATTTCACCAATTAATAAAAAACAACCTAAAGTAGAGGTGTGGCTCCAGGGGTAGAGATCCAGCCATGAAATGGAAAAAAATTGAACAAGAATTTATAATCCTCACTTTACCTCTCAGAACCTCTACAAAAAATAATGACTATGACTGATTGAAGAAATCATTCTATATTTTATTTTCTTTAAATCTCTCACATTTGTCCTTTGTGATTGAAATTGTGTGTATAATCAAATATATATGCATATATTGCTTAAAGAATATAATAAAATGATGAGCTCTTTCTCAAATTTCAATTATTTTCTGCCCTTAAATATTTGTTAAATTTTTGAAGATACTTTTGAGTAACAAAAACTTAATTTTAAATGTGTAGATTTGTTAAGTATCATAACTTTAAAAACTAAGAAGATGATTTGCAAAGACAGTGACAGAAGGGAGAGATGCTGGAAGCAGAAATACTGAGTTTTTCCAGTACTTCTGGCACACCCTTGCTGGTAGAAAATGGCAGTAAGTTGCCAAGTGCTAGCTAGCACTGACCAAAGAGTTCTAGCTGGAGTTTGTTCTCTCAAGAGGAGTATATTCTTTTTAAGTATGAGTCACGTCCTCCTGGACAGTACCTCAGGTGCATTGATCAGGGACTGGTGGGGATGTGCGTAATTTTCTAAAACTTTAATCCTTTGGATCAAAATCTGACTTAGTTCATGACAAATGTCAAGACGGACAGGATGACTCCTTCTCCTTCAAGCCTCTCCCCAGCAATGCAATGAACAAGTTGAGCTCTTAGGATAAAGAGAAAGATGATCAGAGGATGGCTACTCCGGAGCCTCGATGAAGAAATCTACAAAGGGAATATTTTAAAATTATGTCGCACACACGGATCCAAGTGAATGGGAGGAAAAGTGACTATGAAGGAGCCAAAAGACCAGCCTTGAGCAGCTCTGTCAATTGTGAACTAGGAAGCAGGACCCAAGGACTCTCAGGGTAAATGGGAGGTTTGCCACATATCCACAGCATGAGGAGGACCAGCATGAGAATAACTCTCAGGGAGTATGATGGTGTGTGTAAGAACAAGAGAAAGGACAGTAAAAACTTGCTAAGGTCATAAGCTCACAACTTCATTGCCTTCGGTGATATTGGTGGCTGAACAGAAAGAATTGTTCATCCTGATCAAGAACACAATCCTATTAAACAGAAATGGAAGAAGATAACAGAATTGTTGGGATAGGGGAAAAGGGGTTTTCTGGGGTGATTATGTATTATTTTGTTGTCCTGGAAAACTCCTAATTTCACTGTATGGGGGGGGGGGTGTTGGATTTCATTAAGATTCTTCTTTAGACACCTGAGGAATGATCCTTTCCTGACTTATTAATTTTACATATGAATTAAAAATCTAAGTAAAACAAGATGAGGTTTATGTATTTGCTCTTTATTTTCCTCGTGAAGGGAGGGAAATTCAAATAGTATTTGAACATTTTTGTTTAAAATACTCCCCTGTGCCTGAGAATCAGTATTAATATATTTAAATATTGAGCCAATTTGTTTATATACTCATTCCCATAGTATAAAAATTATAGAAGTAATAATTGTGTAGTTAACACTTTGGGGAGAGGTCATTGTGCAAATCTTTGAGTAATTTGGTAGATATCTAAGTCACTCATTGCCATTAATATACTGTTTAATTGAATGTGACCTATAAAATATCAAAAATTCAATGTATTTACTATCCAGAGAATAGTATTGTTTAGTTATGCAAAGTACCAGAAAAAGGAGCAAGATTTTGTCAAATGCAACCCTACTTAGTTAAGCAGATGTAAGAAGTGCTTTAAAATGAAGATCACTCAAAACCTATGGTCTAAGAAAGATGATGATTTATAACAAAAGTTAGATTGCTCTGAAAGAACTGGAAATGAAGTGATGGGATTGTCTAAGAGGTACACTCATCTTATCCAGACTTTAAAAATCAAAATTGGGCCTAAATGTTTTTGTTTTTGTTTATTCCCCATCTAATACGTCTCCATCTTTGTCACCAGTGGCATCCTTCTTGTTAGACCCTAAATCTCAGGCACAGGCAATCATCCCAATTTGCTGTCTACTTCAGCTCCTTCTGGCCAAGGTTTCATTGCTCCAATTTATTATTTATGTTACACCAGAATGACCTTTCAAAACCATCAATCCAGATAATAAGCTCCATGAGGGAAAGGGTCCTGACAGGTGATGAATTCATTCACGTCTCACTCATGTGCCAGTGCCTGACAAACTGCACACAAGGAGGCCTTCACTGAGTATTGGTGAATGAGTGAGAAAACAAATTGCCAACATATTGCGTTTCTGCTAGCATATACATTCCAGCTTTATTAATGTCACTAAGGAGGCATGGAAAACAAACATCTGTTCCCATGTGCTCCTTCCTCTACCACCACATCTTTACTACATTATCCACTTCTTAATTCTTGGAAGGCAAAACCATTTAAAGAAGCATACATGCTGAAGCTTCTCACTAGCTTCTTTTAGGCTGGAATGTTCCAATTCTGCTTTCTTTCTCCCTCTAAACACAATCCTTCATGAGGACAATAACTAGCTGCTCATTTTAGCCACCATTAATGTCATCTCAAATACTTCTGTCAAAGCTCTGAAAATATGGGAGAAAAATGCCAGGCATTCGATATACTCTGAATAAAGGAATATTGAAGAAGGGAGAAAGAGAAAGAAGGGGAGGGATGGAGAAGTAAAGGGAGGGAGGGAGGAATAATAGTAGTATTTGGTCACTTAGAAGTAATTACCTAAATGATTACCTAACATTAAGTTCTTTAGTGAATCAGTCACCTCTTGTGTGCTTGCTTTGCAATTTGAGTCTTTTCTTTTTGATTTCTACAGCCTAGTCTTCCTAACAAAGTTTTCAGGATAAAATTGTCATTGAGGAAATTATGTTAATGCTTGGTTCACAGACAAAGCGTTTGTTATAAATACTGCAATCGTGAAATGACAATGTATAGTTATGTGTACTCATAATTGTTGGAGATGCATTTAATCTACAGCAGCATCACTGATGGGAAGTTTGGAAAACCCAACAAAGCAGAAACCCAAGTCACCTTAGAGTCATAGACTCTCCAATCTGAATTTTCTGACATTGACTTAATTAAATATCTGTGAAACTCTTTCTTTATGTACAAAACAGAGATAAAATCACCTTGTAGTGTTTGGAACAAATGTTCAGTGCATGAATGTTTAGGGTGTTCAAATAGCTGTCTTTTATTTTTTCAGATTCTTTGTGTGAGAATCATAGAATCATGTGACAGAATTTTTCTTTATTTATATGGAGAAAACTGTTTAAAGAAAAAAACACCTAGGAATACCACTCAAGAATTTCAAAGTAGGTATCTCTATAAACCTGTTGTTTTCTGATTTAGGAAGATAATTAAGACTTGACCATGACTAATTACCTTAGAAATAGGCTTCCTGCTTCTATTGAAAACTAATTTATGTCACATAAAGTTACTAAAACATGCATTAAATTAAGTATTCAGTGTCTGCTAATCAATTCCTCTTGAAAAAAATGACTTAAGCACTTGTAAGTTTATCACTGATACATTTCAAAATTTAACAAACAATTCTTAGAGATTATGGAAGATTTTTAGATAGTTTCTCCCAAGTTTTAACCTTTAATCTCACTACAACTGAATTTACAATTAAATATTCAGAGTGAGGTTATAGATAGTTTTATACAATGTTTGATGTTGAATTAGCAGGTTCTTTAATAGTATTTCAGAAGTTCTATGTGTCTGACACAATCATAGGCACTAAGAATATAATATTGAACAAATCAGAGAAAATATCTCTACCCTCATAACAGCTTAAAACAGCATCCTCCTATTAGATCAGTTCTGTGTCTCCTAAGTTTGACTAATCATGCTTTACTGAACTCTTTCCTTAGATTCTCACAGGATGAAAACCAGATGTTGGCAGGGCAAAGCTCTTATTTGGAATCTTTAGGATCTTATCTGTCTCTAAGATCATTCAGGTAGTTTCATTTCCTGATGTTTACATGACTGGGATTCTTCTTGGCTAGTTATAAAGCAAGTCATAGTTAAGTCCTCAAGACTGTACTTTGCACATTATGCACTGTGCCTCCAAAACTAGAAATGGTACCGCAAATTCATCTTGTGCTTTGAATGTCTCTATTCTTCCTGGTTGTTATCAATCAGAGGAAATTCCTAGTAAATCATTCACCCTACCCATTTGGTCCTTGGATGTATAATGTCTGTTACCTTAAGGCCATTTGACTTGAGACTTTAGTAACATTTTCATGAATTCCTTCATAGTAATATCCACACTAGTGTTTAAATGACTAACCAGCTGAAAAATCTTCATTGGTGGCTATCATTATAGACCACGAACAATTAAAGAAATAAATAAATTGCATATGCCAAGTGATAATTAAGAACTATGGAAAACTAAGTAGGATAAGAAAAATACCTGTGTTACCATCTTAGGGTAAAAGTAAAGAATGAAGAATCATAGGTATACAGGAGAAAATGAGGGAGGGAGCAACAGTGTTTAAAAAGAAATGTTCTCATTACCTTACTTGTGTAACTGTCAGCCCTCTGTTTGTCACCTTTACAATAAATGTTTTATTTTGAAAGAAGAAGATTCTTAGAATGCAAGTCAGAGAAGCTAAAGAAAGAAGATCTTGGCAGGATCATTTAGAATTTAGAAACTGCCCTCATCTCTCCTATTAGTAATTGTTGTTAGACAATTTCCTACTTAGGAAAGCATCTTTCAGAAAATACAGCCAATATATAAGAAATAGTGAGGCCACGTCCCAAATGCAACTTCCCTTCACAAACAAATAGTAGTCTGGATTTAACCTCCTGGCTGCTATAGTTTTTTGTTCAGTTTTTCGCTCAGTTCTCAAGATGAGTTCAAAGGGCAAGAGACATTAGATAAAGTGGCTTTTCAGTTCAGATTATAAACTGACAGATTGCTATACATTGGTGGCCCAAACCTCAAACCTGTAATCCTACCTACTCATAGGATAGAGATCTTAGAAATTTTGTTCACAGTTAACCTGGGCAGAAAAATCCAGAAGACTATCTCCAATTAATTAGCAAAAGGTTGGAAGGTGAATTAGTAGAACACTAGCCTTGAACAAAAGAGACAAATAAGAAACACACACACACGCACACACACACACACACAAAATTGAGAGCTTTGAAATGTCATATCTTTACAAGTATTATCTAAACAAATTTTCCATCACTTCACCTTTTCAAAACCATCAAAAGAGATTTCTAAGACATCTGTCATAGCATTCCTGTAAAACATTGTTTGTTCTATCTGCCAAATCAATGGGTTTCTTTGGGCCACAGGTAGGTTCTGTAGTTGGCCAAATTATGAAATAGGATTCCACATAATCTTTGGTACAACCCTGTTCTCCTGTAGCCATTCTAAAAAAAAAAAAATCTGTGTTGGCTCCAGACTTAAAATGTATCTCATTTATAGTCTTGTGTTATAACCCTACTGATATGCAAATTGTTCACTGATATTATTTCATAAAGAGAAATTTGCAGTTACAGTGACAGAATTGTTTATTTGAAAAGTTCCATAAAGCATTCGGTAAAACAAATGATAATCTATCTAATCAGCATTTACTAATATTTTCAATGTTTTCAGCCTCCAAATGCTCTCACCAACTTCCAATCATCTCTAAGATGGAAAACAAATTTTAAAATTTATTTAATTAAGCTAATAACATTGGACCTCATAAACAATGAGAAGACAAGTGTAATACATAGAAGGTTTAAGTGTAATTTAAGTGATCTTTTAAATTTTGATTTAAATATTTCCCTTTTATATTTCTGACCAACACAAGTCCTTTTTCATAAACTAATGTGGGTTTTTAATGAATTAAAATTTTTTCTTCAACATTTTATGACGAAGTAAATAACATTCTACTTTGTGTCAGACTAAGGATTGTTTTCTCACGATTTAAATTGTAAATATCCTTGCTAATTTTATGCATAAAATCACCTTCCTAACAATTGTATACAAACTGCAAAAATGCCATATTTATCTAAAAAACTTTTTGATAAAAGATGTCTTTTACTGTGTGTGTGTGTATGTGTGTGTGTGTGTGTGTGTGTGTGTGTGTGTGTGTGTGTGTGCTGTTCATGCTATTCCTGAGGTTTTTGGTCAAGGCTAGTGCTCTACCATTTGTATCCCATCTCTACTTCCAGGCTTTTTTGTTGTTGTTGTTTTTTGCAATTAATTGGAAATAAGTGCCCCAAGGACTTTCCTGTCTGAGCTGGCTTCAAATTGCAATGATTACATCTCACCCTCCTGACTACCTAAGATTACATGGATGAGCCACCAGAACCTAGGAAAAAAAAAAAGAAAAGGATGTTTCTTAAAGGGATTTACTTTTATAAAATTCTTATCTTGCTTCCTCTGAAATGATAAGGGAAGGTGTGTTAATTTCAGCAGTAATCTCATGAATCTATTTTACTCTAAGAACTAAAACTTCATTAAATACCAACTTGGGCAAGCAAAGAAAAAAAGAAATTATTGCCAGAAAATATGTATTCTGTCCATATCAAAAGAACTTGTTTCAGGATAGGGAGCATAATATATTATGATCAGAAAACTAGATTTACCGGGAGGAAAAATTCAGAAGTTAAAAGATAGGGACAAAATAAAATGTTACTTTTACTTATATTAAGTTGATCTAAAACTATTTTTCAAGTAAAAATTATAATGTTCTACATGACTATATTATATAGCTAAGAGGAAGGACTGATAGCAATATTATCAAGATTGCAAATAAAGAATTTGAAATATTTTGTTATAACTATTACAGATAGAGCGGCACAGAGCTAATTGAGGGTAAATTGAGATTAACATAAGGGACAAACTCTAGGGAAATGCAGAAATGGGCAGAAAAGAGAACTAAAATATACAGCAAATTCTCAGTAGCAGACCAGAAAAAATTAAATAATAAAAGAAGAGGGAAAAAGAAACAATGAGAAAAATTAATGGCTAGAAAACATTTACAACCCTAAGTAAGAATCTATCTATATCAATAATTGCCTTCCTGCTAAGTGGACAGAATGTACACATTACAAAGTCTATTTTCAGAGTGAACAAATGACATACATCAATGCTGTGTAAAAATTCAGCTTCAAAAGAGAGACTTGGATATATTAAAAATAAAAGAACTAAGGCTAACAAACAGCAGAGCTCAAGAAACAGAGTTGGAAAATATGCAAGCTTAAAATATGACAATCTTGAAATATAACAAGATTGATATCAAAAGAAAGTTGGGCTAACTCCAAAAACGTCAGCATCAGGAGAATGGAAATTATTTTAGAGTGAATATTTATTAATAATAGGTCGATATCCAAGAAAAAATAAAGATCTTAAACAAGCATGCCTCTAAGAACAAACTGAAAAAGAACTCAAGCAAAGACTAGGTAAATCTATTATGACTGGGAATTTCTACATTTCTCTATTATTCTCTATCATTGCCTCATGAAAAAATCTTCACATAGTTTTCTCTGAATCATTGCTAAAACTCTTATTTTTGTCCTTGTATATGAAAAGAACTTGCTTGTAAAATTGTTCAAGATGATGATCTTTCAAGATTCTGAGAGTCTTATGATCCTATTTTCCTTGGTCCTATGTTCATGTTGAAATATCTCACAAGTGCTTCTTGCAAATTAGGGTACCACTGGGACCATCATTTTAAATGTTCACTGTTTCATATTGATGGGGCCCTTAATAACAGTATCAACTATTCTTTTTAAGCCCTTAATATATGTTCAAATATTAGTCAGAGCTCAGGAATATACTGACTTAGTCTTTCAGCAACAACTTTAGGAGAAAAATAGTTTACTATTCTCGCATCACATGTGGTAAGACTGGAACATGAAAAGAACTAGTTTTTAAGAGGTATAATTACAATTGAAAAAAAGGGAAATATCCTACTCCTGAACACAAGTTTACCATGTTACCAAAAGGCTTTTTGGTAGGTACTTCAAAAAGTGCCTATTCTGCCTTCTCCTTGGGAGTAAAGCAAATAGGACATGCATCAGTCCATGTCTCTGTATTGGTAACTATGAATGTCAACCTCTCTCACTTAATCTTTCTTGCTTCAACCCTAAAAAGCAGGTTAGACAAGCCTGCTTCTCTCCTAAAATCACGAGGCATATAGCCTTACTACAGAGGACTAAAATGGAAATTTCTCTATAACTACAAAGCTCTGATAAAGTAAGCAAATGAAATACCTTGTCACTTGGAAAATTAGATGACATTGCAAAGGTCAGAGTATTTTATTACTTCACTCTAAATCAAGAAATTGAATTTTGCAACATCCTCACAGCATAGATTTTAATATGTCATAAAAAGGTTGTGGTACCTGTCTTCTTACAGTGACTAAAAAATCAGAAAAGGGAAGCAATTTAACTCATAACATTTCCCTACCATATTTTGCCTGAAGACAGTCACTAAAAGCTATGAGTGTGTTTGTGTATGTATGTGTGCATGTTTGTCCACATACATACCTATATGTATCCATGCATAGGTCTATGACTATTGGCATTTATTCTGCAGTTAGTTTTGACAAACCCACAGCTGACAACATACTGAATTCCTTAAAAAATTAGAATATTTTCATTCAAATAAAAATGTTCACTGCCATTATCTTTATTTAATATAGTACTTGAAGATAGGCATAGAATTTAGGCAAGATAAAAAATAAAGGCATAAAATAGGAATGAAGTCAAAACACCCATTTGCAGATGATACATTTCTACAGAGAGAGAAGCATCAACTCCATCAGAAGACTAGAATTCATCAAGAAATTCAACAGAATTATAGGATATAAAATCAACATAAAAGTACCATTTTATATACCAATAATAAGATTGCTGAGGAAACAATCTGGAAGAAATTCATTTACAATAACTATCAAAAATAACATAATTAGAACTAATGTGAACAAAGGAAGTGAAAGACTTCCACTATGACAATTGCAAACTGTGAAGGCAGAAAATAAAGGCAAGAAAACAACCGAAAGGATTTCCTGAATTTATGTATGTGGAAAACTAATATCATTAAAATACCCATAACTACTCACAAGAAGAAAGTAACTACACAAGTAATGATAAGAGGTTAGAAACACAAATTGAACATTTAATACTGCATTCGTATATTAGAATATCATAAAAATAAGTGTAATTGTTATGAATCAATTAGAGTTTTCTCAAATATTTTAGGAAAATTATGTCAACTATTGTTTGCCATATATATGTCTATACATATATATATAATAAAGCCCACAAATTTGTATAATTAAAATATAAACATGTCCATTATTATTATTTTATACATTACCAAAAAGGCAAGTACAAATATATACCTATTTCCCACATAGAACACTCATTTTAATCTCCATAAGTAGGTATTTCCAAACAATTTAGCTATCTAGGTCAACATATTTTAGAAAAGCTTATGAGAATTCTGTTCCCATCTTATGCTTTTCACTCATTACATCAGCAGATTTCCTGTCCTTCCCTTGTTTGTTCTGTTTCCTTTCCTTCTTTCCTATTTTTCCTCACTTCCTTCCTCCTTATTCTTCCTTCTTCCTTCTCCCTGTCTTTCATTCTTTTACCATTTCTTTTTACATCCTTTTCCTCTACATTTAAAAAAAAAGATAGGACTGTTTCTCAAACATCCCAATATACTTAATGAAAAATCAAAGCTTGGGGCTGGGGATATGGCCTAGTGGCAAGAGTGCTTGCCTCCTAGGCACAAAGCCCTGGGTTCGATTCCCCAGCACCACATATACAGAAAACGGCCAGAAGTGGCACTGTGGCTCAAGTTGCAGAGTGCTAGCCTTGAGCAAAAAGAAGCCAGGGACAGTGCTCAGGCCCTGAGTCCAAGGCCCAGGACTGGCAAAAAAAAAAAAAAAAAAAAAAAAAAAGAAAAGAAAAGAAAGAAAGAAAGAAAAGAAAAGAAAGAAAAATCAAAGCTTGCATCTTAATTAGGCCTGGGTTATTTTTACACAGCGCCAATTCTTGAACTTCACACAGTATTCTTAAGCTACATGCTAATAATTTGAAAACTATTACTCTGCATGGTTGGCAAAAGGAATCATTAAACATCATACATAAATAGTACCATCACTGAAACTCTCCCAAAGGTTTACATTTTTATATCTAGACTATTAATCATCTAATAAAATGTGTTTTACTTGTGTTACTAACTCCACCAAGTTACCATTGTAATTAAATTTCATATTATCAAATGAAACACCTTAGAAACAATCAATTCAATTCCTCATTTGATGATTGAATTCTATTCTATATGTGAGCCATTTCAGATGCTGTTCATTTTGGTTTGAAGAGCTTTGATCTTGAGAAAATTATTCTCCATGTCATCGGAAATCTGTTGGTGATATCTTTCTATTGAGAGGATACAGAGATGTATAAGACATCATTCTTTCTGTCTCAAATCTTGAATTTTTCGTGGGGAACATCAAAATGCAAATACTTGAAAGAAAAATAGAACATTATTTGAACAATGAGACAATAAATATTTCTCTAGGTCTTTTGAAGAGATACTTTACATCCAATTGAGCAAATATAATAAATGGTCTTTTAAAAATGAGATGACCTTGATTGTTAAGAGTTTGTCTTTGGGCAAAAGCATCATTTGAGAAAGGCATCAAGAAGAGAAAGGCATGGAGATGAGGAAGGATTTGAACTGTGAACAGTGTGATCCAAAATACCTCACACATGGGCATGTTGAAAAGCCCATCTGTGATGTCAGTGAGATGGCCCAAGAGGAGACGCTATTCTTCATTTCCTGTCATTAAAAAAAATTAAACAGCTAGACATCAACTACAATAACATTGGGAAAGCACAAGGTTGTAAGGAAGGGGAAAAAATAACATTAGCCAAACAATGGAACAAAAACAGGAGAAAGGATCACTTTGGTGACTGGATTAACTAAGACATCTGCAGAAGGCTGGAAGGTGGAAGGACAGGGATGCCAAAATCAGCTGCACGTGGGTGCAACCGGACTCAGTGACCTTGTGGAAAGCAGCTGTCCCCAGTGAGATAACAAATAGCCAATTGTCGCCAGAGGTCCTTCTTGTTACCTTCCTCAGCAAACAGCAAACTCTTAACTAAGGCAAAGACACTGTTGTGCTACCTTTGGATCATAGTCACTAGCAATCCAAACCCAGAACTCTAGAACCATGGCTATGCTGAGCATGTCCATGCTCTACATCTCGATTGAACAGCCTCACCGCACATACAAATGGCCTACACAAAGAAGTCACAGCTGCAGGAAGGCCTGCCCACAGTCATTCTGCACATGCTCACACAGCTCAGCAGACACAGATGCTAGCTTCCTGGCTATTCTGAAAGCACATACAACCTACACAGCAGAGCCAAGACTGAAGCAGTCATCCGCAACCAGATCAACAGGCTTTTAGAAAAACTAAAAACTGGCCTCGTTTATATGAAATCCTTTTTCATAACAATGAGGAAAAACAATAGCATTGCATTTGGGGACATTATTAAGCTTCCACATATTCCTGGACTTATTAGGGTAAGAGTTAAAAGCTTGGACAATGAGGCAGACTGCTACACTTCCAAATTTCATAGATGGAGATAAGTTTAGTTTTAATGTGGGTAATGAATCACAGCATTCTAGTCACCGTTAAGTATGTTTTTAACCTTACTGGCTGCATTATATTTTCTCCGTTGTTTTAAGTGGTTTTCAGTTGACTTATTTTCTCCTTTCCTCTCTCCCTCCTCCTTGTACTCCCCTTGATATTACGCTCCCATGGGTATTACTTGATTAGCAATTAACTGGTGGATGGAAATTATTCTAAAGATACACATGCAAATGATATGCTTGTTTCCAAGGGTCAAAAATTTATTAATAGAAGTGATTGTTGTGCAAGTACCATGTTTGTATTCATTACAGTAATTGGAAAGATAATAATTTATGCCTCCAAAATTCTCTACCATGCATTTAGAAACAAAGGAAAATATAAGAAGCAACCCCAGTAATTCAGAAGGAGACAACTGCAGATTATTTCTTCTTTTGGAAATTTTTTTTTGCAGTTCTATAAAAGGATAACACTATTTTATGTGTTGCTGCAAAATATCTAACGTTTCTGTAACAGCATCAATGGTTGTTTTAGTAACCTACAAGTCTGTGAATATTCTGATGCCCAAATAACCACATGAATTTTGCCTTGAACCATCTAGGGAAACTGAATTATTTTCCTTTTTTTGCTGCAATATAATAGAAAGAATGGAATTCAGATTAGTGATATTTCTGTTTTAATCTCTGAATGAAAGGAGTAGAGAGGCTATATTAATCAAGTTTAGTTCACTTATCAAGAATGATGTCATACATACACTAAGAGGGCTTAAAAGTGTTATTACAAATACAATCAACCTTTCTGAGGAGAGCAGAATGGACTGTTAAGCCAACAGGAATATCTTTTTTTAAAGTTTTTATTATAAAACTGATGTACAGAGAGGTTACAGTTTCATACGTTAGGCATTGGATACATTTCTTGTACTTTTGTTACCTTGTCCCTCATACCCCCCTCTCTCCTCCCCCTTACCCTTTCCCCCCTGAGGTGTTCATTTCACTTACACCAAACAGTTTTGCAAGTATTGCTTTTGTAGTTGTTTCTCTTTTTTACCCTGTGTATCTCAATTTAGTATTCCCTTTCAATTTCCTAGTTCTAATACCCGTATACACGGTTTCCAATATACTCAGATAAGATTACATCGATAGTGTAGATACAATCACAAGAAGGTGATACAAGAACATCATCAATAGTAGAAGCTACAGATATACATGGGATGTTGAAAGTAGTTACAACTGTGATTTAACAATCATTTCCATAAAATGGAGTTCATTTCACTTAGCATCATCTTATGTGATCATAAGGGTATAGCTATTGGGCTCTTGTGATCCTCTGCTGTGACTTGCCTAAACCTTGCTAATTATTCCCAATAAGGGAGACCATAGAGTCCCTGTTTCTTTGGGTCTGGCTCACTTCACTTAGTATAATTTTTTCCAAGTCCTTCCATTTCCTTACAAATGGGGCAATGTCATTCTTTCTGATAGAGGCATAAAATTCCATTGTGTATATTTACCACATTTAACAGGAATATCTTGATAGAGTGAAAAGTGACAGGACAATCTTTTACGGGAATTAGAGAATGAGGCTTTACGTGTGAGGTTTCTCACATGTCAGCTGGGGTTTGCATGGCTTAGGTTTCTACTGGTGCATGAGGCGAGCACACACAGCTTTATGTTACCTAGATGTGGAGCAGAAGGTGAAGGTCAATGCTGGGGTTGAAATGCTGTTTGCCATCCGACATAAAAAATATAGGGAGATTCATTATTACAATGAGTGGTCTTGAAAAGACAACCTTGATGTTTGATAATGGAAACACATCAGTTTCATTCAATTGAATTTAAACTTGTTACTACAGTACTTTAGAAGACAAGATGATAAAAATAAACATTTTAATGAGGGCCTTATTTAAGAACTTTACACTGTGTGTATTGAAAACTCAAATGGATCACTCTGACCAATGTCTAGAACTCAGAAAAGGATTAGAAGAATATTAACAAGTCCCTGTGCAGTCATTTTACTATGGGTAAAAGCACATGTGATCTTGAGTTGTATTTGTATCTGTGAAGTCTGAGTTTTCAATAGCTATTTCAAAGAATAAGGACCAGAGTTGGATAGGAAATGAGTGAATAACCAGTATATTAAAAAAATAAAACAACCTACAGATGTTCTTGATTGCTGACCAAGTGAGTCCAGTGCTGAGATCAATGCCTGAGAGTCAGTTCGTTGATTTTACACTTAGATTCCAGCCATCTTCAAACAGGTATGCTTTGGCTAAGAAATGAAAAGCAACAGTTTTCTAGCACCATCTGTCACAGAGGATGACATCACTGCCATCATTAATACTGTGTGGTTATCTGACAGAAAGGACAAAAAACAAACAACTCTTAGGCTCTTAAACTTCAAACTCATTAAATGTGTATCATGTGCTTTCTTGAAACTCTTCATTCCTGCTCCATTAGAGGCTACAGTGGCCACGTGGACTTTTCTGAGACCAATGGGTTTATGAAAGATAGAATACCAGTGAGTGAGAAACCATAGCTTATACAGTAAATTAATCGCTCATTGCTCAAGGCAGGATCGATATGCAAGAATAAAAAAAAAATCCACTGAACCCATTATGGAATTGGACCGTCTCCTACAACCCCTTCTCCTTTTCTTTGCCTTAATTTCACTTCTACCATTGCTAAACCAGAATTTGAAAACCCATTTTGAATTTTTCAAAATAATTTTAAAATCAGGTGCTGCAAAATGAGGTTCCATCCATGAAGGTGTATTTTTATTTCTAAAAGGGGATATCAGCTATTTTAACTGAGGTAGAGAATGAAGGAGAAAATACATGGAAAATTCCATTTTGCCAAGTTAATTGTAACAGCCAAAGACTGTAAGTAAATCTAATGTGTTAGGTAGACATTGGGTTATGGATATGAATGTCTGTGCTTGTCATGGTTTATTTAGTATAATGGTGATATAGTCAGAAAACAGAGTCAGGCAGTAGTCTCAAGTTCTGTATTTGGCAGTACTTAAAATAATATAGAAAATACCTTACATAAATTTAGTGAAATATAAGATAAACTATAATCTGAGCCCCAGTAATAATTAAGACAACAACGTTTGCCAGTGTTGCCAATTGGTACATTTCAGCAGATGCCTTAGATAACTCAGAATGCATGTTGACTCAGAATGCATTATTTCTCTCCTTTTTGCCTTTTTGTAGAAGATATTTTAGTAAATTTGCAATCCCAAATGGATCATAGTGTGGCATGCCTTCTTATTTCTAGCCCTATACCTCCTCCTCTTCTCTTCCCTTTCCTCCTCTTCTTCTTCTTCCTTCTTTGCTTCTTCCTCCTCCTCCTTCTCTCCTCTTCTTTCCCCAATATTCTTCCCTTTTCTTGTCCAGATCAATGTCAATTCTCTCTTGTCAATAGGTGAAAGTTTCTTTCTTTACAAATTCCAAAATCAACATGGTACTAGGGCCGCCCTGATGTCAGTGGTTTTCAGTGCTTTCATATGCTTGTAAAGGAATTATAATACATACCTCCATCTGAGATACTAATGTTGATTTATGCTAAGACATATGAACCATGGTCACTTTAAGGAAGGCCCAAGTCCATTCTCTTATCTTTAAATGGCAACTCTGACTTAGATTTTCAGATGTATAGGAGGCTCAGTAAAACAACGTTTTCTAATATACCATTTAAAAATTAGGTTAGTTTATAATAGATATCAAAATGATTCCCTGGCTTCTGATACATTCATACTGTCAAGAACAAGCTAAATAAGAATGAATAGGCAATATGTTTGTGTCTATGAATTCTAGCTGATCAACATATATTTATTTGTTATATAAATGTCAAATTTTAAATTTAAAAACATTAAAAAATAAATATGGAAAAAATTAAGATTAAAGCTAAATTAAAATTTTATGTGAAGGACCACGTAATATTCTATATAACATGAAATGATATAACCATGTAATTAAATTTTCAGATCCTTTATAAAGAATTATGCTATAGATTGTAGTAGGATTTGTATGATATAACCTTTCAACAATCATGTAATCAGATTTCCTTCTGGGCTGGCTAATCTGTCTGCTTAAATTATTGAGCATTAAAATTGAATTTAAATAATTTAGTATTCAATGTGTATAAACATTATGCAAGACAAGAGTAGATATTTATTTCAGAACTCAAAATTAAAGCTAGATAAATTTCTCCTAAATCCCTGAAAATTTTGTATTCACCAAGATGGTAATATTCAAGTAGAAATAGAGTGTATTTTAAGGTCACTAAGATTTAGAGATCAATTCCATAAATAGCCTTTTAGAACGTCTAAATATCTGTGATGTGCATGCGTCATGTTATGCAGTCAGAAGCCAAAATAATGCGATCATTCATAATTCTATTACCAGGAACTTTATGTTTTAATGCCATTTCTTGAAAATAATAGTCAGAAAACACATTACAGATTGTCCTCCTTTTGAAGAGGAAAATAAGTATTAAATTTGAATAGATATCTATATACCTACATTTATTTAGAACCTATTGAGGCCAATGAAAGGAGAAATTGATACCGTGCATAACTTCTGTACGGTTTGGTTGCAAACCCAGTAACCAGTACATATGATTTTTAATAAATTCTGAAAATATCACTTGGAATATTTCATTTCTTTTTAAAATATACTTGTAAATGACTGACTTTAGTTTCTAAAGAACAACAAGAGCTTAATATTTTGAGAAAGTTGAAAAATCTGTTTATTGAAATTATATGTTGGTACTGGGAGGGCAGCCTAGAATATTGCAATGCTAGTAGAACTCAAACATATACTTAGAAAAGTTAAATAGCCAGCATATAATTTCAGACACAGATTCATAAAGTCCTAGTTCGATAAAATTGCCCAGAAAAAGCTAATTAGGTGCAAAATCAGACTTCAACCTTCAAAGCAGTAACTCAAAGATGTCATTTTAATCAGGAGGCTGACAAATGCTAACCTTGAAGATAAAAAACACAATATCTACTAAAAATAAACAATATAATTATAAAAGTGAATTCTGTGCAATTTGTAACTAGCATCGAATTATAGATAATGAATTTAAATAGACAAAAATCTAGAGTATATAATATACTATCTCCTAAAGAAATACATTCAAAATGCAGCTAGAGAAGCAATTTCTTTTACTCCAAAATCTTCTATTTTACATAGCAAAAATATTTCATGGGATTTCTCAAAGGTTATGTTAAATATTCTTTTTCTTTTTAAATATTTTCATCATGCCTGGAACCAGTAGCTCACATGTGTAATCCTAGCTACTCGGGGGGCTGAGATGTGAGGACTGCAGTTCAAAACCACCCTGGACATTAATGTCTGTGACTCTTAGCTCCAGTTAACAACCAAAAGGCTGGAAATAGAGCTGTGGCAAAAATGAGTTCTAGCTTTGAGCCCAAAAAACTCATGAACGGCACACCAGGACTTGAGTTCAAGCCACAGGACCAGTAAGCACACAAAAATATAACTATCAAATGATTTAACATTACCATATAATCAGTAGCGAGTGCTTCTATGTTCCATTAACAAAATGTCTGAAAAACAGTAGTTTGAAGCATGAAGACATTACCGTAAAATTCACAAGTATTGTGTGTATATATATTTATCTAGTTGTTCAACAATATTCTTGAGGAGCTTGAATCTCCTCTATTCCAGCCCTATCATCCTTTTCATGTTGACTCTTCTTCATTGTGTGGTCCATCAAGTATACAAATGGTGACTACAAATCTACCTATGCACTGAATTTCAGGCAACGATCAAGAGAAGCAGCAATATTAGCCAAATTGTCCCTTTTATCAACAAAATGAAAGCTTTCTCAGATTCCACTCTCCTTGTATCTTGGATGACAATGTTTCGGTTATGTGTGGAAAATATGGCCATTTTTCATTCAAGAGAAGAAATGAAAAATAGTATAGTTGGAATCATCAAAAAAGACAAATTCAAATGGAAGTTTTGTTATTCAACCAATAGGATCAGTCACCTCAAGAAAGCTTTGACCATTAGATATTTTCCACTAAGTAATAGTGAAAATAGAGAGGACAAGAATATTTCCCAGTAAATACATTGCAATATGGGCATTGTATCTAGGTCCAGATCCATAGAAATCTATACCTACAGATACTTACCTATCTATACTTATATTCATATATAATCTAGATGACAGTGATAGATAATATGACATAGATAGATATGTTATATAATACACATATATAATATCTACATATACATATAAAACTGAATCTTATCTCAATTTTGCTTATGTGAAATTCTCCCTTAAAAATAAATATACCTAAGCAATTTTTTAAAATTATATTTCTCTACCATGAAGTCAGTACTATTGTATGGAATAGTCACTCTGATTGGAGGCTGTTTTCACAGAGGTTTTCCTGAGAAAAGAAGGGAACACTTGAACTTTATTATTCAAATTACCAATACACTGGGTTTTGATATATGCTAGTTATCATCACTCCTCCTTTTATATAGGATCTGTATAAAACAAGATGTAGATGTGTTATCTGAAAAAAATAAAATTGTGAAACTTTCTATTTGAATATCTACCACAGGCTCCTGTTCTTGCTTGGTCCTTCTTTGGTGATGCTTATTTGCACCGTAGTCACCTTAGAGGTTCTAAGATATTCAATGAAATGCTTAGTACCGTTTGAACAACTTCTTAGTGTATTGCTGAGGTGATTTTTTTTTCTTCTTCCCCTAAATATTTGCTTTCTTCAATAAACACCTTTGTGACTAAAGAGTAGGTGTGGGTCCTAGACTCTAATAATTCAATTCCTCCTTTCCAGATATCGGTCCAGGAAGAAAAGGAAGTTGAGCAGTGTGAAATCCATGATGATGGTGACCATGACAACAGCAGCACTTGTTTGTGGGAACAACAGTGGCTGTGGTGTTGCTGGACCTGGAATTGAGTGCTGTGTGGCAATGGTTGCAGCAATACCTGCTGGCAAACTCACTGTTCCTTGGAGAGAGATGCAGCAACCTCACTGAGCTGATTGTGGGCCCTTTATCAGAGGTGGCTTAAGCTTGATTATGTTGTTTACAGATGATCAATGTTTCTTAAAGCTTCTTTTTAGAAATGGTATTTTTAAGTACTTACATTTCATTGTCAAATGCCAAGTGCAATTCTTGTCTTTCCTTGTGTTTGCGTCCCTAATGTATCTGATAAATATCCCTAGGAGATAGGCACAGAGCCTATCAGATAGATATGTGCACAAGAGCTGATGGAGAGCCTTACACAAGCAGGAGAGCCCAGTGCTTGCAATCACTCACTGAAGGGAGTATTTGGGCAACTCTTTTCTAGGGCTCTTGTGGGACTAAATCTATTAACACAGTATAAGTAAAACAGTATGTGACCTATAGGAAATGCTTTGTGTTAATATCTTTGCCATTATAACTATTCTTTCAGACAAGTGATGAGCATTGTTATTCCTTTATTTCATCAGATGTGGTGGAAACCAAAAAGTTAGAAATTGTGAACAGTGTATGGTCAATGTGAACTGGAACCATTACTTTAAATAACATCTCACCAAAGCTAAGCTCAAGTTTATATTATGGCTGTATTTGCTGCTCAGAACCTCTGCTGGTTTGGGAAACCAACCATCCCAAACAATAACAGGGTCCTTCCTCATGTTGTACATGTTATGCCTAGAAATTTGTGACTAGAGCAGATTGGTTGGGAGAATTATTTCACTTAACAAAACTTAGGATAGTTCTTGCTGCAGTGTGACAATAGTATTTGGAATGAAGAACATCACAACAGATGTGGATGGATGAATGCTAGTAGACACTTAACATTCCTCAATAGAAAAATGTCTACTGACTGCAATTTAAAATAAAATGAAACAAAGTAATGACTTTAAACAGAGAAGTAATCATTTATCTCCATTGTATCACTTCAACAAGAAACAAAATGAATTTGTATTAAATGCTAAGAAAGGAAAAAACCAATGATTAAAAATAAGAAAAAAGACTTGAAATAGGGATTACAGGAGGAGGAGAAGCACAATTGTTAAGGATTGCTTCAAACAACAGCTATTATTATGAATTAGTAGTTAGATAGATAAATGAGCTGCTGATTATGCTGTAAGTACAATTTGCAAAATAGTATGAAAAGTAACATTTTCATTTGTCTGATTTTATTTAGAAATTTCAGTTATTATGACTTTTTTGTCAGTCTTGGGGCCTGAACTCTAGGCCTGAGTGCTGTCCATTAGCCCTTCAGCTCAATGCTAGTGCTTTACGACTTGAACCACAGCACCGACTTTTGGTTTGCTGGCAGTTAATTGGATAAAGAGTCTCACTTTCCTGCATGTACTGACTTTGAACCATGATCCCCAGATCTCAGCCTCATGAGCAGCTACAATTATAGCCATGAGCTATTGGCACCAGGCATGAGTTATTATTTTGTTTTTGCTTTTAACAAATTATCTTTAAGTAGTTGTACAAAGGAGCTTCCATTTAGGAGAGTAATTTATAAGTACAATGCATTTTAATGCTACCCCTTTCAATATTTTCTTTTTTTTCTTTATTGTCAAAGTGAAGTACAGAGGGGTTACAGTTTCATATGTAAGGCAGTGAGTACATTTCTTATCCAACTTGTTACCTCCTCCCTCATTTTCCCCCACCTCACCCTCACCCTTCCCTCTCTTCCATGAGTTGTACAGTTGTTTGCACCAAATATTTTTGTAAGTATTGCTTTTGGAATGGATTGTCTTTTTATCCTTTGTCTCTCGATTTTGGTATTCCCTTTTCCTTCCCTAGTTCTAATACACGTATACAGTATCCAGGGTACTAAGATCAGATACAGTGATAGCAGGGGTAAAACAATTGGAAGGGAATTTGAGAGGGAAAACAAAGGGTATTATTTCACATGGCATGTTGAAAATAATTACAATGATATAACACTCATTTCCATAACATGGAGTTCATTTCATTTAGCATCACCTTATGTGTTTATAAGGGCATAGCTATTGGGATATTGTGATCTTCTGCTATGATTAAACATGGACTAATTATTCCCTATGAGGGAAGCCATAGTGTCCTTGTTTCTTTGGGTCTGGCTCCCCTCACTTAGTATGATTTTTCCAGGTCCTTTCACTTCCTTACAAATGTGGCAATGTCCTTCTTTCTGATAGAGGCACAGAATTCCATAGTGTATATGTACCACATTTTCCTGATGCACTCATCTACTGAGGGGGCATCTTGGTTGGTTCCATATTTTAGCTATGAGAAATTGTGCTGCGATGAACATTGTTATGCAGGTGGCTTCAGTGTGATCTTGCTTGTAATCTTTTGGGTAGATGCCCAAAAGTGGGGCTGCTGGGTCATAGGGAAGATCTATGCTTAGCCTTCTGAGGAATCTCCATACCACTTTCCAGAGTGGTTAAACAAGTTAACATTACCACCAACCATGTAGTAGGGTTCCCTTTGGCCACATCCCCTCCAGCATTTGTTATTATTAGTTTTCCTGATAATGGACAGTTTTGCTGTTGTGAGGTAGAATCTGAGTGTTGTTTTGATTTGCATTTCTTTTATGACCAGTGATGTTGCCACTTCTTCATGTGACTCTTTGTCATTCTCACATCCTTTTCAGAGAAGTCTCTTTTTAGGTCGTTAGCCATTTGTTGAGAGGGCAGTGGTTCTTTGAGGATTTGTTCTAAAGGAATTTAATTTTTTGAGTTCTACATATATTTTCGATATGAGGCCTTTGTCTGTTGTATGGCCGGTAAAGAACTTCTTCCAATCTATGGGCTTTCTGTTTACCTTGTTATCAATTGGGACTGTATGAATTGGTTTTTGAATGGGCTTTTCAGTTTTAAGCCAAATCGCTTCCAAGGTATGTTCTAGGTTTTTAAGCTGTCACATGGATGGAAGGAAATGGCTTGATTTGTTTGAAAGACTCTTTAAAATAAAAACTGAGCAGTATGAGGATTTGACAAAAATATCAGTAGCAGGAAGTAGTATGCTGAGAAACTGGGGTCTTTGTTGATTAAATTATTTTAAAAAAATTAGTAAGACACCAGTCTACAATTGTAATATCTCTTGTGATCCTCATAGAATTTCTAAGACATGGGTAGAGAGCCCTGTTTTTATTGTTCAAGAGATTCATATCAGGAGAAAAAAGGTTTTCATGTCAAAGTATTGGAAGCAAGTGAACTAGACTAGGTTCCATTCATCCTCACACACTGGACAACGAATTTAAAACAGAACAAATATCTAAGGACATTTAGCATTATACTTAAGGAGAATAATGTCAAATAGATCCATTATTCATGTGTTGTAAGTAAAAACAAAACAAAAACTAAGAACAGAAGCAAATAATTCCCTAAACTTGCAGTTTATCTGAAGACATCTGCATAAGACAGTAGTTCATGCAAGAATGGAGTCCAGCTGTATGGTGGCATTTATTTTTTATGTGCAGTTTCTCTAGTTTAGTGGTACGTTTTCAACTTAAAATAACAGTTGGGTGTCACAAAGACAAAATGGAAGTACATTTTCTTTTACTCAAAATGCATTTGAATTTATTTTAATGACTTTATTTGGGGGTATATATGATACACCACAATGTGAAATTTTGTGAATTTGGTACATATGTGGTCATTATACCATCACCACAATCAAGATAATATCCAATGCCTATTAGATTTGCATTGCATTCTCTTTATTGAGAGTTGTTTCCTTTGGTACCAGAAAAAAACAACTTAACACGAGATATATCTTCTTAAAATTTTTGTAATATACATTGCCTTGTTATTAATGAGAGATCTTACATTGTGTAGTAGACCCCTAAAGCCATTCACCTATATAAGGAAAACTTGGCACCACTAATTGATGCTTCCTATTTTCCCGTCTGTTAGCTTTAGGAAATCATGATTTTCTTCTCTGCTTCTATGAGTTTGATTATTTTAGATACTGTACGTAAGTGAAATCAGGAAGTACCTAAAATATGTTTGACATATTCATTGATTCTTATTGAGAATCTTATTTTCCTTCAATGACTAGATCCAAGAGGTTTAACAGCAGAACTTGATTTTTTTATCAGTTCAAAACTTAAACTTCATAAATACCTAAAAATTCAACAGGCATCATTTGGAAGTATTTCCTTTTATTTCTGTTATATGTAAATTTAATATATGTACTTCTATATGCACACATATATACACACATATATACAGTTACATGAATCTGTACATAGAGTTATATGCATGCAGTTTTGTTTCAAGCAACTGATAGCTGAAATAAATGCATTGTGTGCATTGTGCCACCAGGCTTTGCTCAACATTTTTATAAAATTGATAAACAAAGTGACAGAATGGGTATAGATGCTTCCAAGAAAATGTCATGTACTATAACTCAATGCACTCTAGCTTATGAAAACTGTGGTTGAGGAAAAGCAAGAGTGCATTATGCAATCTTAAAGTCAAACCCTGTTACTAGATGAACCTTCATAAATCACTGCTCTCCACGCAGTTTCCTACTAAAAGTCTAATCATTTTCTGTTCTCTATAGGACACCAGAAGATTTATTAAAATTTAAGGATAGGTCTTACTGTCTCACCTTGCTTTTCATCTCTTCCTCCCTCTTGACTCAATTATGCATCATGTTCTTCAGAGAGCCTTGGCACTGCATTTTCAACTCTAAATCAGGTCAATAAACCACAAGCCAGGACTCCAACTTTTTATTAAAGGCAATGAGAGGATAGTGAGTTTTCCGTCCTCTTCAAGAGGAGACTGGTCTTTTATAAAAAGTTTTTATACTATACCATGTGGTCTGAATGTGTCTCCTGCAAAATTCTTTTGAAATTTAATCCACCTACTCGTAATTTAATGGTATTTTGAGGTGGAAACTTGAGGTAATTAGGACAGAGGAAGGCACAAGAATGGGGAGACACAACTGTATGAATGGCTTCCTAATGGGGAGAGAAGCTTAAGTTAGCATGTTTGCCCGGTTTGCCATGGGATTCCATTTACTGTCTTAGATCTCTGACATCCTGACCAGCAAGATATTGACACTCAATCTTGTACTTCCTAACCCCCAGAACTGTAAGAAATATGATTCTTCTACTTGTATCATTGCAAATGTTGTACTCCTAAAGGGGACAAAGATAACCTGCCTTTTATTTCTTTACATTAATAGGCAGGTAATAAAAACTAACTTGCTGATTAAGTAAGTACTCAGTAATTAACAGTATAAAAGATTTTATTATCATTAGTTGTTCAAATATCAAGTGAGAAAAAAAGGTAAAGCATAATCTATGATTTCTGAGTATTTTTCTCAGCCTATTCTTCTTGATAGATGTTCACATTATAGTTCCATAAGATTTATAAGAGAATGATAGGATAATGTAGCAAAAAAGCATCTTTCACTGATAAGAATCAAAACTAGAGATGTTTTATCCTGATTATATCCCAATTTTATATATACATATAGTCATGGTCAATTCTTTATTGACATTTTCATATCAAGGATTCTAAAACCACAGTTAGAAAATAAACTCTCATACCTTATTCATATTAATTAAATGTTAATTCATTTTAATGTTCATGTGCATTTGGTTTACAATATCTGAGGGTTCTTTTGTATTACATCTAGTAATGTCTCTGTGTGCATACTGCCCTATAAAACATCTGGGAAATTTCATCTTTATGTTTTATGTACTAAGAAATAAAGTATGCAAATTTAATGAAAGGAAAAGATTGATTACTTCTGCCTTTCTACTATGGCAGTCATTTGGGTTTCTAACATTGGCTTACTGTCAATTCCAATTCCCAACAAAATTCCAGGCTAAAAAGAAATAGAAATAAAAGAAATCTGGAATCACTTGAATAATTTCTCATAGATGATTACTCAGAAAGGACAAGACTCTTAGAAACAGAACTTGTTGGGGCTAGGAATATGGCCTAGTGGCAAGAGTGCTTGCCTCATATACATGTAGCCCTGGGTTCAATTCCCCAGCACCACATATATAGAAAATGGCCATAAGTGGCGCTGTGGCTCAAGTGGAAGAGTGCTAGCCTTGAGCAAAAAGAAGCCAAGGACAGTGCTTGGGCCCAGAGTCCAAGGCCCAAGACTGGCAAAAACCAACAAAAAAAAAAAAAAAAAAAAAAAAGAAAGAGAACTTGTTGAAAAGAAAAAAGAAATTAGAGTCACCCCTGTGAGAATTGAATAAATACAGAACACATACAGACAACAAACTTCACAAAATTTTCTTTTTGGTCCTGTCCATGACCATAAGAAAATAATGACAACTTTCCCACCCGTGTTTCACCTGCTTCAAAGGCTGATCCCTCTGAATGCTTCCCAGAACTTTTCGACAGCTGCTTCATGTTGCCTATGGGCAGAATTCTCAGCTTGTGCCCATTTTTACTCTGAATACTGCATTGTTTCACATGCAGCATATTGGGGCCTAATGCACAAGCATAGATACCCAATCATATATAAACCCAGTTGGAGCATAATTGCTTCAACATGATTCTGCATGTTACATACTCATATATTTTTTCCTAATTGAATTCTTGAAATTACTAAATTGTGACAAATTGTGTCTTCCTGTTCTGTGAGTTTACCTGTTTTGCTTTTTTCTTCTATATGGTCAAATGTCACGGTGGATGCTCTCTTGTATTTGTCTCCCATCAGGAGGCACAAGAGATGATATGTTTATTTTCTTTTCATTTTAAGGCATATTAAATGTATTTTCAAATGCCCTTAAGAGTGTTAGCTTTTGTCCGAAATCTTGGGACATGCTGACAACAAATATATATTAGTTATTTAGAAGTGCTGTAACTATTATCTCTAAAAAGAAGACAAAAAAAATCTTGGAACCTAAGATGAAACTATTATCAATTTAAAAAAAAATTCAGACATGGTTTATAAATTGTGAGCTAAACATGAAATGTTTCTCAAATCTGTTAACTTATTTACCTGCAGTAAGAGGAGGCCAAGAGATTATAATGGCTTACTAAGGCAATGTCATTATTTGGCTCATTTAAATACAATGATTCTTTGTGTTTATGAAAAGTGTTTTAAATAAGTATCTTTTTGTATGGAAAGGCAAAACAGATAAAATTTTTCTTCTTTCCTTCTTCCCTCCTTCCCTCCCTCCCTCCCTCCCTTTCTCTCTCTCTCTTTCTCTCTCTCCCTTCCTACTTCCTTCTTTCCTTCCTTCCTTCCTTCCGTTCTCTCTCTCTCTCTCTTTCTTTCTTTCTTTCTTTCTTTCTTTCTTTCTTTCTTTCTTTCTTTCTTTCTTTCCTTAGGTACATATCTAGAGATTGAACTCAGGGCATAGGCACTGTCCCCTTTCCTTCCTGGGCTAACTTCAAACCACTATCTCATATCTCAGCCTTCTGAGTAGCTAGGATCACAGGCATGAGCCAGCAGCAACTGCCTAGTGTTGTTGCTCTCATTATAAGAAAATATTTAATATGTTAAAATTCAAAATGTAATAGCATCAACTTTAGCATATACACATGTTACAAAATAATCTGTAGGATTGCCAATATTTTTCTCTCTAAATAGTAGAAATAAAATTAGAATTACCTATAAATGAATCTACGAAATGAATATCTCCTTTAAAATGTCTGTGCAATTTATTAAAATACATTTTGTATCAATAAAATTAGGCAAGACTATAGATATTCTCCTAAATCGTGATTAACAAGTCTGTTTTCCTTTCAATTGGCTGAAGAAATTGTATTTGGACAAGCTCTAACATAATGAATGTGCTGGGGAGCCTTGACTTCAGAAATTATAGGTGGGTGCATACAGGCAATATGTAGGCAATGCTGGATTGGTTGGAGAGTAGCAGTGGAAAAACATCCAGGGGAGGTAGATTTGTTATGGACTAGGGAGTTGTGTTCAGTGAATTGCAGTATGGAATTACAGGATCACAGAACTCCTGCCACCTAGGATATGGTATGAGATGAAGTCAAAGTAGCTGAGACTATGGAACACAGTGTCAGTGGAATTGTAAAGGACCTTTCATTGTGTAATAAAGAGTTTGAGTTTTCCCTATGAATCATGGAATTGACTAGCAAATAAATTGCACATATTCCTAAAGTTCTTCTGTGTACCAGAGATTAGCCAAGGCAATCAAAATAGGAAACTGGATACACCAAGTAAAGTCATACAAGTGAAAGGTACAAAATGAATGTAACAGAAATCTCAGAGAAATGTATGCCATTCGAGCAGATGTTTTGACATTAAATCCTGGCACTCAGAGGGCTCAGAACCCATTTTTGACTGAAAATATGTATGTCTATAGACTTCTGAGAATAGAATGGCATTATCTCTCTTCCCCAGAGCAGAATGTGATCAGAGGAAAGAAAAGAATGTCTGAAGAGTCTGAGACATAAGATTGATCAAATAGAATAGAAGTGGAAGGTTAGAGGTTTTAGAAGATCTATTGTTCTCTCATGACTAGTCAAACCACATAAAATCTATATGCTTAATTAACATTTAATTTTTCTTCCTACTTTTTTGCTTAATGACACATACAAATCAAATTTACTTTTTTCTATGATTCATTATAAGAATTACTCAGACATTAATATAAAGCCATTTTAATAAATAATTCATTAACACAAAAAATGTAATTTTATTGGATTAAAATAGACAAGTTTCAAATTTAAATCTGTGTGGATGCTTTGTATTGCCTCACAGAACAAATATTAGAATTACACTAAATAGTTTCTCAATCCTAAAGAGAACTATTCATGACAGGAACAAGGTTAGTCATCCTGAGTTTGTTTTTCAATAGCCTGATGCAATATTGTTTTGCTTTCCTTAAATCTCAGCATTTTGACTGTTTCCTAGTCATAGCAGAATGTTAACAAGAATGAAAGCACAGATGGTATCTTTCTCATCCTTACAAGTCAAAGTGACGACCCATACAAAAGCCCATCACAAACATCCTCTCACCTGTACCATCCCTTCTGTGCCCCCATCTGTACAGAGCTAATCTCATGACTTGTACCTTCTTTGACCTCTTGTAAATCAAGTGCCAGTGATTGAGTCAGGGAGGAAACAGATGGTTGTCTATCGCCATTTTTAAGTGTAGAAATATTACATCAGATAATTGGTTTAGTCCTGATGCACTAAATGATTTCCAGAAACAATACATTTCAGATCTCTTTAAGTGATGAATAGTAGTTACTTTAAGGTATAGTCTGATTTTCCTTTTCAGCCAACACAGGTTATAAGGCTAAACTGGAAGCAGCAAACCAAAAGGATTGTTTGAACTGAACATATTCTTCATTCTCCTTCCATACTGAATAAATATGGGCAACATTGCATTATTGTCAATACTTTCCTCCAGAAGACCACAACTCATCGAATACTTCTCTATTTTCTCACAACTATAATTACATATAGTGTAATTATAATTCAATTGCTTTACAATGGGTTGATAGTCTACTATCTTTTCTTTGTTCTAAATGCTTCATATATTTCATCCCATTCCAAAAATGTTTTTATCTTTTCACTCAAACCAGTTCTAAGATGATTCTGTATCCATTTCTTCTTTCTATTGTAGAAGCCTATTTAAAAAAGAAAAATGGTATTTCATAATAATTAGAACCCCAAGAACTGTTCACAAAGCTTTGGTCGTTAACAATTTGATCATCATCTTTGGCATTCCTCATCTACTCTTATTTTTAGCCAAAATAAAACAGGTTTGATTATTATTCAACTAATATAAAGGCTGTCCATTGTAGAGACAAGATTGTAAAGATACGTAATCAAGGCACAGTGATTCACACATATAATCCTTGCTACTTGGGAGATAGAAATTGGAAGGATGACCATTTCAGCATAGAGCAAAGTAAGACGTTTACAAAACCTCATCTTAATGAAACAATCCAAGCATGATAGTGCATACTTGTCGGCCCAGCTATTAAATGCAAAATAAGAGGAACATTGTCCAGCCTAGATTGGGCAAGATTGCCAAGAGTAAATAACAAATAGATAGATAGATAGATAGATAGATAGATAGATAGATAGATAGATAGATAGCTTTGGATGACAAACTTTACAGCTTACTTAAAAGCTGGCTCATTAGAATTACATCAGCTCAAGTTGCAGAAACCCTAAAAGCCATAAAAGCATAGAATGACATGTTAAAAATCCTGAGAGTAAATAACTGTGGATATAAACGATACTACATTCAGGAAAGTTGCCCATCAGAATTGCTGGAAAAATAAAGGAATTTCAAGAAAAGCAAAAAATGACTAAGCTAACTTTCCAAATTGAACACTGAAGATTCTTAAAGGAATCCCACACAGGATGAGTAAGAAAGATAGTCACAGACATGAGACCAACAGAAGAATAAATTCCAATGAGAAGTAGAAACGCATATGGAAATTGAGAAAGAATCAACATGTTCAGTTCAGTAAACCAGAAAAATCCTAAAATGAATAAGAGAGAAAAAAAATCAACCATTACTTGAATCAACCAGCCCTGAGGAAAACAGAAACAAAGGGATAAATGAAACACAGTAAAATCTATAAATAACTTTACACAAAAGGAGAAAAAGTGACATTATATCCACTAAAATGAGAAATTAAGTGAGGATGCTCATTTCCTCCATTCCTATTAAATATAGTGCTTCATTTCTTAGAGAAATAATGCAAGAGAAAAAATGAATGGGATACAAACAGGAAAGGAAGAATAAATTAAAGAATTCTGAAAACTAATTATGATGGGCCATTTCTAAACCTATCATACCAAAGGATTGATACCAGATAGCTTATTGTCTGATCAGGAAATGTTACAAATCAAATTATTCACTGTGTTCTATGCCTGAGAGAAAATAATATCAATGGTGTTGAGTGATCACTTCTGAAAGCTGAAAAAGTCTCTATAACCTAATTCTGTTGGAAAAGCAATATAACCAATAAATTAGATTGCCAAGGAAAAATGAAACTTTTCTAAAATAAACTAAGATTCAAGTTTTAAATGCCTTCATGTTTTTCTTTATCAACACTGGCTATTTGCACAGGAGAACTCTACAAACTACAGAATGAAGATATTTAAAGAGAATGTGGCAAAAATAATCACCACTCTTTATCATACTGTTTTTTCCATACCACAGTTAGGAAATTAGAGCCTCATTCACAATGCACATTTAAAACCCTGGGAAGATTTTTATTTTCCTTGTATTTGCAGTTGTCTCTTGTTTTTTGTTTTGGTTTTCTTTCAGAAAGTCGTTTTACTTGAAGGGGATCCAAATAGGAAAAGATGAAATTAAACTTTCTTCACAGATGACATGACCTAAAGAACCCCATAGACTCTATTCCCAAGCTATTAGAGTGGATCCAAAACTTTGGCATAGTAGCAGGATATAAAATAAATCCTCAAAAATCAATGGCTTTTATATATGCTAACAACCTGAAGAGCGAGGCTGAAATCAGAAAAGCAACACCTTTTGCAATAGCCTCAAATAATATAAAGTACCTAGGAATAACTTTAACCAAAGAAGTGAAAGAACTCTATGATGAGAACTTTAAAAACCTAAAACAGGAAATTAAGGCAGAACTAAGGAAACAGAGAAACCTCCCATGCTCCTGGATTGGGAGGATTAACATCATGAAAATGGCAATATTACCAAAAGCTATCTGCAAATTCAATGCAATACCCATCAATATATCAACATCATTCTTCAATGAAATAGAGGAAGCAATTCAGAAAATCATATGGAACAATAAAAAAAAACCCGAATAGCAAAAACAACAATAGTGGAAACAACAGTGCAGGAGGAATATCAATATCAAACCTTAAATTGTACTACAAAGCTACAGTAATAAAAACAGCTTGGTACTGGCACAAGAACAGGCCTGAGGACCAATGGAACAGAACTGTAGACCCAGAAATGAACCCACCGACCTATGGCTACCTAATTTTTGACAAAGAAGCTAAAAATAGAGGTTGGACCAATGACAGCCTCTTCAACAAATGGTGCCAGCAAAACTGGGTCAACACCTATAACAAACTAAAACTAGACCCCTAACTATCACCCTACACCAAAATCAACTCCAAATGGATCAAAGACCTAGAAATAAAATCAGACACCCTGAAAATTCTACAAGAAGAAATAGGAGAAACTAGGACTCCTTGGCATTGGAAGAAACTTCCTCAACAAAGGCCCAGAAATGCAACAAATGAAAGAAAGGATGGACAAGTGGGACTGTATCAAACTGCAGCGCATCTGCAGGGCAAAGGACATAGCTTCCAAGATAAATAAAAAGCCCACATATTGGGAAAAGACCTTTACCAGCCATACAACAGACAAAGGCCTGATATCTAAAATATACTCAGAACTCAAAAAGTTAAATTCCTCCAAAACAAACAATCAAAGAACCAACACCCCTCTCAACAAATGGACTAAAGACCTAAAAAGAGACTTCTCTGAAGAGGAAATGAGAATGGCCAAGAGTCACATGAAAAAGTGCTCTACATCACTGGCCATAAAAGAAATGCAAATCAAAACAACATTGAGATTCCACCTCATCCCAGTAAGAATGTCTATTATCAGTACATCGAATAATAACATATGCTGGAGAGGATGTGGCCAAAAGGGAATTCTACTACATTGTTGATGGGAATGCAAACTTGTTCAACCCCTCTGGAAAGCAGTGTGGAGGTTCCTAAGATGGCTAAACATAGAGCTCCCCTATGACCCAGCAGCCCCACTTTTGGGCATCTACCCAAAAGACTACAAGCAAGCCACCAACCAGCACAACTATGTTCATCACAGCACAACTTGTCATCACTAAAAAACCAAAACATTCAAAAAGCAACACTTAAAAACCATTTGGAGTAAACCAACTTCACAACTCTTGGGGGGAGAGGGGAAGGGTAGGGGGAGGGGGGAAATGAGGGACAAAGTAACAAGTAGAACAAGAAACATACTGCCTTTCATATGAACCTGTAACCACTCTGAATCACACTTTGACAATAAAAAGTCATGTTGTTGTTTTAGCATTAGAAAATATTTCTGCTCATACACCTAGGAATAATCTTGAAAGTTCATGAGTTAAGTGATCTCTTGGGAACCATTGTAAAATATAAAATACCAAAATGAAATTAGTATCTTGAAAAGAGGTGAGGATAAAAACCCAAGAAATAAATAAGAAATCTTGTTATTTCTTTGGTAAGAGAAAAGAAAAGAAATTTTGTGCATCTTTACACTCTAACAGATTAATGGTATGCAGAGAAATACATTAAAAGAGTTTGTACCCTCAAAGTAGAGGGAAAAAATGCAACATGAAGTTTGAAAAGCAGAAATCTTCTCAAGCTAATTGTGTACAGTGGCAATTTTATAGTTAGAAGTGACAACAGAGAGAGAAAGAGAGTTGCTATTCTAACTGAGAGTAGTTAAAGTTTATTTTGTGTTCCATCCATTGAACCAATTATACTTTTAACATCAACTCCCCACAGAGACAGTTAATACTTGACAACCTTTCTTGGTCAAGCATGCCTTATTTAAACAGAAGTTTCTCTGGAGAGTTTAAATGGTTTGACATGGAAATAAATTAGCCAGTGACAGCTATGTTCCATTTTATTACAACAGCATTTAGAAATGAAAGTAGCATATATCCAACTATGAAGTTAAAAGTAAGTCCCTCTGATAAAGCATTTTAGGTTCTCCTTGAAAATGGAATGGAGTGACATATTAATAAAACAGATGGATAATTCAATAATATAATAAAAAATTATGTACCTGTAGATTAAATTGCATAATTGTCTGATTTTAACATAGTAACTCATATATAGGACTGTAGCTTAGACATTGATGAACAATATAATATAATATACAATGATCTAATAAGTAAAATTTTCTTTTTTCTCATTATCAATAGCAACTAAGGAATGACCTAGCTTAATATATTTACAAGACCAGTTCTCTAACCCTTGAGCTATGGTGCCAACCACCAGCTTAGTATTTAAAGAGAAATATGACATCACAGAATTGGAATAAAAATGGAGCAACCTTATCTCAACTGCTACATCTAATCATTTAAGGAGTATTTCACAGTTGAACTCTACTGTACACTAAAATCATTTAGTAATAAAAATTCATATGGTCCATTATATTTGGTTAATACCACATATTCTGCTCTGTTAACAGATTTACAATTTGAAACAGTTTATTAATGGAACTAAAAAAATACGGTGGAGGAAAGAATCTATGTTAAAGCAGGACCAACTTCTTTGCAATGGAACAAATCATTTTTCTTCTCTCTTCTACTTTCTTTCCCTCCTTCCATCCTTTCTTTTTCTCCGACTTACTCTCTTACACACCACTTTCTTCAGAAAGAAAAAAGTGTTGTCCTCGTAGATCTAGGTTGTTCAGAACAGATAAAATCACCTTGAATATTTGTGAGGCTTGCCCAGAAGCAAGTGATATATGCACAATTATATATGCATACATATGTTTATAACCTTTCTTTTCTTTTTTCTTTTTTCCTTTTTTGCCAGTTGTGGGCCTTAAAGTCAGGGCCTGAGTACTGTCCCTGGCTTCTTTTTGCTCAAGGCTAGCACTCTGCCACTTGAGTCACAGCGTCACTTCTGGCTGTTTTCTGTATATGTGGTGCTGGAGAATTGAAGACAGGACTTCATGTATATGAGGCAAGCACTCTTGACACTAAGCCATATCCCTAACCCATAACCTTTATTTTCTTGTAAACCATTAAACAATATACCCTTGTAATGTAGAACTAAAAAGCAACTCCTTCATTTCCCTTTATTAAAAAAATTTAGTACAATATTTCATGGAAGCAAAATAAACTATTTAAAAAATCCTCATAGAAATCTGAGTGGAACTTTGAAACAGTTGGTCCAATTTTTCATTTATAAATGGAGAAAATGATTTTTTAATCCACATGATAAATATTAATGAATATGTTTGTAGATTCGATTCACAAATCTCTACCTTTTGGATTTTTTATATTTTTAAAAATTTCTTCAGACCCTTCTGGAAAATCTACCATCACAGACTCAACCATATGGTATTATCATGGAGAAGTCAATTTATCATTTTATTGTAAAAGAATGTTCATAAATTTTATTTTTTTGAAGACAATAGTTGAATGATAGCACACATATATATAGTATACCATTGCATGTGTACATATATTCACTCACACACACATACACAAACGACAACCTTAATTCCTTCCATGTAACCTTCTTTTATAAATCAAAGAATGGAAACAGAAAAAATAGAAAGGAATCTTAGAAAAGTAAAGTAAAGAAACAGAGGTAAGGTTTGCTCATTTGACATTTTTTGGATAGCTTTTGACAGGTAGATTCTCCCACTGGGCTTTTAGCCTAGGGCCAGAATTGATACACAGGCAAGTTCAGCCCCACAGGGGCTGAGTCCACATTGGACTTGAGCTGTGTCCCAAGATATTAAGAGCAGTGTATGGAATTTTACTCCAATATAATGCACAGCCCTTCCTCAAACATTACTGTCTCCTCTTCAGCTTCCATCCCTGTTTGCACAAACACTGGGGGCACTGAGAGACTACGTAAAGGCAGAAAAATCTCCTGTAATTTCACTTAGTAAAAGGCATTGAAATTTGTCCTAATAATACTTTTAAATGCATTCTTATACCTTGTTCATAGTATTGAAACTGGTCCATTTGATATTAAAGAACATTGACTAGTACTTTGTGACCACTTACTAAATTACCAAGATATCAATTAATAAACTTTTATTAAGGTTCTGTATGTTCATTCAACATACTAAAGATTTGGAATCATTCTAAAAATTTTAGAGCTTTATAATGTGTCCATAATGCATCTTTTTCATTCTTAATAGTAATAGAAATACCAGTAACAAGAGATAGTAGATGCTTTCTCACAATTGTGTCAGTTTATTTTATTTGAAACATCTTTGAAATACTGATTTTCTTCAGTCAGGAATGTGGTATCTCTCTTTACTTACTTGTTTTTATCCAAGGTCCATAATGGATTTTATAGCCTTTTTTCTACATTTTTGTTCAGATTATTTATAGTATATATTTATTTCTGTTGTGAATAAAGTGTTTATTTTAGGTCAGGCATTTTAGATTATGACTTTAGTCCCAGCTATGCACTTGGTTGAGGTAGGAGGATTATGGTACCTGGTGGATCCAAGGCAAAAATATGAAGTAAAATAAAATAACAAAACAAAATGAATGAAGGCTTGTTTCCAGTGGTGATCACTTGCAAACAAAGTGCAAGGCTCTACATTCAAACTTCTATATGCAAGTAAATCAACAATAGATTTAAAACCAAAACTTGAAAAAGCAAAGAATGTTCAAGCCTGACTGCATTCCCAAACTCAGTTTCACATTCAAACACATTTTTCATTTCTTCCCTGTAAATTATTTATCGTGAATAATTAAGTTGGTAATTAGGCTTTTTTTTTCAAATTCAGTGAGGTCTTTATTTTTCATTTTTTTAGCTGATAATCTTATAAAAAACAAACCAACATATAGGAAACATTTACACTTTAGCTTCTAAAATGCAGTATATTCATGATATTAGACAATGAAATTTGTGTTGCCTGAAATGGGTAATATAAGAACAAACTTTTGTTCAAATATGTGATTTATCTCAATTCGCCTTGAAACTAGGAAAGTACTGTGTTTCCTTCAATTCACCTCTGTTGGTTTTTAAAAGAACCTGCTTGTTTTTTCTCACAAGAGAGGCTGTAAGTTTAGAAGAAAAGTGTTTTTAAAATGCAGTTCCTGGAATGTGATATATTCACAGTTCTCTCAGAATGGGGAAAATATTATTTAGTGCCTTTTATTATTTCAAAATAAATGTAATCCAGACTTACAGCAATTAATGCAAAACTTTTGCCACGAGGAAATGGGCATTTTTATGTTTATCTATGTTATTCAGGTGATATTCACATACAGAATTAGAGCAATCATATAGAGTTGTTGCCTAGTTAAATGGGATCATTATAAAGTACCAGAAGAGTTTTTTAAATGATTAAAATTCTAGTCCTCTTCACAAGTTACTGATCTAGTGCACTCACAAGGCACTGTTCTCAATACAGCATGGAAGCATTCATTTCTACGGAATTCCTTTTTATCTTTTGCCCAGGATGGAACCCAATGTCCAATGGTAAATCAATACACACAGGATGCTATTTTCTTTATATTTAATTCAGATATAAAATGTCTTACTGAATAAACCCTGTGACCAAATTACATAGACTTATAAGAAGACTGATTAGAATCAAGTCTCTATTCAGTATTCATCAAGCAGAATAAAGTTAATTGGCTGCTAGAGAAGTTATTCCTCATGGCACCATCCTCATATGCAAAGGCTTTAACCTGCTGACTTACTAATGGAAAGACTTATGACCTGTTATCACATACACAGTGTTTGCACAGAACTTCCTATATTTAAGGTAGACAATTCCTGTGGGAATGAGGCACACTTACGAGTATTCTGATACTCAATTTCTGATACAATATTCTGCAGTCTTTCAAGTCGTTCTTGGGACAATATCCAGAAGAGAACATGCACATCCAGGTGAATTTTCATGTCACTATGGAGCTGAGCTTCTGCAGATTACCAGAGCTATATAAGAAAATCCAGAACATCTATTTTAAAAAATCCCTTTCAACCCAGGATATCAGGTAGTTCAGTATTAAAACACTGGTAAAATGTTCAGTGGCATAAAATAAATATCTATTTCTTTCAGCAAGCACTCACCGAGCAACTACCTCATCTTATTGTATGCAACAGAAAAAGAAAACTGCTTCCATCATTTCCATCCTCAGAGCAGTTACATTCCAATGCATGAAATAAGTTACAGAAATGCAGATTTTGAAGGTCTGAGGAAAGGATGCTCACCCAAGGCCATGAGAACCCAATATACAAAAACACCTGCTTGAAGACACTATGACTCACAAATTAAACAACCATTAAACTCTTCTAAATACCAAAGTGTCCATTGCTATAGTATCCATGTTTGTTGAGCAGTCATTTTTGTTTCTTAAAACTGCAATACTTAGAAGACAATATGCTGTAAACCAACTATGCAACTCTGGAGGGGAGAGAATTGGGGAGGGGTTGAAGGTGGGAGAAAAATGAGGGAGGAGGTATCAAGTTTGATAAGAAATGTACTCACTGCCTTTCGTATGAAACTAACCCATCTGCACATCACTTTGACAACAAATAAATTAATTTTAAAAACTGTTCAGTGATTATGTGACTTATTTGTTTCTTTAACAACAGTGAGAGGGACAAACTTCAGGATTAGGTCAAATGTCACAACTGTTTAAGAAATAGCTGTATACTTGAACTTACACTAACATAATGCCAACCAACCTGTCACATATTTGAAGATATCATGTGTGTGGTTTGGCATTGCTGCAGTAATATATGTTTGGTAAAACCAGAGACAACAATGATGAAAACTCACAAAATATTTACATAAAAGAAAATTTAATGCAAGAGAAATATACTTTATCAAATGAATAAAGTAGAACTTTAGCGTGCACACACACACACACAATGTTACAATGTTGTGGTGGAAAGAAATCCCCAGAAACCAAGGATAGCACTATGTTGGGATAAGATTCTGTGTTTGGAAATGAGTTTGTAAGTCGCTATGGGATGGCTACAGTAGAAGTTTCTAGAAAAATATTTTTAAAAACTGGAGGGTACTGTCCTGAGCTGTAGCATTAAAAAAAAAAAAAAAAAACAGGAATAGGGAACAGGATAAAGATGAGACTTTTTATATTCTATAATCTGAACTTAAAGTGTAGAAACCATAAGGTAATAGACCAATCAGAAGAACAATGACATTTACAAAGTTAAAATTACTTAAGATTCAGGCGCTATTGGTTTACAACTGTAATCCTAGCTACGCAGAAGACTGAGGACTGACCGTCAAAGTTCAAAACTAGCCTGGGCAGAACAGTCCTCAAGATTCTTATTTCCAATTTACCATAAAAAAATCTAGAAGTGGGGCTGTAGCTCGAGTTTTAGAATGCTCTCCTTGAACAAAAAGCTAAGAGACAATACACAGGCTCTGAGTTCAAGCCCCAGGACACACACACACACACACACACACACACACACATACACATGCATGCATGCAAGCAACGTGCACACATGCACATGAAGAATGATTTAAGATACAATTTTAGCTGAAGAAATAGGGGGAAAACATAGTTAATGTAGTTCATTGGTAATGTTTATCTTATGCACAAGACCCACAGAAGTGGGGAAAAATTAGGAAAATCGAGAAATAGTGGAATTGGAAGAACAATTTTCATATCTTTGGACAATAACTGTTATCAATGAATGATTAGTATTAATTGCAAATAGTTACTAAAATTTCCAATGTATTATTTTTTTTCTTAAGAGAGCATTATTTGTGCTTCTTCATTTAATTCTACAACAGACCTAAGAAATGAGTGCTCTGGTCTCCATCATACAGAGAAAGAAAGTGCGACTCAGAAATTAGATGGAATTTCCTGTGCTTCCTATGGTTAGGAAAGGACAACACCATATCACTTTCAGAGTCAATGAAGCTAATTTTCTGACTCTAAAATGTAAATATTTGGTGTCCAAAAGACTAGATTACAATATCCCAAAGTGGGAGAGCTGAAGTCATTTTAACACACAAAGAAAATGAATATCATAAAGCTGAATAAATGTTTATGTTCTTGGAGCTTGTAAGTGCCAAAGGCCAAAATCAAACTGAAGTCATTGTGACACTTAACTCTCAGTTCAACCAACAATTGCATCATGCCTCTCCTTGTCTTGGTTTTATGTAATGGTATATTAGAGAAAAATGACTAGTAGAGTTCATGATAAATAAAGAAATTATCAGATGAAATTCGAAGTGCCTCAGGGAGATCTCAGTAAAATTATCTTTCATCTTGCCAAGTTCATCCTTACAAAGCAGAAGCAATATTGCCATGTAATGAACTAAAATAATTCTTCCCTGAACTCACATTATCCCTAGTTCTACTACTTAGGGACACGGAGCATACGTCTAATCTCTTTTGTATGACAACCCTTCAAATTTTGGAAAGGAGTGACATATTGCTGTCAATCTTTGTTTCTCCAATTCCTTTTCATTTTTATTATTCCTGTTTTCTTTGTCTCTGAATGCATTAAAGTCAATCAATATCCGTTAAGATGCAAAACACAGCCTTGACTCTTAATATTGCAGCTATGGTGACAGAGTTCTGGGGTGGGCATTCTAAACTTCTTTCCAACATAGCTAACCATGTATTTTCAGCAAAGAAAAAAAATATTAAAGGTGTTTGCTGTGCTAGGCAGACCATGTTCACACATTTCATAGTGTTCTCACCTGTGGAAACTTTACATTATATTCTACCTACACATGCAATTGTTATCTGCCAATAATAATTAAAATAAAACCTAAGAAGAAGAAATGCAAGTCGAAACTACTGTCTTTCCTATTGCCCTTCTAAGTCGATGTAGATTTTTGTTTGCTGTGCTTTGGGTCTTATTGTGTCTCTTGTTAGTGATCTCTACCACTGATTGAGTGGCTCTGGAGCCAGGCACTGGTGGCTCATTCTCCTGTTCCTAGCTACTCAGGAGTATGAGATCTGAGGATTGTAATTCAAAGACAGCCTAGGCAGGAATGTCTGTGAGATTCTTACGTCTAATTAACCATCAGAAAAGCCGAAGTGGTGCTGCCCCTCAAAGTGGTAGAGTGCTAGCCATGAGAAAAAGATATAAGGAACAGCGCTCAAGTTCAAGACCGACAAAAAAAAATAATAATAAAATAAAAATAAAAAAATAAAAAACTTGTTAGCAAACTGGATGGATGGATGGATATAATAGAATGATTATATACTAATATATTTTATTTCTCCAGCAAACATATTAAAATACATTTTAAGTAAATGTGCTAAGCACACACACTAGTGTGTAGATCCTACCATCTGATTTATTTCTATATTCCATACAGTTAATGAAGAAAAATTATATTTTAGCATTGTGTTTTTGAGAGAAGTAAATAATTAAGGAGACTTATTATTGGGAATATTCATGAGATAATGCTTCTCCCAAAATCAGTGGAATATAATACTGCTAAATATAATGGAGGAAATTTTCCTTCTGCTCTCCAAAGCATACAAGAAAAGACTACTAGGCATCAGTAGCTCATATCTGTAATTCTAGCTATTCGGGAGTTTGAGGTCTGAGGATCCTAATTCAAAGCCAGTGTGGGCAGTAAAGTCCAGAAGTCTCTCCAGTCAACCACCAAAAAACACCACAAGTGAAGCTGTGGCTCAAGTGGTAAAATGCCAGTCTTGAGGAGAGAGAGAGAGAGAGGAGAGAGAGAGAGAGGAGGAGAGAGAGAGAGGAGAGAGAGAGAGAGAGAGAGAGAGAGAGAGAGAGAGAGAGAGAGAGAGAGAGAGAGAGAGAGAGAGAGAGAGAGAGAGAGAGAGAGAGAGAGAGAGAGAGAGAGAGAGAGAGAGAGAGAGAGAGGAGAGAGAGAGAGAGAGAGAGAGAGAGAGAGAGAGAGAGAGAGAGAGAGAGAGAGAGAGAGAATAACAAAAATCTTTCACACCTGACCTCAACATTTTAGTTGGTTGGTGAGGAGATTTAGGATAGATAGAAGTCTGTAAGCAACTACTTTCACATCAGTTGATTGGGAACAGTAGATGCCAAAAGCAAAAGCAAAAGGCTGATAAATAAAAAAACCTTTTCATCCATACAGGACATCACAGGAAATAGGAGATTGTGTTTGTTGTGAAATAGAAGAATTAATATGAATGCATCTGTACTCTCCAGAGAACTTCCATTCTTTGTCAGATTCTAAATGGCAGATTTTAATTGACATATTTTAAATGATCAAACAATTAAATATGTATGAGATAAAAGACAGCCAGCACTCCCAAATAACTTCCCCAAATACAACTGCTTTTGAGTGTCGGGGTTTGCGACCCCTCTCCCTACTTCTCCAGAGGAGATGCCCAAATTCCAAAACTATGAAAGAACACTCGGCTTTAACCTCCCGCCCATGGAAGGAACAAAGCGTGTTCTTATGGATTATGATAAACTGAGGAAAGGTTGCCGATACCCCCACAGGATTTAATGGGGGGGGGGGTGAGTTACATAACGGTAATGGCGGGAAAGGAGGGGAATGCGGGAATGGCCAAAGTGTCAGTCATAGGCTAAAGACCGTGTCCTTCACGGTGATGTCACCAACTTCCTCTATGGGTGGGGACCAAACCCCCCAAGGGCCGGACCTCCGCCGTTAGACACTTGGCCAAGCCGAGAGGCAGGGACCACTTGCTTCCACCGGAAGGTGGGAGGGACTACCTCCCACACTGCCCCAGGGCTGGGGGAAGGGCAGCGTGAATCCCCAACATTTGAGGAGTTCAGGAATGACCTCCCTGCAAAAGAAACTTTACTGGAGAAAGAAAATAGATACGTCTTTAGTATGTAAAATTCTCTGTTCTTTTTTCCCTGTATCTCAGAATTCAGGAAGGCTGATTTGGGAAATGAGGAAATAAAGCCTTGGCTTCAATGAAATAGTGCTTGGATGCTCTTTCATTTCTTTTGCATATTGTATGAGGGTTAAGGAACAATTGTAGGAACACATCTGCTCAAAATTACACTTACTAATCTATAGGATCATCAAGTAGACTGGGACTAGATAAATGAATCAGATGGTGATGGCTGGATCAGCATGGACTCCAGGCTTCCAGCTAAGCTTGGATCTCTAGTTCATTTTGTATTGCAGCCTGAAAGCACTTGTTTATCTTAATCACGATAGCTTTAATGGTTCAATTATAAATGTGTGTGAGTGAGAGAAAGCCAAGTTCCCACACTAGTGGGACGTTGATGATTTCATGTCTTCTAATAGTCTGTATCTAAAATAGTTACGTGGCTAAGTACACAGGGTGGAGAAATCCATTATGTCTCTAGGGACAGGCTGACTAATTTTTTAATCAAATAGGTGAAGAACTGGGAATAATAATATCTATGACAATTCTTTCAGAAAATTTTCCTTCTTTATAGCACTTTCATTTTAATGTTATCCCTTGGACATCTCTAATTTGTAAAAATTAAGATGAAACTAATATAAACAGATTTGCAGGTAACCCAACTTATCCATGGGTCCCATCTCTTTTTCATGAAAGTAAAAGAGTTGTTTCTTCTTTATTTTTGTTTTGATATATACAAAACTACATGAGCCAATAAGTTTTTCCAAGTAAATATTAAATGAAGCAAAAAGCAAAGTATAACAAGTATATCAGATTAAGCTGCTGAATCAAAAATTCAAATAAAAAAGCTCCATAGTGCAGGGCATGGTAGCAGACCTCTATAGTCTCAGCACTCAGAGGATGGACCCAACATAATATCAAGCCCCAGAAGAGCCTGAAACCATGTCAAAAAAAAGGAATAAAAAGAAAAGAAAAGAAATAATGATACAGATTTTCAAAATAACCACAGCTTCTAGGTAATAGAAGATGATGGCTCAAGGGCAGACAAAACAAAATCTACAGCCAGATTCCATCTCAATCAATAAGCTATCCATGGTAGCTTGTGGCTATGGTTCCAGCTGTGTGGACGATGTATGTAGGAGAATTGAGCATTAAGACCACAATAGGCAAAAAACATGGGACTATATGTAAAAAAGAGCTGGCCTATATCTGAAAAATAGCCAAAGCCAAAAATGGCTGGAGCATGACTCAAGTGGTCGAGCATCTGCCCAGAAAGAATACGGCAGAGTTCACCTAGTATTTCTAAATGAGTAAAAATTAGTGTGTTTTTCCTTTTCACAACTAGTACAAAGTATAAGAGAGGAAAGAGAGGAAGAGAACATAAGAAAGGAAGGAGGGAAGAAGGAAGGAAGGAAGGAAGGAAGGAAGGAAGGAAGGAAGGAAAGAAGGAAGGAAGGAAGGAAAGAAGGAAGGAAGGAAGGAAAGAAGGAAGGAAAAAAGAAACAAGGAAGGAAGGAAGGACAAGAAAAGAAGGAAGGGATGGAGATAAAGGGAAGAAGGAAGGAAAGGGAAAGGTAGGCAAGGGAGCATCCAGCTGGATGACATGAATTAAAAGAGGCTCTAATCTTTCTATTATGAATATCTTTAAAGATGTGATAGAACCTCAATTATGACCTTTATAAACTAATGTGAACAAGTATCTTAAACTAACATTCAAACTCAACTTCTACCAAATATACCATCATCTTGGAAATCAGAAGATTAAGGTCTTAAGACATGAAAACACCTGTTTTACCTTTTCTAGGAAGTTCTATCCTACTAATGAAAACTTGTCCTAGCTGATATTTGGGCATTAGGCCATCATCCATTACAAAGTGATAAAAAGAAACAGCAAAACGGAGGAAAGTGTGTGTGTGTGTGTGTGTGTGTGTGTATGTGTGTGTGTGTGTGTCCATGTGTCTGTATGTATCTGTGCGTGTGTCTGTGTGTGTTTCTGTTTGTTTCTGTGTCTGTGTGTGTGATTTACTATTTTTACCTTCCTCCCTCAAAATATCATTTTTGTTTTTGTTCTTTCTATTTGTCCTTGACATTTTATGCCTTAAAATATCTCTTTATGTTTCAGTTGATGATCAATTAGTGAATCTGTTTGAAATATTGAACAATTTATTGAATGAAATAGAATTCAATAGCATCTTTTCTGATTTTATTTTTCTAGTAATTCCAGAAATAAGATAATTTACAATGAAGATTAAGAATTTGCACATTGATTAGCCAAAAATAATACCAAAGATTCCAGTAGTATCATGTTAAAAGTCTATTTTCTGGAAAGAGCAATTACTGTTTGAGATAAATAGAATGGAAGAAGCTACTTAGTAAATCAACACATGAAAATCAGAAATAGGATACTCGAATGGAACACAAGGAGCATGTCCACAATTGACAGTTCAATGGACAGACTAAAAGGGATGTATACTATGTCCTAGGTCATCATTTCTCTACAAGAACAAGACCTTTAAAAGTTCAGAGCAGGGATGGACACTGGTGTTTTGCTTCTCTTATCTAAGATACTCAGGAAGCTGAAATTTCAGGGTCACAGTTCAAGCCAAGCCCTGGCAGGAAAGTCTGTGACATTCATCTCCAATTAATCACCAAAAAGAAAAAAAACCACAAAAACAGAATTGGAGCTGTGGCTCAACTGGCAAAGTGTCAGCCTTGATCAAAAATACTCAGTGACTTAAATTCAAGTTCTAGTGCCAGCACACAGACATAAAATAAGATAAAAGGTTCAGAACAGAATAAGAGAATAAGGCTAGTTGAAATGTGGGATTCCCTATAAACACGGAAGGAAATATTCTTTTTAGAAATAAAAGAAGAATTGCTGTAAGCAGTTAGGCCTTTTTAGATGGAAGCTGTTACAGGAAAAGGAATCAGTGCTCTCTACAATCCAGAAAACATCTATTTTGGCATACTTTTCCTTGTAAACTTGTACATGTTAATCAGATGATCTTTTTGACCTCAGCCAAATCCTCCACAGAATCAGCAGAAAGTTTGTTCTGCAATTGAAGCTGTGAGCCAAATAAAAGTCAGCTTCCAAATCCATTTGCTCAGCACAGATACAATTTATGTTTTTCCTTTTGCTTAGCAAGCAGTTGTGCCGCGAATTTTATCTTGAGAATTTTGGCGGTAATGAAACATTGCTGTAATTTAGGATGAGTCAAGCATGTATAAAAATGAGAGAGCAAAAATCTGTCTTTCTTGGCCCACTGAGGCATTTTTAGAATATATTTTTTTTTACTCCAAGACTCTCTTATTTTATTATCTTAAAACAATCAATAGAGATTTCATTTTCAATTAGTAACTACTTATCTCCCAAGGAACTAGTCATTCTTAATTTCTCTAGCACATTTTAGAAGAATTTACAAGTATGCAAATTTCTGTGTTCATATAGCAATATGTTTTACTTTTTTTCATTGAATACTCCTATACTCCTATACACATATGAGCAAATATATGGTTTTAACCACATCAAATCAGGCAAATAGTAGATGTTTAACAAATGTTCTCTTGATATTATTACTCAATGTCTCTTCCAGTCAGTTTTCACATAAAATATGTAAGCTCTTTTCTGGATTAATTCTAATGTTTCTATATTTTAAGGCATAGAGGAAAAATGTTGCATGAATGAAAGAATAAATAGTTTTCTAAACATTTCTTTCAATTCATCTATCAATATAACAATTTTTAAGAGTGGGAATAAATAGTCATGGACAAACAAAACAAAAAAACATTGTAGAAGAAATTAAAAATCTTAGAATTTTACTCATGTTATACGATTATTTTGTGCCGAAAATGCTCATGACTTAATAACTTCATTTAAAAGTGTGAAACTATGTGCAAGTAATCATGAACACATTCAATCAACATTCTCCTAACATTTTGCATTTATAATGTTGACATAAAGCTCTTCCTGCTTAGGGAAAGAGCAAAATTATAAACATAAAATTGTATCAGAAATGTATGTAGTAAATTCTGAAAACACCTAGTGATGATGAACTTACAGGACTTAGTTTTTCAAGAGCAATTGTCAATAGAAGATGAAGTTATTCAGTATGTTCCATAAACTTCTAAGGATTTTCTTTTCTTTTCTTTTCTTTTTTTTTTTTTTTTTTTGGCCAGTCCTGGGCCTTGCACTCAGGGCCTGAGCACCATCCCTGGCTTCTTCCCACTCAAGGCTAGCACTCTGCCACCTGAGCCACAGCGCCCCTTCTGGCCGTTTTCCATATATGTGGTGCTGGGGAATCGAACCGAGAGCCTCACCTGTAGGAGGCAAACACTCTTGCCACTAGGCCATATTCCCAGCCCCTCTAAGGATTTTCTTTTATATTTTTAGTCTATTTTTGGCTACACATTTGCTCAAAGTGTTAAGGTCAATGATCATCACATAATGTGCTGTCCTGTTGAGGAGATGCAAGTTGCTTATTCTAGTAGTTACATGATGAAACCCCTTCAGATACACCCAGTAAGCACACACAAATACTTTTCTCCATTCTGTATGTCACATAATGATATGCAGTAACAAATATAGTGAAATGAGTTTATAGGTGAATGACACAATCATTTCTTAGACACGTCTTTGTTTTGCACGTTTAGTGGTCTGTATTAAATACAGTAAAATAGGCTCTGCAGTGCTGACTTATATGTTAGAAAGCAATGGTGCTAATTACACTACTAAATTCAAGGGTATGAATGAGTGGGAACAGAGGTACACATATACATGTTGCTTTAATTTGAATTAAATGGAGGAGTAGCAGGAGATACCTAAAGGAAGTGAGCTATTTTCTGTTAGCTAATGGGATTCTTCTAGCAAATATTCAGCTTTTGAACTTCCATTATTTGGTATCATATCACATATTTGTAGAAAGACAACACAAAATAGTGACTCAAAAAAGCAAAGATGTGGTAAAGTGCATATACAGACATTAGAACATGGGATGGAAATCCATAAAGTTCTGATGTGTGTGTGCAAGAGAGTGTGAATAATAAACTCAAGACTTTGCATGTGCTAAGTACATATTCCATAAAGCTTTTTGAAATTTTCTTTTGAGCAATGTCACAGACTAAAGTGCTTTATAATTCGGACAGAAAAATTTCACATTTATAAATTTAAATCTCGGACTACTTACACAAAGGCACAATGGCTCTGGAAAAGTGCTTATGATAGATTTCTATGCATTGTACTAAATATTTCACATGACCAAATTAACAATTCAGAGAAGAAATATTACATAATATAGTATATGCTACACCTATGCAGAGGCCTTAAGGAAAATTAATGGCTATGTATGCAAATATATGAAAATACCACTGCAACCTAGCAATTAAAATACACAAGTTATCCAAGAGTACTTAGACTATGATCTCATAAAAGTAAAAAAATATGCATAATATTTTTACATGTGTAGGTCCATAAAGGCACAGCCAAGAATGTACAACAGATTCTAAGTGGGATAAATTAACAAGAATAAAAGCAAGCTGATGAGAGGGAGAAAAAAGAGGACAAGTGCACAATTAACTGTTTATATCCATGTGTGCTTTGAATATTTATAGTGAGAACATATTTACACATTAGTTGTGTAATAAGCAAGCACTTTAAACTTGTAAATCAAAGCCATACATGAATACTTGGGTTGCACACCAATTTTCTAGTACCACATAAGCATTAATTAGTAAGAAATACCTTCACTCTGTCAAGAATGTGTTAACCCACAGAAACAGGCTGAATATCTGCTAGCTAATTCCATTAGGTAACTGGAAATACTTCATTTCTTTTATGAATCTGTCTTTCTGCTTGTCACTCACCCATTTAATTCCAACTTGGTTTATATCTGCCTGTTTGTCTGTCTCTCTGTCTGTATCATCAGAGCTTGAGTTTTAAATGCACTTGAAGGTAGGTGTTACAATCAACTCATTACACTCTTCTAAAATAAAGGTGAACATGAGAAGATACTTAAATGTACTTAGTAGAGAACATGTAGGGAAATGTATACTAAAAGTGGTTGCCTTCCTTTCACATATAAACAAATTTAAACATGTACAAGGAAAAAGTATATTTGTCACATCCCCCCCCAAAGAAAAACAAAGCATTACTCTCCTAACTACTTTCTCATCATTTTCATCTCATTATGATAGAAGTAGGAAGCATTAGTCATGCCATCAAAAACCCAGTAATGAAAGACTGAGAGTACTGTAGTTTGTCTCATGAGTAAAACCAGAATTGGTGGTATGAGCAGAGGTGCCTCAAATGAATGTCCTAAGAGGCATTTCTGGTTACACTCTGCCTTTGGTTCAATTCCAACAATACTCTGCCCAACTAGTGTTTTATTACTGAATCTGCATGCCATACTTAAGAAGAAATGTAAAGGCAAACTCACCAATAAAAACAATGAAACAGCTTTTATGGTAAAAGGTTCGCTTATGTTTACATTCATATAATTCTGCTCAGCACTTTTGTTTGATTATCAAATGCTCTATTTACTCCACACTCTCAGGAAAGACTTTATGGACCCCATTTCCTAGCTATACATACAATGTTTCTAAGTTACAATTCTAATTTGGATGAGGTCTTCTGCATACCAGGTTGAATCTCTACTCACTAATTCTCACTGGAGATCAGGAAACATCTTGTTTGCTGTAGGTAATTCTGTCTGCTAATTATCCATCCAATTCAAATTAAGAGCAGTCAAGACCTAGATAGAAAAGGGCCAAGGTTTCTTCTTCCTCTAATCTGGTACCCAAAATTCCTCAACCTGTAAGATTAGAATTTTTCTCATATGTTCACATTTGGTTTGGATAAATAAGTGAGTATGGGTGTATGTGGAAATCACATTTCCCAGAAATGGGAAATCTTATTTATGCCAGGGCCCATTGGATACTTATAACATTATTTGTGGGTGTAGACTTACTGGCCAACTTTGATATGATCACTGCCATGATGGGCTGTGTCATTTCTCATTTGCATCTTCTCCTTCACCATTGAGAGGCCTGGTAGGAGTATGAAATTATCTAAGATCTCATTCGAACATTATAATAATAATGAAACAAGAGTCCAGGCTCAGACTTCCAGAGTTCCATTTCACCCTACACAACATAAAAAAAATCATAATGAGGGGCAGCAAAAATTTTATTACTTGGTAGCCATATAAAATCAACATACTTCAGTATATAGACATGAGTTGATTCTATCACTCTCTCTGTGTATATATATATACACACATATATAATATACAACTATATTATATACTATATAATTAATATGTAATAGGTAATATATAATGAATATTTATATGTTAAATTATATATTGTATAGTAAAAGTATATTATGTGTAGTATGTAATATACTTTATATAACTAATGTATTATGTTAAATTCTATTTATAAGTATATATACATATACACTTTATATGTATAAGTAATATAAGTAATATAAGTAATATATTACTTATACATATAAAGTGTATATGTATATATACTTAAGAGAGAGAAAGAGTTTTAAATACACAAGGGAATGAGGAGTGAGGACAAGAAGTGTACATAATATATTAAACAATCCTGACCAAAACTGGCCTGTTCAATCACTATTTTTGTCTTTAGTTTGGCAGATATTCCAGAGAAGTTATCATACCTGGCCTGACTAGGATAAACAAGTCTTCATTGACTACTGGGTGATCAGTCTATCCAAAGGAAGTTCTATTGTTCCTTAGAGGTAGTTTTGGTCCTCATGAAGATGAAATTTGTCTGTAATAAGTCCTGTCTTTCATGAATTCCAAGGTGATTGTGAAGGGATTGCGAGAGTGGTGTAGAGCAGAGACACATATCAAATGGAGACAAAGATGCAAAACTATTTTCCCTGCTTTCAGTTAATTCATAATCCAACAAAAACAAAAACAAAACAAAAATATGTAAGTATCTTTTACAATAATATATTTTTCTAAATTTCTTCCCTAAAATAGTTATATTAATTTACAAGTAACATCTATATTTATGATATATCCTATGATATTATTAAACTATTGTGAAGATGCTAATGAATTGCTTCCTGAATCTTATTTGTTTACAAAACACAACAGCAACATCTAAACCAAGTACTGGAAGCTCACACCTGTAATTTTAGTTACTGAGCAATCCGAGCAGGAAGTCCATGAGACTCTTATCTCCAATTAACTAGCAAAGAGACAGAAATGAAGTTATGCCTTAAGTGGTAAAGTGCTGGCCTTGAGTTAAAAAAAAAAAAAGCTCAATATCAATAGAAAAAGAAATTTTGTGTATGGCCACGATAGTTTTCTTTTTTCTTAGTTTAACCAAACTTTAGACAGTATTCTGCCTGCCTGCCTCAATATCTTTGCTCTTCCTTTCTGGGGCACGGGGGAAGAGGGGCTGGAGGGAAGGGGGTGGTGGAAATGATTGGCCTTCTGACCCAGTAAAGCCCTTGAAATCATTTGGTATATTGCACAGATATGCATGCTTCTTGTCAGCATCCCTTGACCCATTTCACTGTACTGATAATTTTGTATGACCCAGTAATAATGTTATAAACACCCAAGTGGCCCTTAGAAGAAAAAGGTTCCTTTTTCCTGAAATCTATAATTATAATTATCTCTCTGCCCCTTTGAAATTTATTTTCGTCAGAAGAAGCTGACCCCTCCCCAACTTTCTAGTTTCTGTAGGAAGGCAGAGGTCTTGTTGGTGTTTGGTTCTCAGCTCTAGAGCTCTAAGAAGAGCTACAAACACAAACAGCTTTGGATCTTTTTCACTCCACTTCCTAAATTCTCTCCAAACTTCTGTCAGAGTGGACATGAGTCTCTATTTCTATTGTACAAATAATTCCTAGTTCTCTATTTTCATATTTCTTCCTTGCTCATGTCAATTTGTCATGTATCATTCTGGCTGAGACACCTGAGAGCCACAGTGAGCTAAAATATATATATGTATATATATACATATATATACACATATATACATATATGTATATATACATATATACAATATTCAATTTGGAAGCTTATAAAAATCATTTCTAAAAATATTCTAATCTTACAGATGCCTATATAATAAAGTACTTAAGTTTTATCCTTATAAACTGAAAACATAACAAATATTTTAAATAAGTTTGAATTACTTTTCTTTTGCAAATTTCACTATGGTAAAAATCATTTTTCTTCATTTCGATATCTGACATTGAAACGACCACAATCCCAGGTATACATTCAGTTGCTTTGGAATCCATAGCGAATTGTTTCTTGCTTGTAAGAGCTTGTGTTTTAATAGAAAGGACAAATATTGATTTAGAGAGAATTACTAAAAGCCCACATGAGAAAACTGAGAGTAGACTGGCAGTGAAGCTGAAGGCTGCTTATTTTGCAGGTTTCCCCCTTTATTAATGGGTCCTCTTTAATAGTGAAGAGTACTAATAGCAAACTCATAATGCACTGATCTTAAAGAGAGGTCCAAGTACAGCAATGTCTTCGGGGCTTTTGAATTCTACTTCACATTGCTGCTGCTTCAAACAATTGTTAGAATTCTCTGTTGAACAGCTGAAGATGAAAGAAACTCCCATACAAAAGAGAACACATTGAAAATGCCAAGGAGTCACAATAGCCACTCCAAATAGGAAGGATGCCATTGGAATTTCTTAATTAAGAGTGAGTAGGTAATAACAATGAATAATAAAAGGAGCCTTCCCCATTTCTTTTTACCTCTGTTTATAAAATCTTTGAAAATGTCATCTCTTCGTATTTCACAGAGCCTGGGAGGCTCCTTTTCTAAAACTCTTACATCTCTTTACAATGTTTCCATTTAGTGAAAAAGAAAATTCTCTTGGCCTTTCTTATGGATTGTGTTAATTAATGAACAAAACACAAAATGCATTTGTTTTTGTAGATTCAAATATATTTTAGTATTTCTAGGTGGCATTAAAAATTACCAGCCTAACTTGTTGAGATATTGGAATTCAGTGACCATCCAAACCGACTGTACTCTGGTGTCCAAACTAGCTGAATCAAATGGCTACTTGGATGTTCCAGGAATTTAACCTGAGATAAAGTTTCACTTGAAACAACTAAGAAAGACAGGCTAGGATGTAACTGGGTGGCAAAGCACTTGCCTAGCAAGTGCAATGTTCTGGGTTTGATCCCCAGTACCAAAAATAAATAAATAAAAGAAAAGATTAAAAATACACTTTAAAAAATAACAATAATATTACTTACTCATTAGGTATTTTTTTAATATAGGCATAATTGGCCTAACATTTTAGATTGGCAAATAAGTTCCGTTGCTCACTTAAACTATTCAATATGTGAAAAAAAGAAATGAGGTCACAGGAAGAAGGAAAGGGGCAAAAGACTGCAGTTGCTTAGTTGATTCTAAACTAATAAAAGTAGATTTCTTTGGGCCTGACAATGCGATAAAGGTGCTAAGTAGCCAACTTCCTGTAAGCACGAATAAACTCTTCATTTCCACACTTGATATTCCTTATCTTGCTCTTCCAGTTGACAAAAAGATAATGACAAAGGAGAATGATCATCAGCTTCAAAAAGACATTAGTTCCTAAGAAGGTATTGACACTAAGCAAAACTGACACAACTTGTTTCTGTTTGAATACCACCATTCCATGCACAGCTTTTGTTATTATTTAAGGTTGCACAGATACTGTTTGGAAAATGCTTTCCAAAAACAATGCGTCAATAAGATTTCCTTTGATACCCAGTTCACCTATTAGAATACATAGGATTGGGCTAGAAAATAACAAACCAAAATGAAACACAACGAAAAATCCTGAAGGGCTATCATGACAAAGGGCTTGGATGGCTATTATTTCATTGTGTGGGGAATATTTGGTAGTGCTTGATTTACGTTGTTCATCTCATGTTGTCTTAGATTAGAAGCAACAAAATTCATTGATTGAAAATTCACCCAAGCATTTAAAGGTTGTTTCATTCAACAAACTCTCTAGACTTAAGTCTATTCCATAACACTGGCAATTTTCTTTGTTGTCTTGATTTCCAGAAACCATTTATTGACAACGTCATCATCAAAGAAAGCTAACAATGCTTCTGATTTCTTGTTATGCTGCCCCTAAAGACATCTACTTACATTTTACTTACTGATTTTAGTTCTACTCACAAAATGCAGAAAACATATGTTTTCTTCTTTATAAAATGTGCCTAAACACTTTAAAATACATTTACATAATAAGCACAATGTCAAAAATTAATGATATATTATTTAAAAGATCTTTTTCCAAATCCATCCATAGCATCACAAATGGCAAAGTTTTATTCTTTTCATGGGTGAATACTATTCCTTTTTAGTATCTGTCCATTATCTTTATTCATTTGATGGACAATTAAGCTGTTTCTTTTGTGACTGTTGTGAACAATCCTTTAACAAAGACAGGAGTATCTTTTAGTTGTTCAGCACACTGATTTCATGTCCTAGGTAGTGAGGTTGTTAGGACATATAGTAATTCTACTTTCAGGTTTTGAAATGCCTCCATATTATTTTCTTTAAGTGTTCACACCAATTTCAGTTCCTACCAACAGTTTGTAAGGGTTCTTTCTCTGGGTTTTTGCAAGTAATATTTACCTTTTTGTCTTTTGGATAATAGTTGCTCTTACTGAGAATTGCTATATTTCATTGTGGTTTTGATTTACATTTTTTGTAATAAATATTGATGTATAACTTGTTCTTTTGTGTCTCAGTAAACATTCCTTTTTTTTGGGGGGGGGCCCTGTTCACCTGTGAAAGCTAAAATTGTTGGTTCTCTGGAAACAGAGTAGTTAACAGAAGTTTGGAAGGGGAGAGGAAATAAAGACAGGTTGATTATTGATGCCATATTATAGTCAGATAGGAATGAAGTCTTCTAGGGACAAGAAGAGAGGATGATTATAGCCAACAATTTCTTTGCATTTCAAAATAGCTGGAAGGAAAAATGGATGCTCCCAATATAACAGATCTGTGCAAGATATGTTATTTGTTCATCCTTGAGTTTCCAACTGCTTGTATCTATAATGACTAGAATTTCTTGGCCACTTTTTCCTAGCCATTGCTTTTCATCTTGAATACATTGTTTTATTTGCATTTGACAACAAGCTTGTTAAACAAGAATCTGTATTTTCCTTTAAATGTTGAAGACATTTATAATAAGTATTCTACATCTCATTGCTAGCAAATATCACAGCTGTATTCAGTGACTGATTACATTAAAATTCACTTCTGTGTCAAATAATTAGTAACTATTCAATACCTATTGTTACATAGAGTTGGCTTTTTAAGTCACTTTTGGTCCGTGGGTTAATTTCATGGGTGACTCAACTTCCTATATTTTTCCTCAGTACCATTATTTAAATAAATATTTTTTTCATTAAATAGAAAAACTAAACACTATTAACCAATAAAAGATAACAATGTTTTATGCCTCCTGACAAAATCACTAAAATATATTCTAGCTTCTATATTGACAAGAAAAGTAAAAAATATTACATTATTAGCACTGTCTTTCTTGGGTGGCATTTAGAAAAGTGTGTGTGGGGAGAAATTAGGTAGGAGGTTACAAGCCGAACAAGAAATGTACTCACTGCCTTACATATGAAACTGTAACTCCTCTGTACTTCACTTTGACAATAAAGGGGGGAAAAGAGGGAAAAAAGAATCATCAAAAAAAAAGGATAGTCAGATACATGTTTTATTTTATTGCAAAGTCATCTAATACTACAACTAGAATTGTGAAACACACCATAAATTTCTTTTAATTCATTTGAAAGTACAGTTTCCTAGTAAAGGAGCGAAGTCCACTGACCATAAACTGGGCTGTAGAATAGTATAATGGAAAGTTTGTTATTGGCTATTCTGCTAGGAATAAAACTTTCATCTCTAAACAAGTTGATATCCCTGGATTCACCCTTCTTTGGTGACACTCATAGGTAAATGACACATTCTTTCCTTAACTCCCTGGTGTCAAATTTTTTTTTGCTACAGGATCCACTATATATTTTTCCACTACATATTTGTAATATGGGGTAAAAGATGAAATTTAAATTGTATTAAAGTAACCAAATGGGATGTGGTGCTGTGGCTCACCTGGCAGAGAGCTAGCTTTGAGCTGAAGAGCTCAGGGACAGCATCCAAGCCTAGAGTTCAAGACCCAAGACTGACAGAAAAAAACAAAGAAGACTGAAAGTAACTAAATGAACAGCCAAGGCTGGGGCATTGGTGGCTCATACCTATACTCTTAGTTACTTAGGATGCTGAGTTCTGAGGATTGTGATTCAAAGCCAGCCTGGGCAGGAAAGTTCATGAGACTCCTATCTCCAGGTAATCACAGAAGCAACCAGAAGTGGCACTGTGGCTCAAGTGGTAGAGGGCAAGCCTGAGCAAAAGCAGCTCAGGCACAGCTTTCAGGCCCAGAGTTCAAGCCCCAGGACTGGCCAAAAAAGCCCAAACAAACAAAAAGGTTTCACATAATAAATGTACAACTATGTTTATAAAGCACATAGATTTGTGATCTAGAAATATAAATGATACTCAATTTCAGACATGACCCTGAATGAAATGGACAGATAAGGTGCTATTCAGAGTAGACCAAAGATCACCTGGTACACCTATTAGATAAACATTCCCAAAGGACCCCATTCTCCTCCATATTTGCATGTGGCCAAACATAGCATAATGTGGCAGTGAAACTTGCTTTGAAAACCATTCTTTTGTTTTCTAATTGAACAGAACAATAACAACAACAACATCAACAAAAAAAATCAATTTAGAGGAGAGAGGAAAAAGCAGAAAGACAATGAAGATAATGAACAGGTGACTTCTGTTGGAAAGTAGGGCTCAGCTCACTGGGGATACTGTGAGAGAATATGGAGTCCAACTAGGGTTGACATCTCAGAGAACAAAGAAGCTGGCTCAACCAGGCTCCAAATCCTGTCCTCAGTGTTGCAAAATGACCAGACATTCTAACTACAGTCATTCTCGATATCTAACTTTCTACACTTTTAGTTATCCACAGTGCAATATTATTGCAATACTATAAGGAAAGAAAATACTTTGAATCTTCATATACTTACAAATTTGATGACAGTCTATTGCTATGATTGCTCTGTTTTATTATTTGTTACTGTCTTAGTAAAGAGGAGTATGCAAACACGCAGACCACAGTAATAGCCAAAATGATTAGAGGAATTAAACTCACAGAGCCAAGATGAAGATAAAAAGAAGCATTTCCTTTGTTGTAATGAAATACTTTGACCTCCTGATAGGCTGGGAATGTAGCTCAAGAGTTAAATATTTGTCTAACATGTGAAAAGCCTTGAGTTTCATCTCTTTCATCACAAAAAATGTATCATGTAGTTTCATTTACTATTTTCAAGCTCCTGTCACACATTAAGAGGCTTATTTCTATCTCAGACAAGGTCATTTAAATGCAGACTTGATTAATGAATATGTCTAAGTAGAGATGTGATTACCTCAATTTACTATAACTCCTTTGTCCACTAGAATCTGATAAGGAAATGAAGCAGAGGAATCCATACCTTGAACACAAAAACTTTTGGGTCTATGTGACATTGCAACATATTTTTTTGCTCCTTGTAGTGCTTTTCCCACTATAGGGTCATCTTACAATCTCTCTCTGTGTCTCTGTGTCTCTGTCTCTCTGTGTCTCTGTCTCTCTCTGTGTCTCTGTCTCTGTCTCTGTCTCTCTCTGTCTCTCTGTCTCTCTGTCTCTCTGTCTCTGTCTCTCTGTCTCTCTCTCTCTCTCTCTCTCTCTCTCTCTCTCTCTCTCTCTGACATTGGGGTAAAGAGTTAGACATGCTATGCTAAATCCATTTTGACAAAACTGAATTCACATTTCCAAAACCCAGGTCTCTTTACCTCAACTTTATTACAGTGAGAAATACAAACAGAAACTACCAAACACTTAAGCAAAGATTTATTTTATTTTACATTTACCAAATCTCCCAGAACTGAAAATTAAATAAAACCCCACAATTAAATTATCTCTTAGCTTTCACACAAAGTACCATACTTTCTCAATCACTTGAACTGGACATAATAGAGAATATGCTGAAGTATGTCCAATGAAACCTAAATTCACATGGATGCATTTATACAGCCTGGTAAATGGCACAGTATTTTGACTTCAAAGAGCCTACTATAGCCACTGTGTGGCACAGACTTTTCTTCTATCTTTGTTATTAAAAATCATAGAAGAAACTTCATAAAGAGAAAATTCTTTACAAGGAACTATGGTGATTTGATAAGAGGAAAGAGAGCTATGACATTTTAAAAGAACACTTAATCTAAGACAAACTGTTGCTATTTCTACCAGGAAGTAAGGCTCTAAGCTAAAGCAAATAAAGGCAACCTTTTACTTAGAGAAAGAACAAATATGAGATTTTGGATTTCTCCATGGATACAAGTTTGTGGTTTTCACAGTGAGGACCATTTGTTATGATAAAATGACAACTTCTGGCCAAGAAAACCATGTTACTCAGATTTCTTTGGTTATTACTGGAGCAAATACCTGAAATAATCAACTTACAAGGAGAAAAGTTATATTTGACCTCACAACTTTGGATGTTTCAGTTCATGATCAGTTTTCCCTGTTGTTCAGGGCTTGTGGTGAGACAAAGCGGTGGATATTCTTGGCAGAGCAAAATGGCTCACCTCATAGTCATGAGTTTGCTTCTAAGATGAGGTGAGAGTCCCACAGTCTCCTCAAGGCACCTCCTAATTACCTGAAAGGACCCTGTCAATTATCTAGGCTTTCTATGAGGCTCTTACAAATTTCACCATCGTAAGTTGGTTCTAATATTGCAACCCTAGTAAATAGTCTACAGAATGAGGATGATCTCGAATATGAAGGTAGCTATAAAAAAAAATGAAATGACAAAGAAAGGGATGAGAGGAAAGGAAAGAAATTGCTGGCCATTCTAATGAATAAGGAAGTTGCTCAGGGTCCTGTCTGATCACAGGGAAGAATGAGCACTAATTCAAAAAAGAAGTACTTCTAAAGAATGCAAAGTTTCTCCCCTCCTTTTCCCTTCCTTCCTTTCTCTTCTCTTGCCTTCCGTTCTCTTCCTTCCCACTCCTTTCACCTTTCTTCCCACCTTCCCTTCTTTTTTCCTCCCTTTCTCCCTCCCTCCCTTCCTTCCTTTAAAAAATTTTTGACTATTAGTCAGACTTTGAATCACATGAAAAAAGTAATATGACATAAATAACTTGATAAGGGAAAGTTTTATTCTAGTTTAGGGTTCCAGGCTGTTGTGTTCAGTTTTATTGAGCCTGAGGCAGGGCATCACAAAGCACAAGCATGTCCCCGAGGCCCCTCACCTCATATCAGACAAGAAACATAAAGAGAAAAGCATATTGACATCCTAGAAGACACATATTACGTGGTCTACTTCATTCAATGAGGCCTCTCTGGCTAAACTTTTTACCACCCTCCAAAATTGTAGCAACTGTTTTGAGTTCAAGCTTTGATACTAGTATCCCCTCCACCCAAAACAACAAAAACAAAAAAATGTGAAAATTTTATGTTCAATTCATCGAGGAGAAATTTGTCTCAGAATTACATTTTAAGAATTTAAATTTTGTAATGAACTCATGTAGTGTAAGAAATGTGGAAGTATGCTAGTCATAATATTCCTAGTAAGATACAGAATAAATGAACACATCTAAATGACTTCTCATTACTTTAAGAATACCAAGAATGTCATTAGTTTACATTAGTCTTACATTATATCAAAATATAAATATTTCTTAGTACATTTTCTATTCCAATTGAATGGCAGTCATCAAAAGACTCCATAGAAAGAGCAAAGACATGATTAAACACATCTCTAAATCATTTCACAAATTCACTTATAGAACTGAAATAAGGTGAAGTTTTTAATCTCTTAGGTCAATTTACTGACTGAAATATTTTCAAAGTTCATACAATCTAACCACCAATTCAATGCTGTTAGTGAAGTCTCATTAAATTAATTGCTCTTCTCTATAATTATACATGTTTAATTGCTATTACCTTTAGAAAATATTTTCTATGTTCTAAGTACATCAAATAGAGATTAAGTATTTACATCTTAACCTTTTAATTAATTTTAAAAGGAGAAATTGAAAATAAGATGTTCTGTCCATTGAAAATAAGGTGTTCTAGCCACTGAAATTAAAATTAAGTAGTAATTAATAAATTACTTTTTTGTAAATAATAATACATTGACTTCAATTGGTTCACTCACTAGAAAATGGCAGAGAAAGGAAGTTGAATTTTTCCATTCTTATGATTCAGAACATGAAATATTTTCAGTATTTATTAAAATCTGTAGTTTCAACAGATGGACATTATAGACAATTATATTTTGGATACATTTTTAAACACTGATTTCTCTCTAAAAGAAAATTGTACAAAAATCTATTTATATCTTATGTTAGCCACATAAAATTTCTAATATTAGATATTTTGCAGTCCGTGAAACCTCATTTTCATATGATTTAAGGCAACATATTCATATCTCAAAAATATATAATTTTTGTACAATAACTTAAGGATGCCTACATTTGGGATTCTTATACATCTAATTTCCTCTTGTTACGTTATCCATTTTTGCTTTGATTTTGTTTTTCTCTTTTCATACTTCTAATAACTTCATAAAAGCTTGTATTGTAGAAGGCATTTTGTGTACAGTAACTCATTCAAGATTCTACATCATCCTATTGTTGGATATTTTTATCTCCATTTAAGAAATGTGAAAAGTGAGGCCCAAAGGGACTAAGTATCTCCATCATTTATATGACTACTAAATTATAGGTAGCATCACAATATGAACAAAGCCTCTCACTTCACTGACTATACCTTTAATCATGCCCTCTCAACTGTTGGCTTTTTTTTTCTCCTTAGTTGTAATACTTAGTTTTAAACTAAGGGTTTTGCACTTCTTTGCAGACACTTGAGCCATAACCAGCCCTTTGTGCTCTAGTCAATTTAACAGGGGAATATGCTGTGGGGGGGTGGGGCTTAGCCAACGTATTTCTACTCCTATTTATGGTTCTTCCCATAGCTAAGGATTACAGGCATATTTTGCTATTATTTATGGCTGAAATGAAAGAAGCATGGACATTTTTCTGGGGCTGTCCTAGAGCCATGATCCTCCCAATGTCAGCCAGCCTTCACTGGAGTGACAGTTGCACATCACAATGACCAGCTATTAATTAAGATGGGGGGTGTTCTCACACAATATTTTTTCCTGCTGATCCTCTTGATCTCCAGCTCCCAAATGTCTAGGATCATAGACACGGACCACTGACACCCAGCTGTGGACTTCCTATTATTAATAGATTCCTCTAAATGTTGATGAATCTTCCATTTGTGTTTGATTCTAAGCTACCAATTATTTCTTTGAGTACTAGTCTAATTTCTGCCATGACATTAATGTACTCTTTATCTCAAAGTAGGATTTTACTTTCTGTTGTTGATCTCACTATTCTGACTTTTAGATACATGGGATATGCTATGTTTACCTCCAGATTCAATATTGTTTACATGGCTTATTTTAGTGTGAGATAAATCTGCAAGAAATGTTGCAGGACAATGTTGTTTATGTAGTTTATTTTAGTGTGAAAGAAAGCTACAAGAAATGTTGCAGGAGAAAAATAAATAAATCATTGAAAACCATAACATTTCCTTTAATGAAATTAGTAGTAGCTATTCTTACAAGGCCCATCTCAGACAAGCTTCAAAAACATTTCTCATTACAAACTTTTTTTCTAAAACTAGTTTTTCAAGGGTGAGTATAAAAAGAAATAAAAACTCTATTGAGAATTTTTCTGATTTTTTTTCTGACTATCCAACATTGTTACTGAAGTGGTAGTTGATGTTAAACCTCACTCACCGCTCTAGATTGGAGGATTATCTAATGTAGCCCTGAGAATATGTTCTATAGAGATACAAATTTTTGATGTACTTTTTTTTTTCAGACTGACCTAATAACAACTTTATTTTAACATTTTTTAAAACAATTTAATAATATCAACTAAGCAATTATGAGCAGACTAAAACAGTCTGGTATTCAATTTTTTTTTTCTCAAATTTTTATTATCAAACTGATGTACAGAGAGGTTACAGTATCATACGTTGGGCATTGGATACATTTCTTGTACTGTTTGTTGCCTTGTCCCTCATGCCCCCCTCCCTCCCCCCCCCTCCCCCCCCAGGTGTTCAGTTCACTTACACCAAACAGTTTTGCAAGTATTGCTTTTGTAGTTATTTCTCTTTTTTTACCCTGTGTCTCTCAAATTTGGTATTCCCTTTGAATTTCCTACTTCCAATACCAGTAAACACTCTTATCTGAGTATATTGGAAACCGTGTTTACTGGTATTGGATGTACTTTTTTTTTGTAGTTCTTGTGGTCAGTGGTTTTCAAAAGGGCTTGGTATACTAGTTGTCCTCTTTTTGATGAACATAACAACACAGCCTATCAAGGGTTTGTTACTGTAGCATTTCCTACATTTTTAAAGATACCTGGATATGCTTGCTTCCAGAATTACTCAATTTAGCCTGATATATGCAATCAAATTCAAGGTCATCCATCCTTTGATAACATATAAACACACACATATACATAGATCCCTTGCCTGTTCCCTACATGGCACCAATAATCTCTAAAGCACAGTTCTCACATACCGCCTTGTTTTAGTCATTAAGCATGAATAAACTCCCCAAATTTGGGGCTATGTTATAAAAATGCTCATAGGTTTTTGCATTATCTTGTAGAGAGGTGTGTGAACATCACCAGCTATCTATTAGTCTAAGGTCTCTGTTTGTTTGCTTTTCTTTTTAAATATGATGTAGTTACCCTGTTTTCCTTAAGGTAAAGAGGACAACAGGAATGTGGCCTGATTATTCAATAAAATTCTTAGTAATGGAAAAAAATAAATGTTGATGGAGGCCCTGGTCTGAGAGAAGCACTAGTTGCTTTTTAATAGACATTTCTGCATTGTTTTTCAGGAGAACTGAGATGTAAGTTCCATATTCTTCAACATTTTTCAGAGGAAGAAACAGAATAAAGTTCATAGAGGGAGCTCTATAGAGGGAGTAGTTTAACCCCAGGCTGTCTGGTTCAAAATCTTTTTACCATGAGAATCTATTTCATTAAGGAAGCACATAAGTGGTAAGGTTTCCAGTTCCATAATTCACTGTTTTACCATTTTGTTTGCTATGAAATAAATTTTGCTCTGGCAGTAAACAAAAAGGAATATTTGCCTACACCACCAAACAAAAAATATTCTAGTCATTAGGTAAACACACAAGGCATGTGCTTTGAGGTAGGACTCGCCTACATTCAATTTGACTCAGGACAATGTGCTGTTTGATCTTTGTCTACCAGCCTAACTCTCTGAGATAATCTGTGTACCACCTGGGAGAGCCAAGCAGTTTCTTGATGCCTCTGTCAGTTTAATGACTCAATGAAAATAAAATTCCTAGGATAGTAGCTAGGGTTAATTTAAGATAATTTATGCAGTCCAGGGTTTATAGGTTAATAGGTATTCAAGGTGTTAGTTCTTTTATATCTTCTCACACTGGACATTTCCATTCACAGAATTCTATTTTCTAAAGGTTAAGAAAAATATTTTAAGTAATCTCAACATGAATTCCAAAGTTATTCTTTTTAATACTACTTTTTTTTTTCAGGCAGGAGAGAAAATTTATTACCGAACTGCTGGCCTGTGGCCAAGATGATCCATGGCTGGAGAGAAGGGAGAGAAGGGAGAGAAGGGAGAGAAGGGAGAGAAGAGAGAGAAGAGAGAGAAGAGCTAATACTACTTTTTGTGTTTTTTGTTTTTGTTGTTTTTTTCTTTTTCTGTTGCTGCTTATGATTTCTGTATGGTTTGTCTTGTATGTGACTTTATTTGTTTTGAGGAGGGGAAGGGGAAGCACAGAAATAGATGGACACAGGTGAACCCATGCAGCCAAGATACTCACTAGACACTCTGTTGAAAATGATCTATACAACTTGGGAGGCAGTGAGGGGAAAAGGTGACACTGTTCATAAAAGAAAAGTCCTCATTACCTGACCACCTATATAACTGTCAACCCTCTGTATATCGTCTTTACAGCAAAAATAAATTTAAAAAATAAATAAAATGTAAATAAAAGCAATACAGGTAACAGATGTAAGCCAAGAAAAGAATACTTATAAAAGGAAATATTCCTATAGGGAAAAATAAGTAAATACTTTGAAGTATTTTACTTATTGGTATACATCATGAATGCAACAACATTCCTAGGTTATCAGTAAGTCCTATTTGCCTCTGATGTTAGTATGTTACTTAATAACTTACAAAATATATTAGAAGTTCGTGAGCATAGCAGATGGTGGCGATGTTAAAATAAACAAGAGCAGGAATATTTTGACCAGACATCCTTAATACATAACCTTACCGTATGGTGTATGCGCCTGACTAGCTTCTCAATAGCAAGGAATCCTTGACTACTTTCTCTCTTGGTCTCTCTCAGTCTCTCTCTCTCTCTCTCTCTCTCTCTCTCTCTCTCTCTCTCTCTCTCTCTCTCTCTCTCTCTCTCTCTCTCTCTTTCTCTCTCTCTTGTTTTAATAAAATGCAGGTAAATTGGGTGGAATAAGTATGGGCAATAGATTTTTACCTTAGCATTGTGTCAATACTTCCATGCAGTTTGTTTTCTTATTTATTTACTTAAAACAAATTTTTGGAGTCCCGGGGCTTGAACTCTGTGCGTGGGCACTGTCCTTGAGCTTTCATGCTCAAGGTTGTGCTTTACCACTTGACCCACACCTCCGTTTCTGGCTTTTTGTTGTTGTTGTTTAGCAGAGACAGAGTCTCTCCTGGACTGGCTTCCAGTTTTGATCCTGAAGGGTGAGGGGCCACTGCTTTCCTTTCCTATGCAAGGAACAAGTTGGATAAGAAATGTACTCACTGCCTCACATATGAAACTGTAACCCCTCTGTGCTTCACTTTGACAATAAAAAACAACAACTTGGATTTAGAAAAAAAGAATCATGTCCTTTTAAGAACTGACTCCAGAACTAATAAACCCAAATTCTCAGGCATGTGACTAGCATATTGGTGAGAATGGATTTATTTTCCTTACATGATTTTTTATATTGTAAATCCTCTTTGATATTTTTGACTTATACCTATGATCAATTTTTATTTGTATTTTCATTTACATTAAAGACTACTTAAATTAGGTCTAATTTTTTTACACTCCAAATGTATTTTTAAGGTATAATGTGTATTGAGAACCTGGGGGGAATGATGGCGGAAAAAGATTAGTGAGGGCCAAGGAAGGCTTTGAAATAGCCTGATCTGTGGACAGGGATGGGAGAGGGATGAAAGTGAAGGAAGGGGTGAGATTGTCCAGTAAAGAAATGCATTCATTACCTGACTTATGAAATTGTAACCATCCTGTATAACACCTTAACAATAACAATTAAATTGTGTGGAGGACGAAGAGGAGGTGGAGGATTAGGAGGAGGAGGAGATTCATTGATAGGGTCACAATTTCTCTTGAATATAATTTACTTAAAAAATGAATAGTTCTGTTACTTGAAAAAGGTTTCTGTAAGAATTGACAGACCAAAACAAAACAAAACAAAACAAAAACAGATGCCTGTATTATAACATACATAATAGAAGCAGTTATCATATATCCATATATGTGACGATATACCTACAGAGATGGCATAGATACAGACATAAATGTCTTTCTTCCTTGATTAGTAACACTGCAAGTACTTCATTGTTCTGGCACAATGTTACTATGAATTCCAAACAAAATACTGTGGAGAGTCCTATGGATGTGTGAACGTCCTGGGACAGGCTTTCGAAGGAGGCTAAGTTCAAGGAGAGATTTGGAAAGGAAGAAAGAGTCAGGAAAAAAAATATATATTCTCCTCTGACAAAGGCATCCAAGGACCAACTGGGGACAGAGGGAGATATGAATTCTGGGAAAGGGTTGGTTTCAAGCTTCACTGGAGGCAGTGGATTGCACCTCTTTGCCAGGGTCAGCTTTAGCCGGGGACAAGGAGAAGGAGGAACAGAACATCTGTATCTCCCTTTGACTCCAGAGGAGTAGGGAAGCATTCATCCTCATGTGACCAATGGGAAAAATCCATCCAGGTTAAAAATCACTCCTATCAGGTAAATGACTCATCTGGCAGGAGAAAAATCGTTATCCTTGCCAAACTGGCTGCAGATTCACTGCACTGGGGAAGCTTAAATGGGGGACAAAAAGAACTTCCTTCTCTCCCACCCAGCTCTCACCACCAAACTGGAGAAAGAAAGCCATGTTTTGTTCATTTTGAGAATGCTTTCCAAGCACTGGCCTGTCAGAAGGCATAGGATGCCATCCATTCACCCTGTAGGAAGGCACTTCCGAATTCATTCCAGTCATTGCCTGCAATTAAATTTAACTGCAGAAAATACTTCTGGTGACCTACACTTGAGCCTTTTCTTATTTTTGTAGTGCCATTGCTGAGGATGTTAACTAGTCTTTCTGACATATTGGAATGGAAGCAAAGTTTAAACACACACACACACACACACACACACACACACACACACGCACGCACACACACACCCCAATCAAAATCACGGACAAGCAAAAAAGAAAAAAAAAAATGTCCTAGCCATCTGTTTGGGGACTAACAGAGCGGATACAGGTAAATAATTAAAAGAGTTTAAATGGCCTTTTCTTCCATACCAAAAGGAAATTTCAGGACCACATGGTTTAAAAGTATCACATATGGAAACTAATTAAAGTCTTGTCAAAGGAAGCCTGTCATCCCCAATATTTCAGTAAGCCAGGAAGAAACTAGGACAAGATTGCTTCAGGAATAGGCCAGATACTTTACTTTGAAATTTGTCATAGGTTAAGGGGGAAAAACTTTAGAAATCTAAGTTGAATATTCTTAGAATTTTGTTTTGATACAAGTAAATTTAAGTTTAGACTCAGGTAGTCCAGAGTAATTGTACATGATAGAAGAATTTGAATGTGCCCACTACATGGCATCTTGTTAAAAACAATTAAGGTTTATCACATGAAATCTTGGCAATAATTTAAAAGCAAAAACGCAGAGCAAACAAACAAAAAGCCAAGGAGCCTCATTCCCAAACTAAATGAGAAGATCACACAAACACATCCTCCAGATTGAGAATAAGGTAATCTGAATTGAGTTCTTATCTCATTTTACACTCACACCCCCTCCATGGTCTTGTGGATTGTCCTAGTCACTATACCTTCTATAAGCTATAATGAGTTATATCACTCGTACATTTTATTCTAGTTCTATATTCCCTAAAAAAGTTAGTATTCACTCCTAAATATATTTCATTAGATTGATTTTAACATGATGCAAATTCTCTACTACATATCCTCCAAGAATCCCCTAATCACCTTAATATATACATTACCTCTCATTCTCTTAATGTGACATAAATTTATATGTCTTTCATGTCTGGTTTATTGAGTTTTCTTGTTTTTGTATTTTTCTTTCCTTTTCAATTATTGGACTTTGAACCAAAAACCTTGCCTGCTCAGCAGATATCCTACTACACGAGAGACTCCTCCAGCTCAGCTTTGTGCTGTCTATTTTGGCCTCCAGACAATTCTGCCTAGGCCAGCTTTGAACCATAATTCCCCAGCTCATAACTTCTTGAACAGTTAGGATTACAGGCATGAGTCACCAGAACTTGGCTTCTCATGTCTTCTCAAGACAAGCTTATACTCAGACTTCTACCTTGGTATTTTCTAGTTAGAATCAAGTAGATAGAATATATACCCCTTCTAGGTTCCTTATATGCAGAATCACATCTAATTCTAACAATAACAGCTTGAGATATGAAATATTCCTATTTTTGACCAGTAATAAAGGTATTGACTGAGAGAGCATCACAGTTTTCATATTCCAGGCATGATGCATCCTGAATGAGTGCTTCGCAAGTCTTTTTCAGTTCCCTCCTTTGCTATATATTATGCTTTCCTGTCTAATTTAAATGAAGCCACCTGATACAAATATCTGTAAGAGGAATTCATTTTTAAAATCAATAACTTCACTGTGATAGAGATCAGTCTTTGAAATAGCCCTTTTAGAATCTGGAACTTCATTTACTTTTCCAAGTGAATACTTTGTTTTGGTCCAGAAATGTGTCTGTTTATTGTGAAAAGAGGAATTGAAAAATAAACACAAAGAAGAATGCATAGCCAATGAGGGTAGGGACTGCAGAGGCCAAGTTGATTTGCTGAAATGTTAAAAGTCATTGAGTAAAGATGACAACATTGCTTTTTAACAGGATATATTCCATATAAAATACTGCTATAAGCAATTGTAATTTGTTCACTTCAAATAATTAGATGAGAAGTTATGACAAACATACAATACTAAGTCTGTCACGGCAAGATTCTCCATAGAAATTCCTTCTCACACTCATGTGATAAATATTTGCATTTGGAAATTATACAAAGATATTGTTTTTGTTTTCTGCTTTTTTCTAAATACAAATCTATACAGATCCACAAACCCCTCTTAATCTTATTTAATCTAATTTCAGCACAATTTAGCACTATGACAGGTTTTTTGTTGTTGTTGTGTGTTTTTTGTTTTGGTTGTTCCTGGGGCTTGAACTCGGAGCCTTGGGCACTGTCCCTGAGCTCTTTTGCTCAAGGCTAGTGTTCTACCACTTTGAGCCACAGTACCACTTCCAGTTTTCTGCTTGATAACTGGAGGTAATAGTTTCATGGGCGTTCCTGCCCAGGTTGGCTTTGAACTATGATCGTCAGATCTCAGCCTCCTGATTAGCTAGGTGTGACAGGTTTCAAAACTTATTAGTTGAAATAGTATAAAGATTCTGTCTGCCCCCCTTAAATCTGCACTCTGCATCTCCTCTCAGACAACATAGATGCCAAACTGTCCCATTGCAAGGGGATTAAGTGCCATTGTGTGACTTCATGCAAACATTAAAGCTCAGTACAGCTACCAAGATTGAGTGATCATCTTTCATACCAGATGCCCAGCATTGTGAAGCTTCAAGGCAACAGGTCTGAGTCATATCGTGTTTTAGATCTTTTGCAATGTTTAGCACAGTGTTCTGCTCATTCAAGAAAGGATTTAAGGGCTAGTTATTTAACTGTGTTTCTATCACAGCATCCAGTCTAAGCCTCCTTTTCCTCCTCTGTTCTCTTTACTCTTTCTGCTCACTCTAGATTTGTTCACTCTTCCTACTTGCTACACAAAGCTCTACCCTGATTTTCAAGTTCATGCTTTGAACTTTTATTCTTTTTTGCTTTGGTTATTCCTTGTTTATGTTGTTGTTGCTAGAACTGTTCTTTTAGAATATGTAGTCTTCAATAAAAGAAGTAAATTAAAGAAAAACTTAACCTGCTCTACTTTTTGTTGTGAAGCTCATTTCAATAGACCTTTTGGGTCGGCATCAAGAACCCCATTAAAAACTCACTAGTGCATTTTTAAAAAAATAAGAATGCTGTTACAGTTTTTTTTTAACTGAGACATGACTATCTTGCTCTTCATCTATTTTATTTCTGACTTCTGGAACTGAACGTATTAGCTTAAGTAAATGAAAATGTCATTTTCCTATCTTACCTTTCTTGACCACGGATATGATAGATATCAAAATAGAATCCTTTTTTTTTCAATTTCTACATTAGGCTGATAAAGAGGGTAGTAAGGTAATACTGTTTTAAATGGAATCTAATGTCATGAGTATTCAGGATTTAAAGTAACTGACATTGGCAAAGATCACAGAAAGAAGAGCATTGGTGATAGTTCTGTAAGAATAATGTGATTTTTATCAAAGAAGACACTCTGCTTACCTTGCTGCCTTTACCTGACATCTAATCAAACTATAACCAGATAATACCAGAAGAAATTATATTTGTAGTACTGGATTTCATTCATATCTGTAGCCTGCAAATGGTCTCTAGTTGGCCACATCTTTTTTTATTTTTTATGCAGGGTAAATATTCCCACTATAATGTATCTTCTAGGAAATTAATATCATAAATAATACTTGCTCATATGACTTATGTTCAAGAAATGATTAAGAACTACAATTTTCCATCGCCTTGAAGATTATATAAAGGTCAAGGAAAGAAAGCAGCTCTCCTTGCTGAGCCTTCCACTGCACAAAGGAACAGAAAAAAAATAGACCTGTGTTTTTCTATATATGTTTCCTTTACTGCTTTATTTTCAAAAGTACTCAGAACTTATTAGTTATGTTGTCAGTGGTAATAGTACTAAGACTTTACATTTGATAGGTCTAAGTTTTTAGAAATTTCTCTGTTTTCCATTTGGATCTCACAAAGATATCATGAAATAAGCTGCATTTTAAAGGGGAAGATTACAAAAAAATTTTGATACTTATATTTGTCCGCATAGTTTGGATACTTGCAAATATATTCCCTTACTAAAAAAATAATGTTTAAAGTAAGTAAATCAGAATCCTCTCCTACTTTAATTTTCTTCTTAGCATTTTATCAACTGGTGGGAATTAATGTGCCTGATTTTTGTCATCAATCTATGTTCTTACCGTGGCAGCTCCTAAAAGCAATGATGTCATTGGCTTTCTTTGATAAAATATGTTTAGAACTTAAAGCATACATGATTTTAAAATAAATTTTGTATTAACAGATCTTATCTTTATCCAGTTGAATATTTTTAAATAATACCACCTGTTTTGTTTTGTATTTTTCTCCCAGTATTCTCTCCCTGGCTTTTCTTTGGTTATAAACAAACAAACCTACTGTGGTATTCAGGCTGAAGGGCTACACAGCAGGACACATGCTACTTCTGTCAGATCACAAGAAATTATATTTCACCATTGGTTAAACCATTGTTGCAAAAAGGGAACCCAGTTGGAAGATCAATACATACATATATTTTTTGCTGCATGAAAATATTTTCAGAGAATCAGGGAAAAAATTAATAATCTTCAGTGATCATTGCATGTTCTATTAAAACTTTCAGATCACTCACCACCAACATAACAGAAATAGTATTTCTTTTTTTTCTTAGTTAATATTTTTTATGTATTTAAAAGGTTAAACTTTTGCTGGTGGTAAAGAAAGTTATACAAATATCATAGACTACAGATAATCTCTAAGAATGACAGTTCTTCCTTTTAAATTTGATATTGGTTCAGACCAGTAACAGTATGAGTAGTGAGGGAGAATTTTACAGTAGAGAGGCCTGACAAATTACATTAACCTAGCAATTAAAGTTCACAGGAGTGAAAAATCAGGTTGATGGCACATGCACTTGATGTGCTATGATAAAGACAGCACTCTGTCTTGTGGTCTCTCTCCCCCAAACCTACAATTTCACCTTGATTATGAGAAAAACATCACAGAAATCACAGCTGAGGGAAATCACATCATGGAAAACACCTGTCCAGTACTCCTCACCTGTTAAGGTTAAAAAAAAAAAAAGGAAAATCTATTGATTAGCTTCCAACTGGCTGTTTTGAATGCACCTATGTATAATCACAAAGCCTTTTGTTTGCAACACACTTACTTTCTCTCCTGTAGAAGAAACAAATAAATATTTATTTTAAAATATTATAACTAAGCTGTTATAAGCTACTAGGAAAAATAGGCCTTCATTGAGAAATTATAATATAAAATGTATTTAAAAAACCCATTTAAAGATCATTTACAATTGCTACTAGGTGTCTCTTTTGACATTGTTTTGTAGCATGGCTTAATATGTGCTTTATCACACAATAGGACTGATATTTTCTAAATAATATCTCTCTAAGCCTCAGTTTCCCTATATCAAAGGGGAGAAATCATAAACTTATCTCATGGGATTGTTGTGAGTCATAAATAAGATGATTGGAATAAATTTATTTTTACAGTTTCAGTCATAAAATCATTCAGTAACTACCTGTTTGAAATATGAAATGCAGGGTGAGATTATTATTAACTTAACAGTTGATATTTTTATGAATGTTTTCACTTGTGTATGGAATCCAGACATAAAATTAGAGTAATGATAATGATGATCATGATGATGGTATTAAGAAGAATGGGACATGATTATAAAGAAGAGCTCTCTGTGGAATATCATTGGGAGTAGAAGAAAGGAAACAAGAGCATAATAGATGTGAATAAAATAAAAATTATGTTGCATATGTGAGCATATATGTAAGATAGTATAAAAACTCAATTATATTTATAAAAGGGGGTGGGTGGAGACTTAGGTACCAAGGGTGAGATGGTTCAATGTAAAACATACACATCTATGAAACTCTCATGGTGAAACCTGCTGGTAACAAAAATGCAAATAAATGAATAAGAAAAAAGTCCTTTCAAATAGGAGATCTTCCTAGAAAATGTAAACAATGATAATTTAAGTTAGTTGTTTAAATTTTTTGTTGTTGTTCTTTAAAACGAACAACATTTTTCTTTTTTTCTCTGGCCTTTTTTTATTAATTAAATTTTGTTGACAAGGTGTGCAAAAGGGGTATGGTTACATAATAAGGCAGTGAGTACATTTCTTGTGATATCTTACACCCTCGTTTTTCTTCCCTTCCCTAGATCAGGTAGGCATATCTACAATACCCAGTGTACCAAAATCATATAGAGTAACCACGTAGCGTATGCCAAAGGAAATTCACCTAGAACTTTAAATGTAATGTCAGCAATAGAATCCTCCTGTGTCCTTTTCTTGGAGTTCTTTTTGCTTATCCTCATCTTATATGATCATGTGTACATAGATGTTAAGCTACTGTGATCCACTGATAACTCTATTCTAGACCTTTATATGTTTAGTAGTTGTTTGGTTTTAGATACATAATGTAAGGTCGCTGACCCAAACCTGTGGAAATACCATTTGAAAAGAAGTATTTTGTTTTTTGCAGAAGAGTTTGAGGAGTATTGGTATTAGCTCCCTACTAAAGGTTTTATATGGTGAATCCATCTGGGCCTGGGATTTTCTTTTTTGGGAGGCTCTGTATCTTGCTGTAAATTATTGGTGTATGTAGTTGATTTATTTCTTTTTGATTCAGTTTGGACAGTTTATACTTCTCTAAGAATTGATCCATTTCTGTAATAGTTCTTGAATAGTTCTGAAATAGTTCCTTATGATTGTTTGAATATCCTGTGTATTTGTTGTAATTTTTCCAGTGGAGTCCCTGATCTTACGGATATGAGTCTCTTCTATTTTTTGTAAGTCTTACAAAGGGTCTGTCAACTTTACTTATTTTCTCAAAAAAAAGCTTTTAGTTTGATTTATTTGTTGAATTTCTATTTTCAATCAGATTTATCTCTTCTTTAATCTTTGTGATCTCTCTCCTAGTCATTTTAGATTCAATTTTTAACTATTTCTCCAGTCATTTTAGCTGCATCATGACGTTATTTACCTGTTCTGATTCCATTCTACTAATGTGTGCGCTGAGGGCAATGATCTTGCCCCTCAGCACTGCCTTTGCTGTATCCCATAGGTTTCTTTGTGATGTATTTTCATTGCTGTTGTGGCTTATGAATTCGTTAATTTCGTCCTTGATTTGCTCTGTGACCCAAGTGTTAGATAACAGTGAGGGGTTTACCCTCCAAGTATCTGTGTAGTTTCTGTGGTATCCTTTGTTATTAAGGGTTACCTTGATTCACTGGGATCAGATAGAATACATGGGATAATGTCAATACTAATGTATTTGCTGAGGTTCTTTGTGTAGACTATGACATGATCTATTTTGGAGTATGTTCCATGGCCTGCTGAGAAGAATGTGTATTGAGCCTCTGTAGGGTGAAAAACTCTGTACAGATCTGTCAGATCCATGTGGGATATGGTATTACTTAGGTCTTTGGTTCCCTTGCTAATCCTCTGTGTTTTGGATCTGTCTCTTGGAGAGAGTGGAGTATTAAAATCTCCCACTATGATTGTATTTGTGGCTATCTAGTTCTGTAGTTCTGAAAGAATGTGTTTGACATATTTAGGGCCTCTTTCATTTGGTGAGTATAAATTTTTCACCGTGATATCTTTTTTTTTTTTTTTTTTTTTTGCCAGTCCTGGGCCTTGGACTCAGGGCCTGAGCACTGTCCCTGGCTTCTTCCTGCTCAAGGCTAGCACTCTGCCACTTGAGCCACAGCGCCGCTTCTGGCCATTTTCTGTATATGTGGTGCTGGGGAATTGAACCCAGGGCCTCGTGTATCCGAGGCAGGCACTCTTGCCACTAGGCCATATCCCCAGCCCTCACCGTGATATCTTGATTCTGGATTTTTCCTTGTATTAAAATGCAGTGCCCTTCTTTATGTTTTTGAACTTTTTTAATGAGAAGTCTAGCTTGTCTGAAATCAGGATGCCTACCCCTGCTGTTTTGGTAGGTGCATTTTCTTGGAAAATCTTGCTCCATCCTTTCATTCAGGGCCTGTTTTTGTCCCTTGCTGTAAGATGGGTCTCTTGAAGACAACAGATAGCAATTATTTTGTTTACAGATCCACTCTGTCAGTCTGCTCCTCTTTATACCATTTATTATTTATACCATTTATATTCAAAGAGATCATGGATAGGTGTGGTTTGTTTCCTTCCATTTTCCTCATAGGCTGTGTTCCCTCTCCCTTCTTTCTTGTCTTTATTGAGCTGCTCTTCCTGGTGGGCTCTGGCTATTGTAGTTTCCTTCTGTTTCAGTCTGGAAGTCCTGTACATTTTCTGTTGGGTGAAGTTCCCCTCTTAGAATTCACTGTAAGGCTGTTTTTCTTTTGTTCACATATTCCTTTAGTTCCTCTTCGCTATGGCAAGATCTGGTTTTTCCCATAAAAGTAAATTCTAATTTTGCTGGGTATCTAATTCTGGGTTGGCAGTTGTTGGCCTGGAGGACTTGGGTTGTGTACTTCCAGGCTCTTCATGCGTTGTAAATTTGTGTGGAGAGGTCTACTGTGATTCTGATCTTTTTTCCATTGTAATATAGTTATTTCTTTGTTTTGACTGCCTTCAGAATATGCTCCTTATTGTTGAAACCTGAGGCCTTGATTATAATGTGTCTGGGGATGGATCTTCTAGGGTCCAGTCTGCCAGGTGTTCTATATTCTTCTGTTATTTGTGTGAGGTTTTCCCTTTTGAGATTGGGGAAATTGTCTGTAATAAATCTATTGAATATGTGTTGTGTACCTCTGCTCTGGTACTCCTCTCCTTCCTCTATTCCAATTATACTCAGATTATATCTCTTCTCCCTGTCCACTATCTCCTGGATTAGTCTGCCCTAGAGTTTGATAGTTTCTTGGAGTGTGATACTCTTCTGGTCCTTATCAGCTGAATCATCATCCAAAAGAGAGACTCGAGATTTAAGATGATCAATTCTTTGTGATGTGGCGTCGAGTGTGGTTTGCATTGAGGTAAGTGAGCTGTTTATGGTTGCCAGATCAGTTCTCATTGTGGTAATTTCTTCTTTTAATGAGTGTGTTTTGAATCTAATTTTTCATGCATTTTGTTTCTCGGGATGTTAAGGTCTTCTTTAACAGAGGAGTAGACTATCTATTTTTGCTTCCATTTCTTTCTTGACTTCCTGAAGGTCCTTTGAGACTTCCATTCTAAATTCCTGGAATTGTTTTTTTGAATTCTTTCCTGAGGCTTTCGATCATTTCTGCTATCTTAGCCTCAGTTGTTTTTTTATTCTCCATCTCCTCTTCGGTCATACTGCTTTTTGGAGCTGGCGAGTTGGCTTAAACTTTCATAAAATTTGTAATATTTCTTTGGGATTTACACATCTGGAGTGAAGCAATTATGGATTGCATAGCTATGTAATTTAAACAACAATTAATCTATGTTTGCATAGCTTGAAAATATATCTATATATATTATTTATATCACCATGAAGATCTCTTCTTAGAAATCAAAATATAGGCAGAGCTTGGTGCAATAATAACTTTATAGACATTAATCATTGTGTATATGACCATAATTTACTTTGAATAATGATTTTTGTAAATAGGCATAATTTTCCAATAGTATCTGTTGACCTTTAAAACACACACACACACACACACACACACACACACACACACACACACGCCCCTCAGTCAGGTGCTGGTGGCTCAAAACTGTAATCAGGAGTCTGACACCTGAGGATCATGGTTAAAAGCAAACCTGGGGAAAAAATTTTGTGAGACGCTTATCTCCTCATAATAGCAGAAAAAAGCTAGAAGTGGTGCTGTGCCTCAAAGTGTTAGAGTGTTATCTTGGAGCAAAAAGAACTCAGGATAGCACCCAGACCTAGGCCCAAAGTTCAAGCAAAAAACAAAACAAAACAAAAAACACCAAATGCACATATAAGCAAGATCTAGTGTTTTCTTTACACTGGACAGCAATTGATGGATAGATGGATTTTTGCGTGTAGCTCGTGCAACAACTTCAAAGTCTTTATGATTTTGTATGTCCTTTGTCATAGATCTGTTGATTGAACGCATTGTCCACTGAGAAATTAGAAATCTAAAATTCGCTCATATGATTGCATTTTCCTAGCAGCATATTCACTTAGTGAAAGAAAAAAAAAGTGAGGAAGCACCTTTGATTTCTCAGTGCTGTTGTTTGCCTACACTGCCACTGGGAGGTGATGATGGGGTCCCCTTCTGATATCTCTGTAAACAAAAAGCATCTTATGATACAAAGCCACTGAGTTGTCACCCTTGGAGACATTCTGCATTTTTAAAAAGACCCAGGAAAATCAAAGTCTCACAAAATTCTATTCTGTGATACAGAGAAAGTGGCTCAAGGTTGACACATAAAATATGCAGTATGAAACAGTAAGTAAACTCTCCAGCTCTAGTCATTGTTGGATACATATCTAGGATTTGTGACAGATACTGATGGTTACAGCTGTCATTGCTAGGCCTGGCCTTGGAAAATAGAACATTTGTATTTGGTCCATATTGCCTGCCAGTCCCTCAGGAGGGCCATTGACTCAATTCAGAGCCTGCTGGTACAAAGGCTCATGAGGTTTCACAGGTATCTGTAAACCTGCATGAACATACAGATAGTGTCTGTCATTGATGATCTTGAAATCTCTACTACCTAATAAAATGATCAGGAAATAAAATTTTAAAATAAAATCCCATTTTGAGGAAAAACCTTCCATGCTCCTGGATTGGGAGGATTAATATAATCAAAATGGCAATATTGCCAAAGGCTATATACAAATTCAATGCAATACCCATTAATATCCCAACACCATTTTTTGATGAAATAGAGGAAGCAATTGGGAAATTCATATGGAATAATAAAAGACCTAGAATAGCAAAAACAATCCTAAGCAGAAAGAACAGTGCTGGGGGAATTACAATACCCAACTTCAAGTTGTATTATAAAGCTATAGTAATAAAAACAGCTTGGTATTGGCACCGGAACAGGGCTGAAGACCAATGGAACAGAATTGAAGACCCAGGAATGAACCCACAGAACTACACCTATTTAATATTTGATAAAGGGGCTAAAACAATAGTTTGGAAGAAAGATAGCCTCTTTAACAAATTGTGCTGGAAAAACTGGCTCAACACATGCAACAAACTAAAACTAGATCCTTATATATCACCCTGCACCAAAATCAATTCCAAATGGATTAAAGACCTTGAAATCAAAACAGACACCCTGAAAACACTAAAGGAAGAAGTAGGAGAAACACTTGGGCTCCTTGGCACTGGACAGAACTTCCTTAACAAAGATCCTGAAAGGCTACAAATCAAAGAAAGGTTGGACAAATGGGACTGCATCAAACTGCAGTGCTTCTGCATGGCAAAGGACATAGCTTGCAAGATAAACAGAAATCCCACAGACTGGGAGAAGATCTTTACCGGTCATTCAACGGACAAAGGCCTCATATCTAATATATATGCAGAACTAAAAAAATTACCTTCCTCCAAAACAAAACCGCAAAGAACTAATAGCCTGCTCATCAAGTGGGCTAAAGACCTACAAAGAGACTTCTCTGATGAGGAAATGAGAATGGCCAAGAGACATATGAAAAAGTGCTCTACATCACTGGCCATAAAAGAAATGCAAATCAAAACAACATTGAGATTCCACCTCACCCCAGTAAGAATGTCATATATCAAGAAAACTAACAATAACAGTTGTTGGAGGGGATGTGGCCAAAAGGGAACCCAACTTCATTGTTGGTGGGAATGTAAACTGGTTCAGCCACTCTGGCAAGCAGTATGGAGATTCCTCAGAAGGCTAAATGTAGAATTCCCCTATTACCCAGCAACCCCACTTTTGGGTATCTATCCAAAAAACCACAAACAAAATCACAGTAAAGCCACCAGCACAACAATGTTCATTGCAGCGCAATTTGTCATAGCGATAATCTGGAACCAACCCAGATGCCCCTCCGTAGACGAATGGATCAGGAAAATGTGGTACATATACACAATGGAATTTTATGCCTCTATCAGAAAGAATGACATTGCCCCATTTGTAAGGAAATGGAAGGACTTGGAAAAAATTATACTAAGTGAAATGAGCCAGACCCAAAGAAACATGGACTCTATGGTCTCCCTTATTGGGAATAATTAGCACAGAATTAGGCAAGCCACAGCAGAGGATCACAAGAGCCCAATAGCAATACCCTTATGATCACATAAGATGATGCTAAGTGAAATGAACTCCATTTTATGGAAATGATTGTTATATCACAGTTGGAACTACTTTCAACATCCCATGTGTATCTGTAGTTTATACTGTTGATGATGTTCTTGTATCAACTTCTTGGATTGTATCTACACTATATCTGTAATCTTATCTGAGTATATTGGAAACCGTGTATACTGGTACTAGAATTAGGAAATTGAGAGGGAATACCAAAATTGAGAGACAAAGGGTAAATTAAGAGAAACAACAACAAAAGCAATACTTGCAAAACTGTATGGTGTAAGTGAATTGAACACCTCAGGGGGGGAAAGGGGGAGGGGGGAGGGGGGTATGAGGGACAAGGTAACAAACAGTACAAGAAATGTATCCAACGCCTAACGTATGAAACTGTAACCTCTCTGCACATCAGTTTTATAATAAAAACTTAAAAAAAATAAAATCCCATTTTGAATGTATACCAGCTTGTTGCTTTTGTATTCTCTGCCCACACCACTCCCCAAAATGACTGTTGATGGAAACCTGTTCAGTGATTTTTCTTGAGATAGGTGGAGAGAAGCTACAACTCCTCTGAAGATGGGTCCTAAGAACTAAGTCAGTTTGGAGGCAGATCTTGCAGAATATGAACAAAACAACTGCACAGTTAACTTTGTCATACAGAATAATGCCAAAAGACTGTGTGCACACTTTCTCTATCCTTCTATGGAGAGTTGCAATAGGTTTGTGGCCTGCATCCAGAATATGATTATGCCTCCAAGGAGAATCATTTCATGAATGAGAGACCATAATAGTGATTCTATCTCAATGGCGTTTTCAGCAGGTCACTTCAATCAAGGAAAGAAAAAAGTGTGGTGATATACATTAGCTACTGTACTACTATTGTATATTTGACCTTACAGATGATCTAGTGGAAACATATTTGTCCTTTAAATGGCAAGACTTTCAAGAGGTCAGACAAGGCAGATTTATATTCCTGGTGAGTTTTAGTCTTAGAAGACACTGACAGAGAAAGAGATCTGGGATGAGGAGAAGGGGCTCTGAAAATTATAGATGACTCATTCTCAAATCATTTTCCTGGACCAATGCCTTGGATATTGAACATTTTCTTCTAAATAGGGTAAATGACAGAATAAGTCCCAGTATTTATCACCTAGGATAAACCACAGCACATTTTATCTTCATCAAACCAACCAACCACACTTCCTTTGGATTGGAACTGAATGCTTGATTGTAAGTGAATGCTTGCCAACAATTATACACTGAATATCGAAATATCATTTATTTCTGCAGCCTTGCACCTAAAGATTGTGTTTAATTCCTTAAAAATCCTAAGTATTTGTAGATTATATAGAATGTTGAGTTAAGTTGTTGAATTAAACGATGGTAGGAAAATTCTGTTTTCTTATTTCTTAGTCATATTTTAAACAAATGGAATATCAAAATTTACTTCTACTCATAAGTTCTGAGTGAGGACATTGAGGTACCCTAGGATATTCAAACTGAAAAATGCAAATATCCCATTCTCCAATGGAAGAGCACACTAATGCCACAGAGGCTTGACTTTTACAATGAATGGATTTTTCAACTTGCATAATAAAATTGCAGAACTAGTAGTTTCTATATCTGCTACTCTTCCTGAGCTATTGCAAGTAGAAGTTATCTAGCCCCCCCCCCAAAAAAAAAGAATATTTCAGTGTGACTTAAGGCAGCACTTTAAAATCTGATTATCAGGACCTAAGGACCTAAAAACATGATTAGAGACATGTAAGCATACATAATGATTATATTTTGTTTGTTTTAACTGACAGCTAGACTAGCACTTTTCATATGACATTCTTTAAGCTGCGGATTGTCAAATAGCAGTGAAGTATTAAATCTCTCAGACATGATCTATGAACATTTTGTTCTATGTATAGTGAATATTAGTTTTCATAAATCAAATCCATCTAATTACTATATATTTATGACTTACGTTTACCTGTCCTGGAATTTCACCAGAATGATATCTTTCATATGGTTTTAAGTTCCTCCTGCCTTTAAAAAATTTTTTTTCACTTTTTCTGACCAAGTACTAGGCATGGTGTCATAAGGACTCCAATATTACCTCACTTCAGGTAATAGAATGGTAATAGTTCAATGCATTTAGACATGTTAAAGTACTAAAATACCTTCTTATTATAGGCTTATGTTATTTAGAGGTTGAAAATGAGTATGTAAAAAAAGAACTACAAAAGACAATATAGTCTATCCTAAGACACAATAATAGCAAGTAGGGATGTTGACTTTCCTATATTTTGAATCATATTTATAATACTTAATCTTGATAATAGAATTGGCAGGACTAAGTGTCACTAGAAGTGATGCTGGCTGTGCCTATAGGGGCATTTCCAGAGAGAATTTAATACAGAGGGAAGCTATACCCTCAATAAGCACATATAGAACATGGGCTAGATTCCATTCCTCTCAGCCTCAAGTACGTGAATGTGTAGACACATTTGAAAGACTTATTTTGACAAAGGAACACTGCTGAGGTATTCGGCTCACAAAGAGACACCTAGAGCCGTGTTACCTGGTATTCAGTTACCCAGGCACTCCCAAGATTGTCTGGCTACTTTCAAGTTAACCAAAGACCCAAGATATGCTGCTTTTGCAAACATGTAGAATGTAAGAGTTAGGGAATAATGGCAGTTTGCACCTAGCCTTCAAAGGAAGGAATAAAATTGGGAGAGGAAAAAGTCCTATTAGAATATGCAGTCTTTCTGCTTCCTGGTTGACATGATGTGAACTCTCTACTACACACTCCCTACCACTCAGTTTTCATATGTGGGGATGGAAAATTTGAAAAATATCATGACTATGTGGCATCCCTTCTTCTTATACACAAGCAGAACTTAAAAAGTCAGCTGATATATTTTCATATTTCATTTAAAATATCATTTGCATTATCTCTTTTGTATTTTGAGTGCTATTGTTTCTCATTCCATGCCTGAAGAATCCAAAACCTTTATGCCTTCTTTAGATCCAAGAAGTACAAGAAAATGCTTTAAAATACCCTCTAAGAGAAAAGCTGGAAATTAATTAAAAATACAATACATGTGCCAAACAAGAAGACAGTAATTACTACGTAAAGTACCCTCCTCACTTGTCTGTTAAAGTAATATCTAAAGTTGCCTTAGAATACAACATGTACTATATTAAAACTCTGTACCCTAGGTTTTACTACATAAAATAAAATGTTAATGCCACTGATTAAAATTTGGAATATATGTACACTTTGATAAATCAATGCTTGTTACCTAAAGCCACTGGCCCATACTGGAATTAGGGAAATAAAGCTTAGTCTATGAATGAGCAGCAGAATTCTATAGGACAATATTATCAGCAATGGATACCACTCTAGTCTTTTCTGATTCTAAAACATTTCCACTGTAGTAACCAGTTTTGAAATGCTAGAAAACATATTCTATCTTTATTCAGTTAAACATCATGTGAAACACTGACATATACAGTATTGAAGGCAAATACTGTATACAACACATTTGTATACATACACACACTCTCCGAAAACCAAGAAATGTGCATAAAATGGAATACTTCATCATTTCAAGTCTTTTAGTCGTTGATCTTTTGTAAAGCTTAATGTACTAGTCAAACAAAGAGGATATCAAACATCTTAGAAGCAACAGTGATCATTCTGTGATTCTTCCAAATAAAAATATCTGCAGACACCATGGCACCGGCTAAGTTCATGCCAGAGTGCTTCTGAATGCAAGAGCAGTTAGACATCCTTTAGTTAACATTTTTCGAATTCATCAACTACTAATAAGATAGTTACATTCAGACAACCTTTCCCTCTGGCCATAATTCATCACTTACTAGAACTTATATGATTGTCTAGAAAAAATGGATTTATTAGAAGCATTCAGTGCAATAGAGATGTAGACTTTGGGGAAAAAAAAAAACCACAAGATCAAGTTTGAAATAATAATGGTATTCCTCTAGTCAGGCATTTCCCATCAGTTAATGAATGACAGTGTTAGAGGACCCCAAGGCAAAGCTCACTTGTGATACACCAGCAGGTCTGGCTGATAAGGGGTTTGATATTGACATTTTTTGTGGTTTCCCACTAGTCTCTATTTCAAGCCATGCTTCCTATTGATCCATGCCCCTATGTTCCCTTTTAGATATTGTTCTCAAGAAATACACTTTTGTAGATTAGTAAATGTGCACACAAAGAGAAAAATCATGACCTCAGGAAATACCATGTAGCAATAATAATAGGTCTTACGCAAGATGTTTGACATTCTCTAGAGAATGAGAATTGCAGGAGATGATGAGCAAGATGACAGTAACACTTCATGTTTATAGCAAAATTTGTGTTACACAAATAATGGCATTATTTTACAATACTCCTGTGCTATTTCTTAGTTATTAGGGTTAATTGAATGTGATGATTTAGGCACCATTCCAGCCGTACCCTAATCTTGTTTCTGTATTTTTTTATTAATTACATGAAACTATAAAACAGCTTTCTGGAATATTTGAAAAAGAACTGCCACAAAGGATAATGTACTGATAACAAAATCCTGAAGCTGATGGACCTAGTCCCGTTTTTGAATTCTCCCAAACTGCAAGGAAAATATGAGAACTACATGTAAAATAAATAAGTAAGAGGAGTGTTTAGTTTCTTGTAGCTCAGAATTTCATTTAGGTTGGGTTGAGCTGCAGAATGAATCACTGGCTTGCCTAAAATCAGAACATACTACACAGGGCTGGGAATATGGCCTAGTGGCAAGAGTGCTTGCCTTGTATACATGAAGCCTTAGGTTTGATTCCTCAGCACCACATATATAGAAAGGGCCAGAAGTGGCACTGTGGCTCAAGTTGGAAGAGTGCTAGCCTTGAGCAAAACGAAGCCAAGGCCAGTGCTCAGGCCCTGAGTCCAAGTCCCAGGACTGGCAAAAAAAAAAAAAAAAATTGCAGAAGCAGAACATACTACACAAAGAGATTCACAGTAAGAGTCAGTAGAGCACAACTTATTGCTGTTTAAATATTTTCCATAGTTTAATCTTTTTTGCTGGCCTTGATGATCTACCTTACATTCCATTTCTTCACCCTGAAAGATATCTTCCCTCTTCCAAGAAACACAGGAATGTTTTGGCAACCAAGTAGTTTTACCAATCCTTTTCCCGTCAGAACAACATGGAGAGATCTATCATCTTCCTTTGCTTCTCCCACAGAAGTCATAAGATTTCATTTCTTTAGGCATGAGGATCATTCACCACCCTTTTCTAGTCAATCTGTTCTTGTCTCTGTTTGTTTCTCCAGAGAATTCTGAGAGAACCTGTGATTCACACTTTAACCTCATGAAAGTGAGATTTGTCTTGCTTAATCCTTTGACATTTGGATTTCGCAGATACTGGAAATTAAAGTGGTATAGACATAGACTGAACTTTGTCACAACAACGTTTTTTTTTTTTTTTTTTCCTGATCATGAATCGTTGTTGTTTTTTCCTGATGGTGAATCTTTTAATTTGTCCTCTAAGTAATCTGTGAAACTCCAAAAGCCATCAAACCCTAGGCCCATTTGAATAGTTATTTCCTCAATGTAATTCTCTCTTGTATTTCATGATAAGCAACCAGATAAAGGCAGGATTCACATTCAATATTTTGTTTGGAAATCTTAACTGTGATTAATTTTACTTGTCAACCTGACAGAGCTCTGGAATGTGTAGATAACCAGTCAATCTTTATTTCTGGTATGTATCTGGTCACCACTAGAAGAGATGGGTAAATGAGCTAGGAAACTAAGTAAAGCAGATGGCTCCCTTTAATGTACATAGCTACCTTCTAATCCATTAAGGGCCTAAATAGAATTTTTTTTTTAAAGTCAGAGGAAGGTTGAACCTACTCTCTGCCTAATTGCTTTAACTCAGTCACCAGTCTTTTCCTTCCATTGGAATGCTTGTCTGTTAGACTTACAAAAGAGACAGGAATACATACCACTGACTTCAGACTTGTGCTTTCAGCCACACCACAGACTTGCCTAGCTGTCTACTTCATACGTGGCAAAATGTAAGAGTTGTCAGTTTCCATATTAGCCACTGATCTTGTAATAAATACCTTTCTAAATTGGTTCAATTTATGTTGGATAGCACTAACAATGCATCATATAAATATCCAAATACATTTCTTAACAATTCAGTATGGCACCTATATGCAGATGATAATTCCACTTACTACTACTATATAAGGATACTCTATTCTGATTTCTAATAACATGCTCCTAATTTCCTTCAGAGACTCTGATAGAAATGTTTTCAATGCCCATGTATCCATTAATAAAGCTCATGATGACTTAAGCTTTCTCTAGAGTTACTACATTTTTCTCACTTCTTTATGAGTCCTCACTGGCTACCTTTAATATCAAGATTGACAATTGTGTGTGTGTTGCCTCATGTTCCTCAACACCATCCTATCCTCAACTCACTGCCCAGGTCCAAAGCACTTCCTTATTTTAAGGTATTTCCTACAGCAACACCTTTCTTCCAGGTGCCAATTCTGTATTGCTATTTTATTGCCATCACAGCAAACTGCAGCCAATTTAGTAGCTTAGAAACATGTAAAGTTATAGATTCTGTTGGTTACAAGTCTGACATGAATTTTATTGGACAAAACATCAAGGAATGTACCAAGACAGAAATTATTGCTAGATGTCTGAAAAAAGAATCCATTTCCTTCCAATTTTCAGCATTCTTAGAAGTTGCCATTCTCATTTATGCATAGCTCTGCTTCTCCACCTTCAAAGCCAGCCATGTTGGGAGGAGTTCTCAAATTATGTCCCCTTGCCTCCTTCTAGCTCATCTTTGCTTCAGCAGACAGAGTCAGCATACTTAAGAATTTGTTTACCTAAATGAGACTCACTCAGATAATCCAAAATTATGCCCATCTTTCATCTTGTCATATTAAATAGTTTGATACTATTTTTATAATCCCATATTTTGTAAAAATTTTTAAAATTACCTAGAACATCCATTGAGTTTATCAATCAAGATTGAAAAATGTGACTTTGATCACAAAATTCTTCAAAATTTGCAGAATTCCAAAGCTGGGGCATAAGGAAAAACATTGAACTCTGTATGTAAATATATATGCATATGTATGCATACATATACACATATGCTACATTATTATATAATGTATTACATATTATGTTTTATATGTATTTATGAACATATTGCATATATTACATATGTATTATGTACATTATAACATATACATATATTTATTTATAGAAATGTATGTTTATATATCACTCACATTGGCGACTACATTCCAAATAATGATCTTTCTTTCTTTTTTAAAAAATTTATTGTAAACTTTGATGTAAATGATATTTATGTCTATATGATGACACTTTATATTGGACCAGTTCCTAGGTGTGATTGGAGACTTGATAAAGTAGGAGGAAGCAGTAATTCCATTCAGTGTTAGAACACATTATAAGTATGTACAAAAACGTGCACAGGAATGATACCAAAAATCTTCTTTGAACCCTTCTTGACCTGTTCCTGAGAGGCTGGTCCATTACAATGTTCTAACACTCAAAATTTATAGCACTTCTTTCCTTTTAAGAGGCTGGAAAAGAATGAAAATCATACTAAAAGTCATGGAAGAAATTAATATCTAAACATATATGTATGCATATAGACATAGGTTTCCGAAAATATATTTTGGGGTAACTGGAAAATAATATCAACAAAATCACTGAAATTTCAGAGTGTTTTTTTTTCCTGCTCAGATAACTGTATTTATTTTACCTGAAGATTTCATTCCAAGGTCAGTTGAAAGAGCTTTAATTGAATTTCTAAAACCTGTATACTCCTTCTTACTACTAATATTGGACATTTTAATGTAAACTCAGTCTATACCCTTAATGTTTGTTTTTCCAGCAAGAACACAGTTACTCAAATGTCTCAAGTTTTGTAAACCTATTTTCGAAATCATGTTAATATATTTTACCTTGAGCACTCTCTGTAAAAAACAATATGAGAAAACTTATTTCATTTACTTCACTTCTAAGTTTGGTTTTTGTTATCTTTCACTGTATTTGTCTACAACTATGTAATAATCACAATATTTATGCAAAAGCTAAAGCACAATTAAAAATAATGAGACAAAAGATACACCATTTCCTGTTTGCTCAGCTTGCATTTATTACATTATTCTGTGTTTTAATTTGAGATAGAAAACTTACTGACAACTCTAAGAACATGGCAATCTATTCACAACTTTGCTGTGGTATCACTAATTAAAATTATTTAAAAGTTTGTTGGTACTCTATTAAGTCTTGAAAACAATATATATTATGTAAACCCATGCTGTAATTCATAAATAAAACATTTTTCTCAGTATGATAAAAGAAACCTTCCTAATTGAGAAGGTGTCTATTCAGAACAACAATTTTCTGCATGTATACATTTGTCAGGAGAAGTAGCATAAAGAATATACTCTTGATTACTGTATACTTCCCTTTATAGAAGTGCTGAGGATACCTCTGGTTTTCTTTAGCACATAGTAGCTCAGAGAAACAAGCATTGAAGTTAAGTAATGGAGAACTGGGCCACCTTATACAGCAAAGTTTTCTAGTTATGATGCTGCCTTCATCACTCAGCAATCAGAACATTATGCCCCAATTGCTTCTCCAGGCCCCAAGAATCACCTCTGCCACTTCTGATTAGAAGGATGCTTCCTTAACTATGGTGCAAAGGAAAAATATCCCGCCCCCTCTAACCTAAGTGAGATGATCTCCACACTATTTAAGTCAACAAATAAATTTATCTCAACTTAGCTGACAGAAGAAATCCAGTGGAGAGTCCAGCTCCAGGCCAAATCCTATGTGAAATCATTCAGGCCCAGATAAAGACAATATCAAAAGCTCTCTCTAAGAGATTTCCTGGGGGAAACCGTTGCCAGTTTAGATCCATGCACAAACAGCAAAAGGGAATCTCTGGAGGGAAGTGCCATCCAGGATTGAGGCCTAGCCAGCTGGCAATGCTCAGCTTTCTGTGTTCTTATCCCAGACGTCTTGTTTCAGAGGCCTCTTTACCTGGGTTGTCCAGAGAGGCTTGTCTAGTAAGCTACTACTAAAACCTCCCATGGTACTGAGGGTGAGCTTGATGGAACTTTGAAGACATCTCTCAACTTTGAATCAGTATTGGGTACCTTCCTAGCCCTAGCCTTTTCTCTTTTCTCATTCCTCTGCTCCCTGAAGTCCATATAGCTTCACACACTTTTTGTTTAGGAGTCAGTTTCATCTCAACAGTAGGATGAGCCCCCCTTGACTCTCCCACAAAATGGGGAAAGAAGAGCCTTCTGGTTTAGACTTTTGCCCATACAACCACAGAAAATAATGAAAGGCTTGCTAGTTACATTCTCTTTTGGCTTGTTGTTTTAATCAACTGCTCCTCTCCCTGACATCTCAATGCTGCATCTTGATGAGTTCCTGACATTTAAAATATATGCTCATCTTTAAACACAAATCTAAGAATTCAAGTTTCTTGAATTCTACCCCATAAAGAGAAATGGCTAAAATGGAAATCCCCAACATGCAGGGAGAACATGCGAAGGCCCCGAGAGGCTATTAATGAAAATACTAAAGTTTTATAACTTATTAAAGGAGAACATTGCACAAATTAAATCTAGCTGAGCAAAGAACAGCTCATGAGTTGGGCAGAATTCAGAACCTGGAAAGGTTTAGAAAAAAACTCCACTTATCAGTGTTATATATTACTTGAGAAATCACCTAATTGGTTACAGCTAGGCATCATTATTTGGTTCTACATGATCATTACTGGTGTTTGGCTAAAACCCGAGTGTGGTGGTGTTGTTGTTACACTCAAGTTAGTTTTAAGGGCTTCAAAAATATTGTCAGGTTTCAGTATTTTATGTAAGAACTCAGTTTATGCAGACAAGCTCAAGTTAATGGCTTCTTGCTTATTTAATTTAACATACTAGTTAAGAAGCTATTAACATCAGTACTTACGACCTTCTTCATTCTACCCCTCAGTGATCCTCTTAGCATGACCAATATCACCAGTTTAACTGGAGTTCACAGAAGCTAACCACCAGTGTCACAAAGTTGGTACAAGAATTAGAATAGATGAATTTTGTTATTTAACTGCTCCATTAGTTTTTTGCCTACTGGAAAACAGATGACTCTAATAGATAGATGACCGGTAACATTTTTGCCTAGTTACACTGAAATGTTAAAATTTCTTGATGAGAATCTGGCCATTATAACAGGTCTAAAATTAATTCATCTCCTTGTCTTCTAAAATTAATTAGACAACTTTGTGCCAGATTTGACACTTTTCATGACTTAATGTTACTGAGTGTTTTTTTTTTAATAATTCCATTATAGAATCTTTTGTTGGTACAGGATGTGAAACTAAGAAATAAGATAGGCACACTTTCGAGTGCCAGAGATGCCTTAATTCTGAATCAGTGAGTCACTCAGTCAATTTAAAATAATATTAATAATAAAGTAGAGAAATAGGAGAGAAAAGGTCAAGAATATGTTTTTTTCTTCACAAGTGTACTTGTTTTGTAAATGGTGTCAATGAATCATTTCAAAATTGAACATGAAACAGATGTCTGCTAATTAGAGATTTGAATTTAATGACATGGTTGTATAGGTATGGCACAAAAAACATCTGCGTCCTAGTACCTAACATTAATTTAATTTTATTGTAGGAGTCATTTACATTTTTCTTCATTTTCAATAAATTGCTTTTCACTGTTCAAAATAACATTATACTTGTGAAGTTGATGTCATCTCCACAAACAGGATGGGGCTAGCTCAGCAACCTCTGTTTAGTGAGTTCTGTGTTCTCTTAGTGGCACATGTACAAAACTCACCAGGATGAAGGGATTCATTCTGGGCTTTTGTGGACCCTACATTCTTTGTAGCATGTGAGGATACTTAAAGATTACTGAGATTCACGTGTAACAGATGACACCATATGCAATTGAACAATGCTGCTTTAGGACAAGAGCTTTCCCTGATTTCATTTCTTCCTTGTGAAACACAAGAGTAATATCCCATATTCTGCTCACAGTTCCAAGAAGTTTATTTGGAAAAGTAAATATATTATTTTTACTCTAACCTAAAATCCAATATAAAATACTGGCCTACTTACTGGATATTTATAGTCTATTGAGCTCTAAGTGAAGCACGTTAGAGACTTTGTTTCATTTAGTTCTTTAATGGTCACATAAATAGATCATGATAGTTCATGTTTACAAGGAGGACACTGAGGCTCAGTAAGTTTACTATAGCCTGTCTGTGGAACAAAGTTGGCAAGTGATAGAAATTACCAAAAATAAGAACTTCTTTTATCTGAGCCTGTGCCCTCAGCCTCTGGTGCAATGTCCTTGAGTTTATCTTACTCCTATTTCTATTTAGTAAATGAAACAATCCAGAACAACTTCAGGTCCTTTTTGTCAAATAAATCCAGTAGCTGAAGAGCTGAAAACTATCCAAGAGATTTCTTAGATGCACCCAGAGTCATTGTGTGAATTTGATTTTTAGTATGTGTTTCAGGAGTCATGACAATTTGGGTTAGCATCTATATTTTTAAAATCATCTGTCTGGTCTGAAAATGTGGTAGCCTTGAAGGCTTGAGATAAGAGAGACCAGAAACTACAGGTGGAAGAGCAATCAGAACTTTAGTAGAGAGGCCTTAGTAGCAAGGGCACTGTGGATGTGAGAAAGCTCAGAGTATAAACTCTGTCTATAATGTTGACTGAGTTTTCAACTATACACACAGAAGATAGCATCTAGAAAGCCAAAATATTATGGGAACATTACCTGTAAATACCTTGCAGAAAAATGTATTTGGCATTTTGATTTCAGGCAAGCTCATTAATTCTGAAAGAGTATTAAAGAACAAAATGAATTCCTGAGTCACAACATATATGGCATATAATGCTAATTACAAACAAGTGGGACATGTAATTAAAGGAAATGGAGACATCTTTGGGAGGTGGCTGATAGAGGGAAGTCAGTCAACAGAAACAGATCAAATATTGGGTTATATATGAGTTTGTTAAGTAAATAATTGAATTAATATATACTAAGAATTTAAGAAAACTGTGCAGCTACTAAGTGAAAATACATGGAATGTCAACACAAAATAAAAATTTTATGAGACAACTCAATAGTTCACGTAGAGGCAAAATTACAGTGTTTTAAATTAAAAATTAACCAGATAACCCCAAAGCAGACTGAGGTGAGTTGAGGAAAAAAATCACTGAAATCAGAAAATAGGCCAACAGAAATATCTAACATGAGGCACAGAGAAAAAAAAATAAAGGGAGATGTTAGCAGACCTGAGTTACATTACCAAGAAGTCCAACATACTTTATGTCTTACACACACACAAATGTTTAACAATATTAGCCAATTCAATCTGGAAATATGTAAAAAGGAACAGTACATCACATATGGGGCTACCCACAATGAATACACAGTAATTTACTAGGATAACAGAGTGTACACGAGGAGAAAGTATAAGATCATCTAAAAAGAAATCAAATAGACACAGGAAAAAATGCTGATCCATTCAAGATAAGCTCCCAGGAAACTAGGAAAAGAAGAAAGCCTCTTCAGTCCCATAGTCAATACAAGTAAATGGCTTGAAGCTAACATCTCCTTCATAGTTTAAGACTGTATCTTATCTGAGTACATTGGAAACCATGTATACTGGTATTAGAACTAGGAAACTGAAAGGGAACACCAAAATCGAGAGACACAGGGTGAAAAAAGACAAACGACTACAAAAGCAATACTTGCTAAACTGTTTGGTGTAAATGAACTGAACAACTCATGGGGGGGGGAGGGGGAAGGGGAAGGGGGAGGGGAGGGGCGAATGAGGGAGGACATAATAAACAGTATTAGAAATGTATCCAATGCCTAAGGTATGAAACTGTAGCCTCTGTGTACATCTGTTTGACAATAAAAATTTTTAAAAAATGACTGGATAAACTTAATAGAAAAATAAGACCATTTTTGTTACTAAACCTCATACGTCTGTATAATAACAAAAGTATACAGAATGCATAGATTGGAATTAAAGTTAGCTTTACTCTGATGCTCATTAGAGCAAATAATTATATTTGCTTGAAAGTTCAAATGAACCTAAAGTATATATACTAGAACTGATCATCAATTAAGGAAAGTCACAACATGCAAGATCAGAATACTAATGTTGGAAATAAACTATGCAGTTTGGGAGATCAGGACACTTGTGGGTGGGAGGACTACTGGGAGAAAATGAGGGAGGCATGACACTGTTCAAAAAGAAATGTACTAATTATCTGACTTTATGTAACTGTAATCCCTCTGTATATCACCTTTACAATAAAATTAAAAGATCAGGGTACTAGCTACAAAGAAACTTTTAAAAAGCATGCAAATAAATTCCATGTCCAACAACATGGAAACTATAGTATGCATAAAATTAAATATAATGATGAAAAGTGTGCAAAAGTTGTTCACTGACATATACAAATTATCCCAGTGAAAAACTTAAACAATATAAATAGTTGGAGAGCTTTATAAAATATGCATTAATTAGAAGAATCAATACTGTTAATGTAGCAATTTTGCCAATATTGGCCAAAAATTTTAATATGATCTTAAATTATCTGACTGCAGATCTTTTGCAGAAAACCAACTTTTGAATACTTCATTTGTGAATAAAATATGCAAAGCAATTTTGAAAAATAGAAACAACATGGAGAATTAACACAGGCTTATTTTTGAACTTCTTATAAAATATTGAAATCAAGAGTGTGCTATTCACATGTGAATAGAGATAAATCATTTCAACTAAATATAAATTCAGTTACAAACTCACAAATAAAGATTAAACACGTTTCAAGAAAGGTGCTGAAAAGAAGCTCAGAGTCCAGGCCCTGAATTCTAGCCCTCTGACCCACAAAAAAAAAAAAAAGAAAGAGGGGGGGAGGGAAAGGGGGGAAAAGAGAGGGAAAAAGGGAGGGAGGGAAGGAAGGAAGGAGGGGGAGGTTGAAAGAATTCTCATTTAGTGACATGTTTTGAGTTTTTAATCAATTCAATGTTGCTTAATATATTCCTTAATTTATAGTTCTTCCCAAATAAATGGATTTTTCAATGCCATATTGTGAATATTGTGCATGTTATATTTTATTTTAAAAAAATGTTTAGCCTTTTTAGGAACTTCCATGCTGCTTTCTAGAGTGGTTGAACAAGTTCACACTCCCACCAACAGTGGAGTAGGTTTCCCTTTTGGCCACATCCTTGACATCATCTGTTGTTGTTAGTTTTCCTGATAATGGACATTGTTACCAGGGTGAGGTGGAATTTCAATGTTGTTTTAATTTGCATTTCTCTTATGGCCAGTGATCCTGAGCACTTCATGTACCTTTTGGCCATTCCCATTTGCTCTTCAGGGAAGTCTCTCTTTAAGTCTTTAGGCCATTTATTGAGGGGGCAGTTGTTTCTTTAGAATTTGTTTTGGGTGAACTTATTTTTTTTTTGAGTTCTAAGTATATTTTAGAAATGAGGTCCTTGTCTGTTATATGGCCCATAAAGATCTTCTCCCAGTCTGAGGGATTTCTATTTATCTTGTTAGCCATATCATTTGCTGTGCAAAAGCTCTGCAGTTTGATGCAATCTCATTCGTTCAACTTTTCTTTGATTTGCTGTGTTTCTGGGTCTATGACCCAGCAAGCCCGCTTTTGTGCATTTACCCAAGGGATTACAAGCAAGATCATACTATAGCTACAAGCACAACTATGTTTATTGCAGCACAATTTGCCATCACTAAAATATGGGACCAACCCAGATGCCTTTCAGTAGATGAATAGATCAAGAAAATGTGGTACATATACACAATGGAATTCCATGCACCTATTAGAAAGAATGAGTTAGCCTCATTTGTGAGGAAATGGAAAGACTGAGAAATCATACTAAGTGAAGTGAACCAGACCCGAAGAAACATAAACTCTATGTTTTCACTCATTGGAAACAATTTGTACTTGTCTAGGATAGTCCTAGCAGAGGAGTACAACAGCTTAATAACTATGTACATATGGTCACATAAGATGATCCTAAGTGAAATGAACTACAGGTTTTGGAAATAAATGGTTTCTCTTTGTTGTTGTTATTTTCAATGTACCATATGAAATTATGCCTTTTTTTCCTTTTTTTTTTTTCTTGCCCATGATTTTACCCTCAACGTCAATGTAACTGACTTTGGTACATTGGGTATAGTATGTACGTTTAACAGAACTAGGGAAGTGGAACACCAAAATGGAGAGAGTTTGATAAGAAATGTACCTACTGCCTTATACATGTAACTGTAACCTATCTGTACAACACTTTGACAATAAAATTTATTTTAAAATGTTAAGCTGTTTCTAAACTTAACTGTACAATGCAATTCTTTCCAGACTTAGATCTATTAACAATTCCAAAAATTAATCCCTGATGCCAGGGGAAAGTTTGTGCATTAAGATTTTAAATTAAATCATAACCACACATATTTAGCAACTATGCCAATAATTTTTAGGATAAAAAAAATTTCTCGGGGCTGGGGATATGGCCTAGTGGCAAGAGTGCCTGCCTCGGATACACGAGGCCCTAGGTTCGATTCCCCAGCACCACATATACAGAAAACGGCCAGAAGCGGCGCTGTGGCTCAAGTGGCAGAGTGCTAGCCTTGAGCGGGAAGAAGCCAGGGACAGTGCTCAGGCCCTGAGTCCAAGGCCCAGGACTGGCCAAAAAAAAAAAAAAATTCTCACCAGGGTTGATTTGCTTTGAAAACTCACATTGAAATTCCCAGTAGCTGATACATTCAGTATTTCAGGGTACAGAATGGATGATAAAATTGGAATTATGACAGGTGTGTACTTCAATGGAGGGTCTTCCCTTTCTCTCTTCTTCTCCAGGAGGACCACAGTGTCTATTCTATTGTGTAGGAGTGGAACAGAGGGATGGGAAAGGTATTTGTAACAGCAGCAAGAGGAGAAATACACAAAGACCTATATTTTTCTACAATTACAATTTCCTAATAATAAATTACAATGATACATAATTTTCTCAGGAAGTAATAATGTCTAGATATATTTCTATGTTGACTTTTGGAATACTCACCAAAAGATTTCATACTAATTTCTTCAAATCCAATATTCTAACAGTTTCTTCAAACTAACCTTATTAGTAAGACTCTGTAATTATTCTGTATGTAACAATACAGATATGTTAAATAGAATTTATGTTAAACATCATTAGCAAGAAAAATAGTATGCACAATTAAATATTATCACACTTATCTTTTTTTGCTTATTAGAACCAAAATTTAAGAATGCTTTCCCAACAACATGAGGCCTTTAGTTTTATCACCAGCTTTTAAAAAAAGAGGAAACAAAAATTGTACTCATTGAGTTTATGTAATATTGTATATTAATGCTTTTGTGTTTTTATTTTTATATTTATATTTAACATATATTTTTCTCATTACCTAGTTCTACAAAAATGATACCAATTCATATATACAGAATTTCCAAAAACAATGATTGCTTTTCTTGACCATTCAATAAGATTATAAATCTCCTTGGAAATAAGGTGGAATAGTAGTGCCATTTAAAACATAAACAGAAGAAATATCAGCCTTGAATTTGTCATTTCATTTTTAATAATAAATAACTTTAAAGTAAAAAAAAGCAGAAAGGTGCTGAGGTATTTAATTCAGAAATCTTACCCTATCCAAATATAGTGCTGGAAAAATTAAATCTGTACAATAAAAACTTAGTTTTAACCTGTATCTCACAAAATATTAACTGAAAATGAATCAGAGTGAAATGTGATAAGTAAAATAGTAAGGTTCTTAGAGAAAACATACAAAAAATATTGAGCATTACTTAGGTAAATATTTAGTAAGATACAAATAAAAAGCATGATAAGGAAAAAAACCTGACATACTAGACTTCATCAAAATAAAAAAAAAAATGGGACAGGAAGAATGATAAGAGGGGTGACTGACCCACAAGAACTAGTCATTTAGATGAGCATGTTAAAATATAGCCTCCTCATACAACTTTCTGAAGTTTAAAAATGAAAAAGAATTAAAAAGAGATATAACCCTTTTTCCTTCTGTAAAATAATTAAAACAAAGGACAAATTACAGATTAGGAGAAAATACATACAACTCTTTTAATTAACAAAAAACTTTATATTTTGATATATAAAGGAAAACCTTATAAAATATTAATATGAACATAAGTATCCAATTAAAATGTGATAAGATTTTTGAACAAAATTTAAGAACAATAAAAGATATGAATGACATAATGGGACAGATTATTGAATTTACATGCAGAGGAAAGTAGAATTCTGTCCTATCTTCTACTTGTTTCCTGTCAATCCAAAGACTGTATCCTATCTTGATGTGCCCAAGGCTTTTAAACCCAAAAGAAATATAATTAATTGTTTCTCTGATTTTTGCTGTCATATGCCTTTCTGAGGTAATATTTTATTATCTTAAAGTAGATGTACAAAGGAGTTGCCATTCAACAAAGTACTTTATAAATACAATGCATCTTGATCCATACCACTCCTTTCATCATCCTCATGTGTTTTTCCCAGCTCATCCCTTCCCTCACTTTTCTTGATATTTTAGAATATACATTCTAAATCCTTGCATTCTCTCTCCATTCTCCTCTTCATTGAGAAGTCAAACTTAAAAAAAAAATTACACAAATTTGACAAGCAATATACTCTCTACCTTATGTATATAACTCTAACCCCTTTGTACATCACCTTGACAATATTTTAAAATAATAAATATAGATTCGAAGTTAAAAAATACAATACCTTGCTAGGTACCAGCTGGCTCATGTTTGTAATCCTAGCTACTCAGGAAGCTGAGATCTGAGGATCGCAGTTCAAAGCCAGCTTGGGCAGAAAAGTTTCCATGAGACTCTTATCTCCAATGAACTACCAGAAAACTGGAAGTGGAGGTGTGGCTCCAAGTGGTAAAGAGCTAGCTTTGAGCACAAAGAGGTTCAGGGACATTGCCCAGGAGGTCCTGACTGAGTTCAAGACTCGGAACCTGCAAAGAAAAAACACAAAAAACAAAATACCTCAACGTACCTGGGATAAGTGCCCTATAAATAACGTATTTTGTGTGAAAGATATACATGTAACTACTTCTTTAATCCCCTCATTTTCTGCATACCATTGTTTTAAATCTTTGGTTAGATGTAGGTTACTCTTTGTGATTCTCCCATATCTTAGCAGTGCAAAGTTTTCTTCAGTTCTACATTTTTTACATCAAGGATTCTGAGAATTCACTCGATTATAGAACTGTGTCCTTATTCCATTAACCTATGATTCAAATATTTTAAGTTTTTAAGAGTTTTTAATCTTCCACAAGTAACAGAACAAGGTATAGCTGCTGCTGCTTCTCCTTCTCCTCCTTCCTCCTTCCTCCTTCCTCCTTCCTTTTCCTCCTCCTCCTCCTCCTCCACCTCTCCTTCTCCTCCTCCTCCTCATACTCCTTCTCCTTCTCCTTCTCCTCCTCCTCCTTCTCCTTCTCCTTCTTCTTCTTTTTTGCTAGTCCTGAGGCTTTAACTCAGGGCATGAGCACTGTCCCTGGCTTCTTTTTGCTCAAGGGTACCACTCTATCACCTGAGCCACAGTGCCACTTCTGGCCTTTTCTGAATCGAACCCAGGGCTTCATGCATATTAGGCAATCACTCTACCACTAAGCCACATTCCTAGCCCAAGGTATATCTTCTTATCAGTAATACTCCCTTTTGAGTCATCTCTACAAGGCTGCCTGTAGCTACCTGTATCTGAGAGCTGACCTGGCCTTTCCCTTTGGAATTTTCTCTTCAAACCTATATTCCATATTGAGTAACTTTCCTAGTGCTATGATATTGGAGAAAGTATAAATTGGATGTGTTCTCTCATACATTTGTATGAATACAAATGAATTTGAGTGACTGAAAAATGTGGAACATAAGGAAATATATGGCAATAAAGCAATCAGATGCCACCATATACTGACCCAAAGAGCATATAGTAGCATCCTTAAAAGTATCCCAATAATACTGCAGCAGGACCACACCCACACATGGAATGGGATTTTAGCCAACCTGTCTCATGGGTGTGTAATATCTGGAATCAGAATGTGTGACCCACTTACTTTTTTTCCACACTTAATTTAAATTTTCTACTTTTTTCCTATCTTCGGGATAAGGCAGGTGATACAATGATAACCCCACAAGCCCTTTTTGGCAACCCAGTGAGCACAGAGTGACATTGTGCTCTATTGAGTGTGATGGTTTTGCAATTGGGAGTGTGGTTTTCTGAGGACATGTGTGACACTATGCATTACATCAGCTTGTTCCCCAAGAGGCTGTGAAATTAATACTCTTGTCACAAAGACACCTGGACACCCAGGCCAATTGGTGTGAGCATTGCATTTTCAAATATTATTCAGCTGTGTTATTTTTGCCTTTGCTATAAATAGAAATATAAATGAGTGACAGTCTAATACTTTAAAAGGAACTTTTTATCAGTATATACATATTCTTATTAAAAGCTCCAAAACATAAAGAAATGGCAACATAATACTTTTTTGGCTTTATATATAACGTAAACGTGTGTTTCCAATGCTTCTTCTGAATAAATCAGTACTTTTACATACACACACATACATACACACATATAAATATATAAATATCATCTTAGTAATCACCAATGGATCATCAAAGGGCAAATATAAAATAATTTGTAATTCGTATAAGGAAAAACTAAGGAAATTATTTTAGAACTATTTTCATAAAAAAAGAACAAAAATATTATCTAAAGTGAATCAGAATACATTTTATTAAGACAAAAAGAGCTTCCAAAAGACAATTTGATAGTAAGGTTTATTTTGCTATGCAAGTTGCAAGTTGGGTTAACTTTCTCTCAAAGGTTTCAGGTTGCTGATTTCTATTACTTTCTGTTGCTCATACAAGGTTAGCATTTCAAATAGGTTTTTCAAGGATTCTACGCATTGCCCAAATCTTTGCCCTCATCCAGTTTTTGCTGGAGAAGCACTATTTGCGTATTATTTATGCATTTATGACAAAGCTGATGTTTGACTCTATGTAGGATTGTAAAAGGCAAATTACATCTTCTTTATCTCAACTGAAAAATTGAGAAATACCTTAGATGTTCAAATAATATTTCCAAATCAGTACAAAGTTCAATCCTCACATATGCTGAATAGAAGCTTCCCACAAATCCCTCTGGATGAAAACTTGATCTATTTTTCTACTGGAAAGAAAAATAGGCCATGCTATGCACAATAACTCTAAGTTCTCCTTTTCAAAAAGATCAGAATACCTTGCAGACTCTAAAGGGGGTAATCCATTTAACCCATTTAAAGTCAAATCATCACCACATTGTCCTTAACATGCATTAAAACTATAATATTGAAAATCTGTTTTTAAATTTTTAATAGAAAACACCAAAAGAAAGTCCTACCTAAAAGTAGATGAACAACTATTTCTTATTTAGCACTTGGCAATATAATACTTAGTGCAGAGTGTATTCACAGGTATTAGTACATTAGTTGCTTTGATTATTTTTCACAATGTTTCTAAGCAAAACCCAAAGAGCGAGAGCAGAGATCTAAGAATGAAAGTAGAATATAGCAAAGAAAGCAGGTTGGAATCTCTGCACAAGTTTTGGGGGGAACGTAGTAATAAGACACAAGTAGAAAATTAAACAGTTAATCAGGAGATGGTAAGAACGTGAACCTATGTGAGGTCTCAAAAAGTCAACAATAAGAGAATCGCCCACATCTTTTAAGAATGAAATGCCAACTGTAGTTGAGAAGTGTTTTTATAGTAATATTTTATTTTATTGTAAAGGCAATGTTCAGAGGGGTTACAGTTACATAAGTACGGCAATGTGTGTAGTTCTTGGGAAACAGTGTTATTCCTTCCCTCATTTTCTCTCACTTTCCTTCCCTCTGATTCCCCATTCCACAAAGCTGTAAAGTTCATTTCCAACTGTTTCTTGTATCACTATTGCACCCTTTGTCCTTTGTCTCACCATCTTTTGATTCCTCTTCCATTCCCTTTCCCAAATAAGATAAATGTATATACAAGACACATGGTACCAATAAAAGTGGACATCTATTGCATGGAGCAAAATATCTTTTTCTAACTGACAATGAAAGAAAAAGTAAGTAGTAGATGAGTGTGCTAATACAGAGGAGAACAATGTAGATGGAATAGGTTTTGAGGCAGAACCAGGTTTCTTGATGCAACACTTTATAGTGGAAGATGAGTTTTCCTACAGCACCAATAGGTGAACTTAGGGCAAAAAGAGGGGCATAAAAGCTCAAACACTTAGAAAATCTTGCTCTATCAATAATAACATACCACTGAGAAATTCAGTGGAATTCTATATATCTAACTTATATGTGTCCTTACTTTGCTCAAGTGAATAAACACTTGTCATATAACAAACTCAAAAGTCGTTTAAAAAAGTCATGCAGAGCAAAGAATGTATTCCTCTTGCTTCTCTCTCTCTCTCTAAATTGTTTTTACTCACTAGAGCAACTATTGTCAAATTCCGAAAACTTCTTCCAGAAAACATACATCTACATCTATTTCAACCATATTTATATTTCCTCTACAATTACAACAACCCCAAATACTTCTCTGTACCTTATGCCTACACTGGATAATAAAGCTTGCTGAACCTTCACAAGTGCTTTTAAGGCAGTGCCTAATTATTTGTAATGGACTGGAAGATTCTATGGCACTGATGCTCTTGATTTACTTTACAAATCACCCATTGTTCTACATTTCAATATACAATTTCTTATTTGTACCATATCAATGCAGGATGCCATTGTATTTGTGGTTCTTTGTGTTACGTTTCATAGATGTTGTAATGGGTTGGAGTATCAGTTGGAAAGTAATCCTTTCCTCAAGCTCCATGTACTCATGTGCTTTCCCTCTCTACTGACTCTGGTCTTGGTCACATGCCTCATTTAAATGGTTCGCTACCTCATTTTATTCCTGAGCTGAGACCATACAAAGCCTAGCATAATCCCTCTGTACTCTTTAAATAGTTCAAAGGAGGACCATCCCTTTGCTTTTTCAGACAGAGCCCTGGAACAAAGTCACACAGATCTGTTAAAAACTGTTCTAAATATTTGCAATCAGTTTTTGCCCTCCCAAGCCTCTGTGAAATTCAGCCAACTTTAACCAAACCACAGCTGTCCTGCATATCAATCAGCATGACATGAAAGTGTGTTGTCAATTACTAAGATCCAGCCCACAAGAGGGAGGACTGTTACATAGCACTGTACCAGAAATATGGAATGTGTGGTTCCCATTTGCACCTTTTAGCATTAGGTCCCTACCTGCAGCTTCATTCACTAAAATACATTATTAAAATGCTTAGACTCTTCTGTGACAAAGCATCTTAGTTTTTATATTATACTTAAAGTGGATATGGTTATATTATCTTTTCCCATACTGAAGCCTGTGAAATTTCTGCAGTTTTTTAAAGCTATGAGTTCCTCAGAACACGGGAGTTAAAGGCAAATGGTTTGGCAAGATGAACTATTCAAAGACATGCCTCTAGTGGCCTATTTTCTCCCATTAGATTCCACCCCTTAATACTCTATTAAGCTACAATCTCATCAAGAGACTAATCCACTGATGAAATTAGCGCACTCATAGTCCAATCATCTCACCATAGTTCCACCAGCTCAGGACCAACCAAAGCTTCAGAGAAGGAATCTTTCATGGAAATACCCCAAACCCCAGCTCTTATCATTGCAGTGAGATCCTGTATAGATTAATGATTTATAAGAAAGGAAAGAGGGAAAGTTCAAATCAAGTCAACCATGAATCAGCAATGGGTTTCTTATGCTTCAGAGTTTCCTCTTTCTTTATTAGGGAGAAATCCAGAGTCCGATCAAGAGGAGGAATTGTGATGACAAAAGGGGTGACATGGATCAAGATTCACCATGTTTACAAATTGATTCATTGGCTGGTAATTTCTGTGTACAACAACTTAAAGATAATAAAATATTTTAATGTTTTACAAAACAAGAGTCATAGCTAAGGAGGAAGAAACAAGAGACAAACACAGAAAGATGATTGTCCTCCAGTAAAACTGGTTGCTTGGTTTTTAGGAATATTCCTGAAAATCCACAAAATTCATGTCTAAGATCTTCCTTTCTGAGAAAGGGAAAAAAATGAATACTCCTCAGATTCTGTCTTCTACTGGCCTAATTTTTCCCCATATGTACAATTTTTGGTGGGACATATTTAAGTCCTGAGTTCCCACAAAGGAATCATCGGCAATGGTGCCTTCAATCTGGAGCCAGAGTCAAGAATTTGAGAAGACTTGGCTCTACTAAGTGATGACTAAGTTAGCTTAATCAGAGCCCACGGTGATGTAATTGCTACAGCAACAATGGGAATAAGGGACAAGTGAGTAATAGAATATGTGAAGAGATGTTTGCTCAGATTTGACATAGTCGACACTTGGGACCACTCAGGTTACTCATTTGCTCCATTATTGTGCTAGTTCTCCATCCCTGTGACAAACAACTTAAAGGAAGAAATAAATCCTCCCTTGAATCCTTGCCTAATACTTTGCCATCCTGATCCTTTTAGTCACCTCGGACCAACAGCCAAGGCACTCACTAGATATCAGAGGTCTATGTCTTTTTAAATTCACATTTAATAAAACTTTGCTAAGAGAGGCAACCATTTTTAGCAAGCCGTCTTTGAAAAGCTCTCTTGAAACTCAAAATTCTTTTTGTTTCTCTTCATGGTTATAGGGTATCTCTAATATCCCCAAAGTGAAAGTTTAGAAAGAGATATCTGTGTAACAAAAGTCGGTTACCTGTGACCTGCGTCTCCTGTTCATGAAATTTACTATCGCTGCCTCAGCTCTGCAGACCCAAACTCTAATGCACCTTTTCTATTTTCTGTTGAAGTCACCGCCCCCAACCCTGCAAATTCCTGGATTTAATGTCTCAGTTTATAATGGATATTTCAAGTGGATTATTCATTGTCTCATGATAAGGTTGCCAGGACACTCAAGTAGGTAAAGAAAGAATGGAATGTGTCCATCTCTCTTCTCAGTCTTGCCAGTCTTGAAACAGTATCACTGTTTACTGGGACCCTGGCCCACTGGAGCTGTCAGTCAAATTTATACAGATAAAGATTATCTATCTCTCTATCTCTCTATCTATCTATCTATCTATCTATCTATCTATCTATCTATCTATCTATCTAGTATATCTTCCCATATGATGAGACCTATATTCTTATACAAAGTGTATATATTATATGTAAACTTTATGTGTGCAATATGTACTTATAAACATATATTTATATATTTAAACATAAAGTACATAATGCACATAAACATATATGACTATATAAACTAGACAAAAAATAAACTACCATACAAATCTAAAGATACTCCACAAAAGCACCAATGTTTCTGTAATGGGAAAAATTGTTGCCAATTATAAGGAATTCGCCTTTTATTCTAGAGATGATAGATAGCTTGCATTAAGGTATATATATATGTATGCAGGTATGTAAGTATGTATGTATGTAATTTTTTGTTGTTGATTGGAGGGTTAAACTTGGGTCTAGTACTTGTAAAGCAGGACCTTGAGCCAAGACTTCAGTTCCTTTTTCACTTTTGTCATTTTCAAGGTAGACACTTGTTTTACGCCCAGGCCAATGTGGAAAGCGATCCTCGTATTTATGCTTCCCTATGTTGCTCTCTGTGACAGATACCATTGCACTAGAGATTCTGGACTCCCACCAACTTTTTATGCCTAGGTTGGCCTCAAACAATGATCTTGTGTTCTCCAGCTTCTCAGTGGCTGGTGTTACAGGTTTGAGCCACTACAGCCTATATGGATGTCCACCATAATTACACATTTAAATTTCACTTTTGTGGAAGAGCTTTGAATACCCATGGACTCAAATGCCATTTTGTAGCATGTGTATTTTCTTAGGATATTTAAAACCCTTGTCCCTTTTTTCTAACAAGGTTTGGTATGCTCCCATCAGTAAAATGAGGAGGTATAATATCTGAAGGATATAAAAGTAATTGATATCTTTGTGATATATTATGACAGAGAAGATGGAGATTAGAATATCCTGGGACAGGACAGGAATTGTTGGGTGTTTCTCTTCATGCCTAATCAGAATGCTTTAATTTTCCTATTGACAAAGAACAAGAAGAAAACATTTGCCAGGTCAATGAGCACATATGCAGTGTTGAAGGCTTTAATGATCTGCTCAAATCAAAATCCAACATGGCAGCTGAAACAGAAACTATCAACTTTTTAAATTTATACCTGTCAGTCTTCATTGACCACATTTTGTATCTCATTTTTGGAACAACTATAAAGATTGATTAAACAATGACTCAAAAGATCCTGGCATTCCTTCCCAGAAGGTATTATTGCTTGTGATTTATATCTTAGCAGGGGTATGATAGTTTTCATTCATTTCTGAGACTTCCAGTTGGCATTTCAGACTACAGTGTTTTTCATGTCTCTAGACATAGTTATTATTCTGACAACTGTTTGATCTATCAATTTCAAATGTATGATAACTGGCCAAAGAAACCACCATAAAATATGTTTATGGATTCTCTTAGATATGTTAAGAGATGGACTTGCCCCAAAATATTTCTACCTGATTTCCACAATTTTAATTTTGATTGGTATCCTATAACAGTGGTGGGTTTCCCTGGTATTAATGTCGTGGCAAACTGACCTGACAAATGGCCACAGGTCCTGTGGGGAAATGACTAGGAAATTTTTATTACATATATTTTCTGTAGGGCCATATGGAAGATCCTTTTCAGAATCTCATCAGTCTTCTCTAATTAAGAGTCTCTGATACCAGGTGCTGGTGACTCGTGCTACTCAAGAGGCTGAGATCTAAGGATCATGGCTCAAAGCCAGCCAAAGGGAGGAAAGACCATGAGACTCTTACCTCCAACTAACCTCCAGAAAACCAAAAGTGGTTCTGTGCCTCAAGTGGTAGAGCACTAGCCTCGAGCTGAAGAACTCAGGAACCGTGCACAGGCCCAGAGTTCAAACTCCACTCATGACCAAAAAAAAAAAAAATCACTAAGTTTGTAAATTCAATTTGGAATGGCATAGTTCGGGGACCACAATTTTCCATTTCAACAATACAGATGTTCTATTCAGTGGCCCTTACTTCTTAACTCAATGAACCAGTCAATCTAAAAGGTCTCAAATAATCATAGATTTCTTTGTCTTTTTTTAAAAATTAGTCATTGGGTTTGAACTCAGGGCCTTAGCACTGTCCCTGAGCTCGTTTGCTCAAAGCTAGCACTCTACCACTTTGATCCATAGCACCACTTCCAGTTCTCTGGTAGTTAATTGGAGAAAAGACTCTCATGGACTTTCCTGCCTGAGCTAGATCATGGTCCTCAGACTTCAGCCTCTTGAGTAGCTAGGATTATAGGCATGAACCATCAATGCCTGGCAATCATAGTGTTCTTATTATCCCTCTGCCTTTGCTGTCTATTAAAATAATTGTATCCAGTAAGCCTCCTACACTTACTTGCTACAATTTACTTTCTGCTATTTTGTAATTTCATCATTGTAACAGTAGTAGAGAACTCCGGTCCACATACAGCAACAAATACTACCATCAATTGGATCTTACATACAAGACACCATTAAATTTCCTAAGAATTCTAATAAGAATCTTCACCAGGGTATTTGCTGATGCCTTAGTAAAGGAAATCTGCCTAGGGCCCGACATGAGATTATAGGTATTTGGTGAATTTTCAGACTTTAAATTGTCAATCTAATATTCCTACTTCCATAACCTGTTCCTTCACTGACACTACATCAAGAATACTCTGTCATTCTTTCAACATTAAGTATAATCCATTGTCATGTCTAATCTTCACAACAGACTCTGGTCAGCTTGATCTTTTCAGAACATTGAACCTCAAGAGATAGATCATTTGCCCATGATTGCAAATTCCAACCATCTTGTCTTCTGTTCTGATTCAAGCTTCAAATTCTTAAAGATCCATGCTGCTGCTATTTTCTCATAGAATGAACTAGTCAGGTCTTATAGTTGCTTCCACTGGGTTCTTCCTGGGCAGTCCTAACTTGTTTGGAATGCTGAAACCTGACTGATTATCACCTGGAGTTAAAGAAACTCAATTGGGGAAAATCAAGAGTAAGACAAATTCCATTATGCAAGAAATCTACACCAAAAATAGACAATTCTCTCTCTTTTTTTCTCTTCAAAAAGAAAAAAAAAAGAAAAGAAACAACAAGGTTTCTAGCATGCCAGTTAGTTCAAGTACATCTAGTGCTCATATATTTTGCAAGATTTTCATTATGGTCCTGACTTTAAGAGAAATAATTGAGAATGGACCATCTTTCTCTTTCATGGTGGTTTAGCCTCCTTTGCGACTATATTTGGGGATGAGTTTTAGTCTTTACCTTAAAGTTCCTTACAGATGACAGATTACATAAAATAATATATAATAATTATATATGTACATGTATTTGTCTTAGTCTGTTTGTGTTGACAAAACAAACTTAAACTGGGTAACTGATAAATAACTATAATTTATTATGCACAAATCTGGAAGCTAGGAAATCTAAGGTTTGAAGTCAGAAAACGACTGGTTCTTCATAAATGGAGCCATCTAGGTGGCCTAATATCTACGACCAATGGTTTAGACAAGCTCCTATTCAAAATATTAATCCCATCCCAAAGTGTAGAGTTGTTATGATCTCATCCCTTCCTAAAGATCCTACCACTTAAAAGTGAACTAGAGACTAGATTTCCACAGGTCAGTGGAAAGAAAAGCATTCAAACTCTAGTAGTATTTTAATTGATTACCTTATTTTCTGTCATGATTCCTAGATCTGTTGTCTAGGAGTATATTCCTGTATTCCTTGTGTTTGTCTTCATTTTTCATAATCTCCCTGCTATTTCTATAGCTAATGTGAAGAAAACATATGTTAGGTTTGAAAAGGAATTTATTAAGATGAAATTGTTCCAAATGAAGAACTAACAGTGATCAAGATGGAGGAAAGGGGGAGGGGGAGGAATGAGGGAGGAGGTAACAAACAGTACAAGAAATGTACCCAAGGCCTAACGTATGAAATTGTAACCTCTCTGTACATCACTTTGACAATAAATAAGAAAAAAATCAAAAAATAAATAAATAAAAATTAAATAACCACACAAAAAAAGAAGATGGAGGATAAAGAATCTGGGCAATATTAAAAAAGTTAGATGGATTGGGGAAAAAAGAAAAACAAAGATGATAGCTACAGCTCTCAGATAGGTATGAATGAAAAAGCCAGTAATAAATGAAAAGAGAAGTTAAAGCTTAACACCTTTACAAGTATAAAACTAGCCTATAGGACTAATATTTAGTAGAAATAGTTGCACATTTATTCACATGCTCTTTATACTTGATGCTATGTACATTGAAATTATATTTTTTTCTTTTGTCCTGTCACAAAGACAAAAGTAAGGAAACAAAAAGTTAAAATATATTACACTTCATAAATATGCAGAAAAAAGGAAATTTGTTTTTAAAAGTTAAATTCTAATAGGTTGTTTGCTGCAAGTTGTAGCTTTTGCTCTTCTAGAAAAACCTCTTTTACAACTGCTTCCTGGCATTTTGCATACTTGGGTGCATGTGTACTTATCCTGAGGCATAGTTGTTATAGATCCTATGCTTGCTCAAAGGTGTGTGTGCTTGTGTGTGCACAAGCTTACAGGAGCCAACAGGTGTGCAAAAGTTGCTTTTCCTTCCTCTGTTAAGAGACCAGTCTCCCTGTTTGTGGTAAGGGGTCAGAACAGCCATGGGCCATGAGATCCATATCTAACTACTGGCTTTCATCACTCACCTTAAGTGTAAGCACTAATGCACACTAGATAATCTTCACTGAAGTTTTAGGAGGAATAAAATAAGTGATAGCATTGGTTTTGGTGGGTGAGCTGTTTCTATCTACAGCCCTAAGGCCCATTGAGACCTCTGAGCCCAATTTTGCTTCATTCTTTTTTTTTTTTTTACAAAATGCCTGATCATTTAACTGTTACTGTAATGCCCTGAGTGTTTATAGTAAGTATTCAATAAAAATTTTGTCTCAATTAAAAAAAGAAAGAAATGGAAAGAAAAAATAAGAATAAGAGTAAGCCAGGAAGTAAGCTGAGTTAAAGTATTACGGATGTGTATGTGAAATACCAGGTTGAACCCCCTTTTAACAATTAGTATACACTAAAAATGAATGTGAGGAAGAACAGCAGAGGGGAATAGTCAGATCAAGGTACATTGATTGTATTCCTATATGGACATGTCAAAATAAAAGTGATGGATAAATAATTGATGCTAGTTGTAATGAGTAGGGAAAATAAATAAAAAGATGAGCAAAAAGTACCAACAAAGGTATTTTTTAGGTGATAATGGATCACTTTATACTTTAAAAAATAAAAGAAGGATCTTCTTTATCTTTAAATAAAGAAGACAGAAGGAGGATGATAATTAGATATGGTAAAGAAAAAAGCAATAGTATGCAAGTGAATTCTGTGGAGCAATAGGTAATAATAGCAAGAATCAAATTAGATCCTATAATGAATTGCAATCCCTGACAGGTGCTAAACCAAGCTTAAAAACAAACAAATGACATAATCAACAACAATAAAAAAGGAGGGAGGGGCTGGGGATATAGCCTAGTGGCAAGAGTGCCTGCCTCAGATACACGAGGCCCTAGGTTCGATTCTCCAGCACCACATATACAGAAAATGGCCAGAAGCGGCGCTGTGGCTCAAGTGGCAGAGTGCTAGCCTTGAGCGGGAAGAAGCCAGGGACAGTGCTCAGGCCCTGAGTCCAAGGCCCAGGACTGGCCAAAAAAAAAAAAAAAAAAAAAAAGAAGGAGGGAATGTGACGGGTAACTTTAGCTAGGCTAAGGTGAATGGTTGTTCAGTCATAAGTACTACCTTAGAATTTTCCCCTAAAGGAATTTTTAAGATGCAGATCAATAGACTTTGAGTGAAGTGATTATCATTCATAATGCAGCTAGAACTAGTAGAAAATTTTATGGAAAATGTCTGAAGTCTAATAAGAACAAATTCCACATCTAGATGTTTTCAAATTCAACATTACAACCTCAGTTTCTAGGAAAATATCTAGCCTAGAGTCTACTTGCAAATTTCACAGCAACTACAGTTTTGAGCTAATTCCAAGAAATAATTTTCTCCATGCACACACACAACACACAAACATACACACACACACACATACACACACACTATAGATTCTGTTTCTGAGAGATTTCTGATTAATAAAAGAGTAATATATTTTAAAAATCAGATATGAGTAGTTATATTACCAGAACTCACCATTAAATCAGATCAACATTTGAAAGACAGCACAAGTTAAAAACTTGGAAACACTCACTCCATTTATCCTTAGAAGTTATATAAACTAAAGTTTCAGGGTTTTTCTCCACTCCATTAGCCTCATTGCCACTTTTTTTCAGTTCAATATCAAGAACAAAGCTTAAGTATTCTCATTCTGAGTGTGATAGGCCTCTGGGAAACATTCTTCCTATTGGCACTTTGTGAATCAATTATATCACTATACTTCACACTCTGTGAAAGCCATGTGTGGTAGATGTCAGTGAGATGTATAACAAAAACAAGTGACCTTGGTTTTCTTTTCTGTCTCTCTCTCTCTGTGTCTCTGTGCCTCTGTGCCTCTCTCTCTCTCTCTCTCTCTCTCTCTCTCTCTCTCTCTCTCTCTCTCTCTCTCTCTCTCTCTCTCTGAAGAAAAGTTCTTGTGTAGTCCAGTCGGTCTCAAATTTTCTCACACTCTGTATCAGGTTCCCATATGCTGGAATTATAGGTGTGCATCACTACACCTGACTAGCTTTGTTTTCTTTAATTTAACACACACACACACACACACACACACACAGCTGGGGTGCTGGTGGTTCACATGGGTAATCCTAACTATTCAAGAACCTGAAATCTGAGAACCACAGGTTGAAGCCAGTCTAAAAGGAAAGTCCTTCTGTTTTCTTAAGCTTCAATGGTATAGGCACCAAAATGGCAAAAGCAGAGCTGTGATTCACACCATCAAATGGTAGCCTGGAGCAAAAGATCTCAGGGACAGTGCCCAGTCCCTGAGTTCAAGCCCCAGGAGCAACACACACACACACACACACACACACACACACACACACACACGAGAAACCACAAAAAAAAAGGCTGTATTACATAAGATTCTGCTTATTTCTAATGGGAAAAAATGTTTTTTAATATGTAATAGCTGTACAAAATAAGTTGTTTTATACATTGATCATATTCAGTCCTCATTAGCTTATCTTTTTCCCCACTTCTCCCCTCTCCATCTTTCTGTCTCCTTCTTTCCAAATAATTCCCTTCCTGTTTTCATAGCTTTGAAAGAAAAATCTAGATTCAGCTTATGTGATAAACATGGAATCCTAGTTTTTCTGAGCCTGATTTATTTCACTTAGCATGGACCTAGTCTAGAAATCATCTGAAAATATTTTTTTAATTTGGAAGAACCAACAGAAACCATTCGCTTAAAGTTTGTTTCTTGAATGTCCTATCTCAAGAAAACTACCAGTAACAAATGTTGGAGGGGATGTGGCCGACAGGAAACCCTACTTCATTGTTGGTGGGAATGTTCAGCCACTCTGGAAAACGGTATGGAAATTCCTCAGAAGGCTAAACATAGAGCTACCCTATGACCCAGCAGCCCCACTTTTGGGCATCTACCCCAAAAGACCACAAACAAGAACACACAAAAGCCACCAGCACAACAATGTTCATCGCAGCACAATTTGTCATAGCTAGAATATGGAACCAACCCAGATGCCCCTCAGTAGACGAATGGATCAGGAAAATGTGGTACATATACACAATGGAATTTTATGCCTCTATCAGAAAGAATGACATTGCCCCATTTGTAAGGAAATGGAAGGACTTGGAAAAAAATTATACTAAGTGAAGTGAGCCAGATCCAAAGAAACATGGACTCTATGGTCTCCGTCTCACAGGGAATAATTAGCACAGCTTTAGGCAAGTCACAGCAGAGGATCACAAGAGCCCAACAGCTATACCCTTATGAACACATAAGATGATGCTAAGTGAAATGAACTCCATGTTATGGAAACGACTGTTATATCACTCTTGTAATTTCTTTCAACATGCGATGTGAAACCGTACCTTCTACTATTGATGATCCTCTTGTATCCCCTTCCTGTGGTTGTACCTGCACTATCTCTGTATCTTATCTGAGTACATTGGAACCCATGTATACTGGTATTAGAACTAGGAAACTGAAAGGGAATATCAAAATCGAGAGACACAGCATAAAAAGACAAATGACTACAAAAGCAATACTTGCAAAACTGTTTGGAGTAAATCAACTGAACAACTCATGGGGGGAAAGGGAAAGGGTGAGGGGGTAGGGAGGGAATGAGGGAGGAGGTAACAAACAGTACAATAAATGTATCCAATGCATAACATATGAAACTGTAACCTCTCTGGACATCAGTGTGACAATAAAAATAAAAATAAAAAAGTTTTTTCTTGAGCCAGAAAAATGGGTCTCACACTTGTAATCCTAGCTACTCAGGAGATTAAAAGCCAGTCCAGGCAGAAAAGTCCCCATGAGACTCTTATTGCCTATCAACCACTCAAACCCAGAAGTAGTGCTGTGGCTCAAGTGATAGAGCACAAAGAGGCACAGAGGCAGCGCCCAGGCAATGGGTTCTAACCCACAACCAGAAAAAAAACCCAAACTCAAGTTGTTTCTTGTTTAGTTTTGTTTGCCATTTATTGGAGGAAAAAAACATAAGAAATATGTTCATTACTATTAAAACCATATTCCTCTAGCTATATTGAATGCCTGAGTTCCCTTCTATATAGCTGAGATGGCTTGTAAGCAGAACAGATGGAAAAGCACAGGCAGACTGTAATTACAAGTTTCATCTATCATCAAAGTGAACAAACCTAACAGAATTTGATGGCATTAAAAAGATTAAGCTAATTAGCATTTCATGAAAAAGTTTGCAATATATAGTCTAAAAAGGAAAAGGCACAATAGGTACGGAGTAAAGGAGAAATCTATTTGCATTCTCTAAAATATTGATTAGCATATAATTAATAAATGTAAATTTTAAAGATTTATATTTAAAACATGCATTAATCTGTTGTTTTAAAGACTTCAAATTTTACACACCCCATCAAACTCAAAAATAATAATCATATTCATCTCAAGCTAATTAATACAAGCATATAAAATAGAAGTGTAAAAACAACCTACATTCTAGCATAATAGCATCCTCCTTGCCAATCTAAATAATATGTGTTTGTAACATAAAATCTAAGACCTAGGGCTGGGATTATGGCTTAGCGGTAGAGTGCTTGCTTGCCTAACATACATGAAACCCTGGGTTTGATTGCTGAGCACCACGTAAACAGAAAAAAAAAAAAAAAAAAAAAAAAAAAGAACAGAAGTAGCTCTGTTTCTCAAGAAGTAGAGTGCTGGCCTAGAGGAAAAAGAAGGCAGGGGCAGTGCTCAAGCCCCAAGTCCAAGCCCCAGGACTGGCCAAATAAAAGGATTAAGACCCAAACCTAAGTATTATTGGTATATGTCAGATGTTCTTTAAGGAATTAACATGTACTAAATTCACTGTTTTCAAAAGTGTTGTGAAATAAGTATTAAAATTTTCTTCATACAATATAAATAAATTAAAGAATGAAAATAAATAATCTGTACAGTGAGACACAGGAAGTTGCTTAAGCCTTAAGATTCATGTCTTTCTTTATTACTACATACTATCCCAGAACTCTGTATATCTTACCCAGCCACCCTCTCCTGATCCACACTTTCCTCTCCAAATCAAGTGTCATAAACAGTAAAGTACTAGGAGGTCAGATGGAGAAATTAATCTGGGTTCAAATACAGACTCAATGTTTATTTGAAGTCTGATTCCCAAAATTTATTGTCATGCTAGCTGATTCTTTATGAGAAAACTCAAGGATCTCATATGTAAAAGTAAATATGAAAAGGTCTATACTTGCTTCATAATTGTGCAAGTACTACTGATTTCCAGATGAGTTTTTTGTTTTTGCTTTGCTTCCACTTCTCTTTTTTTCTTCTTTATTTTCAAAGTGAAGTACAGAGGGGTTACAGTTTCATATGTAAGGCAGTGAGTACATTTCTTATCCAACTTGTTACCTCCTCTCTCATTTCCCCCCCACCTCCCCCTGCCCTTTCCCTCTCTTCCCCCGCCCCATGAGTTGTACAGTTGGTGTACACCAAATGGTTTTGTAAGTATTGCTTTTGGAATGGTTTGTCTTTTGATACCATGGTGTGTGTGTGTGTGTGTGTGTGTGTGTGTGTGTGTGTGTGTGTGTGTGTGTTTGTGTGCATGTCTGCTGGTCCTTGCGCTTGAACTCAAGGCCTGGGTGTTATCCCTGAGCATTTTTTCCTCAACAATAATGCTCTACTACTTGATTCACAGCTCTACTTGTGGCTTTTTTGGTAGTTAGTTGGAAGGCACACATACTTTCCTACTCAGGCTAGTTTCAAATTTCAGTCCTCAGATCTCAGCCTAGTGAATAGCTAGAATTTCAGGCATGAGAACCAACACCTGGCTTAGTAAAAATTTTAATGTGTATAGAGGTAGAATAGCCATAGATTGTGTGTAAACTTACAAAGTCAGGGCATTTGATGTTGAATGTGAGGACAGTTGAACAGGGAAACTTTGGAAATGCTTCTTTGTTAAGATTCCACAGTAATAGCTTTTCAGATCTCTTGCTATTTCTCCATAAGATAATGGCGGGGAACAGATCAACCACCGAACTTTATTCTATTTAACTAGAAATTTTCGTCTCAAACCATCTGGGCTGGCAGGTGTTCGTCATCAGATCTGGGTTGCTATGAGACAGGAACTTGCTAATGCTAATGAGGTATAGAGGCAGAAGCCTAAATTCTGCTCATTTGAACCAACTTTATATTTGCTACTGCTGGATGTACTAGCAACAACTCATGACTTTCCAAAATACAAAATCTGTAATTAAAGCTTCCCAAAGAGGACATTCTACTGATGAAAAATGATAGAATAAATTGATGGCAATGTGTGTTTGTTTTCCTTTACACACTGAGTGAATCTTGATGGGTTTTGTTTTGTTTTGTTTTGTTTTCTCTTTCTTGGTAGAAAACAACTCCACAGTCTGTATATAATTTTCAGGTGTTTGGCCAGGAAAAGAGAGGTACGTGCTCTCTCACAACAGAGACAAATTTCTATCCTAAAAGGAATAAGAGCCTCAAATCATTTACAACTGGTTATCACAATGAAATTTTTTATTTAATTTTCAATTTTTTTATTGTCAAGGTCATGTACAGGGGGTTACAGTTACACATGTAAGGGAGTGAGTATATTTCTTGTCAAACTTGTTACTTCCTCGCAGCAGTTATGAGAACAATGATCAGGCTGATGATCTGAATTTGTCTTAATTGTCAGAATCATCACTTAAAATCCAAATTCAATGTGATGGTTACCAAAAGGCAGACAGTTTCTACCTAGGGCAGTCTTATGGAAAAGGTAAAATTTTCTACCTAGGGCAGTCTTATGGAAAAGGTAAAATTGATATGCAAAATTTCCTTCAGAAAGTAGAGAAACAATTTCATAGAGACATGGGAAGGATTAACATATTCAAATCATAAACTTGAGGTCATGATGACTCCTGAGGCAAATAACAGAGCAAGAACACACCTGGAGTCCCACTAGCACCGATGGTGAGCATGGGTAGGTAACACTGACAATTTGAAAGGAGTAACAATGCTGTTTTTGTTATTTTAACATGATGTTACTACATAGGTACAGCTTGCTTTCCATGTAAGTTCCACACAGGCCTAATACGTCCAGGGTAAATCTGTGGAAATGATAGTTTTCAAACTCTGTTTTCTGTGTCCAGTGGCTCCAGAGTGATCCAGAGATTTCTGGGGCAGTTAGACAAGCAGAAAATTTCAAGACCAAAAACTAGAGAAAAGCTAGGCTAGAGATGTGGCTCAAGTGGTAGAGCTCCAGCTTAACAAGCTAGCTGAGTATAAAGTGTAAGGACCTAAGTTCAAAACCTAATACCGCCAAAATAAATACATAAAAATAAAATAATTAAAATTTACAAAGAGCAAACATTGAAAGCTACTATAGTAAAGCATAGAAAATGCAAAAAAATAAAGATTTCTTTAAATAGAATGAAATTAAAAGATAATAAATGGCATAATGAGACAGATAACATAATTAACTATTGTGGATAGTAATAAAATACTGTTTTGTACTTTACTGAATACACTTAACCTTAAAGCAAATTAGTGTGTGTATGTATGTGAGAATATGTATATGTGTATTTGTACTTTGCAGTACTAACATAAGCATAAAGAAATTTCTCCTAAGTTATCAGTAAGAGAAACGTTCAACAACAGTAAAGAAATGGAAATAGGTGCTGTTTAATAAATTACCTGGTGAACTATCATGTATGTTCCCATTTGATTAAAGTATCATCTTTTTTTTTTTTTGCTTGAACTCAGGGCCTGGGTACTATCATTAAGCTCTTTTGCTCAATGTGAGCACTCAACCAATATGAGCTGCAGCTCCACTTCTGGTTTTTGAGTAGTTAATTAGAGATAAGAGTCTCACAGTGACTTTTTTGCCTTGCTGGCTTCAGACCATAATCCTCAGATCTCAGACTCTGCAGTATCTAGGATTACAGATGTAGTATCATTATTTTGCATAGGTACATATTATGCATATATGTATATATGCACATATGTATACATATGCATATGTGCATATATGTACTATATATAAATATATGTGCATATATGTATGTGTATATATGTACCAATGATGTACATTGCTTATAATACATTATTTTGCATAATTACTATGCTTTAGAAGCTTTCCATATTAGTCTTAATTATTCTTCATGACTTGTCCATATTTTGGTACCTCGTCCTCATTTCAGAAATGTGGAAAGCAAGACCTAGAGGGTTTAATAATTACCTTCAAATTACAAGAATAGTTACTGACAGCTAGAGAGGTCTACAGAACTCCAGAGATTGACAGTTTCTTCTGCACAGAATATAAAGCTGAAATTTTCCTTATATTTCTACATATAATATAATAAAAACCTAAGTAGGTGTCTCTTTTGTATTTTCTCTTTACCAATCACAATCTAATCAGTGTCTTAGCAGGCCTGATATGTTCAAAGAAAATACTCCCTGCAGGTTTCAATAGTTAATCCAAGTCTTTTCCTAAGAGAGTTATTTTGATTTATTTCACAATTTCATCTGAAAAGTTGAATCTCTGAAGCAGCAGAAATCATATTAAGGATAATTCCAAATGTAGTAGTTAAATTACTTGAAATTGGGATACAATTCTATTCTTCCACTCATGTCCTTAAATATATGTCAAAACAATGATGGCTGTGCATTTCTTGTGACATAGATCAACTGATTTCACATGACAAGAAGCATGTAAGAAACGTGTTTCTCTAAAAGGAAAGAAAGACATCTTCTCTAATGACAGAACTATCCAGGTAACATGCTGCATTCATTTGGAAAACAGCTTGGATACACAGCTTGCGTGCAGAACGTGTTGCTCTCCTAGGCAACCAAGATGAACCTACTGATTCCTTAAGAGTTCTTTGCTTGGTAGAGTTCTTTAACTGATCATCAGATTTTTAGGAATAGATATTGGTTATAAAATAATGGCAAACAATGTCCAAAAATTGCTTTCTCTGTGAATTGACATGATAGAACACATGAACTGACAACTTGCAGGTAAAAGGGTAACACATTTCCACCAGTAGCAACTCTGGGTCAGCTTTCAAAATTTGTTTTAACAGGTTGCAAAAGCAAACATATAAATACATCTCACTGAGGGAGAATACTTCACCTCTCACTAAGAGATAAACACATCTCACTAATACATACCTCCTGAAAATCACATTGAAGCACCATATATCTCCATCCATTCATGAAGGACAGTCAGGATGTTTATTGCCTACATGATGCTAAAAAACAAGCTAAATGGACAAAAATAAATGTACAAATATGAAGCAAAACAAAAGAAAAATTCTGGAAAAAGTGCTAAACAATCAACAAAAAATAAACTAATGTGCTTTTTTAACAAGAAATTTTTTAGCCATTTTTTAGTGTGAATATATATATATATATATATATACCAATAATAGAGGTATATAACAACATTGATAGGGTTGGTTTGTTCATTGCTTTAGGTAAAGCACAGATTTTATTCTCTTTAGCAGAACTAAATTTCCAGTTATCATTTGTATGCCTGGTTGCCTATATCATGAAACTCTACCCAAACTTACTACAAACTTTTAACAGGAAGCTATCTGCTGTCCTAGGTTTACAACTTATGACTCATTCTGCTGTAATAATTTTGGAACTACTGTGTTGCAAAGCTAATTAGGCAACTGGCTATCATTAAAGTTGTACAGTCTCTTGCCAGTTTGAGTTTTATAAGTGAAATTAGTGTGATGATTCTAGCCACTCTTCTAACAGACATTTCGCATTATTAAGCTATGTTTGGCCCACCTCAGCAATTAACTTTCTCCCCAAACACACTGTTTTATCCAGTTTCTCCAAAAGAAGATTGCAGGAGCAACCAATCACAAATCATAACACAGATAACTAATGAAACTATGCTGAAAGCCATATGGTGTGTATGTTTTTTAATTGGGAACATGTCACATCAAACCCCAATCCTTGATGAGTTCAAAATATATCCCATAACACCATCCATTTAGTCATTAGTAACAACTATAATATTTATAAAGAATAGCTACTGGACTTCAGGGAAGACGGCGGAGGAGCAGCAGAGCCCTAGCTGAGCTCCCTCCGATATCACAGTTTTCCCATCCCACAGAAATTTTACCCCTAGAAAGATAGCAAAAGTTAGTTATGACAGTACAGAGATTCTGGCCAGGAAGGAAAAATTGACTTTGTTGGTCTGAAAACACAGATTTAAGCTCCGTGCGGCAACCCGCCGCCACACCAGTGCTGGCGCCACCACAGCACCCCACACTCCACGCAGCTAAAGCACTCAACAGAGACCGGGGAGAAATCCTCCAGATGGCGGCATACAGATAGATCACATGCTGAGCACGGACAGGCCAAAATCACAGAGAAAGCATGAGTACCCGCACGAAAGACACTCTCACTTGTGCCCACAGAGCAGCTCCTTCCCCCACCACCAGAGCAAAGCGCCATCTTTGACACTGGCATAGGATCAGACCAGACTGGAGCTAAACCCCACCTGGAGAAAGTGAGGGCAAGGAGGCCATCTTTGAGAAGGGCAAGAGGGACCGACCAGTGAGAGCTGACTCCACCCAGGAGTATGACCCCTTCCCAGATGGGGGCGGGGGTGGGGGGGGCTTGTCCTGGGCCTCGGCTTAGCTAGAGGTGGCCTGCCTGGACCGCCAGAATTTCTCAATTAAAAGCAAAAGCGGCGAGCAGCCACTATACCGGCAGCACAGAACAGCCACAAGGGAGAAAAAACAGCTCCCGAGACAGAGAACGGTCCCACTTAGAAGCTCAATTCCCAGCCTGAAACAGAACTGAATTCCATATACTGCTCTACCCAGGAGGCCGCCCCGCCCAGGAGGGAGGAATCTCTCCCAGGCGAGCAACTCTCAGCTGGGTAAACCAGACCAGAGGCGCCCCATCCTGCTGAGACCACAGGCTATTCAAAGCCAGGCATTAAAGGCAACAGTCCTACAGCAAACAGGAGGAGCCACGGTTCCCAAGACTGTTCATGGCTGCCACCTACAGAGGACACCCAGTCTTACCTGCAAGCTGTGGGAACCACAGAGCCCCAGGATTTCACTGACAGGGGAAGAGGGTCAGAGCAGATCCACCCCCTGTGAGCTGAAAGTAAGGCAAACCAGCCAAGAGGCAGAATAGACTGCAGACCATCACAAGGAAACCAGAGACTGGGGAAAGACCACCCAAACAAGGAAGACTCCTTTTTATTTTTTTATTTTTTCCCAAACATTTTTTAAGCTTTTGTTTTTTTTTAATTTTCATTTCTGAAAAATCATTGGTTTGTTTTTGTTTTCCAATTTTACCTGTTGGTTCTATCCAGTTCTTTTTTTGTTTGTTTGGTTGGTTGGTTTTTTTTCCTGATTTTTTTCTTTTTTCCTTTTTATTGTTTTTTAAATAATTTTTCTCTGTTATGTACATCTGTCTTCCAGTATTTTTTCTTTATTTCTCTCTTTGCATTCTCTGTCTTTAAAAATTACTTTCCTATGAATAACACCTCCACTCTTTACTGCTAACTCTCCATTGACTATCATTTCAACCTTGTTCTTTCTACTGATTCTACTCTCCTCTACATTTCCATGTCACCAAAACTAAACCAAAATTATCACACACACCCCATACATTTTACTTTATTCTCTTTACTACCTCTAACTTACCCTCGTGACTTACTTCTAGGACCTCCAGATTCCATTGACTCCTGGTTACTGGATAGAGGGTATCGCTGCTTATTATGAGTGAATCAAAGGGGTTCATAGAGAAAGCCAGTCCAAAAAGAACTTAATATTAGAACAAGAATTGCTCATAGGGTTGTAACAGTAAATAAGTAACTACTGAATACAGGGCTCAGGATTGGTTGTTATACTGAAATTGTATTCTTTAGGAACACCAAATATAATTTTATACACAGGTATAAAAGGTATCCATATATAATTGTGAACTTCTAAGATTTATACAACAATACTTGGTAAGGTCTGCTTTGGGTCTTAAATGGTGCTCACAAGTGCTTGTAGACTGCCATTCCCAATCCAAATGGGCAGAAGAAACACAAGAAAGATGGCAAACAGCTCTCTCTCTCTCTCCCTTCTCTCCGGCCATGGATCATCTTGGCCACAGGCCAGCAGTTTGGTAAGAAACATTCTCTCCTGCCTGAATACCGCGTGGCGTTCTCCTTTACCAGCTACCTACTTTAAAAACCTAACATATATGGTGCCGTGACTCGGATAGGGCTTAAGAGTCAGGACAGGCGGAATTCCCATCTATTTTTCTTCTTTTTCTGGGAGTATCCCCAGTCCTGACGGCCCTTTTTCCGCGAATCGAACTGCTGCGAGTAGCCACGCGGCACTTTTCACTAATATCATTGCTGGCCTCCACATCCACATCCACCTCCACACCACTTGTCTACCCTGGTGAGTGAAACTGCTGCTGCTCGGGGTCTCTGCCGCTCCGTCCGCCGCTTCTGCCGCTTCTGCCTGCCACTTCTGCCCGGTAAGCTCATCCACTCACCAGGTGCCTCTCTCCCATGCTTTTTGGGTTTTGCATCACAGTCACACCTGAGCCCGGACACTGCTAGCACGCCTCTTGACAGTGCAATGAGGCCTGCTCAAAATACTCGCTCAGATACAGTTTTTGCCACTGCAATGGTAAATGGTTAGAAGTCATTTATATTCAGGCTCTCTCTCTCCCTCTTTCTCTTCCTTTTTCTCCCTCTCTCTCTCATCTTCCTGCTTACTTGCTTACTTTATAAAATTCCCAAGTCATATCATCATTGTGTGCCTTACTCACAAAGCTGCCTCTTTTCACGGACCTTTGAAACTGAGGCTTGACCAGCAATGTGCTTTGTCAGCAAAGATATCTAAAAGTTCTTTTCTCTAGCATTGACCACGTAGTGGATATTGGGTTTAACAGGCACCAGCTCAGGCGCCATTATGCCATGCCACGTGTTCTCTATTAGTGTGTTTGTGTCCTCCTGCCACCCCCCTCAACATGGCATCCCACTAGAGTTTATCAAAATATGGTTTCTCCATTTGATAATCTGAAAATTGTTGTTTGCTAGCAAATTTGTTTTTCTAACCAACTACATGGTTCTAAAATATTGGGCAAAAGAAAAAATGTTATTTACTATTGGAATTCCAAAAGAGTCTACCACTGAAATTCATTTTTGCATGCTGTAAAACCTATGTGCACAGTGTGTATGTCTGTGTAAATGTCATTTGTTAGTATGTCCATTTAGCTATATATCTGTGCTAAAACTCATCACATCTACTGAGTTTTGTCATTGCAGAATTCTGGCAAGTATTTGGTCAATTCTTGACAAGGTACAGGTAAGCTCTAGTCCCCTTGGTCTCCTTGTTGTTTTAATTGGAAATAAAAAAAGGGCTTTTGTGACAAAGACTCCTTGGATTGCAGTTTGAAGCCAGCCAGGGCTGAAAATCCCTCTCAAACTCCAACTCCCAATTAATCAGCGAAGAGCCAGGCTGGAAGCATGGCTGAAGAGACTTATCTCTTACCAGACAAATGCTGGAAGTGGAGCTCAAGTGGTAGAGTACTAGCCTCGAGCAGAAGTGCTCAGAGACAGGGCCCGGGCCCTGAGTTCAAATCCTGTGAATGCCAACAGGGGCAAGCAATCCCAGCAACAAGCACCTAGACCACTGGGAATCAGCCAGTTCCAGGAACAAGTATCATGGAGTGGAGTAAGAGGAAAATGATCGCATCCTAAATGGAGTCACTTTGTCTCGCCCTTTCAAAATTAATCAGAGCTGGGGGATCAAGAGATAGTAGCTTGTCTATCTAATGTCCATGCCTGAGTATAAGAACTGTCCAAGTAATCCAATTTTTAATTTTGTGCCCTAAACTCTTCCTTTTGCCCTAATATTTTTTTTTTGCCCAGCCCCTGCCTCATGAGACTTCTTCCAGGCTTCATTCAAGGACTGGCATCTACCACCAAGGGACCCTGCTGCTCGCCTTCTCCAGGAGAGGCCACATTTCTGCCTTTTACCCCTAAAGCTTACGCCCCTTGTCAGCAGGAAGCAGCCAGAGAGAGTCTTCGTCCTTTTTCATAACTATTAAAAGGCTGGAATGTAAGGTCCTCTCCCTGAGGGCTACATGCAGATGCCCCCACCTCATTAAGTCTCCACCCAGTTACCTGGGTAACCTGCAGACCTGGAGGCAGTTACCTCCCCTTTTCCTGAGGTCACCTCTTAATCCACCTGGCCACACCCCTTGCCCCTGCCCTAAATAAAGCAGGGCTGGGTGGGGGTCGCTCTCTCTCTCTCTCTCCCTTCTCTCCGGCCATGGATCATCTTGGCCACAGGCCAGCAGTTTGGTAATAAACGTTCTCTCCTGCCTGAAGAAAAAAGAAAAAAAAGAAAGATGGCAAACAATGGAGTCCCATCTCCCACTCAAAACAAGCAGGAAGCAGAGCAGTCAATCAAAGATATACAAGAGAACCCTCAAAATGCTCTACAAAGTCAACTGATAAACATGATAAATGAAAAGTTTGAATCTCTTCAGTCAAACATTCTAGAGCCTGGCCAAAAAAAAAAAAAAAAGAAAGATTTGAGAGACAGCACTCAAAACAAAATTAATGAACATAATGAAGTAAACAAGTCCATGTAGGCCCTAAGACATAATTATAACAAGAACATGGAATTCATCAGGAAAGACCAGTCAGAAGGAAAAGAGATTCGAAATCAAGTAGCTAGCCTACAGTCCCGACTAACTGAAGCAGAGGATCGAATCTCAGGAGGTGAAGATTCCCTAGAATCTATGGAGAAAGATAAAAAAGCAATACAAAACCAATCCAATCGACAAAACAGATCTCTCTAGGAGATTCAAGATACAATCAGAAAGCCCAATTTAAGGATAATAGGGGTTGAGGAAAACCTGGAGAAGGAAGTTAATGGAATAGGCAACCTATTTAACAGAACATTAGCCGAAAACTTCCTAAATATCCAGAAGGAAAGGCCTATTCAGATACAAGAAGCATTTAGAACCCCAAACCAACCAGTCCAGAATAGGACATCCCACCGACACATTGTGATTAAAACAGGATCAATAGAGTCCAAGGAAAGAATCCTTAAATATGTAAGGGAGAAGAAAACAATCATATATAAAGGAAAAGCAATAAGAATTTCCCCAGATTTCTCAGCAGAAACCATGAAAGCAAGGAGAGCCTGAAATGAGGTATGCCAAACCCTAAATAAAAATAACTATCAACCAAGAATAGTGTACCCAGCTAAACTCTCATTCATATCCCAAGGTCAAATAAAAGTCTTCCACAGTAAGGAAAAACTGAAACAATATATCTCCACCAAACCAGCTTTACAAAAAATCCTTAAAGATGTACTATACAGGGAAAATAATCAAGATCCCAAGGCAGATAGAGAAATGAACCATAAATAGTAAACCAGAATATCAGATCAACAAATGGGAAGACTCAGCTTTGAACAAGATAGGGATAATGAAAGGAACAAATGATGAGATCTCAATCCTAACTCTCAACATTAATGGACTTAATTCACCAATCAAACTACAAAGGCTCATAAGTTGGATCAAAAATCAAGACCCAATTTCTGCTGCCTCTGAGAGACTCATCTATCCAGAAAAAGTAAACATCTTCTAAAAGTGAAAGGCTGAAATCAAATCTATCAAGCAAATGGCCCCCATAAGCAGGCTGGAGTTGCAATCCTAGTATCAGACAAAATCAACTGCAAATTAAAAAAGGTAAGAAGAGACAAAGAAAGTTACTACATACTAGTAATGGGATCTCTCCTACAGGAAGATATAACAATCCTAAATATCTTCACACCAAATGCAGGAGCACCCAACTTCATCAAACAAACACTACTGACTCTAAAAACACTCATAGACCCAAACACATTGATAGTTGGGGACTTTAAAATTCCACCATCACCTCTGGATAGATCAACACGCCAAAAACTAAACAAAGAAACCACAGAAGTAAACAATTGCTTTGACCAACTAGACATAATTGACGTCTACAGAATAATCCACCCTGAAACAACAGAATACACATTCTTCTCTGTAGCACATGGAACATTCTCCAAACTAGATCACATCTTAGGTCACAAAGAAAATCTGTACAAATTCAGAAGTATCAAAACCATTCCCTGCATTATCTCAGACCACAATGCAATAAAATTAGAGCTCAACTCAAACAGCCACCATAGAAAATCCTACAATTCATGGAGACTAAACAACACACTGCTGAACCATCAGTGGGTCATTGAAGAAATTAAAACGGAAATTCAAATGTTTATGGAATTCAACCAAGATGAGGACACAAAGTACCCGCTCCTTTGGGACACAGCAAAGGCAGTACTCAGAGGAAAATTTATATCTCTGAGTGCATATACCAACAAACTGAAGAAACAGCAACTCAATCATCTAAGGAAGCACCTTAATTTCCTTGAAAGAGAACAAGCCAAACCCCAAGTCAATAGATGGAAGCAAATATGAAAATCAAATCAGAATTAAATCAATTAGAGATGAAAAAACCATTGAAAGAATCAACAAAACAAAGAGTTTGTTCTTTGAAAAAATCAACAAGATACACAGACCCCTAGCAAACCTGACCACAAAACGAAGGCAGCACACTCAAATAAACAAGATAAGAGATGAATCAGGTAACATCACCACAGAAACAACCAAAATTCAGACCATAATAAGGGACTATTTTGCAAATCTTTATGCCAACAAATTAGAGAACTTGGAAGAAATTTATGATTTCATCGAAAAAATTCATATCCCCAAACTGAACCATGAAGATTTAAACCTTCTAAACAGACCCATATCCAGTATTGAAATAGAAACAGCAATAAGTGATCTCCCATCCAAGAAAAGCCCAGGTCCAGACGGATTCACTGCAGAATTCTACAAGGCCTTCAAAACAGAATTCACACCAATATTTCTCAAACTTCTCAATGTAATTGAAAGAGAACGTTCACTACCAGACACATTCTATGAAGCCAGTATAACCCTCATCCCAAATCCAGGCAGGGACTCATCATAGAAAGAGGACTATAGACCGATTTCCCTGATGAACATAGATGCAAAAATTCTCAATAAAATTCTGGCCAATTGACTTCAACAGGTCATCTAAAAAAATCATACACCATGATCAAACTGGATTCATCCCAGGGATGCAAAGTTGGTTTAATATATGCAAGTCAATTAGTGCAATTCACCACATCAACCAGAGCAAGGTAAAGAACCACATGGTTATATCACTTGATGTGGAGAAAGCGTTTGATAAAATCTAGCACCCATTTATGCTAAAAGCCCTGGAAAAATTGGGATTCCCGGAAACATTCCTGAATATAATGAAGGCCGTTTATGACAAACCAACAGCAAGCAGAACTGTAAATGGTGAAAAACTAAAGCCATTCCCTTTAAAATCAGGAACAAGACTGAGATGTCCACTCTCTCCCCTGCTCTTCAACATAGTACTAGAATTCCTAGCCAGAGCAATTAGGCAAGAAGAAAATATAAAGTGGATCCAAATAGGAAAAGATGTAGTTAAACTTTCTCTCTTCGCAGATAACATGATCCTATAAATAAAGAACCCCATACATGCTACCCCCAAGCTACCAGAGCTGATCCAAAACTTTGGAAAAGTTGCAGGGTATAAAATAAACCCTCAAAAATCAACGGCCTTTCTCTATGCTAACGACCCAAAGACCGAGGCTGAAATCAAGGCAATAGCCTCAAAAAACATAAAGTACCTAGGAATAACCTTAACCAAAGAAGTGAAAGACCTCTATGATGAGAACTTTACAAACATGAAAAATAAAATTAAGGCAGAACTAAGGAAATGGAAAAACTTCCCATGCTCCTGGATTGGGAGGATTAATATAATCAAAATGGCAATATTGCCAAAGGCTATCTACAAATTCAATGCAATACCCATTAATATCCCAACACCATTTTTTAATGAAATAGAGGAAGCAATCCAGAAATTCATATGGAACAATAAAAGACCTAGAATAGCAAAAACAATCCTAAGCAGAATGAACAGTGCTGGAGGAATTACAATACCCAACTTCAAGCTGTATTATTAAGCTATAGTAATAAAAACAGCTTGGTATTGGCACCGGAACAGGCCTGAAGACCAATGGAACAGAATTGAAGACCCAGAAATGAACCCACAGAACTATGCCTACTTAATCTTTGATAAAGGAGCTAAAACAATAGCTTGGAAGAAAGATAGCCTCTTTAACAAATGATGCTGGCAAAGCTGGTTCAACACATGCAACAAACTAAAACTAGATCCTTATATATCACCCTGAACCAAAATCAATTCCAAATGGATCAAAGACCTAGAAATCAAAACAGACACCATTAAAACACTAATCGAAGGAGTAGGAGAAACACTTGGGCTCCTTGGCACTGGACAGAACTTTCTTAATAAAGACCCAGAAAGGCTACAAATCAAAGAAAGGTTAAACAAATGGGAGTGCATCAAACTGCAGAGCTTCTGCATGGCAAAGGACATAGCTTGCAAGATAAACAGAAAGCCCACAGATTGAGAGAAGATCTTTACTGGCCATTCAATGTACAAAGGCCTCATATCTAAAATATATGCAGAACTAAAAAAATTACCTTCCTCCAAAACAAAACCGCAAAGAACCAATAGCCCCCTCATCAAGTGGGCTAGAGACTTAAAAAGAGACTTCTCTGATGAGGAAATGGGAATGGCCAAGAGACATATGAAAAAGTGCTCTACATCACTGGCCATAAAAGAAATGCAAATCAAAACAACATTGAGATTCCATCTCACCCCAGTAAGAATGTCATATATCAAGAAAACTAACAATAACAATTGTTGGAGGGGATGTGGCCAAAAGGGAACCCTACTTCATTGTTGGTGGGAATGTAAACTGGTTCAGCCACTCTGGCAAGCAGTATGGTGATTCCTCAGAAGGCTAAATGTAGAATTCCCCTATCACCCAGCAGCCCCACTTTTGGGTATCTATCCAAAAGACCACAAACAAGAACACACTAAAACCACCAGCACAACAATGTTCATCATAGCACAATTTGTCATAGCTAGAATATGGAACCAACCCAGATGCCCTTCAGTAGACGAATGGATCAGGAAAATGTGGTACATATGCACAATGGAAATTTATGCCTCTATCAGAAAGAAAGAATGACATTGCCCCATTTGTAAGAAAATGGAAGGACATGGAAAAAGTTATACTAAGTGAACTGAACCAGACCCAAAGAAATATGGACTCTATGGTCTCCTTTATAGGGAATAATTAGCACAGGTTTAGGCAAGTCACAGCAGAGGATCACAGGAGCCCAATAGCTATACCCTTATGAACTCATAAGATAATGCTAAGTGAAATGAACTCCATGTTATGGAAAAGATTGTTATATCACAGTCGTAACTACTTTCAACATGCCATATGTAACTGTAGCCTCTATTGTTGATGAACTTCTTGTATCACCTTCCTGTGGTTGTAACTATTTTTTCTCTGTATCTTATCTGAGTGTATTGGAAACTGGGTATACTGTTATTAGAACCAGGAATTTGGAAGCGAATACCAAAATCGAGAGACACAGGGTGAAAAAAGAGAAACAACTACAAAAGCAATATTTGCAAAACTGTTCGGTGTAAATGAACGAACAACTCATGGGGGGGAAAAGGGGGGAGGGGTGGGGGGAATGAGGGACGAGGTAACAAACAGTACAAGAAATGTATCCAATGCCTAATGTATGAAACTGTAACCTCTGTATAATTCAGTTTGATTATATATATATATATATATTATATATATATATTATATATATATATATATATATATAAAAGAATAGCTACTAAAACTGGGAGGCAGTGGCTGAAAACAAAACAGAAGGGAAATATATTGCAGAAAATGGAATTCCTTTTTTATACTTGTAATACATAAGGAAGGCCAAAAATGTTTTCCTCTTCTCACAGACCACACAACAAACCACTTCTGACACTAGGAGAGGGAGAGATTTTCTCCAGATAAAAACCAAACAATCCTACAGTGAGGATTCCCCCATTCATCTGAACTCTGATATTGTCTACCTAGAAATACTGTTAGCACAGTGAAACAAAAAATATATTTCTACACACATTGTGAACCCAAAGTTGAAATATAGCTTATTCAATATCCTGAGGAAATACTAGCTAGGAAAACTGAGTTGGCTGGGAATAAATTTTCCACATCATGATTCTAATCATGATCTTTTCCCACTTAATCTCTTAAATGTTCCTTATTTCCCAGGACAGTGTTAAGAAAGCTTTCTTAAAAATGAGATATAAATGACTTAAAGGGCTATTTTTGCTTTCTGTGTAGCTACTCAATCCCTTGATATAGTGGAAACGGGTCATAAATAATACCTAAAATATCAGGCAAAACTCTATTGCAATAAAACTTTGTTTATAAAGAAAGTCGAATATGACCTGGATTTATGCCATATTCTAACTAATCATCTAGCACAACAAACAAAATTGCACATTTTTGCACAGATATTTTCAACTTTCCTCTTCCTTTACACCTCTCTGTGCAGAATGCTCTTTCCCTGCACATGTCTTGGAAATATTACCAGTATTGCTGTTCTCAGTATATTTATTGCCAATCTTTGTGGTGCTGGGGACTGAACTTAGGACCTTCTAAGTGCAAGGCAAGCACTCTAACACTGAGCTATGCACTCAGCCCTAGAGTTGCCTCTCTCAATACCACTTTCCCCACTTACCCCAATAGTAGAATACACCCCTTTTTACATTCTTTCATTTAGAAACATCTCATCAAGTACTTACCATATGTTCTCTATGTTCCAAGTACTCCAGTAAACCATATTGAGATTCCTGCCCATGGTAGCTCCAATTTAAGGGTAGCAATGGTAATGGCAAAACAAAACCCTTGATCACAATAGGAAAATAAACAAGGACACATAACTAGATGGTGAAAATTTTTATGGAAAAATAAGGTAGTACAAGGAATACAGAAAGATGTGTATGAAGGACTAGTGGTATAGCTCAGTGATGAGTATACACACACACATATATATGTATATATATACATATATGTACATATACATATATGTGTGTATATTTGTATAGATACATATATAATGTATCTATACACACATATATATAAACATGTTGTGTGTGTGGAGAGAGAGAGACTAGTAAGAATATGAACACACAGTAATCAAGAAGAGAAGCAGGAGTTCAAATGGAAAAACAGGAGTTCGAAACAGATACTGCAGTATATCATTAGCTATTTCAGGACCACAGCCTTCACTTCAATTCAAAACGGAAGCTCTTGGTCAGCCCAGGAGTGAAAGGACTTCTTTTGGTTTATATTTGAGAATTCTTCTCACCATTCTCCAGGGAACTGATTGTAAGAAAGCAAAGGCAGATATGGAGAAATTCGTGACATGAATCATGTCAAGAACCAGGCCAAGAGAAGCATGTGTCTGACCCAAAGGATGCAGTGGAGGTGTTTGTTCCAGCAAAGCGCTTCTCCAAACACTTTGGATTGCTTATATGTCCATTACTTTACTTCATCTTCAACTCTCTGCTTTTTTGTGTCTGCATTGCATTACTTTCATTTTATCATGTTTGAGAATTAAGGAGGCATGGCTGCTGTACCCAGTCATGGTCCAAACAACTGTATGGAATTTGCTATGCCATTCTTTTGACACAAAGATACTGACATTACTAAGAAATATGGGTTTTCCCTATGATATCACTACCTATTTAAAAATCTATGACCACTCTGCTTTCTAAAGCCTCACACTGTCTATTACATTAACTTGCATTTCAAGAACTGTGTTGCAGAAATCATTTCCATCTAATGTTGTGGTAGCCATACTCCCAAACTTTTTGCTTTATTTTTATATAGTCTTACACTTTTATTAGAAACTCACCTTATATCTTAATATTCCTGCCTAAACATCCCACATGATTCAAATTGGAGGTTCGCTTCTACATGCCTGTTGTGTTTGGTTGAAATGGGTCTCAGATCTCTAACTTTTGGGGGAAGGTCTGATCTCATCAGTAACTGAGATTATAGACATGATTTGTCTATCCTAGCCTTCTCTCAAACATTTTGAACATGCTTAACTTCTCCTCAATTTATTTCCCCCCAAAGATTCAATTTATAGAAGATACAAGAAGATAGAATGAAAGGAGACTTTTTTTTCAAATTTTTATTATCAAACTGATGTACAGAGAGGTTACAGTTTCATACGTTAGGCATTGGATACATTTCTTGTACTGTTTGTTACCTTGTCCCTCATACCCCCTCCCTCCTCCCCCTTTCCCTTTCCCCCCTGAGGTGTTCAGTTCACTTACACCAAACAGTTTTGCAAGTATTGCTTTTGTATTTTGTCTTTTTTTACCCTGTCTCTCTCAATTTTGGTATTCCCTTTCAATTTCCTACTTCTAATACCAGTATACACGGTTTCCAATATACTCAGATAAGATTACAGAGATAGTGTGGGTACAACCACAGGAAGGGGATACAAGAACATCATCAATAATAGAAGCTACAGATACACATGGGACATTGAAAGTAGTTACAACTGTGATATAACAATCGTTTCCCTAACATGGAGTTCATTTCACTTAGCATCATCTTATGTGTTCATAAGGGTATAGCTATTGGGCTCTTGTGATGCTCTGCTATGACTTGCCTAAACCTGTGCTAATTATTCCCAATAAGGGAGACCATAGAGTCCATGTTTCTTTGGGTCTGGCTCACTTCACTTAGTATAATTTTTTCCAAGTCCTTCCATTTTCTTACAAATGGGGCAATGTCATTCTTTCTGATAGAAGCATAGAATTCCATTGTGTATATGTACCACATTTTCCTGATCCATTCATCTACTGAGGGGCATCTGGGTTGGTTCCATATTCTAGCTATGACAAATTGTGCTATGATGAACATTGTTGTGCTGGTGGCTATAGTGTGATTTTGTTTGTGGTCTTTTGGATAGATACCCAAAAGTGGGGCTGCTGGGTCATAGGGGAGTTCTATATTTAGCCTTCTGAGGAATCGAAAGGAGACTTTTTTTTCCCTGAACATTGTCTTAAATCATAAATGTCAAAATAATGGCATATTTTTCAAGAGTGACTAACCATGGAATCTATTCTTTTCAGGATTCTTGATGTGCCACATCCTGCCATCACATTCCTGATGCATTTATGAAGGAAAGGATGAAGCATTTGTAGTGGTGGATTGTTTTCCTACAACTATTATTTCAAAAGCATTTAATACATTTTTTTCATTATAAAAGGACAATCCCCAAATAAATTGGATTATCAGGGTAGAAGAAAAGCAATTGAATTTTAGTTGTTTTTGAAGGGCAATTGGAAAAAACAAAAACCCATTGTACTTGATTCTTTCTTCTGTGCAGAGATGAGCAGATAAATAAAGGCTCATGAGCCCTTGGAAGAATTTGAATCACTGGATTGAGGTGCAAAGTTTTTGTTTTCCAGCATTTCAGCAAAATAGCTATCAATACAGCTCTCCTATTTTTCTTCTTTGCAAACTATGAACCCTCAGAATAGAACATGATTCTGGGTTAAGGTTTGAATGGAGAGAAGTAAGAAAACTGGAGCTCTGGGGATTCTGCTGTAATCTTCTCTAGGTCCTTTTGTAAACAGTGAGTTTGAGATTTAACCATTGACAGTTGTTGTAGCTAGGTAGTTCTCTGGCTAGTTACTTTAATCCTGTTCTTAGAGAACATGGATAAAGCTTGGCTTTCTTTGTCACATTGCTCCTCCTTAGTTAAAAACAAAAGAGAAAATAGCTATCATTTGTCATTTAGTTTCTCTGATGAAAAATCAATTTATTTTATGTTTTAACCTGCAGCATGATTTAGCCAGAATTCTTAGAGAACAAATTACAGATTTTAGTTCAGATCTCTGCTTGCTATTCACAGCTTTTGGTGTTTATGAATAGTATCTGTTTTGTTTCTATCAAGTTTCCTTATGTAGAAGACTGTACCTATAAGTAAAATTATAGGACTAAAATAGGTTTAAGGAAGTATGAAAGACTAACAATCTATTTTCCAAATCTAAAATAACTTTAACTTCATATATATTTTGTTTTCCATACACAACACCTTGAATAATTCCCTACTTTATTTATCAGTAGGAAAGGCTTTGGGCTTTACAGCTAAGTACACATCTAAGCCTGAGCAGTGGAGCATTGGCTAAGGGAAGACAGTTCTTTTCTTGAACCTTACCATTCGTTCAAGAAGTGGTCTCATCCACACCTCCCTATTAAAATTCTCCTTGGATACTAGTGGGCAAAATTGACTAACTGGCCAGCCTTCCAGTGAAGGAGACACAACTTCATAGTCTATAAGTGGGATAGGTTTGAAGAAATATGTGTTAAGGAGCAACAGTGGGATAACTAGCCAGAAATTTCTTTTATACCCTATCCATAGTCTGATCAATCTGTCATACTCAGAACATAACCTAGGATCTTGCAATTGGAGCTCTTCCTTTACCTTCTTCTGTGCCATTTTTTCTGGTTGCTGTTCAAACAGCCATAGCAAAGAGACATTAATGGTCTAGGTCCCTGCCTGTTTCATTTGAGTATGAAGTTAGAAATTAGTTCTGATTCTATTGTTGCTTTGATTGGTTTGATTTGGTTTGGGCTTTGCACTATGGACTGAACATGGGACCTCTCGCATGATGTGTCAGTTGATTATTAGTTGGCCCTAGAATTTTAGCTAGTATTCCCCAAAATATCAGCATTTTCTTTGGCATTCTCCACCATACACTACCAATCCACACCAACAAAATCTTAAGGGATCTTTTTTTTAAATCTTTTTTCTTTATTGTCAAAGTGTGGTATAGAGGGCTTACAGATTCTTATGTAAGGCAGTGAGTACATTTCTTGTTCAATTTGTTACTTCCTCCCTCATTTTCCCCACCCTCTCACTTCCCCTTACCTTCTCCCCCTAGGAGTTGTGCAGTTGATTTACACCAAATAGTTTTGTAAGTATTGCTTTTGGAATGGTTTGGATTTTTTCATCCTTTTTCTCTCAATTTTGACATTCCCTTTCCCTTCCCCAGTTCTAATACCTGTATAAATAGTATCCAGGGTATTTGGATGAGATATAGTAGTGGCGGGGGTACACCACAGGAAGGGAATACAAGAGAAGGAAAACTAAACCAAACAAACAGACAAGAAAAAAATAAATAAAAATACAAAAGGTACAGTTTCACATGGCAAGTGGTATAACTCTTGTTTCCGTAATGTGGAGTAGATTTCACTTGGCATCATCTTATGTGATCATATGGGTGTAGCTATTGGGGTATTTTGATCTTCTACCGTGACTAGCCTAATCATGCACTAGCTATTCCCTATGAGGGACACCATAGGGTTTATGTTTCTTTGGGTCTGGGTCACTTCACTTAATATGATTTTTTCCAAGTCCTTCTATTTCCATATGAATGGGGCAGTGTCATTCCTTCTGATGGAGGCATAGAATTCCATTGTGGATATGTGCCACATTTTCCTGATCCACTCATCTACTGAGGGGCATCTCGATTGGTTCCATGTTTTTGCAATGACAATTTGTGCTATGATGAACATAGTTGTGCTGGTTGGTGGTTTTAGTATGGTCTTGCTCATGATCTTTTGGGTGGATGCCCAAAAGTGAGGCTGCTGGGTAGTAGGGGAACTCTATATTTAGCCATCTGAAGAACCTCCATACCACTTTCCAGAATGGTTGAATAAGTTTACCACCAACAATGTAGTAGGGTTCCCATTTGGCCAAATCCCCTCCAGCATTTGTTATCAGTTTTCCTAATAATGGACATTCTTACTGGGGTGAGGTGGAATCTCAGTGTTGTTTTGATTTGCATTTCTTTTATGGCCAGTGATGTAGAGGACTTCTCCATGTGTCTCTTAGCCATTCCCTTTTCCTCTTCAGAGAAGACTCCTTTTAGGTCTTTACCCATTTGTGGAGGGGGCCATTGTTTCTTTCTTTCATCTTTTTAGCTCCTTTGTCAAAGATTAGATAGCCATAGGTCTGCGGGTTCATTTCTGGGTCTTCAGTTGTGTCCCATTGGTACTCAGGCCTGTTCTTGTGCCAGTACCAAGCTGTTTTTATTACTATATCTTTGAAATGCAACTTAAAGTTTTGTATTGATATTCCTCCTGCACTGTTTTTTCTACTTAGGATTGTTTTTGCTATTCGGGTTTTTTTATTATTCCATATGAATTTCTGAATTGCTTCTTCTATTTCATTGAAGAATGATGTTGAGATATTAATGGGTATTGTATTGAATTTGTAGATAGCTTTTGATAATATTGTTGAGGCATCTTTTAAGACCTAGTTGGCCTAATCTATTCTAGTCTCCATTTTTCCTTAGAATTACTTTATGGTGGCATTAGCTTCTACTTCATCAACTAGTCAGAAAGTAGAAGTTTATATCATAAACTACATTTAAATAAGCCACTTGTCTAGGAATATAATTTTAGAGCTGACTTTCTACCCATGCTTTTGTGAAGATGGATTCATTGGGATTCAGATAATCTGGTGGGCCAGGACAGTGGAGTGTATGAACGAGCTGACTGGCCTATCTAAGGCTCTTACACCCATGGATACAATGATATTGCTCTAGGAATTTTTTTTAATGGTTAACTGTAGATAAAAAGGTTCTGGGTAATGGAGTGCTATGTGGGACATCTAGGAAGCATAGGACCAAGGGCAACATGGTGGTGTCCGGCAGTGCCAGTGGAGTACTTTAATAGCATACTCAGTACACAGTGATTGTTCATCAGAACCCCCTCCCAGACAGAACATTTATCCTCCCTCCATCCATCCACAACCCAGGCTCCATCTGGCTGTATTTGTACCCAAAGCAAACACTAGAAAAAGGGGGGGAAAGTTTAAACTTGGCACCACTGTGGTTCTCTATTTCTCTTTCTTGGTGACCATGGCAACAGTGCTGGTGAACATGACTGCACAACCAGAGAGTGATCCAGTGGGCTTATCTGCTCTGGGCCTGCTAAGAAGGGATGTGTCGTGCAGGAATCATGCTCTAGGGCAGTTGTTAAATTTCTAAAAGAAACTTGGGCCAGGAAAATGGAGGAACACAATAGCTTTGACTTCTTTTTGCCCTTGATTGCTACAATTGATGTAAACTTGTTGCCCGTATGGATGATGGGGTGAGGTAAGGTAAGGAAGAAAAAGCTTCAAAGAAAGCAGATGAGGGTTGTCTTTCCCAATCCCTTGAGACCCTTCTAAATATAATTACTCCTGTTTTGCCTGTATAACTTGTAAATTAGGAAGTATTTATTAAACTAGGTTACCTTACTGGAAATACATACATCAGACTAAAGAGAAACCCAGTTCCAATCATTCATGAGAAGAAAGTGATATCCACCTTCCTTTCCCTTCCCTTCCTCTCAGTTCATTCATTGAAGCAAAATGCTATCTTCTTCTTTTTCTTGCTCTTTAGAATGTAATAAGAGGCAGAAAATAACTATGCATGTGAGCAGGGCTCTAGAACATGTTCACATCTCAGAAGCAGTTCTACAGTGGGATATGGAAATTAGCTCACTAGCCATAAGGAATAATAATTGGATTCTATAGTCCCTTGGGTTGCCTGAAGCATACTTGATTAACCTCCAGAGGCTTGAGGAACCATTTCTATAATATTAGACAAAAACATGTTGGTCATGAGTAACTGTGCATATTGAATCCCAGGCACTCATTTTCTCCTAAGCCAGGTAGGAAAACATCAATGGGGAAAAGCTAGAAAAGCTGTTTTTCACTCTTCTTTACTTTTTCTTGAGGAAACCATGAATTCCATTCCTTCTAGATAAATTTGACTCAGATTCCTTGAGATAGTGGAAAGTGTGATCAGTAGGTAGATCATAAGAACAGCACAGCATGATGGGTCTTATTTTTAAAAGCATAAGCAGTCACAGGCTGGTGATTTGCTGCAGAAATGACTTTATCTTTTTCCTGGCATTGTTCTGCTCAGTCTTATCTCAGTGACTGAAAAGACTTATCAGTCTTTCTCAATCGCTGACTCTTAACAATTCTTTCTTCCTTCATAGAGGGAGTTTCATAAACAATGGTTTAATGAAGCTTGCACCATTATATCACATTGGGTGTAATTCTGAGGGGTTTAAATGTTTTTGTTATTTTTTATCCTCCATTCCCTCTAATGAAAAACTAGCCGTCCTTTGTAGACTCCAGATCTTATGGTATTAACTACTAAACTATAATATTAATAAAAAAGATTTGATCAGTCTGCCAACAAGAGCAACAGTTTGACCAGGTAACGGGCAATGACTAGAATAAAAGAAGGGAAGCAGAAAGGCTTCAAATTCCAAATGCAGCTCACACAGAAGAACCTAAGAGGAGGCAGGTTTGCAAAGAAAGGTGACCTACCTGAAAGGCATGACAGTAAAAGGTGAAGGGAGATGACAGGTGCTTCCAATGACATTAGAGCTGAAAGAGTTTCCTGAGGCATAGAGACTATGTCTAAAGTAAATGTGAGGCTTGATGGGTTTGATATTCATTGGAAACCTTTGGGAAAACATTTCAAGTAGTTTGCTTTCCAACCCTTTTTCTTGGTAATGTAAAGAGTGGGAATGTGTCATCGAAAGCCCAAGCAACTTGCCTCCCTTGGCAGCTAAGTCAATCTCTATTCATAGAATGGGCATGTTTCTGAGCCTTAGCAATTTATGTTTGTTTTATTCTCAGAACACATCTCAGCCCTGCAAGTCTCAGTTCATGTGCTTGACACATTTCAATGCTATATTGCAAAATAAAGCATCCTTTCTTTCCATGTGCCCTGACTTCTCAGTTGGGAGTTCTCTCATTGCCAGACGATCGGTCAATTCTGTATCCACAGTGCACACACACCGGCCTCCATTTATACACTGCACATTTAATAAGTCATTCAATAGTAAAATAGCAAGTCTCTTGTTGGGGAGATATTCACAAAGCAGAAATAACTAAGAGGGAATATATAGTTATGAATATTTTCCTCATTATGTGCCTTTCCTCGAAGAATCTATGGGAATCTCACATGGAACATGATTTTTTGTTTTTACTTATAAAATTTTACCTTAATAAAAATAATTATATGCATAGCTTCTATACCTGACAAAATGGGAAGTTATTCCAGATGAAATCACTATTTGTAAGAATGCAGCCAAAAATATATCACTGCAAACTCATGGCACAAGTATACATACATATGAAATAACAGAAGAAATGCATTAAGAAACCAAAACTTTTGATCCATTCTCTGACACTGTCTCTAGTTTTCTTTTATTTTCAAGTATGGAATTTTAAAAACCATTTCCTAACTTAAGCATATTTTGGAAGGTTTGTTAGTTGTAGCAAGTTAATTCGTAAATATTATTTCAGACTTATGTTGTTTTACCTCTACCTCAATTTGTGCTTAAATTAATTGCTAAAATTGAATGGCATACTATAGTCTAAAATACTAAAAAATAATAACTGATTTTACTTTTATAAAAAAAAATATTAACCTTTTGCTCCTAACTAAGCTTCAGTTTGTAAGTAGGTAAATTAGATATTCAAGAAGATACTTAAGATTCTTTCTTGATCTAAGAATCAATGACTAATTTACACTACAAGGAAAGAAAGATATGAGTTTTTCTGTAAAACTTCAGTATTCTTAGCACTCAGTACCATCTTTACTAACATGAAAATTATTCTCAAAGGATCTTCCCCACTCATGAACTACCTTATCCTAGGACCAGCCCTTAATAGCTCTTACTCAGGAAAAGTGGCCATGTGTGACTTCCAACAGTACATCCTAAGAAACTAAGATTTCCATCTGTTACAGTGAGAATTCTAGGCTTCATAAGTCACATGCAACTGATAAACAAGAGATATGTTTCATTAAGATTTGGGAGTGGTTGGTAACATAGCCCTCTATATGCAAAGGTCATTTGGGGGCCCTTCACTCGAGCTCACTTGCTCAGCTGCTATTCTACCTTCTACCACTTGAGCACGAAAATGTCATTTTAAGTCTATGTATATCATTTAAACATTCTCTATCATATTAACATGTTTATATTACGTAATGATCTTCTTTAATCTTATTATTCATTAATTGTATTCTGCATCTATTGAAAGACAAGTGAAACAAAGCCATCTTCTTAGAGGGTGAAAATACAGTACAGAGATAACAAATGCTCTGGTTTCTAAACTCTGTTCTACACAGTGATTCTATGTGTTCTACACAGTTGAGTTTCTTATAGTTTTTAACAATGCCTTTGTATATTTTCTCCATACTTCTCTGTACAAGGTTCATATAATAGCAGAATGTCTTACATCACTGATGTATATGATAATACAAAAAATAAAACAAACAAACACCAAACTAGGAACTGAAAAGTAATATAGATGCCAGTTTAGGAAGCCTGGCTTCCACAACAAAAAGTTTTAAGTTCCCTTCTCACCTCAGGATTTTTTTGGTGATCTACTTGACACTCATATCAGTCATCTCTTCATTCCAAAAGATTCTAAGAGAATGATGACCTTATAGTTATCTCTAATGTTAATGTCACATTTAATTACATAGATAAGAAGTTATATCTGATTCTATGCTTCATATTAAAAATCCTTATCTAAGTAATGATGATAAGAAAACATAGCATGTTTTTCTAGTGACTGTATTGAGCACATTTAATTAAGACCAATTCTAAGTTCTCTCCTGCCTTGCTTGCCCCTCAGGAAATAGAAGAAAGATCTGAAGTCTACAAAGAATGGCTGGCCAGTTTTGCATTAGATAGAATGGAAGATAAAAATAATTAAAGTATTTAAACCCATTAAAAATAAACCCATATGATATAATGATGCAATTGCGGATTTGAATCTCAAAAAGCACTGTCTACTGGAGGGTCTGATATGATGGATAAGTCAACTGATAGTCACACCTGTGATGACTTATAAAGTCTAGAAGTCTGGCCTCACAGAAAAATAAATAAATAAATAAATAAATAAATAAATAAATAAACAACTAAGCTGAGATTCCTTTTAGGCCTACTCCATCATAGTAGTACAAAATTTCCATGTCCACCATTCCTGACAATACTGTCCCAACTCAGAAAGTATTAGGAGAGCACATTACAAGTTCCTCTGACTAGAAGATGGATGCAATTCCATGCATATATCATGCTTGCCAGGGGAAAACTGGAGCAATGTTCTTCCTGCCTCCTACTTTTGGCTGAGGGGAGGATCTTAGAGGCAGTACTTAGGCACATGTGTCTGGTCTTAGAGAGTGTGGTCCTTGTCACCAGTCACTACCAAAAATGAAATACTCTAGGTTGCATACAATGCCTGACACCTATAATTCAAGCTCAAGATGTAGAAGTAAAATTATTCTTTTAGGCCAAGCTAGGCAAAATGGTACCCAGACATCATCTCAACAAGTTGACTTGGTTGTATGCACCTGTAATCACAGCTATGAGGGAGATGTATGTAGAAGAATCATGATCTGAAACCACCCTGGGCAAAAAGTGTTCAAAGTAAACAAAGCAAAAAATTCTGGGTTCATGGCTCAAGGGACAGACCATTTGAACCAAAGGATGAACAATATGAAAAAGAAAGACTATCAAACATTTTAGTAGGTAATTGCTTTGCTTCTCCACTATCCTTAACACAGAGAAACTGAAGGAACCACCCCCTTCCCATTATGCCCACTACAGGGGATGCAATCTACTTCCCTACACATTGCCCAATCAGATGGGAAACTACGCAGTACCAGTACCACCACAACTTTAAAAATAAATTACAGTGTGTAAGTAAGACATAAAATATAAGACACACCACCAAATCAGATGATTAATTGATTTTTTATATATGTGAAATTTCAAAAAGTAAATGTTTCCTAATAATTAAGAGGGAATGTAAACTGGTTCAGCCATTCTGGCAAGCGGTATAGAGATTCCTCAGAAGGCTAAACATAGAGCTACCCTATGACCCAGCAGCCCCACTTTTGGGTATCTATCCAAAAGACCACAAACAAAATCACACTATAGCCACCAGCACAACAATGTTCATCGCAGCACAATTTGTCATAGCTAGAATCTGGAACCAACGCAGATGCCCCTCAGTAGATGAATGGATCAGGAAAATGTGGTACATATACACAATGGAATTTTATGCCTCTATCAGAAAGAATGACATTGCCCCATTTGTAAGGAAATGGAAGGACTTAGAAAAAATTATACTAAGTGAAGTGAGCCAGACCCAAAGAAACATGGACTCTATGGTCTCCCTCATAGGGAATAATTAGCACAGGTTTAGGCAAGTCACAGCAGAGGATCCCAAGAGCACAATAACTATACCCTTATGAACACATAAGATAATGCTAAGTGAAATGAACTCCATATTATGGAAACAATTGTTATATCACTGTTGTAACTACTTTCAACATGCTATGTGTAACTGTAACTTCTATTATTGATGATCTTCTTGTATCCCCTTCCTGTGGTTGTACCTACACTACCTCTGTATCTTATCTGAGTTTATTGGAAACGGTGTATACTGGTATTAGAACTAGGATATTGAAAGAGAATAACAAAATCGAGAGACACAGGGTAAAAAAAGATAGACAACTACAAAAGTAATACTTGCAAAACTGTTTGGTGTAAAAGAACTGAACAACTCATGGGGGGAAAGGGAACGGGGGAGGAGGGAATGAGGGACGAGGTAACAAACAGTACATGAAATGTATCCAATGCCTAACGTATGAAACCGTAGCCTCTCTGTACATCAGTTTGAAAATTTAAGAAAAAGAAGCCTGTGCAGTTCAGGTATGTACTTGAAAAAAAAAAAAAAAGAGTGAAGGCTGGGCACTGGTGGCTTGCGTTAGTAATCTTAACTACTCAGGAACCTGAGATCTGAAGATCACAGTTCAAAGCCAGACCCAGTAGGAAAGTTTACGATACTTTTATCTCTGACTAAACCACCAAAAAAAACTGGAAGTGAAGCTGTGGATCATGTGCTATTGAACTAGAACGTAAGCCCTGAGGTCAAACACTAAGATGTAAATAATAATAATAAGAGTAGTAGTAGTAGTAGTAGTAGAATAATTTGGAGATATTTTGAAAGAAAATATGAAATGACATAAAGAACCTCAATGAAAGATATTGATAAGTAAGAGGTTGAAGGCATAGAAAAAAATAGACTCCCTGTCAGTCTGATATTAAGGAGAGTGACTGGGCTAATTAGGAAGAAGAAAGAAGATGAATACAGTCAAAGTAGATCATTCACAACTATAAAAATAGAAAAATGAATCTAGTTGAGAGGGAAGAGAGAGAGGAGTTGAGATGATTTGAAATATAAATGTATGGAAGAGTAAAAATGATTATCTCCCCTTGTATTACTAATATAGGCTAATAAAACAATGTTAACTGAACATAAAAATAAACGTCTGGTCTTCATTTTCCATAAAAATATCATCACCATAAAAGACACAAGACTATATATCATAATTGTCCCATGAATTTTGTGAAGGGAAAGAAGGAAGAAGAGGGATGGCTTGAAATGCTTACTGTACTCTGTGTGTATATGTGTGTGTATGTATTTTGTGTGTATTTTGTGTGTATGTATGAGTATTTCTATCTTTAACTTGCAATGTAGATTAGAACTGTTTTCTCTTTAACTCCTACTAAATGCATCTGTTTTTTCAAAAGCCATGAATAATAATTTTAGAGAATAGAAACATTGCTGCAAGTTGCTCACTGAATATTAATGTACTCAGCTTATTACTAAATGGCATGATTAAAACAACAGATTTTAATAACTACTCAAACTATAAAAGTTATCTTCCAATGTCTAGAAAAAATCACAAGTAATTTTATGTTTACAACATAAATGTAGGTACATTTAACAAAAGAAAATGTTTCTACATAGACTGATAGGTGGAGAACAAAACAAGAAAGCCCTTCTATACTACGACAGTTTACTTGAAATTGAGAAAGTGAATGACAAGACAAAGGAGTTACTGCTAACACATTTTTTGGCATATTAAGAGTATGGTTTTAAGATAAATTTAATTAATATCCTGACTTTCTTATTCCAATAGCCTTAGGGGACCTTGTGGAACCAGTGTCCATTGCACTAGACCCAGGATTGGGCATGGGATTGCTGTTAAGAATCACAAAAGAAACATGAAAGATGAAGATAGCTGCATAAATAGACAGAAACATGTGTTTCTAACAATTTCTGTACAATGTAAAGTTGATAATTTTATTTCTATATCTATTTATCATCTATTTATCTACCCTAACCAAATTAAAGTTATTGACAGACCACTCTGTAATGTAGCACACAACTTCGCTACTTAAGAGGGTCTTATTAGCAAGAATTCAGTGCAGCCAACCCAACTCAATCCTTGTTTCTGACCTGAGAAGAATTCAAGAATGATGCAAACATGGTAAAAGGAATAGGAAAGTTTATTCGAAAAAAAGTAAGGTAGAGAAGATTACTTTGTGTATCATGCCATGGAAATATGGCATGACTTTAGTTTACCTTCAGCCATCTTCTGCACAAACCTGAGCATTTGTTTTGAGCAATGGAAGAATTAGGGGCAAGGGAGAAAGGTATGCATAGTTTTGGAGTTAGGTTACAGTTGGTCTGGCCTGGTCATTGTTAGGTCTGCCCAGGAGAACAGGCCTCTGCCCCCTTCCTCTACCTGGAATACAGACATATCCTTACCAGAAATAATCTGAAATCAGTAATCAACTATAACTTCCAACCACCTACCAATATCCTGACTGTGAGTCAGCAGAGGACCCTAGATACTGAGATCATTTTCTCATCTGCTGAGGTTATTTCCTAAACCACCCTGTCACCCCTCCTTGTGACAGTGAGTTGTTCCCCTGGCTCTAAGGTCACTTCCTCATCCACTGTGGTCCCTCCCACCTCCCGCCTTTCCCTATATAATCCCACTGAACTACAAGTTCTACCTATGTTTTTTTCTTCTTTTCTCTCTCTGCACGCCTCCATCTTGGGTGGGCCAGAAGTTCCCTTTTTCCCCAATAAACTTTTCTGCCTGAACTATGGGGCAGTCTCCTTTTGGGGAACCTGAGTCATTATTTCAATTGAGGTTCTCCTGGTTTCTAGGGAAGGTATTTACATTCATCACAATCTCATCAGAGGATTTTTTTAAGCTCTAGAGTGCACAGCCTGATCATTGTCAATAATTATCTTCATTTGGGGGTGACCTGACCCTCAGGTTCTACTGTTTTTTAGGGTTAGTTTTCATTCCTTGGTGTAAAGAATGTTCTGGGTCAGTCTTATGTTTTCTGGAATTCAGTGGGATTACAAATGACAATGGAGCGAAGAAATTAGAACAATTACACACACACACACACACACAGAGCAGCAGCAGCAGCAGCAGCAGCAGCAGCAGCAGCAGCAGCAGAAGCACAGATTGCCAGGATTTTTTTTTCTGTTTTTAGTTAATATATGGCAACAAAAAAAAATTAAAATACCCATTACAATTCCTCCCCATGCCCGCCCCCCCCCCCTTTTTTTTTTTTTTGCTGGTCCTAGTGCTTGAACTCAGGTTGTGAGCATTGTCCCTGAGCCAATTTGGGCTCAAGGCTAGTGCTCTATGACTTGTGCCACAGTGCCACTTCTGTCTTTTTCTGAGTAGTTTCCTGGAGATAAAACTCTCATGAATTTTTCCTGCCAGGGCTGGCTCTGAACCAGGATTGTCAGATCTCAGCCTCCTGAGTAGCCAGGATTGTAGGTGTAAGTCACCACCAGCTCCCAATACACTTTTAATAGAGAGTAAGTTGTCTCGTGGGAGAGATCATCAGAACTAGCAGTAGGAGCCTGAGTCCCTGTAAAGAATGCCTATCCTTAGTTCCAGTCTACAGAGCTGTTACCTATGAATCAGGAATTATGGTACAATATTATCTCTGAGGACTCATCATCTCCTTGCTCATTTTAAGTTCTCTTTCCTTTCTCTGATGCTCATGGCTAGCTGTTACCTGGCATGGCTTCATTCACAGTTAAAGGAGGAAGTGAATCTGACTCTCCTTGTTGATCTACTGATTGAATTAAGTGACTCAAGAAATACAGCGATACAGATTTGCTCAGTACGAACGAGTCATTCATGGCTGGCAAGTGAATCATTGAAAGTTATTTCACATTGCCAGGCTGCCTGTCACCCAAGTCCTCTGCAACTTCTAAACACAGAAAGGCAGCCAAGTGTCACAAGGCAAAAGTAACAAGAATAAATTGAGTTTTAGGTGTTTCTATTTATTAGTATTTCTTTAATTCTGTAAGTAAACGGATTTCTGAGACAGATTGGAGTTGTTACAAATTATATCCTACAAATTTCCAAACATAGTGAGGCAGAGTCAGGCTTTCTTGCTCAGGTACAGGCTTTCATGGTCTACCCTTAGGAGAAAACCCTGACATCTCAGAGTTAGTGTAGATTGTAAACGCTCTGCCTAGTCCCCTGGAAGTGGAAGTGAAACCTTTATTCTCTAGTCATTTGCATTTCATTAGAATGTAAATATCTGAGTTGTAGGTCTGTCTTTCACTTTCCTTTGAAATGTAAATTCTAATGTGGGGTCACTAGCTCTCCTCTGAGGTCTCTAGCTTTTCAAGTGCCCCCTTTACTTCCCAGACTCTCTTTTGAATCCCAGAGTCAGAGACATCTCAGGTGATTCTACATAGAGCCTTTAAAATATTCATTTTCTACCTACAATCATTCCTTCCCAAAATCCATTTGTTACTTAAGGTCTCTGCTTCAATGTAATCATCTCAAGGAAATCCTCTGAAATGAAGTTAAATTTCATCCTTGTTTCTTTCTCCTCTGATATTTACAATCCCCATTACATTTAACCCCACAATTAGCTTCAATCACTTTCTCCCATAAGACTGAATGTATGTCTGTTTGTACATCAGTTGGTTTCCCAATTTGAAAGCAAATGCTTGCCAGTTAAGAAGACTTCAACAAATATGCATTGACAGACTTGCTAGCAACTCAGTGTTTTTGCACGTTTATGTAATAATGAACATATCTCTATAGCCCAATGATGTGTGAAAGGCTGACAAGTAGAATCCTTTATCAAGAATTATATACTTCAACTCTGAAATGTCTTAAGTCAGTTGATGTAAGTAACAAGTATAATTATTTGAGGATTTTTAAACTCAGAGCTTAACAGTGACAATGTTTCACAACATCAGCTTCACTGCAGAACATTTGGATTTTCCAATCAGCACCATGTGTTAAAGCAAAGAATGAATGCTTCCATGATTCAAAAACATTATTATGCAACTATAGAAGCTTACCCTATCTGTGTCATCTTTCACTGACTTTAGCTTCATGTATTAAAGTTCATTCTGAGCCCATTCAACTTTCTGATCCTGTTTGTGTAATTGAGAGTAAAGTGGGTTAAAGTAAAATGTTTCCAAAGTATCTAATGGGTGGCTAAAACATAATTGACTAAACCTGTTGGATCAATGCTTGCAACAACTGTGTGGAATAAACACTATGAATGGACGATTTCTTCAGTGGGAAATCTTTATTGCAAAGCACTGAAGTCATGGATCTTCCCATTTGTGCCATTAAGGAGAGGAAAAGCTCTAACCACATGTGCAGGTGTATAATACTTGTAATTCAGGAAGGGCGAATCAGTCATAAATTGTATTCTTGTCCAAATACCAGGTTAAAAAGAATTCTGGGAAGCTTCCAGATGACTGAAGAGAAATATGACTATGAGCAGATAGTGGTATAATACCTACATATTATTTATGTACACAGACTAACTACATTGTACATGTATATAATCATACAATGACTTTGGAGTATGTCAGGAATTTTAAGAGAAATGACCTTTGACAAAGTTCAGAGATTATGAAATTTCCACCAAGGAAAATTTTATCACATATAAGAAGATGACAATGATGGTGATGATTCCTTCATTTATGTTCTGCATTATTTTCACAGAGGAATTTGAGCCCAGGTAGCCTAACATCAGAGTCCATTTGCTTGCCTACTAATGTGTTTTACAACTAATGTAGTTGAACTATTAGCAAAGCCTTTTTTTTTAATTGAGTAAGTTTCTTCTGGCCATTTTTTCTGTATAAGTGGTGCTGGGGAATTGAACCTAGGGCTTCATGTATACAAGGCAAGCACTCTTGTCACTAGGCCATATCCCCAGCCCCGAAAGAATTATTTCTTAAAGAAAAAAAGCATACTTCCTAAAGAAAATATTAGCTAGTTTCTTTCACAAAGATATGTATTTATATCATGTAATGGTTGCCCATAGTATTTTTATAAATGAAACAACCACAAACAAACAAGAACTGATGTTCGACTTAAGTCACTTCTAAGACATGCATCCAGGAAGAGGTAGGAAAGGAAGGCCGAAATGTACTGATTCTCAGACTCTAAATCCTCTGGTTGCTAATTCTAGCTACTCATGAGTCTGAGATTGAGGTTAAGAGCCAGTCTGGGCAGGAAAGTCTGTAAGACTTTCATCTCCAGTTAACCACCTAAATAGCTCAAGTGGTACAATGCTAATCTTGAGCAAAAATGTTCAAGGATAATACCCAAGCCCTGAGTTCAAGCCCCATGACTAACCAAATAAACAAAAATCCACGACAAAACATAAACATTTGCCCACAATGGTCAAGTTTATGTTTGTATGCATAGAAAATTTTAAATTTTGTAGCAAGAAATAAACATAATTAAAAAGCCAATTCCATGAAACCATGCAAAAATCAATTTTATAGCCTTACTGCCTTAAGCCCTTAGTGTCTCTAAGAGTAAATGTAAGACAGCTTTTGAATTTATTTTCAGTTACTCTTCACATTAATAAGTGCTTTCTGTAAAAAAGACATACAACAAGACTTTGAAGATTGCTTTAGAGATTTTTAGTCTCTTCCTGACATAACAGAGTTTATTACCTATTAAATTGTGCATTTAAAATATTTCATATTACGCCTATGTGTCAGAAACTAGTGGAAGAAATTCATGAAAGGAAAAATATTCTTGTCCATTGGATTATATTCCCACAGAAATACAGTTTTGAGAGGAGGGGATGATGCCAGGGCTTGAACTCGAATCTTTGCATTGTCACTGGTATTTCTTTGTGATAGCTAGCACTCTTCCACTTAATCCATGCCACCTACTCTGACATTTTGCTGGTTAATTAGAAATAGAGTATTGGAAACTTATCTGTTTAGATTTGCTTTAAACCTAGGATTATAGACATGAGCCACTAGTGTTTGGCAAAAAAATAATAATTTTAGAGGTAGTTAACAAAGTAATTATCATAAAAGAATTGCACATGAGGAACATTTCAAAACACACTGTGTGAGTTTAAGAATGATTTTTGTGACTCCATTTACTTTCTTACAGGATAAATAGTAATTAGCTAGTCCATGGAGAGAAAATTCCAAACACAGGGAATGTTTGTTGAGGCCTACTCTGATAGAATCTAGTGACAAATGTAGCCTTATTTAAGGAGAGTAAGTTTTTTCTTGTTCCAGAATGATGCCAAATCTTAGGCATTTCCTGAGTAAATGTTCTTGCTATTCACTGTGGAGCCATTAGATCACACCTGCTAGCTTACAGCCATGAGTTGTCTAAGATGTGACTCATGAAACAGAGTTAATAGTTTAAACCGACCAGGCTGACTCAAGTTGGGCCCCATGGGTTGTATGATATCAGCCTGAACCCCAGGAAGGGAAGAAAGGGACCTAGGAACTTAGTTCAACTATATTTAAGGTATATCAACTTTGTTCACATAGTGAAGATTTAACAAATAAACACTTTGTTTCTGAAGCTCAGACAATCTGTCTGGTTGGCAGCCTTCCACTTGTATTGTAACATACTGACTGATACTCATAGCACAACATCCTGATGACACTGGAAGCTTTGTGTGGAACTCTCCCAACCCAGGACCTGTGTGTCTGTTCCTTTGGGTTGTTCTAAATTGTGCCTTTTCCCTGACATGCCATTTACTGTGGACAAAATAATCTCAGATAGAACTGGAGATATGACATTAAAACAGACTCAGAAATACAAATATCACATGTAGAAAGTACTCATAGTAGAAAGCAAAGATAAAGGTGAACTATTTGGAGAGATAGGGTGCCAGTGGGTTGTGAGAAAGGGACAAAAGAGGATGGTAGGACAGTAACTATCATCGAAGTATAAATTATATCAAATATAATAATATTTGGTGAACAATAGTATATTACAATCGTAATAGCACACACATACATAAATACTTTGATTAATATACATTAATGCACAACAAAGTAAACTAATGTACGCTCAAAACATTTCAAAACCATCCTGGTGGCTTTTGAATGACTCAGTTAGTGTGTGTGTGTCTGTGTGTGAGTACGTGCGTGTGTATATGCATGTGCATATGCACAAAGACATGTAAGTGGATTAAATCTGAGAAAAATTACTTTAAAACAAACAGGCTACCAAATTTGAGGGAGGATATCCATGACACATGACACTCTCCACAACGGTGACTTGATCCATGGAACCATGGAGGTACTGTGCAAGCACTGGAACAATAGAAGAATGAATCTAGAAACGCAGTTTTAGAATCATTCACTCTGTTATCAAGCTTGAATCTTAGCTTTCAGTTTAAGACATCCACTTGTATTGCCAACTAGATTTTTCCTATCTACACTGAGATTTACTTTCTCATAAAGAAAAGAAACTGACTGGTTCTTCTTCATTTTCCTACTTTTGCCCTGATCTTCATTATCGTAACAGTAGGAAAAAGTTTGTGTGGAAACATTTAGCAAGGCCTTTGTGGCTAAACCTACGGACAAAATAGGTTTAAAACAAACAGGCTACCAGGCAACTTGGGAAGTAATAATGAAGGCATTCATATGTCCAGGGTAGCTCAAGCAAAAGGTTTCAGAGCCCCTAGGTGGGCATGGTGACAGAACCTGTCATTCCAGACACAACGGCAGTGAAAATAGGAGGGCTGTGGTCCTGGATGGCCTCAGCATAAATGTGAGATTCTATTTTTAAAATATATATCTAAATAAAAAAATTAAAAGGGGTATTGAGGATATCCACTGATGTTATAAGCTATCCACATTATTCAATTAGACAAAAGTCACATTTATTATATGCCAAAGACAAAGATAATTTTATATCAGCTTCTATCAAGAAGAAAAATAATGTAGCTTCTATGGGCTATCCATGCAAGCAAGCAATGCAGTGTTTAATTAATAGCAAATGTCCCAGCTCTACACTAATGCAATGCTTTTCCTTTTGTTACTGTGATAGAACATGAGTTACTTTTTAATGACCTTACACAATAGAGTCTTCCCATCAGAGAGCAGCATTCTTTGTTGTACACTATTTTTATGCATTTATAATGCAATCTGTGCTTTGAAAGTAATTTATATTTGGCTTCTCATTGTCTTGCTATTCTTTTCTAATTCAGCTTTCATGTGGGGAAAACCATGAAGCCAGATAAGCTAATGAACTAGAGAGTAGTTTATGTATCTGCTGGCACACATAAGAATTAGAAGGAAAGAAATCTTACAGAATCATTTCAACTGAGGATACTCTACAAAGAAAATGGCATTGGTAGATGTGACAAAGGTTACATGGTGGAGAGACAAGGTGGCAGAAGAGACTTCTCTGAGGGAGACACAGCTGAGGAGAGACTTGAATGGAGAAGAATTTGGTCATAAAAAAGAAGTTGAGAATAACAATCCAGGCAGAGGGAAACGTTAGGTCCTGAAGAAGCAATGAGTTTTCCTTCTCAGAAAACTTGAAATTGAAAAAGCTTAGTGTCCTTAAAGCATATTTTGAAGAGGGAATTGTAGAAAATAAGATCACATGCACAGGTAAAGGTAAAAGTTATATCAGATGTGCTTTTCAGAGTTGGTCATGATAAAAATATTTTTTTCATTTGTCATAAAAAGTATTGGTGAAATTTGATGACATGCTGTTAGATTTTTAACATAGGGTTGGGATTGCAACTTAGTGGTAGAGCATCTGCTTAGCCTATGCCTCGGTTCTATCCTGAACTGAAAAAAAAATGTTCAAGGCAATTATCTAGGGCAAAAGAAGAGGATAAGAGTGTGGAAAGCATTTACAAAGGAGTGACTTTGATGCTGGACTCTATGAATGGAAGGGACTGCTCATGATAAACAAGCTATGGAATGTGTACATGGAAGGTGAAAAACAGAGTGATGCTTATGGTGGGAATCAAGAACAAAAGTCAACATTTGAAAGTGAATTTTATTTTGCCAGTTCTGGAGCCTTGGCTCATGGCCTGGGCACTGTCCCTGGCTTCTTTTTCAAGGTTAGCAATCTACCTCTTGAGCCACAACACCACTTCTGGCTATTCTGTTTATGTGGTTCTGAGGAATCGAAGCCAGGGCTTCATGCATGCTAAGCAAGCACTCTATTGCTAAGCCACTGAAAGTGAATTTTTGAAGAAGGAACAACAAAGACAGAATAAAAACTTCAGAAGCTGAGCATGAGTGGCTCACACTGCAATCTTAGCTACTCCACAGACTGAAATCTGAGGATAAAGGTTTGAAGCCAGCCTCGGCAGATAAATTCAAGAAACTTATCCCCAACTAGCTAATAAAAAGATAAAAGTAGAGATGTGGCTCAAGTGGTAAAGCACCAATATTGGTCAAGAAAGCCAAGTAAGAGCATAGGCCCTGAGTTCAAACTCTACTTCTGGCACAAACAAAAAAACAACCACCAAAACTTGCAAAGACCCCCAGATACTGTAAAGGCTTAGGGTAGCCTGTTATAAAATACACAATAAAAGTAAACTCTAATCTTGTAATATAGGGAAATTGAAACTTAAAATATGTTCTAATGATTATTTTCATATTGCTTATATAGTAACACTATCAAATTCTTTTTTTATTCAAATTTTTATTATCAAACTGATGTACAGAGAGTTTACAGTTTCATATGTTAGGCATTGGATACATTTCTTGTACTGTTTGTTACCTTGTCCCTCATACCCCCCTCCCTCAAATTCTTAAAATAACCATTTGTTGTATTTGAGGCTCTGTATTGCAAGTGATCCAAGCAAGGGTGTTTGGAATCTTTGAGTTCCTTTCTGCAAATGCTCATTAGTAATTAGGGGAAAGTGACATATCTGTGGGAAACCACAAATTAATGAATTAATCTCTCTATTTTGTAGTGTTATCATTCACATAATAAGGATAATGCTACCTGCACAGATTGAACACATGGATTATTTGACAGATACAAGAATAATGTGTGTTTATGTGTGTATGGGGTGTGCTTGTATGTATTTGTTTATGCGCGTGACATGCTAATGTTTGGTCAATGACGTTGCATGTGCAGTGTTGGTTTCATAATACTCTATCACCTAAGACTGTCAGCGCCATCTCAATTTCTGTAAGTAAACTAGTTGATGATCCCACAAGAATGAAATGGGCTGATAAGCCATTTCTCCTACCTTTTTTTCAATAAAAGTGCATGACTGGGAGTATCTTTGTGTGTTGTATGTGTGTGGTTGCTCACACATGTACTCTCGTTGTCTTGCATTGGTAGTCCTTGATAGTAGTCTTGTTTTCAAAAATGTTCTATTGATATTTTCCTAAGTGTTGCAAACTGTTTACTTCTTTTTTTTATTGCTATCTTTAAAGTCTTCATAGAGAGGAGGAGGGAGTTTACGCTGAAATTTGGATAATCTCAGGTTCACAGTACTATAGAAACAACTTTAACGTTAAAATATTATCATGAGTGGTGGGTGAAAAATGGGAAGGTCTTAGTCAAAGACTAAAAACTTACATTTATAAGAAAGATCAGTTTCAGAGGCCGAAAAAACAGTTCAGTGTCTGTAGTAAATAACAATATATTATGTATTTGCACCTTACAATGAGGAGATCTTAAATATCTTAACCACTCATGTAAAAGATAATTGTGTGAAGTAATGGATATGTTCATGCGCTTGGTTGTAATAATCATTTTACAATGGTTTTGCATGTCAAATTATCCTGTATTGTGTATATGCATATATATATATTACACACACACACACACACACACATATATATATATATATTACACTGGTATAAAATTTCATTTAGTAATGAGACTTTGGGGAAACTGGAAAATATTAATATAATTTTTCTGCATAAAAGAAAGAAAACTCCTTGGATGTTTGTCTTATCTGGGCCATGAGTAAGTTGAAAAGAGATTGGTTATCATTAGTGTTTGTTTGTTAGGATTAAAACTATTTCCAAGATGTTAAATTTCTAAGGATCACACATTATCTCAGAGCTTTCTTTCCTAGTGATTATGTTATTATCATTCATTAAAAGTATGCATGTCTGTGCTTTGAAGGTATTGCATCATTCAGATGCATTGATAGTTAAAGAAAATGCTATGATTATTTCCCTCAAAGGTCTTTAAATCTACTTAGTTTGGATACTTTCAAAGTATCCTACAAACACATTTCTTACTATCCTCCTGTCCTAGAAGTGTCACTCTTCAAATTACATGGAGCCAATAATTAATTCCTTGAACAAAATGACAAGGGCCAGGATACAACTCAAAATTGTCAAATACCAACCTCCAGAGACAGACTAGGTCTGCTGCACACATCCTCAACAATGGTTCCAAAGTAACATAAGTGACTTTATTAGACTTTATTTCCATGACTATACAGGGAGAAAAGGAGGATTAAGGGAATCATTATGTCCTTACACACAGTAGTTTGCCATCTCAGACAGCAGCAGAGGCTTGAAGTGACAAGCCAAAATTAAAATCAGAATCTCTAATGTCACCTAACCGTCATGATGAGCAGAATTGGGACAGGAGATGTGAAGTTCCATTTAGTCAGACACATTGATTAGTTCTGTCTCTGTTCCTGCTGAGCATTCAAAAGAGAGCCACTAACAAGTTCACATAGCCTAGTCCATTTCAAAGGGCATGTCTGATTTCCTCTGAGGGTAAAAAAAAAAAAATCCAACACATTATCTGAAGAAAATGAATCACTATAAAATATCCCAGAAATGCCAGGGAAAGGAAGATGAGAATAGATTATGAACTTAGAAAAACAACCTGAGACATGTCTTCTAGTTATAAAATGATGCCCAGGAGATGAGAAAGAATCAAGATCCTAGATGTCCATGATTGCTTCAAAAGAAAAGAAAAACTACAGTGGAGCAGATCATGAGGCATATCCCTGTGGGGGCTGAGGCATGGAAATGCTAATTCCCTCATCAATATAAGGCACTTCCAGAAGTGTTGCCCTGGACCAGAGCTTCATCCTGACCTTAGAATATTCCTAGGCCTCCACTACCTCCCATCTGAATCAGAATATGCAGCAAACCCTCTGGGTGATTCCCATGCACACACAGATTAGAAGTATCAAATCTGTTGAAACCATCCCAACAATAGGTCTACTGATGTGGTTTCTATTCAGAAAATCCTCACTTAAAAAATAAAATCCTGTCTGGGACTTTTTATATGCTTGGTCTTCCTATGACAATAACTGAATTCCAAGGGGACATTGAAAGAATTTTAATAGCAGGCAGCTAGAAGAGATGACTTCATTTGTTTGTAAGCTAAGTTCTATATATGCAAACAGTGATGTGACAGGCCAGGGCCAGTGATTAGCAGGTTTGACCACATCTGCACAGAGCTGCAGGGTCATCTTTCATTGGCAAAGAGCTACAAAAAATACCTTACTAATCAAGCTCCGTACATACCTATACAAGAATGAAACATTAGTATTTAACTTATCATTTTTGAAAAGCCCTATTGGCCATTGTTAGGTCTGTCAGGAGAACAGCCCCCTCCCCCCTCCTCTTCAGGAAGAATAGGACAACACCCTTACCGGAAATCACCTGTCTCAAACCAGTAATCACCTATAACTGCCAATCACCTATTAATCACCTGACTGTGAGTCAGCAAAGGACCCCAGGCTCCCTGGTCATGCCTCCCTCAGACAGTGAGAGGTTCCCCAGGCTCTGAGATCATTTCCAGATCCACTGTGGTCCCATCACCCCGCCTTTGCCTATAGAATCTCTCTCAACCATAAGTTCCTCTCTTCTCTTCTCTCTCTGCATGCCTCCATCTCCTGCAGGTCGAGTTTGCTTTCTCCCCTAATAAACTCGTTTCTACCTGAACCACGTGGCAGTCTCCTTTCAGCGAAACTTGCAGCTACAAAGTATTTAAAATACATCAAGCCATAAGCTGTATCTTTTGTTTGTTATTGTTGTTGTTTTGTTTTCAAAAAAGAATAGCAATAGCACACTGTGGGAGAGGTGCTGCTAATGGGTGAATGCATGAGGACCTGCTGAAGAAGACTGGTGTCTTCCAAGTCCAGGTTCACAACACCGCACTTATTCAGCTGCCACTGTGAATCCTTTAGGAATATGCTGAAGAGTAGCCAAAGAGAAAAAAACAGTGACAGAATGATCAACTCCAGCAAAACATATGTAAGTTTAGAGTCACTGCAATGTTTACCTACTGCCAAACATCCCTTACTTCCATTATTGGCTGTGGCTCCCTGTTCAATCATCAGGTGGCTGGCTTCCTGCTGCTCTGTGGAGTCCAAGAGGGAACAAAGCCATGTGTGTCCTGTCCAGTCATCAGCTGTCTTCTTATCTGACCAGAACAGTTCCGTGGGGCAAAGTTCCTCTCCCTGAGATAAGCAGTCCCACTTGCATTGCGGACACCAAATTGGCTCAGGCATAGTAATGTGCAAAGAGCAAGATTACAAAGAAAATAGAAAGAGAAGCCAACTTGGTGGAGAGAGAAAAAAAATAAACATGGAAGGAGAAAAAGAAGAGGAGCAAAACCACAAAAACAGACCTTCCCTTATTCAAACTGGAAAAGGTTGTCCAGTATCTATGTATCTCTCCTGTCACCAAATAAAAATAACTCTATCTGGATATAGTAGTTCCACTTGTGTTGTGAAATAGATCAAAGTTCTTTTAACCAATTGAATAGAAGTTATTGATTTTTTTCTATCAGTCTTTTCAATTTTGATTTGAAATCATTTTGTAAGGCCACATTACATAGGGGGAAAATGCAGCTACAGTTAAGACCTGATTTTCTCTCAAATGGCTTGTATTGTATGCATTTGTTCTCCATCATCTTTTTTTAGTGAAAATTATGGTGACCAGTCTAGTTCAGTCTTATAGCTCAAGTGGACTCTTCTCATTCAGTATTGTGACCCATTAAACGGATTCTAGCTCAACTTTCATTATGTTCCGAGATAGAATTGAACTGGTATGTGTTCCACCAGGATCTAGCTAGGAACAAAACAATCACATTTCTGTTGAAGGAAATACATGCAATTTCTCCACTTTTAAAAGACATACTTAGATAACTTAAGTGTATATAGCCAATATAAACTATTTAAATGCTTATTAACATTAATTATGACATACATATCCTCTTGTTAGTCTCAAAGATTTTTGTCTCACAAAGAAGAATTTGATACAGTATCTCCTTTATTTTATTAGAATTAATGTGGATATCTTATTAGAACCTTATTTTCATCATATATTTAAACATGATATGAAGCTACAACTCATCATTGTGATAACTTCGGGTTAAGAGGTATTCTTTGAAAACTTCCAAAGTATATAATAATTGCATAATCACTGCTTTCCCCAAATATATTCCATACTGAAATGTACTGTTCTTACTAAATCTACTAATAGTAAACTTCCAAAATAAACCAAACAATTTTAAACAGAATAGATAATATTATGTTCTTTGAATATGCCCTTAAATTGGAAACACCATAAGAGATAAGCATACAAGTACTACAGTAATTTTTACTTTTTATCACTTACTTTAATGTACAAATGCACGCACCAAAGTTCAAGTATTAGAATGGCTTTCTCATACCATTCATCCACAAAGGTCAAAACAATTCTTCAGTTTTACTTGTATCTCTACTTTCTGTGTAAATTACAGTTTCCTCTTTTTTTTGTTGTTTTTTTTTTCTTTATTGTCAAAGTGAAGTACAGAGGGGTTACAGTTTCATATGTAAGGCAGTGAGTACATTTCTTATTCAACTTGTTACCTCTTCCCTCATTTTTACCTGCCTTCCTCCTCCCCTTTTCTCACCCTCCCTCCCATGATTTATACAGTTGGTTTACACCAATTGGTTTTCTAAGTATTGCTTTTGGAATGGTTTGTCTTTTTATCCTCCAGTACATGTGTATACATTATCCAGGGTACTTAAATCAGTTAGAGTAATAGCAGGAGTAAAACTATAGGAAGGGAGTACAAGAGAGCAAAGGTACAGTTTCACATGGTATGTTGAAATTAACTACAGCAATGATATGCCATTTATTTCCTTAGCTCTTCTGCTATGTCTATCTTAGAGATGTACTAATTATTCCCTGAGGGAAACCATACCGTCCATGTTTCTTTGGGTCTCGCTCACTTCACTTAGTATGATTTTTTCCAAGTCTTTCCATTTCCTTACAAATGGGGCAGTATGATTCATTCTGATTCAGGCATAGAATTCCATTGTGTATATGTACCACATTTTCTTGATCCACTCATATGCTGAGGGGCATCTGGGTTGGTTCCATATTTTAGTAATGATGTAATGAGTATGGTTGTGCCAGTGGCTTTAGTGAGGTCTTGCTCATGATCTTTTGGGTAGATGCCCAAAAGTGAGGCTGCTGGGTCGTAGGGGAACTCTATATTTAGCCATCTGAGGAACCTCCATACCACTTTCCAGAGTGGCTGAACAAGTTTACACTCCCACCAACAATATAATAGGGTTCCCATTTGGCCAAATCCCCTCCAGCATTTGTTATTATTAGTTTTCCTAATAATGGACATTCTTACTGGGGTGAGGTGGAATCTCAGTGTTGTTTTGATTTGCATTTCTTTTATGGCCAGTGATGTAGAGCATTTTTTCATATGCCTCTTGGCCGTTCCCTTTTCCTCTTCAGAGAAGTCTCCTTCATTTGTGGAGGGGGCCATTGTTTCTTTCTTCCATCTTTTTAGCTCCTTTGTCAAAGATTAGATAGCCATAGGTCTGCGGGTTCATTTCTGGGTCTTCAGTTGTGTTCCATTGGTACTCAGGCCTGTTCTTGTGCCAATACCAGCCTTTTTTTATTACTATAGCTTTGTAATACAGCTTGAAGTTTGGTATTGAAATGCTTCTAGCACTGTTCTTTCTACTTAGGATTGTTTTTGCTATTCTGGGTCTTTCATTGTTCCAAATAAATTTCTGGATTGCTTCCTCTATTTCATTGAAGAATGGTGTTGAGCTATTGATGCTGAGCTATTGCATTGGATTTGTAGATAGCCTTTGGTAATATTGCTATTTTCACAAGGTTAATCCTCCCACTCCAGGAGTGTGGGAGGTTTTTCCATTTCCTGAATTCTGCCTTAATTTCCTTTTTCGGGTTTTAAAAATTCTCATCATAGAGATCTTTACTTCTTTGGGTAAGGTTATTCCTAAATATTTTGTGTTTGGGGGCGCTATTGCAAAAGGAATTGCTTTCCTAATTTCAGCCTCACTCTTCAGGTTGTTGGCATATGTAAAAGCCATTGATTTTTGAGGATTTATTTTATATCCTGCTAGTTTGCCAAAGTTTTGGATCAGCTCAAGTATCTTGGGAGTAGAGTCCATGGGGTTTTTTTAGATACAGGATCTATGTTGTTTGCAAAGAGAGAGAGAGAGAGAGAGAGAGAGAGAGAGAGAGAGAGAGAGAGAGAGCTAAACTTCCTCTTTTCCTATTTTGATCCCCTTTATGGCTACCTCTGCCTTATTACTCTCTCTAGGATTTCTAGTACTATGTTGAAGAGGAGAGGAGAGAGCAAACATCATGGTCTTGCTCCTGATTTTAAAGGAATTGGCTTTAGCTTTTCACTGTTAAGTATAATGCTCATTGTGGGTTTGTCATAGACAGTCTTTATTATATTCTGGAATGTTCCCTGGAATCCTAGTTTCTCCAAGGCTCTTATCATAAATGGGTGCTGGATTTTATCAAATGCTTTTTCTGCATCCAGAGATATAACCATGTGATTCTTGACCTTACTCCTGTTGAAGTGGTTGATTACATTACTTGATTTGCATATATTGAACCAGCTTTTCATCCCTGCAGTGAGTCTAGTTTGATCATAGTATATGATTTTTTTTGATGACTTGTTGAAGTTTTATTGAAGTTTGATGACTTGCTGAAGTTGATTGGTCAGAATTTGATCATAGTGTATGATTTATTTATTTTTTGATGACTTATTGACGTTTTGGTGACTTGTTGAAGTTGATCGGCCAGAATTTGGTTGGGAATTTTTGCATATACAAATTTTTTATATATGTTAATCAAAGAAATGGGTCTATCATTCTTCTTTGATGAGTCTTTGTCTGGTTTGGGGATAAGGGTTATACTGGCATCATAAAATGTGTTTAGCAGTGAACTGTCACTTTCAATTTCATTGAAGACTGTGAAAAAAATGATGTGAATTCTGTTTTGAAATTCTTATAGTATTCCACTATGAATCGATCTGGATCTGGGCTTTTCTTGGATGGAAGATCTCTTATTACAGTTTCTATTTAGCTAGTTTAAATATTTATGATTAAGTTTGGGGATATAAATTTTTGATAGAAATTCCTTCATTTCTTCCAGATTCTCAAATTTATTAGCATATAGATTTTCAAAATATTCCCTTATTATATTCTGAATCTTGGTTGTTTCTGTGGTGATATTTCCTGTTTCATGTCGGATCATGTCATGTTTATTTGGGTGTGCTATCTTCATTTTTTGGTCAGGTTTTCTAGTGGTCCATCTATCTTGTTAATTTTTTCAAAGAAGCAACTCATTTTTTTCTTTCTGTGTTTTTTCTTACTCTAAGTAATTTATTTTTTATTTAATTTTAATTATTTGCTTCTGTCTATTGGCTTGGGGTTTGGCTTGTTGTTCTCTTTCAAGGAGCTTAAGGTGCTTATTTAAGTTGTTGAATTGATATTTCTCCAGTTGATGTAGGCACTCAGAGAAATAATTTTTCCTCTAAATACTGCCTTTTCTGTGTCCCAAAGGAGCTGGTACTATGTGTGCTCATCTTGGTTTAATGCCATAAATATTTGAATTTGCTTCTAATTTTGTTAATGATCCACTGGTGGTTCAGCAATGTGTTGTTCAGTCACCATGAGTTATAGGATAGTGGATTTGATCTTCAGCAATGAATGAGAGTTTAGCTGGGTACAGTATTCTTAGTTATTTTTGTTTAGGGTGTGGGATACCTTATTCCAGGCTCTCCTTGCTTTCGTGGTTTCTGCTCAGAAATTGGGAGTAATTCTGATTGGTTTTCCTTTATATGTGATTGTTTTCTTCTCCCTAGCAGCTTTGAAGAGTTTTTCCTTGGTCTCTGTTGTTCCTGGGTTTTGTTTTTTTTTTTCAAAATTTATTATCAAACTGATGTACAGAGAGGTTACAGTTTCATACGATAGGCATTGGATACATTACTTATACTGTTTGTTACCTCGACCCTCGTGCCCCCTCCCCCTCCCCCTTTCCCTTTCCCCCATGAGGTGTTCAGTTCACTTACACCAAACAGTTTGGCACGAATTGCTTTTGTAGTTGGTTTTTTTTTGTTTTTTTTACCATGTGTCTCTCAATTTTGGTATTCCCTTTCAATTTCCTAAATCTAATACTAGTATACAAGGTTTCCAATATACTCAGATAAGATTACAGAGATAGTGTAGGTACAACCACAGGAAGGCAATACAAGAACACCATCAATAATAGAAGCTACAGATACACATGAGACGTTGAAAGTAGTTACAACTGTGATATAACAATCGTTTCCATTACATGGAGTTCATTTCACTTAGCATCATCTTATGTGTTCATAAGGGTATAGCTACTGGGCTCTTGTTGTCCTCTGCTGTGACTTACCTAAACCTGTACTAATTATTCCCATTAAGGGAGACCATAGAGTCCATGTTTCTTTGGGTCTGGCACACTTCACTTAGTATAATTTTTTCCAAGTCCTTCCATTTACTTACAAATGGGGCAATGTCATTCCTTCTGATAGAGGCATAAAATTCCATTGTGTATATGTACCACATTTTCCTAATCCATTCGTCTACTGAGGGGCATCAGGGTTGGTTCCAGTTTCTAGCTATGACAAATTGCATTGCGATGAGCATTGGTTTGCTGGTGGCTTTACTGTGATTTTGTTTGTGTTCTTTTGGCCCCAAGAGTGGGGCTGCTGGGTCATAGGGGAGTTCTATATTTAGCCTTCTGAGGAATCTCCATACTGCTTGCCAGAGTGGCTGAACCAGTTTACATTCTCACCAACAATGAAGTAGGGTTCACTTTTGGCCACATCCCCTCCAACAATTGTTATTGTTGGTTTTCTTGATATAGGACATTCTTACTGGGGTGAGATGGAATCTCAATGTTGTTTTGATTTGCATTTCTTTTATGGCCAGTGATGTAGAGCACTTTTTCATATTTCTCTTGGCCATACTAATTTCCTCATCAGAGAAGTCACTTTGTAAATCTTTAGCCCACTTGATGAGGGGGCTATTGGTTTTTTGTGGTTTTGTTTGGAGGAAGGTAATTTTTTTAGTTCTGCATATATTTTAGATATGAGGCCTTTGTCCGTTGAATGGCCAGTAAAGATCTTCTCCCAGTCTGTGGGCTTTCTGTTTATCTTGCGAGCTATGTCCTTCACCATGCAGAAGCTCTGCAGTTTGATGCACTCCCATTTGTCCAACCTTTCTTTGATTTGGAGCCTTTCTGGGTCTTTGTTAAGGAAGTTCCGTCCTGAGCCAAGGAGCCCAAGTGATTCTCCTACTCCTTCCTTTAGTGTTTTTAGGGTGTCTGTTTTGACTTCAAGGTCTTTAATCCATTTGGAGTTGATTTTGGTGCAGGGTAATATATAAGGATCTAGTTTTAGTTTGTTGCATGTGTTGAGCCAGTTTTGCCAGAACCATTTGTTAAAGAGACTATCGTTCTTCCAAGCTATTGTTTTAGGTCCTTTATCAAAGATTAAGTAGGCATAGTTCTGTGGGTTCATTTCTGAGTCTTCAATTCTGTTCCATTGGTCTTCAGGCCTGTTCCGGTGCCAATACCAAGCTGTTTTTATTACTATAGCTTAATAATACAGCTTGAAGTTCGGTATTGTAATTCCTCCAGCAATATTCTTTCTGCTTAGGATTGTTTTTGCTATTCTAGGTCTTTTATTGTTCCATATGAATTTCTGGATTGCTTCCTCTATTTCATTAAAAAATGGTGTTGGGATATTAATGGGTATTGCATGGAATATGTATATAGCCTTTGGCAGTATTGCCATTTTGATTATATTAATCCTCCCAATCCAGGAGCATGGGAGGTTTTTCCATTTCCTTAGTTCTGCCTTAATTTCATTTTTCATGTTTGTAAAGTTCTCATCATAGAGGTCTTTCACTTCTTTGGTTAAGGTTATTCCTAGGTACTTTATGTTTTTTTGATGCTATTGCCTTGATTTCAGCCTCGGTCTTTGGGTCGTTAGCATAGAGAAAGGCTGTTGATTTTTGAGGGTTTATTTTATATCCTACAACTTTGCCAAAGTTTTGGATCAGCTCTAGTAGCTTGGGTGTAGATTCTATGGGATTCTTTAGGTATTGGATCATGTCATCTGCGAAGAGAGAAAGTTTAACTTCATCTTTTCCTAATTGGATCCCCTTTATATTTTATTCTTGCCTAATTGCTCTGGCTAGGAATTCTAGTACTGTGTTGAAGAGCAGGGGAGAGAGTAGACATCCCTGCCTTGTTCCTGATTTTAAAGGGAATGGCTTTAGTTTTTCACCATTTAGAGTTATACTTGCTGTTGGTTTGTCATAAACGGCCTTGATTATATTCAGGAATGTTCCCTGGAATCCCAGTTTTTCCAGGCTTTAGCATAAATGGGTGCTGGATTTTATCAAACGCTTTTTCTGCATCCAGAGATAAAATGTGGTTCTTTACCTTGCTCCAGTTGATGTGGTGGATTACATTATTTGACTTGTGTATATTAAACCAACTTTGCATCCCTGGGATGAATCCCGTTTGATCGTGGTGTATGATTTTTTAGATGACCTGTTGAAGTCGATTGGCCAGAATTTTGTTGAGAATTTTTGCGTCTATGTTCATCAGGGAATTCGGTCTATAGTCTTCTTTCCATGATGAGTCCCTGCCTGGTTTGGGGATGTGGGTTATGCTGGCTTCATAGAATGTGTCTGTTAGTGAACGTTCTCTTTCAATTTCATTGAAAAGTTTGAGAAATATTGGTATGAGTTCTGTTTTGAAGGCCTTGTAGAATTCTGCTGTGAATACGTCTGGACCTGGGCTTTTCTTGGATTGGAGATCATTTAGTGCCATTTCTATTTCAATACTGGATATGGGTCTGTTTAGAAGGTTTAAACATTCATGGTTCAGTTTGGGGATATCAATTTTTTCGAGGAAATCATCCATTTCTTCGAAGGTCTCGAATTTTTTGGCAAAATTTTTGCAACATTGTCCCTTATTATTTTCTGAACTTCGGTTATTTCTTTGGTGATATTACCTGTTTCATCTCTTATCTTGTTTAATTGAGTGTGCTGCCTTCGTTTTTTGGTCAAGTTTGCCAGGGCTCTGTCTATCTTGTTGATTTTGTCAAAGAACCAACTCTTTGTTTTGTTGATTCTTTCGATGGTTTTTTTCATCTCTAATTGATTTAATTCTGATTTAATTTTAATGTTTGCTTCCATCTATTGACTTGGGGTTTGGCTTGTTGTTCTCTTTCAAGGAAATTAAGGTGCTTCCTTAAATGATTGAGTTGCTGTTTCTTCAGTTTGTTGGTATATGCACTCAGAGATATAAATTTTCCTCTGAGTACTGCCTTTGCTGTGTCCCAAAGGAGCTGGTTCTTTGTGTCCTCATCTTGGTTGAATTCCATAAACATTTGAATTTCCGTTTTAATTTCTTCAATGACCCACTGATGGTTCAGCAGTGTGTTGTTTAGTCTTCATGAATTGTAGGATTTTTTGTGGTGGCTGTTTGAGTAGAGCACTCTAATTTCATTCCATTGTGGTCTGAGAGAATGCAGGGAATGGTTTTGATACTTCTGAATTTGTACAGATTTTCTTTGTGCCCTAAGATGTGATCTATTTTGGAGAATGTTCCATGTGCTATGGAGAAGAATGTGTATTCTGTTGTTGCTGGGTGGAATATTCTGTAGAAGTCGGTTAAGTCTAGTTGGTCTATGCAAATATTTAGTTCTGTGGTTTCTTTGTTCAGTTTTTGGCATCTTGATCTGTCCAGAGGTGATAGTGGAGTGTTAAAGTCCCCAACTATCAATGTGTTTGGGTCTATGAGTGTTTTTAGAGTCAGTATTTTCATTTGATGAAGTTGGGTGCTCCTGCATTTCATGTGTAGATATTTTGGATGGTTATTTCTTCCTGTAGGAGAGATCCCTTTACTAGTATGTAGTAACTTTCTTTGTCTCTTCTTACCTTTTTTAATTTGAAATCAATTTTGTCTGATACTAGAATTGCAAATCCAGCCTGCTTATCGGGGCCATTTGCTTGACAGATTTGATTTCAGCCTTTCACTTTTAGAAGATGTTTACTTTTTTTTGATAGATGTGTCTCTTGGAGGCAGCAGAAAGATGGATCTTGGTTTTTGATCCAACTTATGAGCCTATGTAGTTTGATTGGCGAATTAAGTCCATTAATGTTGAGAGTTAGGATTGAGAGATGATCATTTGTTCCTTTCATTGTCACTATCTTGTTAAAAGCTGTGTCTTCCCATTTCTTGATCTGATGTTTACTATTTAGGGTTCATTTCTCTGTCTGTATTGTGATCTTGATTATTTTCCTGTATAATACGTCTTTAAGGATTTTTTGCAAAGCTGGTTTGGTGGCGATATATTGTTTCAGTTTTTCCTTATTTGACCTTCTGCTTTGAATGAGAGTTTAGCTGGGTACACTATTCTTGGTTGGTAGTTATTTTTATTTAGTGTTTGGTATACCTCATTCCAGGCTCTCCTTGCTTTCATGGTCTCTGCTGAGAAGTCTGGGGTAATTCTGATTGCTTTTCCTTTATATGTGATTGTTTTCTTCTCCCTAACAGCTTTAAGGATTCTTTCCATGTACTCTAGTGATCCTGTTTTGATCACAATGTGTCGGTGGGATGTCCTATTCTGGTCTGGTCGGTTTGGGGTTCTAAATGCTTTTTGTATCTATATAGGCCTTTCCTTCTGGATATTTGGGAACTTCTCACCTAATATTTTGTTAAATACGTTGCCTATCCCATTAACTTCTTTCCCCAAGTTTTCCTCAATACCTATTATTCTTAGATTGTGCTTCCTGATCTTGTCTTGAATCTCCTGTAGCAATCTGTTTTGTTGATTGGACTGGATTTGTATTGATTTTTTATCTTTCTCCATAAATTCTAGGGAATCTTTAGCTCCTGAGTTTTGATCCTCTGCTTCAGTTACTCGGGACTGTAGGCTAGCTACTTGATTTCTAATCTCTTTTTATTCTGACTGGTCTTTCCTGATGATTTCCATGTCATTTCTTACATCCTGTATGGACTTCTTTACTTCATTAACTTCATTAATTTGGTTTAGAGTGTTGTCTCTCAAATCTTTAAGCTGGGTAGCTATCTTTTCATTTGACTCTTGAAGTTCATTTATCTTTCTATTTGTGTATTGTTCTTGGGGTTTTTGTGTGTGTGGTTTTTTTGTTTGTTTTGTTTTGTTGGATTTTTTTTTTTTTTTTTTTTTTTTTGCCAATCCTGGGGCCTTGGACTCAGGATCTGAGCACACTCTCCCTGGCTTCTTTTTGCTCAAGGCTAGCACTCTGCCACTTGAGCCATTACACCATTGCTGGCCTTTTCTATATATGTGGTGCTGATGAATCGAACACAGGGTCTCATGTATATGAGGCAAGCACTCTTGCCACTAGGCCATATTCCCAGCTTCTCTATTGATCCTGTTTGGATTACAATGTATCAGTGTGATGTCCTATTCTGGTCTGGTCTATTTGGGATTCTAAATGCTTCTTGTATCTGGATGGGCCTATCCTTCTGTGTATTTGGGAAGTTCTCTGCTCATATTCTGTTAAACAAATTGACTATTTCCTTAATGTTTTTCTCTAGGTTTTCCTCAATGCATATTAATCTTAGGTTTGGCTTCCTGGTTGTATCTTGGAGCTCCTGGAATGTTCTGTTTTCTTTATTGGATTGGTTTTGTGTAATTTTTTTTCCATAAAGTCTAAGGAATCTTCAATTTCTGGGATGCAATCCTCTGCATCATCCAGTCTGCTCCACAGTATAGTTACTTTGTTTCTTATCTCCCTTCTCTGTCTGGTTTTTCTTGACGGCTTCCATGTCTTTGCTATAGTTTTCTCTTAGGTCCTGTATGGACTTCCTTACTTCACTAATTTGGTTCTAGATGCTACCTCTCAAATTGTTTAGCTGAGTAGCTATCTTTTCATGAGGCTCTTTTTCCTTCTGTTGGAGTTTGTTTATCTTTCTGTTTGTGGAAGCCATGTATTCCTCTATTAGTTTATAGTTGACTTCATCACATTCACATATTAATCTTTGGCTCGCCTCCTCATGCTATAGATTACTTGTCTGAAGAAACTCAAACTTTCCATTTATCATTTTTATCAGCAGAGTTTGTAGAGCATTTCGAAGACTCTCCTCTAGGTCTTTGATTGACTGCTCTATTTCCTGCTTATTTTGTGTGGGAGATGAGAGTCCCTGACTTTCCATCTTTCTTGCGTTTCTTCTGCCCATTTTGACTGGGAATGCAAATCTACAAGGACCCATGAGCACAATTTAAGACCCAAAACAAACTTTGCCACATTTTGTTATACAAGTCTTAGAGGTTCTCAATCATAGACAAGTAACTTCCCTCTCTGTTTTGATTATAAACACAGATTTAATATTCCCGCAAAATACAATTTTAAGATAAAAACTAACCTTGAGCCCTGTATTCAGTAACTAAATTATATACAGATATAACCATAAACAAGTTTGCTTTTACATTTGGTTCTTTTTAAGCTGATGGGATTGCTCTATGAACCCCTTTGACTCACTCAGATTGAACAAGGATACCCTCTATCCAACCTGACAATAACCATTGATCAATGTATTCTGGAGTTCCTGGAAGTAAACTTATGAGGCTAAGTTAAGGTTAGTGAAGAGAATGGTGTAAAAGGAATGGGGGAATGATGATTTTGACTTGGTTTCAGTGAACTGCAAAGGTGGAAAAGAGTAGAATAAGAAGAAAGAACAAGATTAAAATGATACATGACAGAAGGTCAACAAAAAACAGAAAAGCTGTTAGTCAAACAAAAGTAATTTTACGGAAAAAATGCAACAAGAAAAATAAAGAAAGAAAAAAGGGCAAAAAAAAAAGAAAGGAAAAAAGAGAAAATAAAAAACAATACGAACTTACAAACAACTGACTAGAATAGGAGTCTTCCTTGTTTGGGTGACTTCTTTCCATCCCCTGGTTTCCTTGCAATGGTCTACAGTCTGTTTTCCTGTGGCTTGGCTGGTTTGATTTGCTTTCCGTTTGCATGGGGTGGGTCACTGCTACCCTCCTCCCTTGTTAGTTAAATTCTAGTGGTTTGCCCAGCTTGCAGATAGGAGTTGGATGCCTTCTGTACCTGGGTGATTCTGAACATTCTCGGGAACCGTGGATCTTCCCATCTCCTGCAGGATGGCAGCTTTTTTAGCTCATGCTGCTGGCTGTACTGCAGCAAGTTGGGGCACCTCTGGATTTTTTTACCTAGGACTGAAAGCAGCTGACCCCAGGGAAGTTCCTCCCACCTAGGTGGGGAGAACTTCTCTTGGGCATAGCTGGCTGTGGGGTTCACTGGGGCTTGCTTGTAGGAGTTGTGTGCCCTCTGTAATGGGACATTGATCAGACTCGGGAATCCTTGCTTCCCCCATCTGTTTGTTTCGTGCAGCTAGTATCTGCTTGCCACTGCTTTTGGTTTGATTTTAGAAATCCTGGGCCACGCAGAGGTATGGGGCAGGGCACCTGTGGCTGTTTTTGCCTGAGTCTATGAGCACAGCCCCGGGGAAAGATCCTCCCACCTGGGCAAGGAGGCCTTCTTCTGGGTGGAGCTGGCTGTATGGTTCGCTGAGGCTTGAGGAGTTGGTTGCCCTCTGTAACAGGGACGTTGATCACTCTCAGAAATTCCAGCTGCGGCCTCAGCGGTGGCAGTGGCAATCAATTAACCGTTTCTTGCAGTTAAAAAAGATGCTCCAGAAAAAAAAAATCATTACTGTCCCTTAACTTTACTGAAAAGTTTTTTTTAAGCAAGTCTGGTGTCAGCAATGTTTTCAGTATTGCCATCTCACATAGCAATTCCATAAGCGTGTCATCTCACAAAATATTTTCAATAGATTTAGAGTGCTTACTATGTGTCAGTAATATTAAGAAGAATTAGACATCTTAATTGACTGCTTTGAGTGGAGGGCAAAGTATTTCATTTTTTAATAGAAACAATCTGTTTCATTATCTTTTGTGTGACAAGTAATTTGTTAATTTGTCTATTCAGTCCTAATTATTCTAGTTTATACATATTGCCTGATCACTGCCAGGACAAGGGTTGAAACCAGAAACTTTCCCTCTAAGAAATCAACTGGGAGAAGCAGTCAATAAAATGAGGATCTCAGTGGAGCACAATCATGAGCAGTGATACAAAGCATATATCTGATGCATTTGAATGAAAATCCAAGGCCAAGCCTGCTTAGAACAAGTGATCTTTTGCTTAGTAATGAACAGGTCTGGTGAAGCTTCTACTGAAGGGTTGAAAGATGTTCTGTAGTGACTGCTAAGTATGGAGGTTAAATACCTGTCAGGTATTAGAGGAGAGGGTCTGACAGCCATAGTTCTTTCCTGAAAAGAATATCCATTCCAAGTAATGGTCACAAAGATGGAAAAAGGTAGAAATCAGATCACAAAGGTCTGAATGCTAAGATAGGCCTAGCCAGTATTTTTCTGATTGTAATGGGTAAGTATTGAAAGACCAGACTCAAACTGTTTTGAAGAAGCTATGTAAGGAAAATTTTCAGGTAGAGACAATTGATATAATACAGACAGCACCTGAGTATATCTGAGTCAACCCAAGTAGAAATAGGGGCAAAGAGGCGATAACGTAGGCAGAGACAGAGTCTATTGGAATTATGAACAGCCTAGGTGCCAGTGTTTAGGTGAGGACCTGCATCAAACTGACTACATTAGCTGGGTAAATTGTATTGTCATTCAATATGGCATCAAATGCAATAGAAGGAGAAACTAGAGCAAATAATATTAAATTTGTATATATAAGAAAAATCATTTCAAAATAGTAATACATGATTTGCCTAAGATAACCCACTCAGATCATCATTTCCATTTCAGTACAACTGTGTTTCAAAAAATTGTGTCTTATTCAAGTTCAGATGAAGGACAAATGGCTTCTAGTATGTGGATAAATATTTTTCTATTCATATAAAGATGGCTACAAAAATTACTTGAGCTTCCCTTTACTAGTGAATAATACTGTTAAATTAGCCAATGTCAACTTGAAAAAGACATACTACTTACCCTATTTATGGTTCTTAACCTTGCAGAAGAGATAGCCACAGCATAGAAAAAAAAGAAATTAATACAAAATCTCAAGGCAAATTTTGATGAATAATTAAATTAATTAAGTTCTAAATCTTGTGATGTGAAATAAGAGGAGTAAAGCGAAGAAATTTTGCAGTAGTTTTCTAGGTTCCTCTTGTATTTAATGACCAAAATATTCTACTTATAAATTATCTGACACAGCATGTTGACTTAAGACAGAAGCTGCTAGAAATATTGACCTTGTGAGTAGATGATGAAAAGTTAGGTCCCCTGCACATGTGTGAGTTACTAACAAGATTAAGAGTGTGAAATATAGAGTGAGAATTGAGTGCATTACCTGACTTTTCCAATTGCAAATTACACCAGCTTTCTCAGTCTCTGTTTCCTCATTTGTATAATATGATGCTGGCATAAGCATAGATAGGGACCAATACAGCAGAATAGATGCTTCAGAAATAAATTAATATATTGACAGTCAGTTGACTTTTAACAAGGTTACCATGAACACAAAACAGGGAAAATAATAGTTTATTCAATAAAAATGACTGGTATCTGAATGTAGAAGAATAAAATTGCACCCTCATTTTATACCATATACAAAAATCAACTCAAAATGGATTGAAGAGTTAAACTTGAGGCCTAAAGTCATAAAACTACTAGAGGAAAATATAAAAAAGAAACACTTTGACATTTATTGGGCAATGAATCTTTGATATGAAAGTAAAGTCATAGGCAACAATTGCATAAAATTATATTAAATTAAAAATCCTCTGCACAAGAAAATATTTCTAGAGTGCAAAGGCAACCTACCAAATAGAAGAAACATTTACAAATTATACATCTGATAGGAGATCAATATCCCAAATAAAGAATTATATTTCAGTAGCAAGATAATAAAATGAAAGTAATTAAGATAGGCAACTGACCTTAATAGATACTTCTCAATAGAAAACAGCATGACCAACAGCAATATGAAAGGGTAGTCATCCAAACTACTCATCAAAATAGTACAAATCAAAACCTAAATGAAGCCGGTGGCTCACACCCATAATCCTAAATACTCAGGAGGCTGGGATCTGAGGATCAAGATTCAAAGCCACCCTGGGCAGTAAAGTCTGGGAGATTCTTATCTCCAGTTAACTACCAGAAAACCAGAAATGGTGGCACAAGTGTTAGAGAACTAGCCTTGAGCTGAAGAGCTTAGGGACAGTGCCCAGGCCATGAGTTCAAGCCCCGTGACCACCACCACCAACAACAAAACCAAGATGAAATATCATCTCATACCTGTTAGAATGGCTGTTATCAGAAAGACAAAAAGTGGTTCAAGGGAAATCTTTGCATATTGTTGGGGGGAGGATATAAATTTTATAGCTACCATGGATAACAGTTTGCAAGTTATTCCTAAAATTAGAAATTAAACTACTGTCTAGGCCCCAGTGGCTCACTCTGTAATCTTAGCTGTTCTGAAGGCTAGTGTCTGGGTCTGGAGGAATACAGATTGAAGCTATCCAGGGGTTGTGGAAGACAATTGTGAGACTCTGTTTCCAAAGTAAACAGCAAAAAGCAAGACTGGAGGCATGGCTCAGGAGCACATCCTACAAGTGCAAGCCTCAGGCTTCAAACTTACTCCAAGAAAACAAACCAAAAAAATTGAACTACCTTATCATTTATCAATACCACTAAATTCCAATTAGATTTTCAAAGAGATATATCTGCATTCTCCTGTGTTATTCACAGTAGTCAAGGTTTGGACTTAACAAGGTTGGAATCAACTGATTGCTGAAAGAGTAAAGAAAAGATGGGGTATATACATGGATAGACAGATTGATAAATAAATTTTCATGGGTTTTTTGAAGGAAGGAAATCCTGCAATTTTCAGTAATATGAATGAATTTGGGTGAGGCCTTTATGCTAGAGGAAATAAGTCTCACGCAGAAAGACAAAAATTGCATAATCATAACCCTATATGAACTCCAATGTACTTTTAGAAGTATAGAGTTGATAGGTAGTTAGCAAAGACTTAGTTTGGGGAAACTAGGTAAAGTTAGTCAAATTGTGTAAAGTATCAGTTACACAAGCTAAGTGAGTATCAGGGATGGGAGGACAATTGCAGGACCGTTTCCAAATATTTCCTTGTATATTTGCCACTAAGGGTAACTATTCTCACCACTCAGGTAGTAGAAATAATGTCATTTAGTAAATATGCCAAATAACTTGATTTTGGAGATTCTTTCAAAATGTATCATCCAATTATATACCATCTATAGTTTTTGTGACAAATATACTTCAATTTATAAAGGGAAAAGAAAGGCACAGAAAAAGAGAAATGATTTTCTAATTGTGTCTGACTAATACTCAGAATACATAAAGAACACTAACATCTCAATAATAAAAAATAATAAACTCAAATTTGAAACAGCTAAAATGATCTGAACACACACTTTCCAAAAAAAAAAGTGCAAATGACCAAAAAGCACATGCCATAACAATGTACAACTTTCTAATAGCTCCAATAGCTAAGGTAGAAAACACAGTTATGACTTTAAAAAAGTGGTATTATCAAAGTAAAAAAAAGAAAATCACCCTCCTAAATGCTGGTAAGAATGTAGACCTGAACCCTTCCTGCATTCTCAATAGAATTATAAAAGAAAATGATTTGTCACTGTCTCAAAAACTGGTAGACATTGAGGGCTGGGAATGTGGCTTAGCGGTACAATGCTTGTCTAGCATTCATGAAACCCTGGGTTCCACTCCTCAGCACCACATGAAGAGAAGAAGCTGGAAGTGGTACTGTGGCTCAAGTGGTAGAGGGCTAGCTTTCAGCAAAAGGAAACCAAGGACAGTGCTCAGGCCTTGAGTTCAAGCCCAGGGATTGGGGCCGGGGGGGGAGGGGGAATAGACATTGAGTTACCATGTTGACTCAGTCATCGTGTGCCAAGACATGTCACAAAGAGAAGTTAAAATACATATGTTCACCAAAACATGTACATAAATGCTTACATAAAAGTACTACACATAATTGCTAAAATGTGGAAACAATCCAAATGTCTATCGATTTATGAAGGGGTAAAAAGTGAGAAACGATTGCCTATGGGTATGAGATTTCTTTTTGGTGTTGTTGTAACAGTCTAAAAATCATATCATCATTTGACAACTCTATGAATATATACAACAATAACATCAATACTGAATTATACACTTTAAATGGTGAGCTTACATGTTATATGAATACTCTCAATAAAACTCAGCAAAACTTGAGATCAAAACTTGAGAAAAAAAGTAAAGAAAAGAGTTCTAGCCCTGGGCAGGAAAGTCTATGTGACTTTTATCGCTGATAAACTACCCAGAAAAAAAACTGAAATTATGTAGCTTAAGTGGTAGAGTGCTAGCCTTGAGCAAAAGAAGCTCAAGGACAGTGTGCAAAAGCAAAGAAGAAAAGCTAAGCTAAGTCTAAGGATAATTGTACATTTTGCTAGGGGCATTTTGTTCTTACAAAGTCTTAACATTTTGTGTTTCCGAGGGGCCTTCCAGCCAAACTTTGCTCCACTTCACTTACTCCATGCACCTGTCTCATCCAGCTCATTCATACCTTTGCTGAGACTTTTGCTCCCACTGGTGGGAATGACCAGGATACTTAACAATGAACAGGTATAATAGTATAGTTCATACCTGTGAACAACACAATAGAAACAAAGCATTTGCTTCTTTTGAGATGTTTGTTAGATTTACTTCTCCAACAAGAAGTATTCTTAAACCTTTCTATTGTTTTATAAATGAAACAAAAACACCTGGCAATAATTGCATTTGAGCACCAAGAAAATCCTGGCTCTTGCCCAGAATATTCTGGTGACATGAAAATGGAGGGATTAAAAATGACCTGGCTGGAAAAGCCTACAGTGAATTATAGGATAATTTGTATTTACTTTCTAATAGCTGGTAAATGCACTGCAATGTTTTATCTGCATCTATGGTCAATAACTCAAGGAAAGTCTCATCAACATAAGAAGATACATTCTTCTCTCTAGAAACTACAGGTTTTAGGTGGTTTTTTTTTCTTCTTCTTCATCTCCAAGGTGCTTGCCTACTGGAGATGATGGTAATGGTACTTCATTATTTTTTATAATAGCTTTACAATTCTGCAGACTATACTTATACAAGCAAAATACTGTTTCTGAAAATGTGCTAGATAGTAACTTACCTCTGTTGTCTCATTCTTATTCTTTAATAAAAATATAGTTGTAAAGACCAGTTGGGACATTTTTTTAATGGATATGTTTCTTTGAAAGGCTGAAGGGAGGGATGGTCATTAGATAAGCTAAAAATTCTATGTAGGACAGAATGTAATTTTCACAAATTCATTGTGCAAAGCAGAAGCAGGGCTCAAACAACAAAAGGCCAGAGATCTGCTTTGTGGGGGCAGGGGTGTGTGTGTCCCGGTTCTGTACTTTGGCTTTTCTGCTCAAGGCTGGTGCTGTACTCCTTGAACCATAGCTGTACTTCAGCTTTTGGTGGTCAATTGGAGTTAAGTTTCTCATGGATTTTCTTGTCTGGACTAGCTTTGAACCTCAATTATTTTGAGCCAAAATTCAGCTTAATTAGCTAGGATTATAGGTATGAGCCACTGTCACCAGGCCTGAAATTTGATTTTTGACTTCTAACAAAATAGACCTATAGGGAAATTCAAGGCTAGTAAAACGATCATGTAAGTCAACAAAAAGACAATCAGATCATATGTGCCACCAGCTTTCCAAGATCAGAGAACTCCATAAAGTACTAGGAGACAAATAAGAGCCTTGTAGTCCAGAGATCTGTGGCTCTTAGAGCAATCGCATAACATAACGGGAACTCGATATCTCAGAGGTCAATGCTGCAAAGACCAAAACCCAGGCACTGAAGTAATGCCCTGCAATACAACCATATTTGGAATTCTCTTCAGGTTTATTTTTCACTTGTCACCAGAGCTAAGGAATAAACAGGTTCTATCAGTGAGAACCTACAAATGTATCTGTATAGTCTTCTCAATACAAAATTTTCCTTGGGACGTTTCCTCGTCCCTGTTTTACCTTCTAAACTGTCCTTTAAATGACTGTGCACAGAGTCTTTCCAATAAGGTGTGCCTTCTCTTAAACACATCAATGGCTTCCCCTTGACTTTGGGATGAATCCCACACAACTTCTTGTCCCCAGTCACACTTGAAGCAACTACCATTGGGCAAGGAACCTGGGGTATCACCGGGTTAATTAATGTTGCATATTTCACTCTCTGTTTCAGAGGAATGCCTTTTACTCTCTTCTATATTACCTGATCCATTCCTACATGAGCCACTAAACTAATCACACTGCATTTGGGAAGAGCTGTCATTCTTGTCTCCTATGCTCACTTTATAGTAATATTAACCGCAATGATAATGAGATGATTAGAACTTTAAAAGTTGAGTATAGAACCTTTAGAGTAAAAGAGGTATGTTGGAAAAATTTGTCTACTTAACTCAAGAAGCATCTAGTTTGATACATGGTAGATTACATGCAAAGATAAATGAGCATTTTGTTTTGTCATTATCTAGAAAAGAGATTTTTAAAAATTATATGTTTAAATCTTTATGGGGAGCTTATTTGAAAAGTCATGGTATTGGGATAGGAGAACCAATATTTTTCCTAAAATTTTTATTAGAGTACATTACTTGTATAAGATAGCTTTGTTTGGGTATTTCCATACATGTAGGCAATGTATTTTGATCAAATACACCTCCCTTACCAAAATCATAAAACATTTTCAACTGTTCTGCTTTTATATATACAGAGAGATGACTTTGACCATATTCATTCTTATTCCTTCTCTCTAGTCACCCTCCATCACCACCCACCTCCCAATATTTAAAAATTTGTTAATTAAGTCTTCAAAAAGGTTTCAGCAGGGTATTTCAGATGTGCATATATTACAATTCATTTAAAATAACTTTCTCTATTGCTCTCTCTATTTTTACTGACTCCTTTGTCACTAATACTTAAACTCTTGGAATCTCATGAGTCACTTGAATGACTAGTACATAACATAATTGCCTTATGAATATTACTCATCCATATTTTGGGATTCGTTGCTGATATTGACTCACAAAGTTTTCCAAAATTATTAGGTTATATAAAAAACACTAACAAAAAATTATATACATGAAGTCTGTGAAAAAGAATTCTTCAGAATCATTTTTGTACATTTATTATTAACTTGTCCTCTTTCAAACTCTAGCCTCTGCCAAGTATATTCCGAACAGGATTGATAAGCACAATTTAAAGTAAAAGAGTTGGGTCATGTGATCATCATTGCTTATGGAGTTGATATTTGTCCTTTTCACGAGAGATAATTGTTTCTGAGAATCCTCAACTCTCTCCTCTCTTTGAGAATGGATTAGATAGGATTCCGTCATAGACAAGAGCATCAGAAACTGCTTGATAAAGAGCTGGCCTTTTTAATCTCCCTGAATGCTGCCTAAAATCTCTCAGAGACCAAGGTGGAGGAGAAGAGCACCTATAAACCAGAGCGGAAGTCAGTAGTGGCAGTTTCAGAGCCAATGCTCACTTTCTCTAGGGCTCATTGAAGTGTGCCACCATACTCACTACAGAAGGCTCAGGTCCCCAGCTGGGTAATCCAGGGGCTCACACACAGGAGAGCCCCATCCTCGCCTTGCTGGTTTCACTGTTCTTGACTCTGTCTTAATATTGACTGTAAGTGACCCAATATTTGCTTTCATAACTTTCTTTTGCTACTTTAATGGGTCAGAACTACTTTTACTGTTGATGGAGTCAAAGTATTTATGACCACAGAATTTACAATTTCATCATTACTTTGGCAATTTTACAGTGTTTAAAAGTCTTCTTCACAAGTTACCAGAGTAGTCTGATAAGAAAAGTCATCTGTTTTAAAATATGTCTACAGAAACATATGTCTAGAGTCCTATGTATCCATTCGTCTCTTTTCTTTTTGTCAGTTTGGGGCTTGTACTAAAGGTCTGTGCACTAACCCTGAGCTTTGTGCTCAAGGCTAGTACCCTACTACTTTGAGCCACAGTTGTGCTTTTAGATTTCTGGTGGTTAATTGAAGGTTAAAGTTTTGTGGGCTTTCCTGCCTGGGCTGGCTTTGAACTATGATTCTCAGATCTCAGTCTTGTGAGTAGCTAGGATTATAGGTGTACTGCACCACTCCACTTTCTCCACTCCACTCTATTTTCTTAATGTATGACCTTGAGCAGATAGGCTAACTTCTCCAAGCATCTGTTCCCTCAATTATTTAAAAAAGAGAAAAAGAAAGAGGAAAAAGAACATAAGCTGATACTCATGGCTAATGCCTATAATCCTAGCTACTCAAAAGGCTGTGATCTGAGGATTGCAGTTCAAAGCCAGCCCAGCTAAGAAAGTATTTGAGACTGTTATCTCCAATTAACCACCAAAAAACTCCCCCCAAATGGAGCTATGACCCAAGTGGTAGAACACTAGCCTTGAGCACAGAATCTCAAGAACAGGTGCAGGCCCTGAGTTGAAGCCCCAGGACTGGCATCAGCAATAAAGTACAATAAATAAAAAGTAAAGGAGACAAAATATATTTACCTTCAAATTATATATATCCACACAAAGTATTCAGCAAAAGGCTCGACATAAGTAAAGATTTCATTAATAAGACCTACTACTTATAATAACTGTTCTAGTACATCCAATAGTGGAAAGAAGATGCAGAGAAATTAATTTAAACTATAAAATTTGCTTTTACCGTGTTTTAGTTATATTATGCTACCTATTTGTTCAATCTGATAGTCTCCTGTCTCATTATTGAAATAAAAGTGTTTTAAAAACTAAATGGAAACAAGTGATATATCACAGTTATAACTACTTTCAACGTCCTATGTGAATGTGTAGTTTCTATTATTGATGATGTTCTTGTATCACCTTCCTATGTTTGTACCTACACTATCCCTGTAATCTTATCTGAGTATATTGGAAACCGTGTTTACTGGTATTGGAAGTAGGAAATTCAAAGGGAATACCAAATTCGAGAGACACAGGGTAAAAAAAAGAGAAATAACTACAAAAGCAATACTTGCAAAACTGTTTGGTGTAAGTGAACTGAACACCTGGGGGGGGGGAGGGAAAGGGGGGGAGGGAGGGGGGCATGAGGGACAAGGCAACAAACAGTACAAGAAATGTATCCAATGCCCAACGTATGATACTGTAACCTCTCTGTACGTCAGTTTGATAATAAAAATTTGAGAAAAAAAACAAACATAAAATACCTAGGAATAACCTTAAAAAAAAAAAAAAAAACTAAACAGACTTGGTAGGGAGGGGAGTGGGGAGGGAAAAACTGAGAGAAAATGACACTGTTCAAAAAAGAAGTGTCTTCACTGCTTGACTTATATAATTGTACCCTTTGTATATCACTTATACAATGAAAAAAGAAGAAAACAAAAATAAAAAAAATAAAATAATGTGAAAAAGAAAACTAATACAAGAATTAAAGAATAAAATGCAAAATAATCAAACAAAAAAAACCCCTAAGATTTCATTGGATGGTCTAAAAAGACTCATATGTAAGATGACCTAGAAAAATGGTATGAAGAAATACTATTAAATACTACCTATTTTAGGCAACATTTTTGGAACATTTTTTTTTACTTGTTATAAAACTTACTCTCATAGAGAGGGAGGGCTCTTCCCATGATCTCTTGAAGAGAATATGTGATAAAGCTCAACATCATACAACACCCAAGCTTTGCTCTTCCCAACTCACCTGTCAAACAATGGCCAGCAATCAGATTACGTAGTTTCTATTTCTAAGATTGAACACATGTGCTTGTTTTAAAGGTGATAAAAGAAAATAGAGCAATAGGTTATAACAAATAAAATGTCACTGGTGATTTAGTCATGTCAGTGCTGTTGCTGTTCCTGCTCATTGCTGTGTCCAAGGATGAAAACATTCCAGATTTTCAGAGGCCATATGCAAGAAACCTTTGCACTCGTTTCTCATGGACATTGGCTTACATTCTCTGTCCTTCATTTCTTCATCACCAGAGTCTCTGACTTCCATTTAGTTATCAATATAATTGAGGTTCGGTTGGGGTTTATAAAGGATAAATGCAATAAAGCCACTGGAGAGTAAACCTAGATTATAAATAGAAGATTCTAATTTTTCCTTCACTAGGGGAAACAAAACCCATACAAAACTGGAATCTCCAGCTCAATTAAAATAGCATCTAATTCAGCCAAATTTGAAGCATCAACAGAAATTAAGTATGAATAATAGTAAACAAACTCTCCCACTAGCTCTCTGTAGCCATGAAGCTGGATCAGGATTCTATGTGTTGGTGATGGGAATATGGCTTAGTGATAGAGTGCTGCTTGCCTTGCATGCCTGAAGTCCTGTGTTTGATTCCTCAGCACTACATAAACAGAAAAACCAGGAGTATCACTGTAGTTCAAGTGGTAGAATTTTAGCCTTAAGCAAAAAGAAGCCAGGGCAGTGCTCAGGCCCTGAGTCCAAGCCTCATGACTGGCACAAAAAATTTTTTAAAAATTCCATGTGTTGCTTAGTTTTCTATGATTTGTTAATGAAGCAGAAATATAGTGGTAGAGTGCTAGCCTTGAGCAAAAAGAAGCCAGGGACAGTGCTTAGGCCCTGAGTCCAAGCCCCATCACTGGCAAAAAAAAAAAAAAAAGAAAAGAAGATTCTATGTGTTGCTTGGTTTTCTATGATTTGCTAATGAAGCAGAAATATAGAACCAAGAAGAGACATTCTGGCTTCATTATCATCAAGGAGTAAAAAAGAAAATATGAAATGCCACTGAAGTCATGATTTTGGCTTTAAAACAATCTTTTGAATTCGGTTTTAGTTTGAATTGTACACCAGTATATTTTCAGATATTTATACAAAAGAAAACTAAAATTTCAGCCATTTCAATTGGTACCATTGTGGTTTTTTGTTTTAGAACCAAAAAGAAAGACTTCTTTAGAGTCTATTTATTAAGACAGATGCACTGTATTGTTTTATTTTTGTTTTGTTTCAGCAAACCTAGCTTCAAATATGCTATGTACAGACAACTTAAAAGTCTCTTTAAAATATTTGATCTTAGGTGGGCACAGGTGGTTCATGCCTGTAATCCTAACTACTCAGGAAGCTGAGATCTGAGGATCACAGTTCAAAGCCAGCCCAGGCACGAAAATCCCGTAAGACTCCTATCTCCAATTAACCACCAGAAAACCAGAAGTGGCTCTGTGGCTCAAGTGGTAGAGTACTAGCCTTGAGCTAAAGAGCTTAGGGACAGCACCCAGACCCAAAAATCAAGCTACCAAACAAACAAACAAAAAAAGGGAACGGATTCATATTGTGATTAAATCTAGTTTGAATCTTTTATAGTCACAAACCACTAACAGAACAGTTTTAATTGGTGCTTTGAGAACTTACCATGCCATAGACACCTCTACTTAGGATTTAGGTAGAAATTGTACAGTGAATCCCTTCAATTTTGCTGACTTTGTAAAAGTAACCAGTTTAAGTCTAGTTTAAAGGTCTCACTATACCCTTTCATTCTCTGACAAGGACAATATGATCTTGCTTACAACAAAGACAAATCCAAAGCCATGTTTTTCTTGGATCTTAAGGAGGAAAAAAGGATCCTTCTTCAAACAGAATAATAAGAAAGAGTACAATCCAGACTTATGTAAAAGAAATAAAAAGGATAAAATTCAAGAAACTAGTTAAAAAAATCAGACTTCACACCAAAGACATAGTCATCTATTCTCATATAAATAGGTTCATTACAATGAACAGAATAACCTTTTTTGCTTTTTGAGTTCAAGTCTTTCCAGCAATGTCTGAATTCTTATTCATTAGTTGACTAATGATGAAAGCTCACTTTTTAAGGGCCAAAGGCAGAGCTTGGCAAATGTAAGAACTGTATTCAGTATTAAGAACTAAAAGAAATAAAAATCAAAGCAAATTTGTGAAGCACAAGAAGCTTTCAAAATAACATTATCTCTACCAGTCTTGGAGTAACACCTCTTTTTTTGTGGCCATGAATTCAACAAATAATTACTGGGGATATCATATAGGAACAGGTCAGAGGCTGGAACAGGGTGAGCAGCAAAGATGAACAGTAATAGAGTGATGACATTTTAAATAGATGCCAAAAATGGTTAGTTGCTTTATATCAATTAACTCATTTGTGATTCCACAGCTCTAAGAGCCAAAGATTATCATTATCCCCATCTCATTTCTATAAGTCACATGACCAATTTTATACAGCTTGTATCCTAACTGGAGTATGCAGCATGCATGGCTAATCTGCTAGAAGAGGAAGATATTACTCCATGAATGTTCTTCATAAGAACAGAAATTCTATGAGTATGACATGATAACTCCTGTTCCCATTTGCCTGAGTCACTATGCCATCCCTAGCATGAGCAAAGTGCTTAGTACACAGGCAAATTGCAGTATTATTCAAGTTGGTTAAAAATAATGAAGGAATCATTTTATTTATGTTTTATTACCTCCATGTAGTTGTACAGAGGGGTTTTAATTTCACATATCAGTTTACATGTACAATATATCTTGATTAGTGTCACCTCTTCCATTATTATTCATCCTCATTCCTAACCTTTCCCATCCCCTCAAGTTACCTAGCTCCATTTTCACATACATAGGTTAAATACTATGCTTATTCACCCACCATTCCTCTCTCTATTTGTCTACCCTTTGCCTCCCCTTCAGTTTCTTTCAGACAAAACATGGTTCTGCTTCCTGGCATTTATTTTGTTAAACTGAATATTAACTGGTCAAAGGAGTTACAGTAATAAAATCTAATCCTGTATACACTAGACTTGAGTCATGGTAATTGTGTATATGTGCATATGAACCTGTCTCTTTTGTTTTATTATATGATTATATTTTAGATCTAACTTTCATATATGAGAGAAAACATGTACCCTTAGTTTCTCTGAGCCTTACTTAATTTACCCAACATAATTTTTACCAGATCCATCCATTTCTCTGTAAATGACTAATGACAAATTAACATAGTATTATTCTTCCTGATGAATATATACACATATATTATATAAGAAAATGTTTTGTTTGTGTGTACATACACACACATATATATGTTTATTATATATATATATATATTTGCTTGATCTATTTATGCATTTCAGGGCAAGCTGGGCTATTTCCATAACTTAGCTATCTCGAATAGGGCCGCAATAAACATGGGTATGCAAGGGTCCTAATTGTATCCTGACCTTTAATCATTGCTATAAATGCCCAAGAGTGGTATTGTTGATTATAGGATACTTCTATTTTCAGTGCTTCTCTTTTCAGCATCTAATACCTAATGAAAACAGAGACAGAAAGAGGAAAGAATGCTGGAATAAAATGAATATTTATTGATTGATCATCTATGAGATAGACATCATTGGTTATTAGGTTGGTGTGGTGGTTATGGGCAAGAATTCCGATGCTAAATCCTACCTCTGCCACTCTCAGCTGTAGGCTTGGACTTCTTTTCTCTGTGCCTCTCTTTCCTTGTGTGTCAAATGGAATAATAGTAACTGCAGTGAACTAAAATGAGGTTTAAAAAATTAATAAGACAAAATGCTATTTAGCACACTCATTGCTCTATCCTAACTGGAAGACAGACCAAGCTATCTCTGCCTTAGATATTTTCTACCACAAAATATATTTTAAAGGAATACTGCAATAAAGGGAGAAAAGTTTAGCAAAATCGTCAGGAGGAAGGAAGAAATGGGTGTGAATACAGTAAATCATGAAGAATATGTGAGAAAAAAAAACATAAGGTGTGGAGGGACAAAGACTACTTGAGAAATAACAGATAAGTAAGGTTTTCATGAGAGACATTCAACTAAGCAAATAACCATTTTCATTTCTTTCCACTCTATCAATCTCCCTAGGGAAAATCAAACCAAGGAACACATGTAAATAAATTTGAAAGTGTAATAATTCTCTTCCTAGAATAATTCTAGTTTCTGATATGTTAAAACACCTTTGTATTTCCATTGACCATAAGGATGTATTTTGTACATTTTTATTTTTTTTTTCATCTAGAGTAATAGACATTTCCCTTGACAATTGACGCTGGTTCTATGTGTTTGGTTTAAATCTATTTGGGAACAATAAGTGACCTAAAGCTATGTTAGCGACTGTTTAGTGGCTTGTCGAGAGAACCAGACAGGCCTAAGGGCAAGGCCCAGTGAATTAGAGTGTGACTGCTAGCTGGCACTGTAATTGGAAGTCCCCAACAGCACAGCAGAGTAATCAACAGTCACTGAAAATGGACTGTACTTTAATTCTCAAAATGGTCTCTCTGGATCAAGACTTAAGCATAATGGCCTGCCAGTGCCAAGCAGCCTGTTTTATGATTGTAGTGGCCATCACTGGCCTAAAGAAAGTCTAAAGATGGTTCATATATCATTTCTTCTGAGCCCTTAATCTTTTTATCTTAAATACTTTATAAAAAGAAATATCTATTCTTTTTTGTCTGGAAACATGGTAAAATGGAGAAACTCTGTCTATCTACAATTCATTTGGAGAGCAAAAACATTTATGTCTCAAGCTCTTAGCAAATACATTTGTTCCATAGAGAAAGTAAAATAGTCTTGCATCTTACCTCGAAGCTGAGTTTTATTGTATCTCCAAATCAGAGAAAAAGAGACACATTAAATGTTGTGCTCAATTTCAGGATTTTAGAATCTCACTGTTGACCTTTATATAGTGACTTGTTTAGGAAAACAAATCATGAGAAATCAAGTCAGCAAATTAAGTGTCTTTGATAAGAAGGAAAAAAACCTCGGAGTTAAGCAAAAGACAAAGTTAAAAGCAGCTTCCTGCATAAAGGTAGCTAGTCAGTAAGACTGTGAACTAGAAAACCAGATTAGGAACTTTAATATAAAAATTTAGAGCATCATGGAAAATGCTTATGCTGAAAATTCACCAAGTCACGAGAGTGATTTGTTATAGAAGGCAATTCATATGAACATGCTGGAGGTTTATCCTAGATTGAAAGGATATAGAAGAGAGATAGGATAAAGAATAAAGCTGCAATTCTTGACTAAGGATTCTTGAGAAACAAACATCCTGCAAGAATCAATTTAAGTTGGATGAATATCAAATTTCTGTTCTTTATCCAAAGTGGGAAGAAAGGAACATTATTGTCGACATGTTAAAAATTAAATATAAAATAATGAAATGTTCAACTTCTAATGTGAGAACTCGTCAGTTAAAAGTAAATAGTGTCTTTGCCAGATACTTGCTTCACAATTTCTTAAAATTGAATTTTTAAACAAAAATGAAGACAGAGAAAAATTTTAATGTCTTAAATTTTTTAAGTTAGAAATGAGTCAAAGTTCCTAGAATGTTGAAGGGAAAATAAATCATAAACTGTATATACTGTTAATTACAAGCCAAGCTTTAACATATCTCTTTGGAAAGATAATACCAGTGCTCCAATCTTATCACATGAGGTATATTTAGTTTGGCTCTTGTGATCCTCTTGAGGATTTCTTGGTAAGGAGTGAAGTACTGAAATTGAGTTTGGCTGAATGGATTGTATGTCTAGGGGGGATAACTGGACATATAGTAGCAATGTATTCCACTGAAGAGATATTCACAAATACTGCAAACTTTTCCAATAGAGATGATATAAATAAAAAAGTTAAGGGATGAAACAAAATACAAAATGCCCTACAAAATACAATGACAGACTCCACAAAGGTACAGTAGCCCACAAATTAGAGTCACCAGCTGAAGAAATGTTACATGACATGACAAGTGGATTTGTGTGTAAAAGGAAACACTCAAATGATTCCCCACATTGACATGATTGTATGTCAGCATAGTGCCCAACTCCTGGTTTGTCCTCTCCCAGGCATTTTTGGAAGGCCGAAGGGTCTAATAAATCCAACTACATTTCATCATTAATGAAGGCTGGGGAAGGATTTTCCCTGTGGCAAGAAACACAATAACAAATAAACAAAGTAGACAAAGCAATCAATTTTCTTCTTGTTCATTCAGCAAAAATAATGCATAGTGCATGACATGCATTGTTTTTCCTTTGCTATTAGCACAAAAGTAACACTAGAATTATTACAATTACTGGAAATACAAGATTCTTGTCTTAAATGGCCATTTTTAAATGTGTAATTTCATTTTAACTGTGTCTTAAAGTAATAAAAACTGGACATAACAATTAAGCATCATGTACTTTTTCAACTATGTATATGTATATATCAAGAGACAGAGAATGGTGTTTAAATTAAGTTGACAAATTTATCTCCTTAGCATTTATTATTTCTTTATAATGACAATTTTTTTTTTTTTTTTTTTTTTGGCCAGTCCTGGGGCTTGGACTCAGGGCCTGAGCACTGCCCCTGGCTTCCTTTTTGCTCAAGGCTAGCACTCTGCCACTTGAGCCGCAGCGCCACTTCTGGCCATTTTCTGTATATGTGGTGCTGGGGAATCGAACCCAGGGCCTCATGTATACGAGGCAGGCACTCTTGCCACTAGGCCATATCCCCAGCCCCAATGACAAATTTTTTTAAATTACTTATTTATTGTCAAAGTGATGTACAGAGAAGTTACAGTTCCTACGTTAAGCCATGGGTACATTTCTTGTACTGTTAGTTACCTCCTCCTTCATTCCCTCCTCTCCCTCCTCCTTTCCCTCTATCACCATGAGTTGTTCAGTTGGTTTACACCAAATGGTTTTGCAAGTATTGCTTTTGGAGTCATTTGTCTTTTTATCCTTTGTCTCTCGATTTTGATATTACCATTCACTTCCCTAGTTCTAATACCATTATATACAGTATCCAGGGTACCCAGATGAGATACAGTGATAGCACGGGTACAACCACAGGAAGGGATACAAGAGGCTCATCAACAAAAGAAGCTACGGTTTCACATGGCATATTGAAAGTAATTACAACAGCGATATAACACTTGTTTCCATAACATGGAGTTCATTTCACTTAGCATCATCTTATGCATTCATAAGTGCATAGTTATTGGGCTCTTGTGATCCTCTGCTGTGACTAGCCTAAACCTGTGTTAATTATTCCCTATGAGGGAAACCATAGAGTCCATGTTTCTTTGGGTCTGGCTCACTTCACTTAGTATAATTTTTTCCAAGTCCTTCCATTTCCTTACGAATGGGGCAATGCCATTCTTTCTGATAGAGGCATAAAATTCCATTGTGTATATGTACCATATTTTCCTGATATGATGACAAATTTTAAGACCTGTTTTTTTTTTTTTTTTTTTTTTTTTGCCAGTCCTGGGCCTTGGACTCAGGGCCTGAGCACTGTCCCTGGCTTCTTCCCGCTCAAGGCTAGCACTCTGCCACTTGAGCCACAGCGCCGCTTCTGGCCGTTTTCTGTATATGTGGTGCTGGGGAATCGAACCTAGGGCCTCGTGTATCCGAGGCAGGCACTCTTGCCACTAGGCTATATCCCCAGCCCCTTAAGACCTGTTTTTCCTGAAACATTTGAAATGTACTATAGGACATTACTATGCAGAACACACCAGAATTGCTTGTTCCTAGCAAACTGTAGCTAAGTACCCATTCCCTAACCCATTCATTCTCCCTGGCCACTGCCAATCCCAGCTTCTATTTGGAATTCTAGTCCTAACTTCTATTTGTGAACAGATGGTTAGATATAGTATTTAAAGATAGGTGTCTATACATGTAGCTATCTCATCTCTCTTGTTATTTTTAAATGGAAAATTACTTAAAATTTATAAATTTAGAAAACCATCATTGAGGACAGCCATTGGGAACTTATGCCTATAATTCTAGTTTCTGAGATCTGAGGATTGTAGTTCAAAGCCAATCTGGACAGGAAAGTCTGTGAGACTGTCTCTAATTAACCACCACAAAAAACTGGAAGTGGAAGTATGACTTAAATCAAAGGATTTTAGCCTTGAGCAAAAAGAGAGCATGCGCAAATTCACGCGGGCACACACACCCACACACACATCAAAATTTCTTAATTGTACTAAGAAGTACAGGAGAAAATCTTTCTTTCTCATCTTTGTGTATAACTTAGTACAACGAAGAAAAGAAACCAACTGGAGAAGGTTGTTTTTTTTAAAGAAAAATAATTCTAGGGGCTGGGAATATGGCCTAGTGGCAAGAGTGCTTGCCTCCTATACATGAGGCCCTGGGTTCGATTCCCCAGCACCACATATACAGAAAATGGCCAGAAGTGGCGCTGTGGCTCAAGTGGCAGGGTGCTAGCCTTGAGCAAAAAAGAAGCCAGGGACAGTGCTCAGGCCCTGAGTTCGCGGCCCTGGACTGGCCAAAAAAAAAAAAAAAAAGAAGAAGAAGAAGAATTCTAATGTCAGTACCAGCAGGATTATGAAACTATGTATGGTTCTTTAACATCAGATCACATGTTGAATTATTGCAAAATGTGCAATAACATTACTTCTCCAAATTTGAACTAGTATACTTCTCTAAGAAGGTTCTCCTGTAAATTAGAGAATGGAGAAGGGAAAACCTCTTTCTCTTAAGGAACAAAGACTCAATAAAAATAACTTTCTTTTACTCAGAGAAAAATAATAATAATTTATTATCATTTAAATGATACTTCATTAAAAGTAGGTTTGAAGCCTATATTACTCCAATATTGAGGTCAAATAGAGAGCTTGTTGTTGTTTAAAAGCATATGCTCTCCAAAAGCAGATACTTGATATTTTATTTCCACAGATGTATGTAGCAACAGCAGTTTTATAATTTAATAAAAGGAGTACATTTCATTAAATTAAAAATAAAAAGAGAGGTCAGACCAATGGAACAGGATAGAAGAACCAGAAATGAACCTAGAGATCTATGGCCACCTAATATTTGATAAAGGAGCCAAATATACAGTATGGAAGAAAGATAGCCTTTACAACAAATGGCATAATTAGCTATATATGTGCAGAAAACTGAATCTAGATCCTTATATATCACCCTGTACCAGTATCCATTCAAAATGGATCACAGACTTCAATGTAAGGCCAGATCCCATGAAAATATTACAAGTAAGGATGGGGGAAAGATTAGCGCTCCTAATCACAGGTTGAAGCTTCCTAAGTAAAGATCCAGAATCACTATAAATCAAAGAAGAAAAATTATATAAATGAGATTGTATCAAACAAGAGTTTCTACATGAAAAAGACATAGCTAACAAGAGTCCATAGATTGGGAAATGTTTACTAGCTATGCATTACATAAGGACCTCATGTCTAAAATATAGATAGAGGTCAAAAAGTTAAACCCCTATAAACAACAGCTCAAAGAAATTCTCAAAGAAAATCTCAATTAATAAGTGGACTAAAGACTTAAAGAGAGACGAGGAAGAAGAAGGAGAAGGAGAAGGAGAACAGAAGGAGAAGGAGAAGAAGAAGAAGAAGAAGAAGAAGAAGAAGAAGAAGAAGAAGAAGAAGAAGAAGAAGAAGAAGAAGAAGAAAAAGAAGAAAGGAAGGAAGGAAGAATGGCCAATAGACACATGAAGAAATGTTCAACATTTCAGGTTACAAAAGAAATGTAAATCAAAACAAGACTGAGATTCCACCTCGTCCTAGTTATAATGGCCACTATCAAGAAAACTAACAATACAGATGGGGGCAAGGATGTGGCCAAAAGGGAATGCTACTATACTGTTGGTGGGAATGTAAACTTGTTCAACCACTCTGGAAAGCAGTATGGAGGTTCCTCAAAAGACTAAACATAGAGCTTCCCTCTGACTCAGCAATTCCACTCCTTGGCACTTATCCAATAGACCACAAACAAGCTACCAATACAACCATGTTTATTTGTTATTTTCAACATGCCATGTAAAACCGTGCCCCCTCCTTTTTTTTGTATTTCTTTCCCATGGTTTTACCACTGATATCATTGTAACTGATTTTAGTCACTTGGATATTGTATATACATGTATTGTAACTTGGGAAGGGAAAAGGAATACCAAAATTGAGAGATAAAAGATAAAAAGACAAACCAATGCAATTGTACTACTTATAAAACTATATGGTATAAACCTACTGTACATCTTATGGTGGGAAGGGGGAGATGGGGAAGTGGGAGGTGGGGGAAAATGAGGGAGGAGGTAACAAGTTGGATAAGAAATGTACTCACTGGCTTATGTATGAAACTGTAACCCCTCTGTACTTCACTCTAACAATAAAGAAAAAATTTTTAAAAATGTCCATTACAGCATTGTTTACCATGGCCACAATATGGAACCAACCCAGAAGCCCCTCAGTGGATGAATGGATCAAGGAAATGTGTTGTATATACACAATGGAATTTTATACCTCCATCAGAAAGGATGATAGTATACCATTCATTAGCAAATGGAAAGACTTGGAAAAAAATTATGTTAAACACAGAACACCAAACCCAAAGAAACATAGGTTAATACAGTTTCCCTCATTTGTCATAACTAGAATGTGCCTCTAAACCTACAATTAAATACACTGGATGGTAAAAGACCAAAGATACTCTGGGGCATGATAAATTATACAGGTCTCTAGACATTCACATAGTGAGACCGAAGGAGGATACTCTTTAGAGAGGATCATAAAGACTCAAATCCTCATATAAAATGATGTTTTTTGAAATGAACTCCAAGATATGGAAACAAGAACTTGGTTATTCTTTTCTCCTTTGTCACTGCTTTTTATTTCTGTACCTTTTGTCTTGTAAGTTCATCTGTTTTAAGGAGTGTAATGGGTAGCACAGAAATGGTGGGACAAAGTGTGGACAAATGCAGTAATGATACTCACTAGACATTATGTTGAAAATGAACTATGCGACTTATGGAGGGCTTCAGGAGAAAATAAGGGAAGGAGTGATACTGTTCAAAAATAAATGTACCCATCACCTGACTTATTTAATTGTTAACCCTTCTGTATGTCACCTTTATAATAGCCAGAAAAAAAAAGTGAAGCAACTTCAGCTCTTCTAGGCAGGCACAGCCACCTGGAGCAGGGACAAGACTTCATTAGTGGGATGTGCTATGGTTTTCAGTGTATCACACCTGGAGTTGTCAGACATTAACTTCTGGGGTGTTCCAGAATGTCCTTGATTAAAGAATCAAGCACTAGCCTTCTTATCATAATCTGTTACTGTATTTTTCTGTGTTGGTGTTCTTTAATGTAGGAACTGATCTTGATCACCAGGAATTAAGGAGGACTTTGGAATCATTAGAATTTTAAGACATTACGTATCTGTAGGATGAGGAGAACCAAAAAGAAATGAATTGACAAATCTGACAATAGGAAATCCACAATGCTAAGCATGATTTGGTAAAATGAGTTAATGGGATACTAACCCTCCTCTACAGACTGACCTAGACCAGAAGAAAAAAGTTAATTGCAAATTACATATCAGATTAACTTCTTTGAGTATATAGATGATTTAATTCACAAACTTCCTAATGAGAAAGGTATTTAATTGTTCCTACATGGGAGACATGGAAGATGAAAGAACAGTAACTTATCCAGCAGGCAAGAAATGGAGCTAAAATTAAAACAGAATATCTGACAAAGATTTCCTTCTTTATTACCATCCTATAAGGTTAAAATGTCTCCTTTAGTTAACTTCCTTATACATAAGCTTTATTATGACAATTATTGATGCTAATTTTACTATCAGGCTGCAGCTTTGAATGGAAGTTTCTTCAACCAATTAGGCAAATTAATATCACAGCACACGAGATATTACTTGTGTTATTGCTTGACCTCTGCAGAGCCATTGTGAATGAACTTGTCAGAATATCATCAAAGTTCAACTATTAAAATCTTAATTTTAAAAGTTAGATGTAAGTTTAGAGCTAGAGCGAAATATATGAAGTGACATTCCAGCTTTTACTCATGTCAATGAATATAAATAATCTAGTGTTCTTCAAAGGGCAAATCTGAGTGAATTGATGCCGAAAAAAGAAGTTTATAGCTTGAAGTTTTAACATGAAAGCTTCTACTTTTTGATAAATACACCTAGGGGAGACTGAAAAAGAGATCAGTAGTTGTCCATGTTTGCCATAGTGTAGCTTATTAAAAAAAATCAAACCTCATCAAGTAGCATATGCATTTATTTTTAACTCTCACTCATGCATAACATTGTTTAGTGTGGCATTATTTAACATCTGAGTGCCGATAGCTTACCTTCTGTTGTGTGAAGAGAAAGCATCACTGGTTTGGCTTCTCATCAACAACCCAGTGTACATGTGCGGGAGTGGAACAGATGCTTCCTGAATTGTCGTGAGGTCTGAGATATCACAGGAGGACGGAGCCACGACTCCCACCCTAGATAAACATGCAGGGTACCACAGAAAGGCATAGTCAAGTAAGACTTGTCACCACAACTTTTCTAGAATATGGAAATGTAGAATCTGGAGCTTCAGGCAGAAGAGTGATGAGAAGACATCCAGTATTTTGCTATCATAATAATTCATCCAAATGTTCAATGATACTTTACCTCTAACTCTGGTCCTAGATACATCTACAGGATATTGGAATCTTCAGAGTGCACATCACCATTCAAAAAGATAGATTTTTTTTTCTGTGAACAGAGAACTAAAATAGGTGAAGTGGATAAATTCCAGTGTAGCATTAGGTGAGATATTTCACCAAATCTGAGTTTACGGTAAAGGGAGACATTTGGTCCTGTTAATACATTTGTGTATCCTTTAGACAAAAGGCACCAATAAATTTCTCAGGAATTGGAGTTCTTATTATTTTATCTGCTAGACTTAGGGTAAAAACAACTAAAATATAAATTTGGAAAGTGCTGAGAATAGAAACAATTTTTCCTTCCTTCCAATTGTTGCTTTTCAGTATTTTTTCAAGAGGGCTTTTGTGGCCAATTTTATCTCATGGTTAGTGCAACATAGAAATAATTGCTAGGACAATAGACAAGTTTCCCTCAAGCCTAATGTAGTCTCACACACTTAATTGACTCGTTTCACTCAATGCTGGTCTTCTACCACTTAAGTAACACCATCACCTTTGGTGATTAATTAGAGATAAGAATATGGTGCACTTTTCTTACTGGGCTAACTTGAACTGCAGTCATCAGATTTCAGCCTATTGAGTAGCTAGGATTATGGTCATGAGCTACCAGCACCTGCCCAATATGATATTTTTCAGGGCAAGACAGAAAAGAACTACAGAAAATTTTGACGGGGTTAAAAATGAAGGATTAAAATTCTTTTTTTTTAAATTTATTATCAAACTGATGTACAGAGAGGTTACAGTTTCATATGTAAGGCATTGGATACATTTCTTGTACTGTTTGTTATCTCCTCCCTCATTCCCCCCTCCACCTCCCCTTTCCGTTTCCCCCCCATGAGTTGTTCAGTTAATTTACACCAAACAGTTTTGCAAGTATTGCTTTTGTAGTCGTTTGTCTTTTTACCCTGTGTCTCGCGATTTTGGTATTCCCTTTCAGTTTCCTAGCTCTAATACCAGTATAGATGGTTTCCAATGTACTTAGATAAGATACAGAGATAGTACAGGTACAACCACAGGAAGGGGATATCTATAAATGATTCCAATGCATTAGCAGGGCAAGGGACACAAATTGACCTGATTTTACAATGGAAGTTTTTCATTAATATTTTACATGAGTTGGAAATTCCTAGTCCATTGTGCATAGTCTATGTGGGGAAAAAAAAACCTTACAAAGGTAACAATGTTATCACCAACTTTATAGCCATTTTCGAACTGAAAGTGTTGATAATTTTAAGCAACTTTTGGAATCTCAAAAAAATGGAATTAAAGCCTTGTTTTGGAAATTTACTTAGCAGAAAACCAGTAATAACAGCAGGTAAAATTAGAGGAAAATGCTACAACAGGATGCAGGTTCTATTTTCAAACATTAAATAGGATGATGTATTGGGGGAATGTCACATCACCTTGAAAAGGTTGTATATAATAAACTGACAAACAACAGCTTTCTCTCCAGGTTGGTGAGTTAACAGATTTCATCAATAAATGTCAAGCTGTATAGCATATGTGAAAAATTTAAATGACGGCGAAATATACGGAAGCTTTGTCTACTGCAGAGAAGTGCATAAAATTAAGCAGGACTCGTGTATCTGCAAAGTTTCGTAAATAAAAGGTTTGCTGTGAATGAAGGGGTATGGTTTTCCTATTGATGGTGCCACTTCAATGGCTGAGTTCATGAAGAGTTTCTACTTTCTTACATGTTAATGTTGCCACGCACCAATTCTTTTCCTGATGTCAAAAAGTTCTGAGGATTGAAATTAGGAACAACAACAAAATCCCAGATAAGGGTACAAAAATCACCAACTTTGTTAAACTATTGGCTGATGACTTGGAAGTGCTTTAAAAACTGACATGAAGAGACTTCATAGCTTTTGGTTACATTCAGAAACTTGTGAGTTGACAGAAGAATTTTGACTGATGTGTGTGTGTGTGTGTGTGTGTGTGTACATATGTGTGAGCTGAAAAAGTAAATTGTAACCTTTGCTGATTGCTAGAAAACAAATAATGCTGAGAGGAATCAGTGTAACAAATGCCATGAACCCATTGAACAAGTCTCCAGCATGCCAGTCAGACAATGTTGTGATTTATAAGACAAGAGTATTAGATTTAAAATCAAGTTGAAGTTTTAGCCATCCTGCTGCAAAGGAAAAATCAGAAAAGTGTCCACTGCCTTTGGCTCTTGATAGTAAGGAAAGATTGAACACCTCCTAAGAGTACCAAAGAACAGAATGGGGCATGCTCTTCTGAAAGAATCACTTTTACAATAATAGTTATGAGAGAGTTATGAGTCTCTGTTTGACTTTTCTCCTCTAAAGGTATGATTGGAGAAGAGTTTTGCACATGTCTAATCATATGTAAAAGACAAGATGTTCAGATTTTCCGCAACACATCTTCTCTATGGATGGGAAAGGAGAGTAACTCAGCGCTTATAGGAAAGCACTGAACGATTTCCTGTAGTTTGTATCTCCTCTGTGTGTGAGCACATTTATTCCTAAGAAGACAATCATGAAGATTAAAGAGAGAAATTGTCCCATGTCATTTGAAAATATGATCTATTGGACACTTAATATATTTGACTCTGGAAAGCTAGAAACAAGCACATTCTTCTTACTAAAGTAAACCCATTATATTTATGTTCTATTCAAACAGGGTCTTCCTGTGTGGTTCATGCTAGCCTTGATATCACTATTTTCCCAGAATGCCTCCAATTTACCATCTTCCTGCTTCTACCTCACCAGTACTTGGATAACAAGCCTGTACTAGCAGGCCTGGTGGCCTGAGTACTGTCCTTGAATTCAAGCCTAGTGTTCTATGACTTTGAGCCATAGCGCCACTTCTGGTTTACTGGTGGTTAATTATAAATAAGAATCTCACAGACTTTCCTGCCTGGGCTGGCTTCGAACCATGATCCTCAGATCTCAGCCTCCTGAGTAGCTAGGATTACAGGCGTGAATCACTGAAAAGCACATATGCACAGTGAGTTTGTAACTTAGTCCTCCACTTGAATTTGATCATGTCACAATGTCACTGTTAATTTTGTTCAAAATATTATGTCATTTCCTCTAACATTTTCATTCAGTTGCTTCTAAAATAATGTTAATAGCTTTATTGTAGAACAAATACAATAAGCATTCATAAGGTAAATAATATGAATTAAAATCAATTTAGAACCCGTAGTTCATTTAAATCTATCTTTGCAAATAGGATATTTCTTTTTGATTGAAACCAGTCACTTAGTAGAAATTTATTATGCCATATTTTCTTCATAACTGCCTAAGTGATAACCTAAATGCTTGGTTATTTCTTCCAATAAAATTGGAGTATAAAACTTTTTTTTTGTTTTAAATAAGGGAAATGACACATCATTAACAGAACTCTGATAAGATTTGTAAGCCTATATGGATCTTAAAAATATCAAACAGAAAGAAGACTTGGAATTTCTTCTGTTAGTGCTTCTGATACTCACTAGAGTTGGCACCTTGTGTGAGGAAAGGAAGTACAGAGAAATTAGCCTCTCAAATTAGCATTAAAGATTTGCATATAAATCACAACTTTTTCCCTCCTAACACCACTAATTTATATACATACAGAAATGCTATTGATTCTAATTCATGAAAGGTCATCACAGTGGGCCCTAAGCTAGATGTTGAGAAAAACATAAGTCACAGGACAGAACTCAATGGAAGGGAACTTTCCAGCTACAGAAAAGCAGGAATTAAGACTCTAGATGCTTTGTTATCTCTATTCAAGGTGAGTGTTATGGTTTAGTGACTGTCCATTCCTTACATAGCCAGTCACTGAATTTACATGTGTCTTTAGTGAGAGTAAAATTAGGAATTAAATACATAAAACATATTTCTTTCCTAACCAATTTTCACCCCTGCTTTGAGATTTACAGTTCATAGATTTTTGAAGGTTTAAAGAAACATTTTAGGCTAGGAATATGGTCTAGTGGTAGAGTGCTTGCTTTACATACATGAAGCCCTGGGTTCCATTCCTCAGCACCACATATATAGAAAAATCCAGAAGTGGTGCTGTGGCTCAAGTGGTAGAGTGCTAGCCGTGAGCAGAAAGAAGCCAGGGACAGTGCTCAGGCCCTGAGTTCAGGCCCCAGGAATGGACAAAAATAAAGTAAAAAAATATTTTACAAATTATAACACATCTAAAATACAGACATTTTCCCAAGCAAGTGATATCAATTAACAGAATCTATGTGACTGTAATTCTAAATATATCCCACAGCTCAAGTTTTATTTATTTATTTTTTACAGATTGATAGAGCATGTAGTCATTAATTCTTTGAAAACTGGCAGCAATGAGACAAAAAGAAGTAAAATAAAAGAAAAATTTAATGTTATAGAAGAAGTTTGGTTTTCATTTAAAAGTTGTTTAAAAATAAACAAACTGGAAGCTCATCGCTCAATCCTGTAATCCTACCTAGTTGGGAGGCTGTGGCTCAGGAGTATACTGGTTTGAGGTTACTCTGAGGACACAGGTGAGACCCCCTTCTCACCCAGTACAACTGAGCATTGTGAATACACCTGTCATCCCAGCCAGTGGGAGGCTGAGATAGAGAAGGAAGTGGTTCTAGACCAACCTGGTCAGAAAAGTATACACAATCTCAACAAGTGAAGCTGGGTTTGGTGATGCATTGCATGCCTGCCGTCTCAGATATGAAGAGAAGCACAAAATTGCTGGAACACCTTGCCTTTCTTGGGAAGGGAGAGCCTATCTCAAACATAACCAGTGTAAGAATGAGCTGGGGCTAGCAAGAGTAAGTGAAGTATATCAAAAATAAATAAATTAAATTAAAATAGATGGAAAGAATATGAAGCCATGTAATCAATTAGGAAAAAACAATCCTAGGAGAGTAAGTTTCATACCTTTAACAATGTAAATGTACCATGAACACAATTTCTGCTAGATGAGCTGAGAAATTAGTATTTTCTTTTAAAAGAAAACAAGAAAAAAAGGAAACAAAATTGGGTTTAATGACAGAAGATCAGGGCCAATGAGGCTTTAACTATGCAAAGTATTGTAGTTCTCCCTTGAGTTTAATAATATTGACTAAATTTCCCGATTTAGATCTTATTTACTCTTGTAAGAAAAGTTACATGTTGTTTAAATGAACAGAAATCATATCACTGGTAAAGACCTGATAATGATACATGTCATTGTTGCAAACAATTCATCTTACTGGTAATCTGACACAATGTGTGCTGTAAATTATCTGCATATTATAAACCAATTTTTTCAGCTACACCATGAAGTTTCAATTTATAAAATAGCTTTAATTGTCATTTCCTAGGAAGTGTCTCTTGCCCAAGGGCTTCTTTATTTAAATATCTTGCTGCTTAAAATACTGCTTGGCCCATACAAATTGCCCAGTATGTAACTGTTGACCGAATATTTAAGCACCATAATTTTCTAAAATCTTAATAGATAAGAGTACATTTTAAACTTCCTAACATTTTTCACAGTTTTTGGATGAGAATGTAAATGATGTAGGAAGCAGAAGCATGAACCCTTTTGTGTCCACATGGTGTTTCAATTAGGCTGGAATTTATCCCAAAATGTCTTACGAGAAATACAGACATTCTAATTACTGAAAAACCCCGAGACTCTTAATTAAGGAAAACAGTAGCATTAAAATGAAACTACATCATTCTCTAAGCATGACCTTTTTTTAACATGTACCCACCATAACATAATTACATACTATGCTTTAATTTCATAACAGCATATCCACGTACATGCCATACCTTGTTCTCAGCTATTCTAAGAATGTATTTTAACTGGCATGTTAAAATTATCCAGGAGCCTAAATGAGGTCTGTATTAGAAAGCTGTAGCTAAAAAAATGCATTACCAGTGCCAACCAGAAAGTGTATTATCTAATGTTTATTGGACTGGTTCTTAATTAGTCACATACATCATGCTATATTGTGATAAGTCATCTAATATTAATTAGTATTGCTCAGAAAACACACTTAGGGTTGTCCCAAATAAATACTCACTTTGGTCCAGATTAGTGTCTCTAGTCTGTAAAGGGGGTGGAGGTTTGAGGATAGCCCAAGGAGAAAAGACATTCACAAGCCATCTCAACCCATGGCTGGTTGTGGCAGTGCACTTCTGTTATCCTAGCTATAGGAGAAGTAGAGTAGCTGGATGCAGTAATGCGTGCATTTTGTCCTCAGTGACAGGGTATAGCAATAGGAGGGGCAAAAATCAGGCTGGCCTGAGCATAAAGCAAGACGCTACCTATAAATGACCAGCACAAAAAAGAATGCACTGGAGACGTGGCTCAAGAGGTAGCTTGCTTGCCTGCCTAGAAATTGCAAGGCTTTGAGTGCAATCTCCAGTACCACCAAATATGTGAACATATAACAAAAAAATTCATCAGTTAGCTACATCTTGTAAATTTCTCTGCTAAGTACAATAAGAAATGTCAGAAATGAATGCATACTGTGTTAACCCCTCAGTGTTCATGTATAACATGAGTTTCAATAAGATATGAGACAAACTGATGCCCTTGAGAAGTACAGAAAACAGATTCTGTAAGACTTCAAAAGAAACACCAGTACCTTGTGTTAGTCACAGCTTTTGGTCACTGTGAAAAATACCAGAAAGAAATGGTTTAAAGAAGGAAAGATTTAAATAGGTTCCTGAAGTCTAAGGTTTCTCTCCTTTGCAGCAGGAAGAGGGAAGCAGAGCAGTTCACAGTCTGACCTGCAGGCAGAGGAGAGCTCCTCCTCCCCTTTCATTCCATGGGACCCTTGCCTATTGGGTGGTGCTGCCTGGCAACCAGAATGGCCTTGTTTTCTCCTAGGGTATTGTCCCACATGTCAATTACCTTTGGGAACACCCTCATAACACAGCCAGAAGTGTACTTTAATATATTTTAGGCAGTGTTCTGTCCAATCAAATTGACAATCAAGATTAAGTACTATATTATTCCTAGAAGTAAAAGTCTTTGTAAGAGAGCATAAAATTTGAGGAATAGGTACACCAAGATCAGACATAACATGCCAGACTACACGTAGAATTTTCTTAGCAAAGTAGAGAGTTTATTCAACAGAATATGAGAAAGAGACAGCATAGATAACTTGAATAAACTTAAATGATCAGTCCAAGGAGGCTACATGGTCAGCAATCAACAGCTGGATAGAAGTAGAGAGCTTTTGTTCTGAGGACCACAAAAAGTATGATTTAGAGATGAGAGAAAAAGCAGAGAAATAAGATTCTCTGTCAATGGACTGGCCATGATTTATAAAGGCTTTGATGAGGGACATTGTCTTATTAATAATATGGACCTTAGTTTTGCTCTCAGTTCCATAGCAGTTCCTCCTCACAATTTTCTGCAATTTGAAATCCATGTTTGTCCTCCCTGAATGCAAAATTCTTCAAGTCAGAGTAAGTGAAATGAGTTTCATAAAGTTGATATGAACTCATTAACTGCATCCATGAAGGTGTGAAAGGCTGTGGTCTTACTTTTTCCAGACAAGTGGCTTGTCTATAATAAAACACCTAGCACTTCAGGGATTTTAAATTAGCAAGCCATCTGGCAGAAAAAGAAATAATAATGAGGACGGCATTACTCATGAGGGAGCGCTGGGGTTTGACTCAGAGGGCTAAACAAGTGTTGAGTATGATCAAGTTCTATTCTTTACTAAGGTAAAGTTTCGATTCTTATTAAAATATCACACCTCTTTGGGTCACAATCTTAACAAAATTTTTTGTTATGCAACCAAAAATGTGCATGCAAAAAAAAAACTAGAGAAGTATTTGTTAATTAGATGTAGACCCCATTGCTCAGTTCAGGTTTAGATAGTGTCATGTGAATATCTCACCAATTTTTCCAAGTTCCTTCTTTAACAGAAGGAATGCACTCTTAAAATCACCTATCTACAGTGTTACATTCATGTGTTTCTTGAGATCTAGGCCTACCGTTGTTTCAATCAAACTAACAAAAGCTAATATAGGGAAGTGTGAGAGAGTTCATTCCATGCTAGCTGGTACAAGGGTGGTTAGTTTCACCGTGCAGAAGCACAATCTGACAATATTGTTAAACATAAATGTTTCTGTAACTTTTTATTCCTATTTTGGATTTGTTCATGCAACAATAACAAATTAAAGTTTAAGAAGCCTGATTAAAATTCAGCAAATAAATTATGTTATATTCTTAAATTGAAATATGATCATGCTTGTTACAAAAGTTAAGGGGCTTTGTGGAGTCATTGCTCAATAAGTAGTGAAGAAAGTGGCCACTTTATTTGAGCTTCATGTTCATAAAGCATCTGGGACTTAGCATTTTCCATTTATATTCACCAAGCATCAATGTAGTCTGAGATCTATATTAACACAACTAAAATAAGTTAGTATACATGTGCAATACATACATCTTTAAACTTATATCAAACTATGATAAGTTTGCAGGTAACTCATATACTTTTTAGTGTCCACATTTCCTATGATGAGCACATTACTTTATAAATAGGAACATAAGCAAGAAGTGCCTTATGGAAACATTACTAAGAGATAAATGACTCATACAGTTGTTTTGTTCAGTCCGCATCAATTTGGTCCACAAAACAGAGAGATGCAGAATGTCTAATAATAAACATCTTAATAAAAATGACAGATGGACTTTTCTCCAACACTAAAATTCCTGCTAGTTGCCACACACACTTACATAATATATAACTCTTCTTTGAATTGCTGCTGACTAAATGGACTTCACTGTCCCTTGTTTGGTTTCCTGGAGACTGAGTTATATCAAATACTTCTAGAAACATAGCCTTACTTTCCCAAGTTATATTATAATGGTATAGTTTGAGTTCTCACGTAAACTGAACGTGAGACACAAATGTAGGTACAGGTAAGTTATTTGCGAGGTCATTCCTCCAGAAAGCTGAAGGCAGAGAACTGGGAAAATGTAAAAGAAAGCAGGAAAAGAAAATTGTGTTCATCAGACATCTGCTACCTGAGGAAAAAAAAATTGAGGAAAATGTATTTGACTGAGGTTTTAGTATATTCTGGCTGGTTCTGTTTATCTGGACCTGTGGCAAGGTAGCAATTCAGGAAGCAATCGTGAGTTGCATTCTTACGTCAGGGCAACCAGAAAGAAAAGAAAAACAGAGGAAAGAGAATGAAAGGAGAGAGAGAAAAGAGGACAGTGTTTGAGAATGTCTGTATTCTGTCTTCTTTTTTTTCCCATCCAGAAATCCAGTTCTACCGACATTCTGGGTTAGATTTTATAACTTAGATATTCCTCTCCGGAAAGCCCTCAGAGATACACCCCAGAATGTGCATAGTTAATCTGGGCATTTCTCAAGCCCTATCAAATTGACAAACTCAAAAACAGTGATCGCACCAACAACATTTGCATTGTTGCGTTCATGGTTATAGGTAAAGGACTCTATTTTAGTATTGTTCAATGTTTAACATTCTCTTTCATTCCCCCCCCCCATTCAAATCCACTGAGTCACAAACACAAACACAGATGCCCACAGACACACACAGACACCGCACACTCCCCCCCACAAATGCATTCATGTGCACACACACACCCCACAAATGCATTCATGTGCACCTTTGACTATGTGATCCTCTGTTGTTTATGTATATGCCTATCTTTTAGGTCTGGAACTCACATTTAAGAGAAAACACATGACCTGTGTCCATCTTGACCTCTGTCATTGCTGAACATGATGTTCTCCAATTAAATCCATTTGAATTCTTCATTTTAAATGCTGACAATATCTCAATATCTATGTGCTAAAGTCATGGCTTTCCAAATTCTCTTGTCTTTGAAAGGTGCATTTATTTTTAATTCCTCAAACAAATGTAGGGATAGACACCTAGAAATCTAATAGAGCACCTATCCCTTGCCTCTTGATAGATGTCACTTATTTATCCTGTAAATGTGTAGCTATCAAAACAGTTCCTCGGATTTTTTTTCTCTGAATTTTTTTGTTTTCCACCCTCTAGACTGCAACAGCACCTGGACTCTGGGCAGATTCAGATTTGATCTTCATACTTACCATGGCCTGTAGAAGACTTTGGTGATTCAAAATGGGATAGGATATTTCTAGACATTTATAAGCTTTCACTGATAACAGTTATGATTTTTCAGAAGACAAACTACACTTTCCAACCATATACTTATAAAGTACAGGATGACTTTCCTAAAATCTTCTTTTAGTATTACAGTGATACAAATTCATTTCTATGTTAGGAAAGATAGAAAAGTATTCCTCATTTTGTTTTAGTTGCTTTCCAGAAATGCCCTCACAGCTTAATTAATTTCACACACAGATTGAAAATGTGTCAATGTCTAATCACTCCCAGCCATCCTTTTTTTCACAAGGACACAAGCAGGAGTGAAAGGAAATAGTCTCAGTTGTGTTCTCATCTGCAACTCATCCTCAGCCACCCCAGGCCCAAGACCTGCTGCTTTAGAGTAATAAAGCTTGTCTCTAACAGTGTCCCTCATCTTCTTCATCTTGTTATTTTTCTTTTCTTTTTCTTCCCTTTCTCTTTTGTCCTCAATGAAAGGCCTAAATTCTATCAGTTAGGCAAATTCAGCCTGTGTCTTTCTCTGAGGGGAAATGAGAAGTTGTTATTTAAATAGCCACTTATCATTTCATCATTAGAATGAATTAGAGGTAAAATATTAAATTGTCATGATTTCTCCTTTTCCCAAGTTGCTTCTGAATTTATCTGTAAATTCAATTATTTGGGGTTTTTTTTTTTTGAGAGATGCCTAAGATCTTGACAATTAGAACAGAATTGTATTGAATCGAATGTTCTAAATTTGTTATAGGAATCAAAGTAGAACATTGTCCTTGTATCCAAAAACTTATAGCACATGTACAGATGAAGATGTATTTTGTCAGAATCCTATTTATAAACAAACAAGGTTTTCTTGATTGTATTAACAATGTGATATGTATAGCTGTGATGCTAATGAGAAGGGCTAGACTGTAGCTCAGAGGTAGAAATGTGCGTAGCACACACACACGCAGGCATGTGTACACAACAGACACACACACACACACGAACTAAAGTGATCTTATTTTACAGTCACTGCAGTATGATGGGGTCGATCAATTGTTCTCCGTGTGGTAAGTTTTCCTCAGTCTAAACACACATTTTTCTAATTTGTCAAAGTGATGAGATGGCTTCAAAACAAAATGGCTACTACATATTTTAAAAATATTACAATACAATACAATATTTTGAAAAAATACTATGAAATAAAAAGGTGGCAAAAGTAATTATATCATAACCTATTTACTTGAAGGAAAGTTTAGTGGTTCTTACCCTACAATCACACATTCCTCGTGTCCAAATTTTAATTTCATTCAGTTTATGTTCACTGGGTATCTACCTGGGTATCTACCTGGTCCAGAAATGGATTCCAACCTTGGCTCGTTCAGTTCTCAATGACCCTGGGCAAGTACTTTATCTTTCTGAGTTGCAATCTTCTCAACTGCAGTGTGAAAATGGGGAGGTACCAAGTATTAAATTAGATATTCTCTGGGATATAAAAGAGTTCAATGTCAGCAAGCACTTCTTAGGTCTTTGCAACTTCAGCAACATTTCTGTCAGCTATCAATGTAGTTATTAGGTCTCTAATGGTATTGAATCTTAGGGCCAAAAGTCCCAGCTGTCTAGTCTCAACTCCTCTAGACTTGACCACCCATTTCTCTTTCCTGAAAACAGACATAAACTTTGGTCAACAGTAGAGAAAGTAACCACAACAGTAAGACAAAAGATTCAGTGACTGCAACATTTCCTTCTGCGTACTGACTTGAGCATTAGTTTTCAATAGGAGAAGTATGAGAGACAGATGGGAGAGGTATGTGTAATTAGCTGGTCCCTTCGAAGACATGCTTCAGTTGATATTTGAACACTATCTCAGGATGATTGGGTGGTGTCTACTTGCAGTAATAAAGTGCTATTTGTCTGAAGGGCAGCACTGTTTTTTTTCACAAGACCTCCCTGCAGTTCCAAGGCAAGCATGATGGCTGTGGGGAGAGACCTAGGAAAACAAGAAAAAAACGTGTTAAAGCATCAGAGAGGGACAAAGAGTGAGGTAGTACCCCCTTCAAGAGAATCAAAGTGCTATCTTATTTCCATTCAAATAAGCAATAAATCTCTAGTACTTACATTTTTATTCTCCTTTAAACACTGTGAAATTCACAGTTGCCTTAGAAATTCTAATGAAGGCCATTTCATTTAAGTTCAGCCCATTACAATACAAATGTATGAATAGAATTTTGTTGGATACTTCTTGATAAGAGTTTGCTCATTGATGTAATTTCCTTAGTTTATGTTTTTAATCAAGGATTCTAATAAATTAAAATAGAGTAATTATAATACATACCAATAACAAGAAATTAACTGGGTAAAGTAGGAAACTTCACCAAGAAGAAAAAGGATACACTGAAAGAACACTGGAATAAAACCATTTGAGAAGCATTGCTAATATTCTGCATTCCATCTTTCTTAGTAATTAAGTGTTAAGGACAACAGAGACTGGAAATGTTATCCAAAGTTCAATTAGAAATTAAAGTTCATCAAGAAATAGCCAAAGGATTTACTTAATAATCCCTCCGTATGTGATGGCACTACATGGAAAGTTCACTTTTGTTCATTTGCTAATATTTGGCAAATTGGTTTCGAAGTGTTGCTTTGGGATAAATTTCAGAACTGATGTTTTGTCAACAAAACAACCCCTTATACTGATTTTTCTAAGTCTTTACAAATCCGTGGTCACTTTTAATATGCATAAAAACATTAAGCACTCATTTAACAGAATTTGAAATTGAAAAAAAAACTGAGTAATTAAATGGACACTAGAGTACTGACAATTTTGAAAACACAATTTGAAATTAATTTGGATCCTAAAGATTCTAGTGTGTGTTTCCCCTGGATCATTCCCCTTAAGCTTTGACCTCATTAACCCTAAAGCTTGTGTGCATTTCTGGCCCACAGGGAAGCAGAAATAGACAATTAATTAAATAGATTTTACTAACATCTATTTCTTGCATATTGTCGTATCCAATGCCAGAAATTCTTCCCCTCTTTACTAGTAATAAAGCTCAGTCCCTGAAACAAAGTAGAAAAATTGCAATCCATGAACTGGCCTCAAGGGCCTGATCCAGGGGATGGACATCAATATTCCAAAGGAGGATAACTCCTCCAGATTTATAAACGCTGGAGCCATAATGTGCACATGCATGCAGATCATGTTAGAATGCCTAGGTTTTCTGTTGCAGAGGTCTATGCTGGAACTTGAGTATCTCTCTCTCTCTCTCTCTCTCTCTCTCTCTCTCTCTCTATGTCTCATTTTTTTCTTTCAGTTTCTCTATCCCTCTCTCTATGATGTTGCATATGGAGAAGCACTGAAAAAGAGTAGATATTAGTGTGTTGTTTCAACATGTCAGACAGGTTTTGATGTCACTGACATTGTTCCATCCTTCCTTTTTACTGTTTTCTTGTGTCTGCTGGAGAGCATTTCTCCCTCTTAAACTGGATTAACTGGGATTCAACTACTTATAATTGACCTATTGAAACAGTTAATACAACCAAAAGGATTCAGACATATGAAATATATAGATATCTGTGCATATGTGTATATACATCTATTATCTATTCTATTTATCTATCTCCTCCATTGCTTGTATTGATTTCCTCTACACTGATTAAATTCCATAGCTTCTTAGAGTTGTAAAATGTTACCCAGTTGCTTTAGTCTTATATATTCAGAAATTCAAGTCCATCCTTACAAGTCCTTGGATTCTTTCCAATGAAATAAATTTGGGTCAAATATACATTAAGTATAATATATAGATATTATGTATTATATTATCTGTCTCTATCTATCTAACACATGCGTGAAAATAGTCCTATCTACTACAAATTGCACTACTATTGCTAAGTGTAGATACCTTCTTCCTTTTCATTCTGCCTATTACAAAGCATCATTTATGAATGTGTTATGACAACATTTAATTACTCAATTCTTCTCCCCATGTAAAAATATGAATTTATTTATGTGTTTTGTTTTCTAGTGGTAATAATAAAATGATTTTTATAATGTAATTGTATTTTCCTTTACTGGAGTATCAAGTTTTCTACTGTATAAAAAGCATAGCCCGCGGCTTGGAATATGGCCTAGTGACAGAATGCTTTGCCTCGTATACATGAAGCCCTGGGTTTGATTCCTCATCACTACATATATAGAAAGGGCCAGAAGTGGCACTGTGGGTCAAGTGGAGGATTGCTAGCCTTGAGGAAAAAGAAGCCAGGGACAGTGCTCAGGCCCTGAGTCCAAGCCCCATTACTGGCAAAAAATAAATAAATAAATAAATAAATAAATAAATAAGAATAGCCCTGGATTGACTTCATTTTAGAATGAAAAAATCAAGAAGAGGAAAATTGGGAAACTATTTTAAATAGATTTCTTATAATTGAGCTTGAAAAATAAAGCACAATGTCAAATGTGACACTGTGACAGCTCATTGAGTATTACTTATTTTTTTTTTTATTTTGTGTTTCTATTGGGACTTGAGCTTGATTGGCTTTTTCACTCAAGGCTGATACTCTGCTACTTGAGTCACACCTTCACTTCTGGCTTTTTGCTTGTTAGTTGGAGATAATTCTCAGTATTATCTGCCTGCACTGGCTTTGAACCTCAATCTTTAGATCTCAGCCTCTTGAGTGGCTAGTAATAAAGGCTTGAGCCACCAGTGCCTAGCTCATTGTGTTTCCTATTCAATAATATCTCAAAACAGGAAATGGCTTGGTTTATGTTTAGGAGAATGAGCAAATTTGATTTCTAGTACATTGTTCTTCCCAATGAGAGGCCAATCTCACACTTCAAGGCCAATCTCACACTGCATGTGAAATCCACTCTGACCAAAACCCTGCATTGCCTTAGACACAAGGAATAGTGTAAAAATGACTTTTTGACCAGAATTTATCCCACTGGAGAGAATCCAAAGGCTCGTAAAGATGGACTTGAATTTCTGAATATGTAAGACTAAAACAACTGCAAAACATTTTACAACTACACGAAACCACAGAATTTATTCAGTGTAGAAGAAATCAATGCAAGCAATGGAGAAAAGATCAGTTCTAATTACATCTTAATTTGAACCCTGTACATCAAGCTGCACTTAAGCCAATCCTGAGAAGATCCTTTTATGTAGCTAGTGTGAGTGCGCTATATGTCAGATAAAAATAAAAGACTATATATTTATAAACTATAGTTGGACTCAAGATCTTCTCTTTTGTACATGGTTTTCTGAGCTATACTACTAGTTGAATAAAACAATAGTCTGGTAAAAACTGTACTGCCCATATTCTAGAGTAAACTAAATTCTGTGTTTTAGTAATCATTCAGAAATACTCAGTATAAATAGATGTGTAGGCGTCTAGTACATACTCAGTGTTGAGAAATATAAAAGAAGGATTAAATCATGATGCTTGTCACCAAGTAAGTTACAGTATATTTTGGGTGAGATGAAATAAAATATATGAATCAAGAGCAAGTATTCTATCACCCTTCATATGCCTTATAACTAAGAACTTTGGTTAAATACTTCCCAAGCAATTCTATGTCCCTCTCCTCTCAAATAAAAATAATTATCAGAGGCATAGTCCATGAAAAGAAAAAAAATTACAAATTGAATTTCATGAAAAGTAAAATTTTCACATCCATAAAATAGTGATGCCAGGAGAATAAAAGCAAGATTCACAGACTAGGAGAAAAAAATGGAATTGAATATTTGGAAAGGGCATATCTGTGATCCAAACTACATTAAAAACTTCTATTTTTGAAGGAAGCAACAACCCAATTAAAATTGATTTTGTTAAGTGTAGTAAACCAGGCTCAGAAAGACAAAAGACATGTCTTGTTTTATATGTGGAAGTTAGATCTAAATTACAAATATATATGTGAATATACAGAGGTCCATATGTATACAAACACAAACACTTAATGAAAGTATAATGTATTCAGATGAGGACTCCAAGAGAGTGTCTATTTTGCACAGCTAATTTAATGAATACCAGGAGCTGGAAATCAGAATGTCAAGTGGGGTGAGGCTAAAGGGCAAAGGGAGAGATTAGATGAATGGAAAGAGGAAGAGAGAATACAGTCATAATACCCAGTATATGTATGTATGTATGTATGTATGTATGTATGTATGTATGTATGTATGTATATGTGTATATATGAAAATAGAACTAGAAAAATTGAGGGGAGTGGGTGGATTTGAGAGAGATAAGGAAGAACTATGAAAGGGGTCACATTGGTCAAGATGCATTGTGCCCATACATTGATATGTTGAATTGTAATATCTCTGTTCAACTACTTAATGATTATTTTAAAACATTAACTTTGGATACCTCCCAAAGTATTGGAACAAATATTCTACATTGTATGATATCACCAAGGGAGGATAAAAATAGCAGTGAAAGAGGACTACATACGTATTAAGTAGCCACAACCTAAGACCCAGACACCACCAGATGCTGGTGGTGATCCTCTCCCAGTGGAAAAATGACACCTCACTTTGGGAGTGTGGGGGGTACTTACAAAGAAACTTGATATACTCTTACCTTACAGTCCAACAGTGACCTCCATCAATATTTATGCCAAAGAGCTGGTCATTCACATCTACACAAAACCAAACTTTCACTGCAACTTTATTTATAACTACCAAAAACTGGATGCATCCAGGGTGTTCTTTAATAAGTCAATGAACTGACACACTCAGATAATAGACTATTAAGTCAGTGCTAAAAAGACTTAAACTATGGAGCCATGACAATATATGAATAAAATATATGAAAGTAAATCAAATGCATATTGCCAAGTGCAAAAAGCTAGTTGAAAAGGCTACAATTCTAACTATATTATATGCTGAAATGACTAACTTAATCATTGTGAAATGAGCAATGTTACTAAAGCTAAAGAGGTAGCGATGAGTAATAGTGGTACGTAGAGGAGATCTCGAGCAGTGAAACTGTCATTCTTTATTATGCTGCCCTGGTATAGCTGTACCCCTATACATCCACCTAACCCAGAAGAATCTCATCACTAAGCGTGGATACTGGTTTAACAACTGTGATCTGTAAGTGATGGTGTGTCAAGGAAGACTTGTTAATTATAATAAATATACCATCTTTGTGAGGGATGTTGGGCATAAAGAGACTGGGCAAGTGAATGGCCAGGTGGCATAGGGGAAAGCCCCTTTCTTTGACTCCATTTTTCTATGAATCTAAAGTGTGCTCCAAAAGCAAAGTTTGTTTTAAAAGCAAGTCAAGAGGCTGGGAATGTGACTTAGCAGTAGAGTTCTTGCCTAGCATGTATGAAGCCCTGGGTTCAATTCCTGAGCACCTAGACAGAACAAGTAAAAAATGGCACTGTGGCTCAAGAGGTAGAATTCTAGCCTTGAGCAAAAAGAAGCCAGGGGCAGTGCCCAGGCCCTGAACCTATGCCTAGGATTGGTGGGGGGAAAAAAGCAAATCAAGACAGGATAATAGTTTGGGATGAGTGATTCGAAGAACTTCTGTGTTACAGTTAATGTCTTCCCTTTGAACTATGCTCTTTCGATCTGAGTAAAACCATTCATGTTTATAATCATGAAAAAAAATAAGCCATACACATTCAGTTCAGCCGTTAGAATGGTTAGATATATTTTCACATTAACATTAATGTTTGTATTGACATTAATCCATTATGTGCATTCAGATAGGAGTGCCCTTAACATGTGGGCTGGTGTAAGATATTACAATTTGATTATCAAGGAATAAATATCACTGAATTTCACAGTCCTTAAGAAAAAAAGCACTATAGATTTCATTTTGAAAGTTTAACATGAATATTTATTCATAATCTTTATTTTAATTTTAATAAGCCATACAGCTTTTTCCTTACATATTATAGAAATATATATGCATGTATTTTCTAAGAAATAGCACAGGCCTGTAATAAAAATTAGTAAGCAGTAAGGAATAATAATTAAAATACAGTAATTGCAGAGTATTAAGGAATACAGACAATGTTAAATTGCATAATTCAGTCAAAAGAAAATTCTAATTTTATTGCACTACTCACAACCTATCCCCCACAAAAAAAAAAACCAAAAACAAACAAACACCTCAGCAGATAGGAGCACTTATGATCAAGGTAAATATTTGAAAATAAGTAGCACCAGTAGTCATTAAAATGATTGTCAACATTTCCAGGAAGCCTAAATAGAGCATTTGTGATTTTGGTAAGGAAAATTGATATGTACCATTAAATTAAGCTGCTGCTTTTTTTCAGCATTTGCATAGAATGTTCAAGAAAATAAAAACTGAATTCTTAAAGATGGAGTCTAAGTTTTAGATAACGAAAATGCTACAGATGTTCCTGTAGTACACTTCCATACTATATCATCGAATGCTTTAGTATTCTCTTCATGGTGCAAATTCACAAATTCATTTCAATAAGAAACCATGCTATGCCTGGAACTTTGCAAGGCATTGAAGTTGTTATTCTAACATTAAAAAAACTCCTTTTCTACAAGGAGCTCACAGTCTAGGAAACAAGAGATGAATTGGAAAACATACTCAAAATTTGCAGGCAAAATACATGTCACAGAGGAATTCAGCACATTTTGAAACCAGCTCTGTAGTGACACTCAGGTCGACAGTACATATCTTCCTACAGTGTTTTGCCCATAGAACATCACCATAGAACTGAAAGGTAAGCAGCAGTCAGTGCAGCAGTGCTTAGATATATTTTCTGGAAAAAAGGAAGCAGGAACAATCGCACTGATCAAGAACAAAATATATTCCTGATTTTAATACATCTACATAATACTTAGTTAACTGGAAATATGTATTTGTGTGAAAATGACACCTATTTTTCATTTTTGGTTATTTTGTTACACATCTTATATACTAAGTGCAGAACTGCTTCGTACTAGAAACAATTCCATAAATAAATACATCAAGATCTAATCACAAACACTGTAAATACATTCATCTGTTAGAAGGCAAACACAACAGTTCTATCTTATATTTGCAGATTCCAGCAAGCATTTAAATGGATTATTTTATACCTTTTATTACTTTGAGAAAGAATGACATAGTAGAATCATGATTTAGGTGATATAAAATCAACTGACTGGACCATTTATCAAGCATCCTCCAAAATGATCTTTCCCTTTATTTCACTATCAAAGTAGGTATGCATTGTTGTGGATCAAAATAGTGCCTATTTAAGGGTGAGCCACCTTCAGATTCTTACATAAAAAAAGAGTTTCAAGTCAGACCATGACAATAATATACCTTACTTTTGTTTTTTACTTTAAGAAATGAACACAGCTTTCAAAATAAAGCATAGGTGTACGCAGAAAAGTGATTACGGAATACTGACACATTTCTATGAACACAGTACTAGTTTGGATATAATGACTTTGAAAATACTATAACGTGCAAAATCATGTATTCTACTAGTTATGGCCTCTTATTTGCACACTGCACTGGGAATCAGAAAATAATTTTCAAATCAAGTCTAGAAATGTGCTTTTGCAAAGCATCATAGGAGAACACTGGTAGAGCACAAAGTAATCTCATGTGTGGTTCTAGAAACATTTTATTCACTCTGTTTGATCAGCATTACCAATGGAGTAGTTTAAGCAGTGAAACAGAGTAAAAGCATATTAGTAGTCAAAAGAACTGGGTTCTGTCTGCAACCCTGCATTTACTCAGAGGACTGACATGTGGTTTAGGCAAAGCCCTTAGTTTGGTCTGACCTAGCAGTGAGAAAACTTGGCTATTTAAACAATATATAGCATAGAGGGTTGAGAAAATATAATAAATTAATTAAATATTTTGATACATGAATATATCAAACAGGACGATATGAATTTAGGTATAATGGTGTCTACTGCCCAGAACACCAACATTCTAACTTATATGGCCTACGTTCACTGAATCCACAATCACAGTTAACTTTGCAAGAAGGAGTAGAAGAAGAAAATAGCAATTAAATACCCTGTCAGAAATCTTTTCATTACATTAATGAACAAGTCATATATAAACTTGATCTAGCAAAACATTTATTTTAGTAGTAGTGGGGTCTCAACTCAAAGCCTCGTGCTTGCCTAGCAAGCCACCTACCTAGCCACACCTCCAGCAAAAAACTCATTTCACAGTCATATGAAAGTATTAAAGAAAACCAAAGTAAAACAACAACAAAACAAGACACAGTGAAAGTCTCAGTCAAAAGTATGTTTTAAAATTCCATCCTGAAACCTTGTGAGATAAAAATCATATTCTTGTTCTAAAAAAGAACTCTTTGCTAACATAGAATGCTTTTCTAGAGTGTTCTCTTTCAGTAATGTTCATGCTGAGATTTTCTAGCTTATTTTGTCAAAAATGAAGTAACACAATGAAAGAAAATGACTGTTTTATTAAGTGAAGAAAAAATATTTCCTTTGATGTTAATACATTTTCAATCAATGACTATTGGCCTACTGAATTACTCTTGGATATTGGATCAATGTTCACAACAAGTATGAGAGAAGACTGGAAAAAATATTAATATCATGCTGAAAATCAAAATGTAACTATAATATCAAAGACAGAGAAAAAGATGACATCTACACTAAAATTCTCCATAATTACATGAAAATGTTCTTAAGGAAGTTCATCTAACATTACAAAAAAATGAAATGAAAAAATAATTATAGCCAAAAAGGAAAGTAAGGAAGATGAGGGAGCCGGGGGTGGGGAGGGAGGAAGTACTGAGCCTAAAAATATTCAAGCACTCTGCAAAAGGCAATACTTGATTTATTGAGACAGCACCCCACTGTGTAGTACAGGCTGGGCTTGAACTCACAAGGTAACCTAGGCAGGCCTGAAAATCATCACCCACATACTTCACTTCTGCGGGGAGTACAGGAGCTCACTGCCATATCTGCTGAGTTTGTCTGTTATAGAAGAAACTTTTTTTAAAGTTGTCTTTCATAATACTAAAAATTAGTAAGTTATTCACAATCTTTCCATGAATTAAAGTGAGGGAAAAGTATTAGAAAAGATGAATACTACTTTGTGAAGAGCTAATTTTGATTGAATAAAGAACAAACTAGAAAATCAGAACTATAAAAAATGATCTGAGCTCAGAAAACTTAATTTTAAAATTATATACAAAGATATGCTTTTGATTATATAAGCATTGTAATCCACTGCTGGTAATTGGGATCTGCTCCTAAGTGCATTTTTGCATTTTCAAACATAATGATGCATATGAATGCATAGATTTCAAAATCCTTTTTGTTATGAGTGATAGAAATCAAAATTTTAGTCTTTAATATGAACAATTTTGACACGGGTTGAAGACAATTATAATGAGAGAAATTTACTGGGCATTATGTATCTGAGATGTCACCACAGATTGAGCATTTATGAGAATGGCCAATGGTGTGTGTTGCAAGCTCCATTTCTCAACATCATTAGGCACTTTAAGAAAATTAGAAACATTCAGAAGAGTAAGTGCCAAAATCAGACTATTGGCTTTTCCAGATTCTTTAGACTCACGTTCAATGATACATTTCTCTTGCATGAGGAAAATTTACACTGACAAGAAAAACAAAACAACACTTTTATCATATAAACATCTCCCTAGCTAGGAAGCCTATTGTAGCTTCAGAGGTTCCAGTATTTGTAATAAGTAGTCATGGTCAAAAATTACATACTGTTGGCTATACTTAAGCCATTGTTATAAGACACAAAAAGATTAAGATCAGACATATCATGGATGAATAAGCCAGTGCACCTCTTAAACAGAGATAATGAATATACATTCTAAGGAATTCTAATGTCTAGACAAAAGCATAATTATGTTTTTCTTTACAGAATAAGTAGACAAAGAACAATATGGATGTTCATAGAAGCTTGAAATATGAGACTTATGGGAAAATTGTACTGAATATTAAAGACAAACATGGGTTATTAGATGAGCCAAACAATTTTAAACCTCAAAACCATTTTACAGTAGCATGGGCTAAGCCAAAAATTGTGGACAGTGCCTGAATTTTTAAATATAATGTATTATAGTCTCTAGGTCTTATTTTTTGCATAATAATAAATAATCAATATAGGAATCTTATATAAATAACATCTTTCTTTTAACCCAAATTTAGGGCAAGTATGTTTATGCCTGTGTCACATAAATATCTGATTATTCTTATAAGAAAAAGTTTTATTAAAACAATATGACTATTAATAACTATTATTATTTGGGATAATTTACATTGGTTTAGCAATGCAGGTAATTTAAAATTAAATTCATTTATAGCAAATGCAATCTATAACATACACTAAAATTATAACACATATTTCAGTTAATCTATTTATTATATAGGGCTTATAGTTTAGTGTCTCTATCTTTATCATCTTTGGGCTCTTCCACGTGTATAAGGAAGTTATTTCTGCTTTTAGATAAACCTGAGTTAAAATTTTGCTGCAGGCCCATACTATTTTGTAATTTCAGGGGGATTTTCTGAGCATCTTAGTACATCTGATGTTTGTTTTCCCTCTCTCTCATATTATTAATAACTTTCACATCACCTTTGGTTTGCATGCTAAAAGATATCATGTTGAGAACATTCGTGATAAAAAAGTAATAGTTTCCCTTTTTCATCCCTTTTCCCCATTCATTTAAAGCCAAATACTGATTACTCTTATTTTATTTTACTAATAGTCTGAAATATTCTATGTATGAGAGGGTATTCTTCAAGGCATTTTAACTAAGTTTCAACTAGTAAATAAATTATTTCCACAAATTAATACCTCTATATGACATCTCTCTCTCTTTCTCTCTTTCTCTCCCTCTGCCCTCCCTTAATCAGGGTCTCACTAAGTATCCCAGAATGGTCTTGAACTCAGAATCCTCCTTCCTGAGACTCCTGAGAGCTGCAGTTTGAGGCACAAGCCATAATGCTTGAATCTTTATAATATTCTTGATTGACATGTATAGCCAGAGGAAGATGAGCTGAAAGTACTTGTTAAGGTACACAATTGACCATATCAAAGCTAAATGTGTTACTTATTGATGCTGAATATGTACCATAAAGTTGCTGGATTTTAGAACTAAGAAAGCCTGATGTGAATCATGTGATTCTATCTGAGATTTTTATGTGTAAAGAAGCACATCAGACTCACTGCCTGATTGGACACAAAAATAACCAAGAAAGAGAATGGGGATGGGCCAAGACAAGTGTAGACCCATAAATTCATATTCATAAATTGTGAAGGAATATTTAAGACTCAATAGTGAAAAACCTGGGGTGCTCACAAATAGCCAAACATGCAAATTAGCTAGTGATTATGAATTATTTGGACACTTTATGACAACATTCCTTTCGTGCTATTTCATAATGGGAAATGGAGCTTACAGAGTTTAATGGTATGTTTGGCTTTGTATTTTGAACGTGTAAAATCTGTTGCATTTAAGGAAAAAAAATATGTCCAGCATTAGTTATTGCTGACATAGCTACAACTATGTTTCTCCTGCTACTTATGTGACTATACAATTACAGAAACTCTAGGTCAATATTGTTTTCTCAGTATTTGAAGGATTCTATTGAAGCAAGAAATCTTCCCTGAAGTGCAATGGGTAGGAAGAGTAAAGAAGTAGAGTCCTTTATAATTACGTTGGAGCAATTGTGAGCCTGATTTATGTTGCTGTTTCCAGTGTGTATGGCTGCATTTCCAACATTTGTGTGTGGGAATTAGTATGTGTGTGTATATGTGTGTTAATTCATATTGGGCTACTGTTGGGCAGTACTGTGCCTCACATCCTTAGCTTTGCAACTGTATTTTCCTTTTCTAACAAGTTAATAGAATCCACATTAGAAATGAAGAGTTAATGAAAGCAAGCCAAGAGCAGCAAAAGAAATGTAAATGAGTTTGAATTGACTCCTCTTTGTAAGTAAATAAACTCCCTCTCAGGGAGAACACATTCTCTGGTTTGTCCTCTACTAGCAGAGAATGTCAAGTATACAGGACACAGCCCTACAGAAAATACCTTTTACTTCCCTCTTTGTTTCTTCTAGTGCTGTCTGTATTATGTATTTTCCAAGGATGCAGGATTTTCTTTTTGAAATGGTTATGACTGGAGAGATGGTATACAGCAATAATGCTTTGCTTATGACAAGTTGGGTCAGAGCTGAATAAAAAGTGCTAATCATATAAAAATAGCTAATTCAAGACTAAATGAAGCAATTTTTTTTAAATCCACAACTATATACTTCCTATTTTCCTGATTCATTTACTTATGATATTGGCACATCTTCTTTTATGATTTGAAAACTACAAATCTCCTTTCATACACAAAATAAGCAAATGTTAAATGAAAAAATTACATTTTATATAAATGTTATATATCTTAATATTGCTTCTTAAATATCAGCCCACATAGACAGTGCATAACTTTTATAAATCAAAATAATATCCTTTATACTAACTGTTGCAAAAGTTTGGTATCCAGGTACAATCTCATAAGAAATAAGAATAGCACCTGTTTCTACTATACAGTAAAAGAAAAAAAAATGGACAGCAGAATTCATTGGCTATCTTAAGCGTAACATCACTTCAGAAAGCACGAGGTGCTTTTTATTCATCCTAGTATTAAACTTCGGATTCCTAGGTATAAATATTTATAATTTTACTTATGGTATTTATAAGCTTTGAAAGCCAAGAACAGTCAAGTCTTCGAAAGATTCCAATTTCCAGATAATTTCGTGCAGATAAGAAATAAGTGACTACTAAATTATCCTGGGCTACGAAATTTGAAGCTTGTTATCCCAGCCACTCCACACAGCCAGGATTTCTAGAAGCCTTTCTCTGCAGCCTGGATATACTCCCAGGCAGAGGGAGTCTCACCAGTAGAGGGCAGAATTTTCAAATGTTGCCATTCTTCAAAGGGGAGGCATCCTCAGCAGCTGAGGGAAAGGCCTGTTCATGGTTTGTTTTCTTGCTTTTGCTTTCTAGGGAAGGGAGGAAGGAAGCTCAGAGAGCTCTAAACTCCCTCAAAAGAACATCCTTCATTAGATGAATTTATATGAATTACTACTTGTAACAGTAACCTTGCATCACTGTTATGTGTGGGAACAAATAGGATTTGGTGTATTTATAAACCTGCCTACTCTAATTCTAGTTTATTCTGTTTGGGTATTTCAGTGCAACATTGGATCTGGATTGAGGACTAGTTAAAGAAATACTAGTTAAACAAAAAAGAAAGAAGACTAGTTTTTTTTTTTTTTTTAAGGGACTACTTTCAAGATTAAGCACTATCATCTTTTTCCAATCTAGGGATACAGTTCAGTGCTAGATGCATTCAGACTTTTTCATTTGACTAGCAAATTAGGTAAGAATTCTGAAAATGACTTGGGGTCTGTCTTTAGCTCTGATTCCTAAAGACAACCCTCAAGGAAATTGTGTGCGTGGGTCCATCGAGTCCTAAAGTGCTCAGAAATAGTGGTGCAGGAATGGATCTACTTGTTATTTTTAATAAGACTTATGTTTGGAAACTTTTTAATAGGATCACTTTTGCTATCATTCATGTGCATAGCTTTTAAATCCACATTGTAAAACAACATACAAATGTGTTTCTTTTGTATCCTTTGATTTTGTTTTACCCAAAAATTGACTATGATAATATTCTTTTTTAAATTCATTTGTTTTACTTTTATAAATATTCTGTTTTCGTAGCTGTGTAATGGTGTGAGGGGCTGTGGGTGTGTTATGAAGAAAGAATTCCTCTCAATTCTATTGAAAATTTTTAATCTCAACTAAAAACTGACCTGTGAAGAGGTTTATTACATGGGATTAAACCTAATTCTAATGAATTGCCCAGGGGCTTGGGATCCAGATCTCCTTCTACAATGAGCAAGGGAAGTTACTGAAAGACATTCAAATTCTTTTAACTGCCACACCCTGCAACAAGGAATGGCAAGGATGCACTACATGAATTTTTTGTGTGGATAATCTCAAAACTGAACTGCCCAAGTAAGTTTAAAGAAAAGAGAATTTATAGTTGTCATTGAGGGAAAGCTAATTCTACTCTTATTACTCCTGTATTCACACACATACACACACACATACACACACCTTTCCAATATTTTGAAAAAGAAAAGCAAATGCCAATAAACAGTAAAATCAGAGAAGTGACTCTTGCTAGATATTAGTTTCTCTTTCTGAGGGAGCATTCCCTGGTTGGGAAATTTTGACAGTAACTTCATCTTGCGGAACTTTGCTCAAGGGCTCAGTCTCTCTGGCCTCAAGAGTATTTGTTTTCTTCTTCCTTTCCAGTTCCTTCTTCCTTTCCTTGTCAAGAAGTCTGTAGTTGATGGCATTGCCAATGAGTAGCCATAAGCTTGCAATTAACACGATGGCCCCGCAGGCAATATACATGTATTTATAGTCTCCAGTTATATCCACCAACTTACCTGTAAGACAAGGAATATAACTTAACACAGCATAGCCATTAAGTGAGAAAGATTTTATATGAACTTTGCACATTTTGTATTTATAGCAAATTACAATTGAGCAAGGAACAATATTCTAGAGTTGGACACCTCTATATGCTTGGTAAAGAATAATTAGGCATCTTCAGCATTACGAATACATTCAATTTATTTAAAAAATCTCCACAACCACCATGGAAAATTGGGCATCAGTGTGTCTATGTACTCATAAATACATAGAAGAATGGAATATATTTTCATATTCATGAGTCAAGACAGTGATACATTTATAGCATAGCTATTTAGACCCTATTATTCTCTCTCATGCTCCCTTTTCTCTTCCAAAAAGAGGAAAGCAGTATATTGTTTAAGAAAGTCCCAAAGGCATTTATATGATCCCTAATATGGCTTAATGTTGACTGATTGCCCAGTACTTATCACTAGGCTGAGCACTTTGTCCTAAGACTTTCTTTGATCCTTATGATCCATCACCATTTTGAAGTCATTGGACCATTGTTACAGTCAGTGCATGACAGAGTCTATTACAGTAATGGAGATCTCTCTGCATTGCACTATTGTTTGCTACTCTGTAAAGTGCTTTCACCAAGCATCATGGCTAAATGCCCTGCTGCTTACTTGGGAATCATAGGTTTTTGCTTTACTGTGTCAATAATATTGAGGCCAAAATCATCAGAGAAGACCTGTTTGATCTGTTTAACCATTGAGATCATTTAAGAATCTACTGCTATAGCAAGGAGGTTAGAAGAGATAGGGGAGAATGATGAAAGTGGTGACATTTATCCACATACATTGTACTCACAAACTGCTAGATTGAATTGAAACCCCTTTGTATAACCACTTAAGGAAAAAAGATACATACACACACACACATATATATATATATATATGCACTGTGTGTGTTTATATATGTACTGTGTATATATGTGTATATGTATATATTTCTAGAAAATACTTAGTTTTGTTTAATTTTAATAATTATTATGTGCAAAATTTGGTGCATATATATACGGTGTCTGTGTGTGTGTATCTCTGTGTGTGTGTGTGTCTGTGTCTGTATGTGTGTACTACTTATCAACTGCATTCTAAGAGATTCCGATGTAGAGCTTGGAAGTCCACATACTGAGTTCAGACCCTCTAGCATTCTGACTTGAGTCTTAGTTATTGCTTCATATTCAATTTAGCTGCTTACAATACTTTTCTATTTGAATGAGACTTTATATCTGTGGAGGATGGAATCAGCTTGTTCAAATTCACAAGACATAAATGTAATAAAAATTGCATCATTTTTGTTTTTCTAATGTTAATGTTTCTGTTCCTACAGTAGTTGCTTGTTACACTTACAATGCACACTGTCCAGGGCTCCATTGTTTAAAGATCATTTTAGACTACAATATCAGCACACTTTTTAAGTGCGATGACACCTACTTATCCACAGAGGTGGATAAAGATCTTGGAAATTGTGCTACTAATTATGAATCTCACTCTAAGTCCTTTAGATTCACAAGCTCTTATTACATAAAGCCAGACTATGAAAACTAGTTAGGCCTACAATCAAATAAGTATGAGATTTTAAAACAAGTGATTATATCTGAAATTAATCTTCTCCATCATTTTGCAGGTAACTAGTATCATACAAGTCATGTGATTCACTGTAAAAGGAGTCAACATTAGTGAATGGTTACATCTTGGTGTTGCTTTGCTTGCTGAGAAGTACTCTTACCTGCGATTGGAGGACCAAGCAGAACGGGGCCACATTCTATAATGGTGGTCAATCCTACAGCACTGGAAAACTTGGTCGCACCCACGAGGTCCATGAGCGTTTCAAAGAGAACGCTACTAACACTTCCAAAGCCGTAGCCAAAAAACACAGCATAGATCACGAGGGCCGTGTAGGATTGGGCCAGGGGGCATAGGAGATGACATATGCCATTGAACATGACCGATAAACTTAAGAAGTACTGGATTCGGGGTCGGACCAATTTGGAATTTGCAATCAACCCTCCAAGAGGCCGAGCAAACATATCCACAAAAGCCATCACAGACAGCAAAAAGGCAGCCGAGTACTCGTCTATTCCCCTGTCTTTAGCATAAGGAGCCAAGAAGATAACAGGAGCAAAAAATCCCAGAAACATTATAACATTTCCAGATAAATATATCAAAAATCCTCTGTGCTTAAAAAGGGATAAGTCTAAGTACTTGTTGACTTTTTCACTTGCTGATTTCTTTGTTTTGGTCTTCTGCATACTTTGATCTTCTTTGCTTACATCAATCGTATTTGGGGGCTTAGTTTGTTTGGGACCAATGGGCCTCATGAGAGCCCCTGCCACACAGGCATGCAAAAATATAGCTGCTAAAATCAAGAAGCCTCCTTTCCAACCATAAGTATTAGAAAGGAACTGATTAAAAGGAGCCAAGGTACTTAAAAAAACAGGACTTCCTGCCATGGCCAGTCCATTTGCAATGGGTCTTTTCATATAGAAGTATTTGCCAATTATGGTCAAGGCTGGTTGCAGGTTGAAGGCTAAACCTAAACCTAAAAGGAACAAGACAAAAGGAAGAGGAAGAAAATACAAACATATTATACCATTCACAAAAAGACACAAATCTTCAATAGATCTGTTCAAGTGAGTTAGGCAGAGCTACAAAGGCAGTGAGTTACAAGGAGTAAAGATTTTGTTTAAAGATTACAGGTATAAAAATAATTATAAAAAACTAAGATAGTTCTCAACATGGACACCTCATATGATGCTTGTATATTCCTTCAATTTAAAGCCTAAGAATAAAACCAATGTATAAAAAAATCATAGAGGTTTTGGGAATATGGCTTAGTGGTAGAGTGCTTGCCTTGCCTGCATGAAGCCCTGGGTTCGATTCTTCAACACCACATAAACAGAAAAAGCCGAAGGTGGTGTTGTGGCTTAAGCGGTAGAGTGCTAGCCTTGAGCAAAAAGAAGCCAGGGACTGTGCTCAGGCCCTGAGTCCAAGCCTCACAACTGGACAAAAAAAAATCATAGGATGGTGGGAAAGGAGGATAAAATCATTAGTTATTAATTAAAATCAATTAATGTCACAAATTATCCCTACCTCAGAATAAACAAGTTTAATGGAATCAGTTTATTAAAATTAGTTCATGACATAGTTTGCTTCCTTGTCAAGAACAATTAAATTTGAAATTGAGAATATGTTTTTAATTGCACAGCTGAAAAAATGTGACCAGACCAAAATGGTTGTAATTTGTTGCAATCTTTAATCTTCTCAGAGATATTTATTCCAAAACTATGAAAATAATTTTAAGAGTATTAAAAATTCATACTATTCTTGCTTTACATTTCTTAAATTACAAATCTAATATGTATATAGACACACATTTGTTAACTACGATTTTCTTTCTTAATGCTGCATGAAATACACATTCCAGGGTTTAAAACCCATAGCTTGTGTGAACCAAAGTTCCAACTATTTATGAACTTCTTTGGCAGTGTTGAGTTTTGCCTTCTAGACTCAAATTGTATCTTGCAGCTCACTACAGTACTAGCTAACAATAGTAATGAATGAAATCCTTTAAAACTGAATAAAATGGATTTGCATCAGCTGCTTCTTTTTTATCCTGAGCCTAATTACTATTCTGTTATTTTAGGGACTAGAACAGAAAGAGTTCTTGGTTCACTAATTTACCTAAATTGAAATCGCTCTGCAAAATGGTACATTATTCAATTTTCAGTTTTTAAGGAATAGAAGTTTAACCTTATTCCAGCCCTTTCATATGAACCTTGTTTATGAGTAGACTGTCTCTAAAAGCCGAGAAAGGAATTGAAAACATACCTCAGCCAAACCTGCAAGATGTAAAACATGCGTAATTAGTAAAACTGACCAGTCTACAGTTAAGTAGCTTGTAAGGGGAAGACCCTAACATAAAACCAAGATATTTTTTTCCACAAATTATATTTATCTTTTTCTTTTACCCCTCCCCTTCTCTGACACTTGGAATTTGTGCCTTCTGTTGTCATTTCATTGTCATTCAGAAGTAGATGCCATCCATTTCACATTCGGGCTTCGTAAAATAAATGTAATGCCTGAAATCAGTGGATGTGACTCTGCCCTAGCTCATGCGTTTATTTGTACTACTGTGCAAAGCACTTCAGATTTACCAGCTCCAGTCCACTTGACAACAAAAACCTGTGTTGCTGAAATGGAGCAAGTTCCAGAAAGATAGGATGTTACATAAGTAACATTATGATGATTGTTTGCTGATTTTTAAAAATAAATAACAAAATGCTAGAAACTCTGCAGAGTATTTTATACATTAATCATTCAACATCCTAAGAGAGCAACTGTCATTTGCCCCAAATTTTAAACAAGGGGACAGAGGTACATTAGGATACTAATGTACCTAAGGTCACATAGGTAGCATACACTGAGCCAGATTTGACAGCTACATATACATACTTAAAAAAAAAACCAAAAAAAACCCTCTTAGATTGATGTAGCTCTTTCCTCTACAAGTACCATGTCGTTCAAGACCCACAAAAATGAAACTATAGGTAGAATAATTCTATTGATACCTCTGGTACAGAGATAGTAAAATCATGTTCTACTACATCTACTTGTAAACTTGCTCTGGTTTTTAAAGTCAAATGCAATGTGATTGGAATGTTTGTAAAAAAACAACAAAAAACCAAGGCCTTTCTTGCCACTCAAGACACCCTTAGACATAAGGTTTTCATTTAAAACATCAAAAAGTGTCTTGCTATACTCAAAAGGCAGAGAGATATGGTTAGGGAATAAAGGGAAAGATCTTTTTTTAATGATCATTATTATTACATCTTTTTCTATTCTTGAATTCTGGCTTTCAACACCAATTCTTCTGTCACAGTCTCCTAAATGCTTTGATAATAAATGTGCCCTCTCTCCAGATTACTGTAGACTTTAATACATCTTCTTTTTCCCTCTCTCATCAATGCATGTAAGGATAGGGTGATCTTAACTAAAACACACACACACACACACACACACACACACACACACAAATACTTATGTTTTCATCCATGGATATTGGGGAAAATTTCACTACTTTAATATACAAAACTCCAATTTTTTCTTTAAAATTTGAAGGTAGTATTTTTAATGGATTTTACTTTGCAGGTAAATAAAAATAGTGCTTTCAAAATACACACTTTTTATGTCAGTTTGAGTCAATTGATATTGTGCATGAGACAATGAAAATGAAGGGGCAGCACAGCATTGCAAACACTTGTGTTTAGTGAGGAAAAGCCTCATTGAGCATTCTTTACTCAAGGAAAACTAAGGATAAAGCTTGCAATTTCTGTCTCAAGGAATAGTGTATTTTTGTTGTTGAAGTTAAAGAAGCATGTCTAGAAAATAGCACTTTCACACCATTTTAAATATATTATTGGTGTTAAAGAAGACACTAAAATAAGATAAAAGGAAAAATAAGTTTGTTTTTAAGAAATTATATTAGGAAATCTGTTCACAATCCTACTTCAACTGGCTTAAACAGAAAAACAGTGAATAAATAAAAACAGAGCTGTTTTCATTTCACTTTTTATATCATAATCTATAATTATCTGATAACTTGGAAGTGAAATGTTTGACTATACCATAGGTACTATTTATATGTACTAGATTTTTCTAAACAGTTGACAGTAGTATTGCTTTTAAAATTAAATTTAAATAAGACAATTTATCTGTTACTTCTTTCCAGGAAACTTTAAGAAAAATAGAAATGTTAAGAAGATCAAGAGCCAGGCCCGGGTGGCTCATAACTGTTATCCTAGCTACTCAGTAAGCAGAGATCTGAGGATCACTATTTCAAGCCAGCCTTGGCAGGAAAGTCAATGAGATACTTATTTCCAATTAACCACCAGAAAAGTTGAAGTGGAGCTGTGGCTCAAAGTGGTAGAGAGCACCCAGGCCCTGAGTTCATGCCCCATGGCCAATAAAGGAAAGAAAAGAAAAAGAAAGTCAGCTGAACACCAAACATAGCTTACCTCCTATGAAGCCCACAGTGAGGTAAAGCTGTATAACACTGTTACAGAAAGAAGCCAGCACCATTCCCAAACAGCATAAAAGACCTCCTACTATCACCACTGGCCGGCTGCCATATTTGTTCACCAAAATACTACTGATGGGACCTGAAAAAAAGATATTAAGAAATTTTCAGTTGAAAAGTCATTCCTTTATCTTCAATATTCATTAATCTTGAAAGCTGAGAAATCATGTTTCAATGATCACAAGAAAAGATTAATTTACATGAAACATAAACAGAACTTTTCAGTACTTAACATATAATTGGTTTGATGGATGATGATGATGATGATGATGATGATGATGATGATGATGATGTGTGGGTTCTGGGCCTGAGTGCTGTCCATGTGCTATTTTGATCAAGGCTAGCACTCTGTCATTTGAGCCGCAGATGCACTTCCGACTTTTTTTTTTAAATGTTTATTGGACATAAGTAAGAGTTTTACAGACTTTCCTGCCCAGGCTGGCTTTGAACTGTAATTTTCAGATCTCAGCCTCCTGGAGCGCTATGATCACAAGCTTGAGCCACCAGCATCCCACTGGATTATTATAATTGTTTGTTTAATTGTGGAGCAAGCCAGAGCCTTACTATATTGTTTAGACAGAGACATCAAGAAATTCTTCTGCCTTGGTCTTCCAATGGCCTTCCAATGGTTGATTATTTCTAATCATATAAGAATGTCCATGAAATTAGATGACTCCAATATATAGCTTGCTATGACAATCACCATTCAAATTTTAATGGAAAAGATTCTCAACATTAGATAGCGAATCTACCTGAAACAAATTTTAAAGTGAAGACAAATCTATGCTGCAAATATCTAGGAACTATATAAATGATAATGATAACTTCCTTATCTAGAATAATGTATCATATATAATACATATGATATTAATTATAATTCCAAATGTATTTCTTATTATATTCAATAGATATTTTAAGTACTGTATCTCATATATTCAAAGACACTGCTTTCTCTTGACATTATTTTAGAAACAAAGATGTTATACATTAGATGGACTTTCCCAAGATATGTCAGTCATAGATAGTAAGGTAGCTATCATAGCCTATGCATGCTTGAGTTTAGATATTATTTCCCAGGACTCGTGTGGTTCATGAGTCATCCTTTCAGTGGTAATCTATCATTTTATAAAGCATTTGAAATAGACATATGAAAATAAACCTTGACTTTTGCCTAAACAATCTATTGATAAATTCTGGTTAAGTCAAGAAAGTAGCAATTTCAAACATTTTAGAATAGGTGGAACAGTTTAGCTAAAATTATGAAATTTCTTTTAGAACATGCTACCTCACTGGCAAAGACAACATTTTATATGTGAATGATAAATGTTGAGGACTGAATCAGACACTGGGCGGGAAGAAGTCTTGAAATGCTTTACCCAATTTATTTAGCCTATTATTTCCCAATTTGTATGTATTTCTGTGTGTGTTTGTGCATGCATGTGTGTGTGAGCAAGTTTAAAACAATCAAGGGTGAATAATCATTAAAATCATTTATACTTCATTAAACCTAACAAAACTATGTGTTATAAAATTAATGCTCTCTACATAACAAAAACATTGTCTTACTTTAGCACAATTTTTTTCCTGTCAAAGTTTTATAAAATAGCAGTGCAACATTTTAATAATTAAGCTTATCTGAGCTTCAGTAAAAAACACCACATTATTTTATATACTCTACCAATGTGTAACTGGTTGCTTTGACATTGTCTCTGTAACTTAAAATTATATTTCATCTGTAATTACTCCATCAGCTACTGCTTCAAGAAAAATAAATGCCAGGTGAGATCACAATTCTCAGATTAGCATGACCTAGAAAAAATGTTGCTGCTGTTTTACCTAATAATGTAACTTGAAATTTTATCAAATACTATCTATGCATTTGGAAAGTATTGACATGGATAATATTTAAAACACATAGAAATTCATTCACTCATATGCTCATATTCTTCCATGCAAACATAGCTACTAATAATTTTAGAAAGCTTTCTATAAGTTCAGAACAGATTACAAAACAGACACAATTATACACCAAAAGGCCATTTGAAAAAGAGTTCTACTTAATCAATGGTCTGGGGGAAAAAAAATCAAAAAAAGTGCAAGATTGGTGAAAAGAACAAAATTCTGCCCCTAATGGAGCACTCTCCCTTGAAGAGCTAATAAGATATATTAGTCATCAGTACAATAGTAATATATACATATGGTTTAAGAAATGTCTATTGTCATTAAAAACATATAACTAAACTCAAATTGCTTTGGGTGAGAAAAAAGTCATAATAAATTTGCTTTGATTAATTATTAAATTTAAGTGTGGAAGTTTCATAGTGTTGTATCTCTGTTCCTTTCCTCAAAATTACCTAATGCATTCAATTTAATTTAGTAGAACTAAATTCAATTCAATGCTCTATTTCTTAAGCTCTTTGTAAAGAGTTAATTCACAACAAGAAAAAAATAATAAAGTCCAACCACAATCCTCAGTGAATTATAGTACAGTCCTGCAAAGTAAGTGATCAATGTGAGAAGTGGATTTTAAGAGCTATGACATATATTATTATAAATACTAAACTGAGAATGGATTTGAAGGCATTAATCAATCATTTGGACTAATAAAGAGATGTCCTCGAGTTTATTTATATTACATATTCCATTTTCTATGTGGTGATTTCAGTTAGTACAAACAAATGGGCACAAAGCATAATTAATTACTATATAAATGTGATTGCCTAAGTTGCATAAATTCAAACTTGAGCCTGGGCTATGAATCATAGTACTATTTGCAGCATATGGCAATTAATTATATCTGTGGGCCAAGATAACCACATCAAAGCTTATTTCCTTACTATTGATATTACTCACTTAAAAAAAAAAAGAAAAAAAACAGGTCTAGAGATTTCAGGAGACAGAAAAGCTTTTTAATTTCTATAGGACCATTAACTGAGATGTAATGAAAGTTCTAATTTTAAAAGAATGCTTTTATTCTGTTATATACTTGAGTTGATGTATGCACTTTAAGGATATATTTATGTAATTCATATAGAATCCTTTTCTAGCCAATGTGATCACTTCATAAGTGATCTATTAGGAGTAGTCAAAGTACTTTCGCCCTTAAGATTAAATTCTCACAAAATGTCATAAGACATTTCTAACTTATAATAGTTTAGAATAAAACTATATGTTGTGATATAACAGAAGATACACTTTTACAAAGAATCTCTAAGTGCTGAGTATCAGCTTGAAAAGGTATTCACCCTAACATTAAGTTTAAAAAAATATTATTTAACACCTCTCATCATTCCATTAGCAGCTTAGACTTTTATATTAACGAGACAGATAAAGACTGAAGAGCAAACTCCCATTTATATATGATGTTTTCATTATGCCTTGACCAGTTTTATGGGTGTGTCTCTTTCTGATGAGCCTTAACTAAGTTCTGAGCCATGTCCATTCTTTCATTCAGTCATTCTGCAAGATTTTACTTAGCATGTGTTTTTCAAATGATCATGATGTTTAATCATTAGTTATATCCATAATAAAAACACACTACCTGTAGAGAGTTATATCTGAGCCCATCCGTAAGCAGAACAAAGGTAGCATTTGTCAAAGTGCTTTGTTCTACTGGCTTGTCAAGCACCCCCAAAAGAAAATGGTGTGCAAGAAAGATTTTTGTTTATTTCCATAGCAATCACAAAATATCAGACAGGCTTGTATACTTCTCATTCATCTGGTCAACAGTTTCAGTCCACCTCGTAAATTTAGTGTCAAGAATGAGGGTCACATCAATGAAATTGTAGTACACGGCTTCATCTGTGAGCAGGGCCATCCACAGACTTGCCAGATCATCTCTTGCCTCAAAAGCAAAGTTTATAAGTCAGAAGCATTCCAAGTATTCCCTAACTGGTGAGAGGGGCTAATTATACCAAAAAGCCCCAAAGTTTCTATTATCAATGTGTTCCCTGTTATTGACCCTTATAAAGTCAATGTGGCTTATGACTTTGTTTTACATGAACGGAGCTCAAAAATTTTAACTTCTAGTATATACTAGGAAAAGTACAATGCCATAACTAGCTCATTAATAAAAACAATGAGTTACTAATTACCTTGCTGGTAGCCAGCACTTTGTATATGTTCTCACAGTGGGTTGCTGGAGGAATTAAGCCCTTCTGTTGTGATCCCAGTGGAAGGACTCTGCTGAGATTGTACTGGTTTCTTCTGGATATTTTTCCCTTGACTGAGCATATCTTCTGTTTTTCTTTCATTATACTAAACCATAGACGTTACAAAGAGCTAATGACATAGGTTATCTGAGTCCTCTGAACTTCTTAAGCAAATTATTGAGAGGCCTCAGACCTTTCTCAGTCTCTCCTGTGGCCAAGTGCAGGCTTCTGCACACAGTCAGAACCACATGATCTTTGCAACAAACTTTTAAGAATGCACTGCCTATACATATATGAATAGATCTCTTTGATACACTGTTATCTGTTTTATAAACTTGAGTTCCCAGTGTTTGGTCTTCTTTCTTCTGTATATGGCAAGAGCACATGATAAATTTTATAAGAAAGTTTGGAGTTTAATGTAATGAACATTTCATAAAACGTATTTGATACATCTGAAACCAAGAATTGGAATTGACTATCATTTGGAGCTATAAAAAAGTTTTATGCATAGCATAAACACTAAGCGAAGAAAAGAGAAAGTGCTATAATTTATTTTTCATTTTCTGTATTTCAAATATCCTGTCAAATCAAATGATGAAAAACCTAACTGGCAGAAAACAGTTGTTTGCAATTACAGAAATGTACCTGTGTTTACTACCATAGAACTTTTCTATATTGAGATAGAATAGCTTTCTATATTGAGAGTTTTCTTTTTACCCAAGAAAGTGTTGTTGAAGTGGGAAAGAATTATTGTTTTATTTGGATAAAAGTTGACCACCTCTTCATTATTTATTTGCCTGAGGTGTACTTTGCACTGCATCTGGGATTGAAAATTCACCTAATTTCTCTTCCTGTATAATCTTAAATTTGGGGGGAAAAACATGAAGGCAGTAATTAGGAGGCAGTGATTTCATTCTCTATTACAGAGGATGAAGATATAATAGGTCAATCATCTTCAGTTGGCAGGTTTCTCATTAATAATTGCCCTGGCTGTGGGGACAGGGAAGGGAGGGGGGTGGCTCACACCTGCAATCCTAGCAGGAGACTGAGATATGAAGATTGCAATTCCAAACTAGCCTAGGCCGGAAAGTCCATGAGACTCTTATCCTCAGTTTGCCACCAGAAAACCATAAGTGGGGCTATGATTTTAAAGTGTTTTAGTGCAAGCCTTGAGCAAAAGAGCTTAGGGACAGCCTCCAGGCCCTGAGCTCAAGCCCCATGACCAACAACAACAAAAATAAAATTGTCCTGCTTTCCTTTATTAGAACTGAGCAAGTTCTACAAAATATATTTCTTCATGACAGCTGACTCAACAGTCAACTAGTCTTCCAAGTATAGAAAAACTGTCACACAAAGATTCTGAATACAGCTTCAATAATTAAAGAAATCAAGGAAAAGTATTAACATGCTAGATATACTTGGTGCAAACAGAGACAGAAGTACTGGAGAACATGGTAGTAAGCATCCACTCCTTTTCCTTCTAAAGCTTGAAATGTTTCTTAAAGAGAGTGATCTAATTTTGATCCACAGGAGAATATTTAAAATGCTTCTCATATCTCTAAGTTGTTTTTTTAAATTAATTTTTGTTGTTGGTGGTGGTAGCTTGAACTAGTGGCCTACGTGCTGTCCCTACACTCTTTTGCTCAAGGCAAACATTCTACTTTGAGCCACAGTGCCACTTACAGTTTTCTGGTGGCAACTTGGAGATGAGTCTCTCAAACAATCTTGCTGAGGTTGTCTTTGAACTTGAAACCTCAGATCTCAGCCTTCTGAGTTAACTAAGATTACACAGGTGAGCCAGCCACTGGTTCCCTACTCGCTAAGGTGCTTTATACTTAGCTAAATGTTGCAATTATTTAATCCCTGTGGAATTATTGAAATGAAAAAAAAATATATATATATATAATTCAGAATGAACCTTAAGACTATATTCTATTGAGTGAAGTAAACACAATTTACAGATTGAAAATTCATATTTTAAGTAACTAGTAAGTAATATGATCCCTTCTAAATGATGGTAAAATATATATTTATGTCATGGGAACTTTTCTCCCATTATTGTATATAAAATACTGCATGAAGTCCCAAGCAATGCTACATTACTGGGGTTTTTGCAATGCTATGTCCTTACCTTCTATCCATACTTCAAAATTAGTTTTAAATGACAGCATCAAAATATATTCGGTGAGTCCATCTGTCTATTACAATCTTCCAGAGCTGACAAGTACTATGTACTATGCTCATAACTCTTTGTTTCTAAACTGATCAGATTCTTCATAGAGACTCTTGCAAACAAAATTCGGTGGGTAAGCCCCATACCGTGTGCAGCACATACATGAAATGTTTCTCCAACCCTAAGGAGTCTTAAGTTTTATGGAGACATCTGAAACCAAATAAAAAGAATTGGATTCTCTTTCTAGAATGATTGTGTTGTGCAGTGAACACTTGGCTCAATGCTATATGTGGAGTTACTAAAAAATATACATACATTTGACCCTCTGTATCTGCAGATTCACCCTACTTTGCTTACTTGAAGAAAAATGTATTCGTTCTGATACATAGTCATTTTTCTTGTTCATCCCTAAAGAATTCAATATAACACTTATTTATAAATTTCAATAGCCTTGAGATATGTTAAATATTTAGGAGGATGTGCATAGTTTTATAGGCACCACCTTATATAAGGAACTTGAAGCTTGATGCTGGTAACTCACACCTATAATCCTAGCTCTTCGGGCAACTGCGATCTGAGGATCATAGTTCAAAGCCAGCCTAGGCAAGAAAGTCTGTGAGACTTTTATCTCCAGTAAAACAACCAAAAATGTCAGAAGTGGAGCTGTCTAGTGGTAGAACACTATCCTTGAAAACAAAGGCTTAGGGACAGCATCTAGGCCCAGAGTTGAAGCTGAAATTTGTAAAAGAAAAAAAAAAAGAGTAGAGGAACTTGAACAATCACAGATTTGATTATTCTCAAGGGAAGCACAATCAAACCTCAAGAATTTTAAGGGGAAACTATACTTACCTTTGAGAAATATTGCGAAAAAGCAAAATATTATTTGAAAGGCTTTCAAGTAGGTGTGTTACTACATACACAAAAATTACAGAAGTTTGTTTTATACAGCACACATATTCTTAGTATTTTTTCAGACAGGTAGGTACTTCTAAACTGCTTCAACATGGCTATGTGACTACCTAGTAAGTTTATAAGCCAGGCACTGGTGACTTACACTTGTAGTCCTAGCAACTTAGGAGGCTGAGGCATGGAGGATTTCATAGTTCAAAGCCAGCCTAGGCAGATTAGTCAATGAGCTTTTATCTCCAACTAACCAACAAAACGCCATACTAGAGGTGTGGTTTAAGTAGAAGTGCATCATCATTGAATGGAAAAGCTAAGTGAGAGCATCAGGACCTAAGTTCAAGTCCTACTACTGGCAAAAAAAGAATATCATAGATATATTCTCATTATTACAAATGAGGGAAACAAAACATTTCTTTGGGCCTGGCTTCATTTAATATAATTTTTTCAAGGTATTTCCATTTCCTTAAAAATGAGGTAATGTCATTTTTTCTGATGGAAGCATACATTGTATATATAGACCATAGCTTCTTGATCCACTAATCTACTAAGGGAATCTGGTTTGATTCCATAGATTAGGAATGGTAAATGATGCTGCAATGAACATGTGTGTGCTGGTAGCTTTAGTATGGCCTTGTTTGTGGTCCTTTGGATAAATGCCCAGGAGGGAATCTCAATAGCCAATTGCTAACTGCATAGGACCATATATAATGAAGCATATCAACATGAAATTCAAGAATTGGAAACAAAAGCTTCTTATTATGTCCTATATGTACTTCTTTCTTTCATTTTTTTTCTGTTTTACTTTTCTGTACCCTTTGTCTTATATATAAGTTTATCTGATCTGTGGACGGGAAAGAGAATCACAGAAACAGCAGGACAAAAGATGAACTAAAGCAACAATGATATTCATTTTACACTATGTTGGAAATGAACTATACAACTTGGTTAGGAGGAAAGTAGGGAGAAGTAAGGGAGAAAATAAGGGACAGGATAACAGTGCTTAAAAAGAAATGTACTCATTACCTTACTTATTCATCACCTTCACAATAAAGATTAGAAAAATAATGTAGAGGAATCAGAGGGTTACATGATGTGCAGATACAATTCTTTAATCTGAAAAACTTTTAGGAGATATATTTCAAATTTCATAAAAGTGATTCAAAATATGCTAAGTAATTAAAAATATACTACAACCAAAACTTCTCACCATTAATTCTATTATACTTTTTGAAGTTACTTTAAATCTAGTTGTCCCAATGCCTAAGAAGCTCATGCTTCTTAAAAAGTCTTAAATAGTCTGTACATTTATAAATTGAATAACATACCAAATCAGCTTTTTCTATCTTCCATGATCTTTTACTCTTTTAGTGTTAACACTATCCATGACAGATAAAACTACACTCTCTTGAACGTGTTCTAAAAAACATGACTATTCAACATGGCCTGAAACACAAAACTGTACTGGAGAAGCAGGTGAATGTCATTATTCTGAAACATATGTGGTCCATTCCCTTTCAGTATATGAATAATAGGTAACAAATTAGTTGCTTATCAAAAATTAGTTTCATGGGGGTAGGACAGCATAAGGATATTCTTTGGGTAGTGTTGTAGTGTATGGCTTCATTTCAAATGGATAAATGTAGTTTGCTGAAGTAGCAAAAGAAGAAAATAAAGGAAACAGGCCTATCACCTGGGTCATATCTTGGCCGCCACTTTCTACTCCAAGTGAGCCATCAATACCCATCACATTGACATTTGTTGTGGGGAGGGGTGCAGGTGATAACATGAACAAAAGTTCTCAAAAAAATCTAATGGCTTATTTCAAGAAAGAATTTGGCTCACTTGATAGAACAATCTGCTGAAAAATCACTTGGATAAGTGAGGTGTTTTTTTTTTCTTTTACAGTTTGACAATTCTATGCCTTTATAATGTGTTTCTGACTCTACTTATCCATTCAACATAATCTAAAGAGCACTGTTTAAAAACACCTTCTTGGTTGTTGGAGCTATCTATATCTTAAGGTTGTTTGCAGGCACACTATTCCAGTGGAAGCCAGAGTATAGGAAATGAGAGTGATTCATGCAGTCATCATGAGATATTTGAACTGTACTTTGATATTGTTAACCTTAAGATAGCTATGAAAAAGGCCCATTTGTGTTGCTCCTGGCATTAGAGGCAGAGGAATGAGGAGTACAACACATCAATAGGAATTCTCAAGATGTTTCAAATTAAGTAAGACATATCTAGCTTTGAGAAAATGTGAGAAATTCAAAATGAGTACTAGGAAATTTAATTATTTTCACTCTTAATTTCATTCATGTTCATTCAAACGTCACATAGAGTTTTCTCTCCTACCTTTACTTCTCAAGAATTCACTTGAGACCCACAAGACAAAGAAAAATGGGTGGGAGCTGGGGATATGGCCTAGTGGCAAGAGTGCTTGCCTCCTGTACATGAGGCCCTGGGTTCAATTCCCCAGCACCACATATACAGAAAACGGCCAGAAGTGGCGCTGTGGCTCAAGTGGCAGAGTGCTAGCCTTGAGCGGGAAGAAGCCAGGGACAGTGCTCAGGCCCTGAGTCCAAGCCCCAGGACTGGCCAAAAAAAAAAAAAAAAAAAAGAAAAAAGAAAAAGAAAAATGGGTGGGTTTATAATGAATGCTAGATGTTTTCTTTTCTTTTCTTTTCTTTCTTTCTTTCTTTCTTTCTTTCTTTCTTTCTTTCTTTCTTTCTTTCTTTCTTTCTTTCTTTCTTTTCTTTTCTCTTTTTTCTTTTCTCTTTCTGGTATTGAGGCATGACTCAAGACCATGGGATCTTGCTTGACTTTGTCACTCAAGGTTGGTATTCTAACAATGGAACCTGGCTTTTGCTAGCTGGTTAATTGAAAGTAAGTCTCACAAATTTTCCTGTCCAGGCTGGCTTCAAATTGTAATCCTTGGATCTCTGTCTCCTGAGTAGCTAAGATTACAGGCATGAGCCACTAGTGCCCCAGCTAGGTGCTTTTTAATTATTAATAATGACAAAAAAAATTTAAAAAGCAACAAAACGAAGTAAAATGTTATGGTTGCTTCATGACTTTCTCTGTCTTATTCATATGACTTGGGCCTAAGTGCAAATTTTATTCATTGGATATATGGGGTTATTCTTGAACGTTCAAAAACCATATAAATAATTGTAATTTAGGTAGTAGAATTTCTTATTTACTATTTTCAATTATTCCATCCTAACATTTTTCTTGAGGGAAAGTTTGATGAGAACAAAGTAAACCGCACTGACTAAAAAAAATCAGTGTTTGTTAAAAATGATTGTCTTAGAATTTAAAAGAATCCTTTTCAGCGACTCTCTGTGCTCATCCTTGAAACATCTCATTAGTTGGAAAGAGCAGCATCTGTAAACAACCAGAGTGGTTCAGAGAACTGAAGTTGATTTCATTCATTGTCATGGAAATCTTTTCTAGGGTAGCATGTTTTTGTGATAAACTCATTGAATAAGATTTTGCAGCAAAGCATGGTGGTGCTCTGCTTGAGGCAGGGGTAGGATTCCAAGGCCTGTACCATGTTAAAATGAGACACTATCCAAAAGACAAACTAAAGCCTAAAGCTGGTATCTAGGCTCAAGTGAAAGAGCATTTGGGGCAGGAGGCTCTGAATCCAAACTTCAGTATGGCCAAAACAATCAAAAGATTTTACATGATTTCACTTGGGAATCAGTTACACTACCAGGTTAAAAAGAAAATTTCTTTTATAAAATTATATAATAAAATATGTACTCTGAATATGATTGATACTAAATATTGGCATTAATATAGCATGTTAAACTTTCATTTTTGTAAATTCCTATTAAGATAGGTATAATGGAAAATACTTGGACCAGTGTTATGTTTCTTCACTAAATTGATAGGAAATGATGATAATATATATCTTAATAAAGTGAGATGTTTCTATTTCTACCTGCTTAAGCAGCTCTCTCATATTGACTAAAAGATTGTGCCTTTTATGATGTCTTTATTTCATAAATAAGTTATAATCTTACCAGCATATTTCATCAGACTGCTTCCAATTAAGTATCAGAGAGTACTTAGATTTATTCTTGTTTCTAGCCTTTTTGCAAACACACACACACACACACACACACACACACACGTTAGATTAATTTCATTTAATTTTGGTTTAGCTTTTCCAAGATAAATTTGATCATTTACATCTCAGTGCTTTAACAATAATTCAATAAAATGTCTCACTTAAAGTTAAAATCATGGGGCTGGGGATATAGCCTAGTGGCAAGAGTGCCTGCCTCGGTATACCCGAGGCCCTAGGTTCGATTCCCCAGCACCACATATACAGAAAACGGCCAGAAGCGGCGCTGTGGCTCAAGTGGCAGAGTGCTAGCCTTGAGCGGGAAGAAGCCAGGGACAGTGCTCGGGCCCTGAGTCCAAGGCCCAGGATTGGCCAAAAAAAAAAAAAAAAAAAAAAAAAAAAAGTTAAAATCAATTCAGATACTTTTTGAATGAAATTAAATCTGACCTACTTGATTAGTTTGAGAGTGTGGACCAGTTTTATGTTTTTTTTTTTGTTTGTTTGTTTTTGCTTTTAGTATTTGAGCTCAGTAGGCATCATTTTAAAACACATGAATAAACTATGTCTACTTCCCAAAATGTTCAAACATTCAGACTGGAAGCATAAGAAAAGGCTTCTACTTGTAAAACATCCACAGACATATGTGTCCCTTGGCTAGGGGCTGGGGTTGCCTAACAGAACACCATAGACAGAACTGAAACACAACAGAAACTTGTTTCTTTGTGGTTCTGGAGGCTGAGAAACCCAAGATCAAGAAGCCAGGGAGATTAGTTTTAATCCAGATCCTTTTCTCTTATTTTTAGGTAAGTGACAGCATTGTGTGCTTACACACACACACACACACACACACACACACACACACAGTGAACGAGTTAGAGATATTTCTTCTAGTATGTCATATAGTCACCAATGCTGTGAGATATAGATTCTAGCCTTTTTGACTTCTTTTCACTTAATTATTTCAAGTGGATGCATTTCCAAATAGTGACATATGGGCATGTGGGGTACACCATAAATTTTGCAGGAACCCATTCAGTCCAGAAACACATAACGGTGTCCACTTTGGCCTACATTTCATGAATTTACCTAAGAAAAATGCCACCTCTACATGGTAAAAGAAATAGTCTGATTATCATGGGATAAATTCTGGTGCAAGTTTTTTGAAGACTCAAAAACTGAGCAATTTATTGGATAAATATAGTCATTTTATCAACAGCAGAACTACTAGTTTGATACATTTCACAGAACTAGGGGACCATTTAACGAAACTGTTACTAAGGGCCTGAAACCTTTCCATTCATACCATGTTGTCAAAAGTTCAATGTGTTTTAAAATTGAGGGTAAGTTGGAAGCATATAAAGATGACTTATTTGAAAACCCCACTGGTTTAATCTTTAACAGGAGAACCCACACACCACTCAATATTTAATTGATGATGAAGACGTCAATAGCTTATCTGCTTCTTGCTTCATATCCTTTTATGATGTATAAGTTTACCATAAAAACAAAGCATTGCCCTTCTACAGCCCCCTCGTAAGGCTGAGGAAAGACTAGGGATGTGGGTACGTGGACATAGGTTACACAAAACTGGAATGCTTTTCAATACTTTCTCAGATGTTTCAATAGTTTTTCCTATTCTTGGTTGTTTCTCCCAGAAAGTCACAATCTTTAGTGGCAACAGAATCTCAATTCATTCCTGGAGATGACAATATATTTTTGGCTGCATTGTAAATAAGAGTACCAAGTTTACAGAATTCAGTCTACATGCCTAAACCTGGAGGGTTTGATTCTTGGTATTGCAGAGTTACAATATCTGTATGCTTGCCAGCCTCTAAACCTCATAGTTTCATGACTAAAGTGCGCTACAAATTTGGAAACATTACAGAGTTCTCACAAGAATATGTGTGTGTGTGTGTGTGTGTGTGTGTGTGTGTGTGTGTGTGTGTGTGTATTTCTATGGCCACTGAGAACAGATGACATTGATTTCTTATCTGCTCATTAACTTCACTAGGAAAACAAGAATGATGGTCAAATTTCAGTCTCTTTCTAGTATCAGACACCAACATAATTTAAGAAGCAAAAGAAAAGGCTGAGTCTGTAAGAACTGACCTAAAATAATTCGGCCTTAAAAGGACAAGGTATTGTTAATATTTGCATAATTTAATCCTAAACCTACTACATACACAATTGCTCTCTGTTGAGGTCAGAGCATTAACATATTCTAAAATATTTCTTCCTAATTTACACCTTTATTATCCTACAAAATATTTCCTATTGTATCTTAATTCATAATTCATAAGAAAGGAAACTATTAATGCCTGTCAGTAAATCAGGAACTTTTCTTGGGTTTGTGTCATATTTTTTGTCCAATAATTTAAGGACAAATTTTAGAATAAAAATGAAAACTTTGCAGCCTAAAAGCAAATGATAAAATTTGAAAGAAGCAGGCAAATAATTTTCCACAAACTAAAAACCTTAAGAATACATCTTACTAAGTTTCTTTCTATGCCTTATTATTGTGAAGATATTTTTAAATGTTTATAAATATGAAGTGAATTTTACTCAGCTTATGAAAATAGGATAGTTTTAATGGCTTCCCAATGCTTCTAATAGTCTCTCTTATTTCTTTTTTCTTTGCCAGTGCTAGGGCTTGAACTCAGAGCCTGGGCTCTGTCCCTGAGCCTCTCTGTGCTCAAGGCTAGCGCTCTACCACTTGAGCTACAGCTCCACGTCAGGCATCTTTTTCTGTTTACGTTATACTGAGGAATCAAACCCATGGCTTCATGCCAGCTAGGCAAGCACTTTACCACCGTCATATTCCCAGCTCTCTAATAGTATCTTATGAAGAAAGATTTACACTGATATGTAAGCAAAGTGGCAGAGAGTCTAAGAGGAAGGTAGATTGGTTTTAGGTACCATATCATAAACAGCTTTATATTTTATCACAAATACTATTAGTTGTTTTTAGTTTTATGATTTTGAAGGAATTTCATTTTACATGAAGCTATCAAAATTAAGAGCATTGATGGCTAACATCTATGAAACAGTGGATTAGTAGATGTCTAATTTTAAAATGTATTTTCCTTAAGTAAAAGAAATCCATCCAGAAGGGTCTTGACAAGTAATTACTAATGAATGACCCCTAAATATCTTCCATGTCAAATTATATGATAGAGCTGACAGCCCTGTTATTTAAAAATGGCAGTAAACTTTGAAAGTGAAAAAATAATACACTCATTAAAATAAACAGTATCTTTAAGCTCTCTGACAAAGGTGTGTTTATTTTTCAGACATATAACTCCAAGATCATTTAGTTATAAATGATAAGCCTCTCTTAAAACACAAAAGCCCAGAGATGGGCAAATATCACTGCAATGAAAATGCATAATCATGGCAGTTGTGAGATGCATTCAGTTTGTAAAACCCAGGAATACCACTGTGTATGGACAGTGGTTTACACACTCTTTACAAATAAGTGCATGTTCATAGTCAACTGGGTGTTTGTATATTCTTCATCTTCCCTACTTCCTGTCTATAACAAATATTTTCTCTCATGTGTGAAAGTTAGATATGAATGTGAAATATATATGCAAGCATATGCAGGCTCATATGCATATATACACAAACATATTAACTCAAGTGTGGTATGCTCAGGGGAAGATTCCAACTGTACTAGTCCTTTGAACAACTGATAGTTTAGCAAAATGAATACTGAGAAGCTGGAACATGTGTTCAGGGGGAAAGGAGATGAATTCAAAGGGAGCAGGACAAACAAATGGAGAGAGAAAGGGTGGGAAAATGCACTCAGAATATTCAATATGCATATTCAAAACCTGAACCACGTAAATTGATGGGAAGGTTGGGTCTAGGAGATGGGGGAGAATGATGAAAGGGCTGACAGTGACCTAGAAGCACTGTATTCACAAACTGACATATTAAATTGAAATCCCTTCCTACAAGATAATAATAAAAAGCATGATTTTATTCCACTAATATTCTAAATTATCATGATGGAATTGATGCTTCATTTTTAACTCTGCTATATGTGTGGTTATGCCTTTGTTTTAGCTTCACTTAAAACAAAATTATAGAATTATAACTATAGTCGTAAGTATAAAGTTATAAAATTTCAACTTAATTTCAACAATACTAGTCCTCCTTGTAAAGTAAGCAGCACTGAAAATTTGCATTACCTCTTAAAGAAAATAAATTGGCTATTCTCCAATAAAAATAAATCTAACAATAAGTCATTTCTCTGTCCAGTTTTTTCCTAAGCAAATTTTTGTGGTTAGTAGTTTAGCAAGAGAATAACCCTCTTAAACTACAAGTGTACAATATAACATATCAGGTCCTATAATTGAATTATTTCTTATCATGTGAATAAAAATTAATTTATTGGTCATGACATGCTGATTTGAAATATGTATCTATGTGGAAGAGCTAAATCAAGTGAATCAAAGGCATTACATATCATTATTTTGTAGTGATCAGTTAAAAATCTATTAAGTAAAAATTTCAAGAATACATTGTTTTTAACTATGTTCACTACCTTATATGCATGTTTCTTGAAATTTTGTGTCCTTGCATCAGACTCCTCCCAAACCTTCTCCCCACTGGCATCAAGTAATCAACACACGATATCTTTGTACTCAATTTTCAATTCTACATATATATGAGATAATGCAGTGTATTTATTTTAATTTTATTTTTACTAGCTATATTAATTATATGGTATGGCAGGGTGTTTATTTTTAATTTAAGGTGTATAAAAGCCTCATACAGAATTCATAATTAAGGAGGAGTTCTAGCATTTTTTTTTTGGACATGGTCTCATCCTGTCTTGCCTCAAACTTTTGATCCTCCTATCTGCTGGATTACAGATGTGTGCTACTATGCTGAGCACACTAAGCAGTCGTCTTAATCCCTATAATTTTACATACTGATCAGAAAGCATCGCCATACATCATTGTATTTGTACAATGGTACTTTGTATGTACACATACATTGGCTTTCTCTGAATCAAACTGTGCAAACTAAATGCAAAAAGTAGATAGTCTTGCTCAGACAGAAGGTGAGGTCTCTATATATTACAAATCCAAGCATGCTGGTGCAACCCCTTTGAGGCATCCTAGAGCCTCAACCCTGAGACTTATTTGGTAATCTAGTGACATATGTTAGTCATAAGCATGTCTGTAATTCAGTTTTCATTGTTAATGATTTATGGACTACTTCACATGATCTTTGGAAGACCAAGTGAGTTAAGAGCTTTGCAAACATTGAAAAAAAATGTACACTCCATTTCCTCATCCAACATCCAGGTCACCTCTCCTCTGCTTAACTGATTTCTAATTATATAACTGGCTACTCATCACCTTCTCTGAGTATAGAAACTCACATTTTCTTGTTAGAATCTAGGAATGGATTGAGCGTATAGATGATGTTATTTGTTCTAAACAATGCAAACCAGGAGCTAGGAATATGGCCTAGTGATAGAGTGCTTGCCTAGTGTGCATGACGCCCTAGGTTCAATTCCTCAGCACCACATATACAGAAAAAGCCAGGAGTGGCATTGTGGCTCAAGTGGTAGAGTGCTAGCCTTGAACAGAAAGAAGCCAGGACAGTGCTCAGGCCCTGAGTTTGAACCCTAAGACTGGTAAAAACAAAACAAACAATGCAAACTAGTCATTTCACCCCTGTCACTCTTCTTCTCTTCCTGGATTTTGTTCTCCTCTGAACTATCTGGAGTAGATAAAGTTACAAGACCTAAGCCAGGTCCTGGTGGCTCATGCCTGTAATCCTAGCTACTCAGGAGGCTGAGATCATGAGTCACAGTTTACAGCCAGCTCAAGAAGGAAAGTCCATGAGACTCTTATCTCCAATTAACAACCAGAAAACCAGAAATCATGCTGTAGCTCAAAGTGGCAGAGCAATAGACTTGAGCTAAAAGAGCCCAGGGATAGTGCCCAGGCAGGCTCTGAGTTCAAACCCCACGACCAACAAAAACAGAAAAAACAAAATTTGTAGTGGTGAGTCAGGAATAACAATAATACAATCTAGCACTAAATCATTGAAACTAATTAGATTAAAATAGATAAACCTTTTATATTGTTTAATCCTTACAAAAACTTATGCATACTGCTTAATTGCTCTTTCCAAATACACTCTGAATATCTGAATTAACTGATCATCTCATTGTTCCATTTCAACAATGATTTAGTTATTGATTCATTCTCAGACACAGTATGATGACTTTATTTTTCGAGTCTAATAGTTGTAGTAATTTCTGCTCAAATAATAGTGATTTTTAGAGTCTTTCTTTTAGATTACTATGTGGTTATGTGTATGCATATACATGTATCCATATATCCTTGCCAATGAACCATCATTTATTTTAAACATGAAGAACACTCACCATTGTTTTCCTGACTTTGTAGGAAATCAGATTTGGAAGGAGCTCATCCACATAACTCCAAATTATTTGCCTGTCTACTTTGTAAATATTCTTTGAAGGTAAGATACAATAATTTTCATCCAGTTTCAGATTTATGGGAGTGGGAAAGTCTATGAGAAAGTTAGTATGGCTGGAGATAAACCGAGGAATACCTAAAGATGCTCTTGTTAGGATAACTAGAATCATTAACACATTGACAAGCAGTCTTAATACTCTGCCTGGTTTTAAGGGTGAAATCATTTCTTCTTCTCACACTCCAACTTTTCTGTACGCTTCACCATACCAGTCCCAAATCCAAACTTCAGACAGGAACTCTTCCTGATGATAGAATAGGACCCACCAAAATGTCTTAAAATAAGCTGTTAGAGATATCTTTTCATTCCAGCCCTGAAATCAAACTTGCTTCCATATACCTCATTTCACTGAGCAATGTCATTGTTCTTTCAATCGAACCAGAGGGCTAGAACCTCATCCTAGATTAGTTCTTGTCTTCACTAAAGTTGACATCAGATTAATTACCTTGTACTGTCACTTCTATTCCTAAGCAGATCTTGTAGGTAGTTCTTCTTTTTATTTATGCTATTGGTCTTTCCTTACTTGACATTCATCCCATCTTCTACTAAACACAAAGAGATCACTAGAGTGATCTTCAGCAAGCATAATATTGATTCTAGCTTTCCTTCTTAAAACCCTTAATTGACTCATCAGCTTCAGAGTAAAGATAAACTACTTTAAAATGAGACAAGTTCCATTCATCACATTTCCTGTCCTCATCCTTTGGCTTTTATATAAATTCATGATCTGTTGTCTTTGTGAAGGTTATTCATTTACTACATCGTCAAAACCTGAGTGACTACTATGCTTTAGACATAAATCTAGGCATTGAGGAAGTAGAATGAATAAGAGAGAAATACTCTATTCTTATACTTTCACTGTAATTTCTTCTGGTTGTAATGCTTCCTAACAGCTGTCTATAAAATGTCCAAGTTCTTGCACCTTTCTTTCTTGTCCCCTAGAAAGAAATATCCACATCCTTATTTGTGTACATGATTGGAACTGATTTGCGTCATCATTACTCTGATTTGGACCCTTCCGTCTACCTACCAGCATGTGAGTCAGTTTGTCATTCATTGGGTACTTGGTAACAATTCTACAGAAGTTTTTCTTTGATTCCTATGGAATCAATTCTTTGAATATGTTAATTTAATTCTGAACTTGAACTTCAGCTACTTTCATATCAATTCACAAGGCAATTATCTATCATCCCCATTGTCATTATCCTTCCTGAAGTAGATAAGGTGATGGAATCTGTACTCTACTCCCATGATTGCCTTGGGTCTCTATGTCCAGTTCTAGTTGATATTTTAGGTGGATGGTTAGACAAAAACTAATTGCAGCCAAGGAAAAGGGACAAATACTTGTTTGGGGCTTTTAGAATAGAGGGTTCCCTTCAAATATGAAAAGGAAAGAACACTGCTTAACTGAAGTTGATCGTGAAGCTATGTTATTAAAGGATCCAGACGAAAGATGATATCCATAATAGAGATGAAGTTTATAATGACATAATTGAACTGCAACTACTTTCAGGCTTACCCTGTTCTCAATTCATAAGAATTTCATTTCTATTTCTTATACCCAAAACCTTCTAGTACAAAATTTAGCAAACAAACCCTTCACTAAGTGGCTTACATTTATTACTTATAGTTAGTCCTAGAATGACTCTAATAAGTAGGAAGTTAAAATTTCATTGTGTATTGAAAATTAAGGCTTGGACAACCAATGATCAAATAAATTATAATGCTACGTTTTGAATCTAAGCCTTGATTAAAATTCCATCAGCTAGGGCTGGGAGTGTGACTCAGTAGTAGAGTGCAGGCCTAGCACACATGAAGCCCTCATTTTGATGCCTCAGTACCACATAAATAGAAAAAACTGGAAGTGGTGCTGTGGCTCAAGTTGTAGAGTGCTAGCCTTGAGCAAAAGAAGCTCGAGGACAGTGCCCCAGGTTCAAGTCCCAGGACTGGCAAAAAGGCCAAGAAAACAACAACAACAACAACAACAAAACCCATCAGACCTAAAAGCCTCTCACCTAACACATAATTGGAAATTTTCTGTACTTGTTCTACATTTAAGTTAATACCTGTGTATTGTACTTTCTAATATATTTAGTGTGGCTAGTAAAACTTTTTATTCTAAATTTAATTAGCAATAAGGAAATTTTTATAATATAAACCAAAAAAACCCACTTCATGTAGCTATTTATCATATACGTACTGAGCATTTTTTAGGCCATGAATAAGGATTCTGAGCCAAGAAGTCATGACTGTTGCCTTCAAGAGGTCTGTATTCAGAGAAACTTTCCTTCATAAAATTACAAGTGAAAAGCATTATTAAATAAGATTATGATATTTCTCCTTTTCTCTTAATATGATTGCATGCTGCAAGAAGATATTATTACAATATCTGAAGGAATACATACACATTTAAATGACAAGTGATCATTTTTTTCACTAAAACTTTTGCTAGTGTTTTAAGTACAAAACTATCAATGTAAGAAAACAGTTTTTCAATTCCTAAGCAAATAGTTTATGAAAACTTCCCTTTCCTTCTGATTCCTCAGTCATCACTCTAACTTCTTCATTATTTAGTTTGAGCACCTGAATTTTCTTCACTTAGTGAAGTCTTGTCATATACTAAGAGAAAAGCAAAAGTTTTCATACATATTATTCTGATATCCCAAGCATTATTTCTATGGCCTATGGTCACAAATGCTCAATTTTGAAAGAAGAGCTCCCTCTTACAGTAACTTCTGGTCACTGAACCACCTACTTATGTAATGATACACAGATACACTTGATTTCCTCTAGGTGGAGAGATACTTTGTATAATATTCAATAAATGATATGCTTGTGATGAAGTAAAGATAAAGTTGGACAATGTATGAAGGAATTTATCTAAAATCAGTGGTACATAGTGGTTCTATGGAGTGTAAAAAAATAATTCTGCACTTTGGCTATGGGTCAAGTGGTAGCACACCAGCCTAGAGCAACAGAAGCTTAGGCAGTTCCCAGGACTTGAGTTCAAGCCCTGGGACTGGCAAAAAAAAAAAAAATCTGAAAAACAGGCAATCTCCAAACATGCATGTTCCCTGTGATAAGGACACTGAAGAAGGACAACAGTCATTCCTCTGCCTTATGATTATCATAGACTAAAACAGTGCTAGAGAGGTTCATGCTGAGGAAAAAACAGTAATTTTTCTATAAGCTGTTCATATTGCGCTTCTTTCCTTTGGTGCTTATCTTTTAGACATGTTACTCACTATAGGGGCTTGCTACAGACCTCTCCCTAGATTCTCATCAAATATGCCTAGGAGGTTTTCCCATGCCTTTAATCCCCCCTTTTTGTTATGAAACACCTTTGATTTCCCAGATTTCACAGTGATTTCTTACTTTTGCTTAGGAGAGTATTTGGAGACCTTATGAAGGACTGAACAGTAATGAAATGAACATTATATAGGCTTTTCCCCCATTCTGTATCTGACAATTAATTGCAAACCAACTAATCAATAGCATAAAGTCACAACTTTTTAGCTACTGGTTGGCCTCGAGAGCCCCTGGGGTTTTCCTGAAGTTCCAGCCAATACTTTTTACTTCTTGAAGGAACTCCAAAGCTGAGTATAACGGATGGGTGGTAACCGAAAGTTACCAAGCTCATGCAGTTAGCATGCTGATCCTGGAGAGCTTGCCTTTCTCTTCCTTCTGATGGAATGCACAAAACCATTTGCTTTTCTCTCTGAGTATTTCTGTGCTACTTTTAGTTCAAGGCCACTATTCCTATGACCAACCCAGAAGCAGGAGTCAAAAAGGAATAGTTTCTGACAGCTGTCCTCTGCATCTCTGAAAGATTTGCTCCTCCACATATGCAAATGGAGTTGATAAAAGTTTTCAGAGTATTCCCAGATATAAAGGGCTACCTTCCATACCTAATGCAAGAAAATGTTTGGAGATGATACAAAAACAGAAATCTACTCTAAAAATTGATCGATACCTTCAAGTGATTATTTTGTCCTTCAGGATACATTTCTTGGGATTTGAGTTTTATGTTTATAGTCTTCCACCTATGACCAGCCATCAGTGTCTTTTTCCTTTGAGGTAAAGCTGTAATATGGGTCAGTTTGATTGCCCATTGTCCTCAATAAGGTAGTAAAAAATGAATTCCAAGCCAATGGTTGAAGCACCAGTAATGAGTAGCAAGAATATAGAAACAGAGGCTGTAGTTTTAGAATAAGAGTAGATACCTGGCAAATGCCAGACTTTGGCGATGGTAAATAAAAATACCAAGCAGGATACTTGTGAGAAATGTGTAGGCATATTCTATCTTTAAAGACAAACAGGAACAAATAAAATGAGAGGGGAGAATACTACTGAGAAAAGTGAGTAACTAAAGGAGAGATTTATAAGGGCTACAACATGTTTAACATTAATAAGAGCCATTTGACTGGCTCTACCCTTCAGCCTTTGAAAAGGATAGCTTGACAAAGTCAGTATTTATCATGTTTGAGAAATACTGTTTGAGAATTGATTTCATCCCCCTACTTGTTTTCAGAGTAAAAGTCTTCCTATTGTTGACTTTGCTGGCTTTACAAGGGTGATAATAATACAGCATGAATACTTTCTTTATTCCCTTGCCAGCAGCAAGCTGCCCGGCTCCAGGACTTCTGACAATGTCACCAGTTACTAATTAGAATTGGTTTAGTCATCTGCTGTTAATACTTAATCCTTCACGTTTGATAAGAATTCATAATTAAATAATTTAAATTCATGGTCACCTCTCTTATTGAGGGGAGCCTATCTCATGGCTGTTCAATAAAAAAATGTCAGTGCTGAGGGAAAATAGGCGAAGTATCTGTTCAGCAGTTGATATGAACATATATTTTATAAGTCCAGTATCTGCGATAACTAATCAAAAGGATGAACAACATACAGCTCTTTGAGAATACACTAAACAAAAGACCTATTGGACACAAGATGGAACAGTAAGCCACTAGAGAGGCCAAAAAGCTGATTCACTTCTTAGGTTGGCATAAAAAGACAGAAAAAGAGCCACGAAAAGTATCTGTGATTTTGCCTGCTCTGCTACAGAGGAAATACTAGCTCTGTGTTATATGGAGAAGCCGTACCAAGAGAATAAATTAAGATTGTGAGTTCTAACCAACATGGTATTAAAATAAAACAAAACATGACTAGGAAAACACCCTATTCAAAGTGACCTTTTACTCAGGATACCATACTACACTGCACCCTAGCCCAAGACATTAAGAAACACCAACATTCTAATAGTTACAAGAGGGAGGTTTTAGATAGTACATTATTTTAAGAGATACATTCCTAAGAAAAATAAAAAAGTCACTTATGGAAACTCTAATAAACTAGTCTAAAATGCATCATTCCCCACACTGCAATCAACCAAAGCACTGGCATTTAAATTAATGTTGGATAGTATTTAAATTGATGGCAATCTCCACTGGACAAAAGTCTTAATATGTTCCTTGCTCTGAAAAAGGCTTATGCTAGTTATCTGTTAAGAAAACAGTCTTCCCCAAACAGGTGGGATATTGCTGGACCAACTGATGCATAGATAAAATACAAAACCAGCAGAGTTGCAGTTTTTCATTTAGAAGCACTCCCCATGGTTATTTATAATAAGGCACAGAGAATGAATGATGTACGAGAACTGGTACAAAGAATTTGTAGACTTCTAACATAATCTCACATTATTGTAGACTTTTTCTTCTTTTTTTCTCTTGAAATAAGCATCTTTGCCCCCATATGACATCAATAAATAAAACTTACCACAAACAGAACTCTTAATCCCATGACTGATGTAAAAGCAGCTTCATAGTAAGGACTGTGATACATCAAAATTCAAAATAAATTAGTGGCCATTAGACCACAGGCTCCTCATCATTTTTAGTATAAATGATGCTTCTACATCAGGCATAACTGGAACTGCCTTTCCTCAGAGAAGTGATATTGATAATCTTTAGCCAGAAAACATTAAAACGATTTGACAAAATATACTGACCTTAGGAAAGATGTAACACATTCTCCTTGTGACACAAATATTATTGAGGTTCCTAATAGCAAAAGAAATTTTTTTCTGCCAATATAAAAAATGATGTCTTGGAGAAAGAAGTTATGTATATCTCAAATCAAAATGACTTTTAGAACTCCAGTAGTAGTAGTACACTATTTATACCTGCTACGCTCTTTGCTACTAAATCACAAAGGGAATATCCAAATTATATTCATGAGCTATAAAAGACGACTTTGACTTCAGTTTTGCATCTGTTTTAAATTCCTTTCATGATGAGTTTGGCAACATATTGGGCTTTAATGCTGGTGTCCTACAAAGAAAACTTCAAGTTGAATTTTAAGAAGCTAGAGGGTAGGCATCAATTTATGGGTGCGTATTTAAGGATTTAAAATATGTTTGTGTATGTGTATATTATAAACCTCTTTGGTCATTTTTTTGTGTATGTCAGTTCTTAGACACGAACTCAGGGCCTTGTGCTCTTGCTTGGCTTTTTGGCTCAAGGTTGGTGTTCTACCACTTGAGCCATATCTCTACTTCCAGTTTTTTCTCATTAGTTGGGGGGAATAGTCTCACAAACTTTTTCTTCTTGAGTTGGTTTCAAACTATGATCCTCAGAAGCCTTCTGAGTAGCTAGGATTGCAGGTATGAGCCACTGGTGCCCAGCTTTTTTTTACCATTTTTATTTTTTTAATGTAACAGCTACTTAATAGTATTGACATTAAAAGAAGAGATAATGACAATGATCTAAATAACCAAAGTCCCCATGTCCACATTATCGATGATAATGTGAAAGAAACTGTAGGTATATTTGTGGCTTTAACTGGAGGCTCCCACAACATCTTTTGATTTCTTCTATAGCTCAACAGTCAATTTGCAACTAAGATAAGTCAGAGCAAAATTTCAAAAACTTAATTGCGTCTTCCTTGTGTGAGCAACTTCAGGATTTTAAAAAAATACCACTGAGAATAAGTTGCCCATTGCTTTAATAGTTAAAAGTGATCTCTCGTTCAGCTTTTGTAGAAATTATCCTTTGTCTAACACAATATCTTTTGACAAGGAGTGAGTAATATGACTGGATAGAAGTTTATTAGTTCTTAACTCAAGGGTGAAGTCAGTGTAAAGAAAGTAGTAAGTGGGGTGACCAAACATCTAGGAAGGCAGGAGTCAATACAGAATGTCAGTTGAAATTGTATAAAATCTGTTAAAAGGAAGCAGCCAAGAAAAGATTAATTGGTAGAGGAAGAATGAAGCTGGAAACTCCCTGAGAATAGTAAAGACATAAAGATGAGCCATTAATAAGTGACAAAAAGGCCTTACATGGTGATCTTCCTGTGCACAGTGCCATAGCTTATTACTCTCAGAACTCCTGGAGACTTGGGAATCTTATGTTTTCTGACATAGATCTAAAAATATCTTTTTTTCCCCACGCAAATGCACAAGTCTTTATTGGAAGCTGGAACCTGGACACTCAACCATCACCAACGCAGCGGATCTGGATTGAGAGCCCTAAAAATATCCTTAATTTTAATAGTTGTTTATGAGAATTTTCTGCAAATGTGTAGAGCTGGTCTTCCTCTTTTATTCTCTAATGACCTTCATGTTTCTAGTTACCAGATTTGATCTGCCACAATAACCTGTGAGGTATGGATATCTGCATTTTAGTGATAGAAACACTACTCAGAATTCATTGTTTTATAGCAGATAAAATGATTTTGACGTCAGTTCAACAAGATGGCTGGAATCATATCACTTCTGAGTGGTGGAACTGAGACTGGACCTTACATATTTTCTTTCTTTTGAGCAAAATCCTTGTTATCAAGTGCTATAGTGGCGTGAATTATTTGTCTGCCCTTTAAAAGAGCACTCAGTCACTTTCAGAGACCTTTCCCCTTGTGTCATGGGCCACATGAACACTTGTGAAAGATCTAGGAGCTGATGATGAATTCTGGCTCAAAATGTTTATGGAACTTGCATAAGAGTCACACAGCTGGCCAATAAATAAAGACTAGAATTTGTTTTATTCACTTTAAATACAAAATTCTTTGGTATGCTGTGAATTCAATAATTTGAAAAAGTACAGAAAAAAAGTGAATGAGACATTATCTGGGTACCTTTCATGATTGCCAACACTTCAAATCCCTAGCCTGAGGGTGACCAGACAGCATCTCTCCTCACTAGAACTCTGGTTGATTGACAGTCTTGCAACATTTTTGAATTTCAGTTCTGCTACATGGAAAATGCTGACCATATCATTCTGCAAAATCACAAATAACTAAAAATGCAAATGTGTTAGTACTGGTTGAAGCATGTTATATACTTTGAAATGCTATGCCACTGTAGAAGAAAATATGCAGTGGGGGTGCCACCATGGCCTTACAGAAAATATTTGGAGCCAGAGAACTAGACCCAAGTGAGTGTGGACTCTCTTCTGACTGGCCTATCCCACTATGCTGCAACTTGATGTTCCTTCTGGTTACTCCCAGAAGTGATTGTGTTATACCCAGGATGCTTCACAAAATCCACCACCCAATACTCTGTTTGCACTCATCACCTTTTCTATGGGGGACTCTGGAGTTATTGGGTGTTGCTCGTTTGGTCTGGGGTTTTATTTTGCTCTGGGCATCATGGGTCTCTTTTGACTATCATGGGTAGTTCATAACAAAATTAGTTCATTTGAAGGCCCTTCTCAGTTACTTATCCCACATCTATATACTTCAGGGTTTGAAGATGGTGCAAGTTCTCCATTAGTTTCTCCATCTTTGCTCCTCCTCCTTCTTAAAATAATTCCCCCAAATCATTGTGCTTCTTTGATGCCTTTTATTTTTTTAAAACAGGAGTCTTGCACACAGAGGTTTAGGGACATAACCCAGGCCCTGAGTTCAATCTCCAGGAATACCCCCCTCAAAAAAAAATCCCCCACTAAGAAACATACACATGATACACTTGTCAGTGTACAAATTCAAAATTTGAATATGCTATCTTCCAAAAGAGCTTAAAATACCTGCATTTCAATTATACAAGTATATTTAAATGTATCAAATTTTATGCCTTTAATGAAAATATTCTGATGTCAATAATTGGTTAATAAAATATTGCATCATTAAATTAAATACAGTCACTCTGATACTTAAACTTAACTCCTGCTATGCAGGCTAGCAAACAAGTCAGATCCAAGCACCCAAACGGTCTCAGCAAGTCTGCACACAGGTCTGCCCCACAGCACAAAGTCTACCTACTTGGGAACTAACACACATCAGATTAGTAAATTCAGTTGTATGCCATTTTATCTGTAATTTCTATAAAAACCTAGACTCTAACCTGTTTTTTTACACACACACACACACACACACACACACACACACACACACTGAAAACTCCTCAAACTATGGCAACACGTTCAGTTTTCAGAGTCACACAATACGCTGCCTGGCTGCTGTGAAGGTGAAAAGTGACCCCAATTCCTCACATTACTTTTCATTCCATTGTCACCCAATCCTCCATGGAGGAGAGATGCATGCTAGAGCTCTATTCCATTCAGAACTTAAGAAAAGCTGCTGTCTGCTAATAATGCCTGCCAGGCTTTTCTGCTCTGGAGTTTTCTTGGAAAGTATATATGACTGCTTATGGGGTTGGGTGGAATCTACAATCTTAAAGTCCTGTAAGGGCTGGGATATAGTTCAGTGATGGAGTTCTTGTTTAGCATGTGCCAGGTTCTGGATTAGATCATAGCACCACAAATTCATGCAGAGTACACAGTATACGTAAGTATTTTTCATCTTCCCAGTAACACTTATTTGTGTACATGAACTATACGATATTCATTTTGTCTAAGCAGTACCTATTCACTACATATTCTGTATACAGTATATATTATATATTCACTGTGCATTCATTTTGTCATTGTGTCTTCTCTACAGAAGGGCAGAAAAGCAATAAGAATCAGGGGAAGAAGCTGATACTGTTTCAGAAGTTTGTAATACCAAGAAGCCAAGGATGATCAGAATGCATGAGTATTATATTTATACTCCGACCTTAGATGACCAAAGATATATTACAGAATGCTTTGATGCTCAACACCCCTCTCCCAGATGTCCACTCTTTATACTATAGGAAAGATTTAATTTTAAGTGCTTTCTTTGTTGTTTGTATACCAAAATATCAGCCCATTATAAACGTTTCAAATAATCTCTACTTCTTCAGGAAGTTTTTATTACTTTCCTTTCTACTAATGAATCTTTTAATCATTATGGCTGGCTTTTATTCCTACTTCTCTAACAACTGTTCATATCTCCTTTTTTTTGACAGTCCTCGGGCTTGAACTCAGGGCCTGAGCACTGTCCCTGGCTTCTTTTTGCTCAAGGCTAGCTAGCACTCTGCCAACATGAGGCACAGCGCCACTTCTGGCCTTTTCTATATATGTGGTGCTGAGGAATCAAACCTAGAGCTTCATGTATACGAGCCAAGTACTCTTGACACTAGGCCATATTCCCAGCCCCAACTGTTCATATCTCTATTGTTAACATTATCCCACACATTGACTATTTGGGACTTTTGTTTCTTCGTACATGGATAGAATTCCTTGCAATGCACCATAATTTTTTCATCATTTACATTAATATATAGCTTTATTTTGACAAATAGCAGGAAACTCAATATATGTTTGTAGTAGAACATCAGAGGAAATTTGAAGCAATTTGATTTCTAAATCCTGAGCAATCACACCATTATTGAGTCTTGCAACAAATCAAACCGTAGATTGTTAGTATCTTACTGAATCATTGAATCTATGGCCATACCACCTTGAAAGCGCCCGATTTAGTCTGAATCCTAGATATAATGGTAATAATGATCTGTTTGTTCATTCCTTAAAAAGTATTTATTAAATAACTACTATGTTCAAGGCTATAACTACTAGAAGAGATACAAAAGTGAAAAGAAATAACCCTAAATCTCTGCTTTCATGAAATCTGTAAAATTGAAACTTTACACTCCCAACTGTGCACTGCCTAAAGTTGTAACCTTTAATCAACTGAGTTTTTGTGTTTTTATTAATGATTTAAAATGAAATAAAGTAAAAATTAAATAACCTACACAAACCGACTTCATAGTAAGTGCTCAATTAGCTTCAGGTGTCTGGTTTTGAACTTTTATTGGGCAATCAGACACATGGGATGGTTTTATCATCAGAGATAGTTCTAGAGGAAAATATCATGCACATTAAAAATAAATGAGATAGTGCTGTGTTATGGAGGAATAAATAATACAAACACAAGGGACAGAACTGCATGGATAGAGTGTGGAGATTTTAGAGTAGCCCCAAACTACCTCTGTGGGTGTGTAAAATTTGAGTAAATATCTGAAAGAAGTTCTGGCAGAAAGCAAGTCAGCCCTCAATGTGAGGGAGAAAAGTTAGTCTAGGTAAAGGGAATAATTAGGCAAAGCTTTTCAAGTTAAACAGTGGCTGGTGTATTCTAGGAACAGCAAGTTCAGAGCACAGCTAGAAAAGAATGACCCAGACTGGGAGGATCTTGAACAAAGTAGAGAAGAAATAGTGTAGGAGAGATGTTGATGGTGTGGTGAGAAACCTCAGGTATGTTGAACACAGCTAGACTCAGATCGTGGGATTTTTACTAGCAGCTATTTCCAAAAAGAGGGATTCTACATAATAGACTACACTGGTACTTTGGACTAGGTAATATCAGCAGAAATGGTAAATAAATAAATAGAGATGAAATGTTGCACATATTTAGAAGGCCTAGGCCCACTCCAGTGGCGCTAAACTTCATGAAACCCTTGAGCCAGGCCAAACTCCATAAAATAAGGCTCTAAGATAAATTCCTCTAGCTCCAGATGCCAAGATTGCTCTGTGGACACAAGCTCCAGGCCTGTGTCTGCAGAACCAGGCAGTAACTCCATCCCAATGGATATAGGCTTTAGGTTCTGCGCTGAAGATCCAGTTGCCAGGCTTCCACACCACACCAAGCCACACAGGGATTCCCGCAGCAAATCTGCCCTCAGATGCCAGAATTGGTACTGGCTAATCAGTGAAGAGATGTCCCAGGAAAATGAAGGGTGAGAAATCTGGAATCAGTCCTATTGCTTTAAATGTATAGACCCCAACATTAGGCAACAAAGTGCAAGAAAATGCAAAGAGGCATAAATGCATCCAAATGAACATAATAACTCCCAGTAGCTGACCACACAGAATGAACCATACATGAACTGCTTGATAAAGAACTCATATTTATTATAAGAAAGTTCAGAGAAAAACGTTGCTTATCGAAATGACCTCCAAGAAATGGAAGCCAGAGGTTTAAAAAAAATTGTACTGTTTGTGGTTCTTTTTTCCCCTCTCCTTTTTCCTTTGGTTTATTCCCTTCTGTCACTGTTTATTATTTCTGTACCACTTGTCATATATATAGATAGATAGATAGATAGATAGATAGATACTTATATAAGTATATGTATATATATATATATATTTGATTTAAGGAGAGGAAAGGAACACAGAAATGGTGGGACAAAGGTTGAACCACTTCAGGAGTGAAACCCACTAGACACTATGTTGGAAATGAACTATACAACCTGGTGGAGGGCTGGGGGGAGACAGGAGGAGAAAAACTGGGAAAGAATAGGGGGTGACGCTGTTCAAAAAGAAATGTACTCATTACCTGAGTATGTAACTATAACCCTTCTGCACATCACCTTTAAAAATTAAGAAAAAATTCAGGGAAGTTCACGAAAATAAACAGCAACAACTCTGTGAAAACAGAAAAAACAACAAGTGACCTAAACTAGAAATTTAAGAGAATTTGTAGTTACTTTTTAAAAAAATCAAACACAGAAACTACTGGACCACCTGTGGAAGAAATATGTGAGACAAGAAAGGCCAAGAACTAAGAAGCCAAAGAATTAAGAGGTGATTAGATGATAATGATGATGATGATAATGATGATATGATGATGATGATAATGATAGTATTTTATGTGGTTTACTTAAAAATAAAATTTTAAAAAACAATGCAACGAGGCTGGAATCCATAATTTCCCTATATCATCAAGATGGTACTAAAGTTCACAAACAATATGTAGGCTGGGGATATGGCCTAGTGGCAAGAGAGCTTGCCTCGTATACATGAGGCCCTGGGTTCAATTCCCCAGCACCACATATACAGAAAGCGGCCAGAAGTGGCGCTGTGGCTCAAGTGGCAGAGTGCTAGCCTTGAGCAAAAGGAAGCCAGGGACAGTGCTCAGGCCCTGAGTCCAAGGCCCAGGACTGGCCAAAAAAAACAAAAACAAGTGCACAAACAATATGTAACATGTTTAAGGAGATGTCAAATACTTAAATAGGTTATTCCTAGTTCTATCTGGCATGAAACCTTGTAATTTTAGTAACAAAACAATTTCTCACTATCGAGGATAGTCCTTTTCCTTCCCAGAAAGTATATATTGCTAGCAAAACAAAAGATGAAGATCCATTTTAAAAAGAAGGCTAAAGTTGCAAGTGTGCTCTGGAAAAAATAAAATGACACAATGATATATTTTATTCAATTAGGAATATACAAGCAATGAATAATGTTAGAAAATTGCAAACAATAACAGTTTGATGGCCCTCTCCAAACTGTGCCTTTTGGCAAGAATGCCATGTAGATGGCATGCTGGCAACACCCTGAAGGGACTAGAAAACAAAAGGTACAGTAGTGAAAAAATTTTCTCACTAAAACAGAAAAGATGAGTTTTAAAATCAGATGAACCCGTCCTTCTAAACTGCGTGCAAGATTCCTTTGGACAAACAATATGCTATTTTATTTAGTAAATTCACAATATAACAATCGCCATTACAAGTGGATTTATACAGAATGTGTATTAAGTATCTTTCCCATTATATCGGGATCTATCACTAATGAATATTCTAAATATTATTTGATTCTGCTATAAAATTTGGCTTAATTCATTTTAGCAGCATCATAAATTCTATGGAATATTATTACCTAATGTTATAAAAGTGGTCTTTTTAAGGCTCTTCCTGAACTTACTTTTCTATATCCTTTCTTGTTGAAATTTTAATCTTGCCTAATTTAGTTAGCATATGTATTCATGTAATTCATACCTTTCACAATTTCATATTATTTTTATTATATTTCTTCTTAGATTTGATATCATCTTTCTATAAAGGCAGATCTGATTTGTTTGTCTTCCTAGAAAAGCTATTCTGTACTTCCAACAAACTCACAAATGCATGTTTCTCATTTAGGTTCTCTGTTTTGAATTCTCTCTGGCTGCATAATGCTATGCAGCCTAGTGTTCATTTTGTGCCCATGTTGTATTAGCATCTGTTCAAGAACAAGGCTTAGCCATTCTCAGCAAAAGGTGAAAAACATAACAGCTTCTAAATACAAAGGATACCCATACCACACAATTTTCATCAGTCCACTACATTGAAAAAGATGCCAAACCATACAGAGTAAAAGGGACCCTGAAAATTAAACATAAAACATAGGCAAAGTATTAAATTTTAAACAGTGCTTTAAAAATGATATAAAAAGGTAATCAAAGCAATTTGAAAGATGGGTCAATTTTCCCCTCATTTCTATAATTATTTTTAAGGTTGAGCATCTGATCCATCCTTCATTCTTTCCTTCCTTCTTTCCTTCCTTCCTTCCTTCCTTCTTTTTATCCTTCCTTCCTTCCTTCCTTCCTTTCTTCCTTCCTTCCTTTCTTCCTTCCTTCCTTCCTTTCTTCCTTCCTTCCTTTCTTCCTTTCTTCCTTCCTTCCCCTTCCTTCCTCCCCTTCCTCCCTCCCTCTCCCCCTCCCTCCCTTCCTTAGTTCCTTCTTGCTTTCTTCCTTTCTCATACCCATTTCCCCAAGTTTTCACCTTACAGATGCTGTCTACATCTTTGGGTAGTTTTGAATTGTCAAAGTAGATTAAATAAATTAAATGATGAAATATTATATGCACATAACCATCTTTAGGATATAAGATATCATTGTTCTGAATGGTTCTTCTTCGGTGGATTTTAGCAGGAAAGATGAAACCCAATTAATGGACTGCAGAAATAGACATTAGCGGAAACAAATGCGGACATCTTGTGTATAAGGAGCTGGACAGAGGTGTGTTGAGGATTTTTCCAGCCAGTAAGTAATAACATTGGAATCCAAGCATGGTAAACTCTTTATTATTAAACCCTCCTCATGCCATGGTGCCACTTCTCAAAATAAATAAATAAATAAATACATAATTTTTAAAGAAATATCAAAATGGAATTTCTTATATGTATGCTGGAACTGGGGCTTGAGCTCAGGGCCTCAAATTCTTTTTTTTTTCCAAATTTTTATTATCATACTGATGTACAGAGAGGTTACAGTTTCATACGTTAGGCATTGGATACATTTCTTGTACTGTTTGTTACCTTGTCCCTCATACCCCCTTCCCCCTTACCCTTTCCCCCCCTGAGGTGTTCCGTTCACTTACACCAAACAGTTTTGCAAGTATTGCTTTTGTAGTTGTTTCTCTTTTTTTACCCTGTGTATCTCAATTTTGGTATTCCCTTTCAATTTCCTATTTCCAATACCAGTATACACGGTTTCCAATATACTCAGATAAGATTACAGAAATAGTGTAAGTACAACCACAGGAAGGTGATACAAGAACATCATCAATAATAGAAGCTACAGATACACATGGGACGTTGAAAGTAGTTACAACTGTGATATAACAATTGTCTCCATAACATGGAGTTCATTTCACTTAGCATCATCTTAGGTGTTCATAAGGGTATAGCTATTGGGCCTTGTGATGCTCTGCTATGGCTTGCCTAAACCTGTACTAATTATTCCCAATAAGGGAGACCATAGAGTCCATGTTTCTTTGGGTCTTGCTCATTTCACTTAGTATAAGTTTTTCCAAGTCCTTCCATTTCCTTACAAATGGGACAATGTCATTCTTTCTGATAGAGGAATAAATTCCATTGTGTATGTGTATGTGTACCACATTTTCCTGATCCATTCGTCTACTGAGGGGCATCTGGGTTGGTTCCAGATTCTCACTATGACAAATTGCGCTGTGATGAACATTGTTGTGCTGGTGGTATTACTGTGCTTTTGTTTGTGGTCTTTTGGATAGATACCCAAAAGTGGGGCTGCTGGGTCATAGGGGAGTTCTATATTTAGCCTTCTGAGGAATCCCCATACTGCTTGCCAGAGTGGCTGAACCAGATTACATTCCCACCAACAATGAAGTAGGGTTCCCTTTTGGCCACATCCCCTCCAACAATTGTTATTGTTAGTTTTCTTGATATATGACATTCTTACTGGGATGAGATGGAATCTCAATGTTGTTTTGATTTGCATTTCTTTTATGAGGACCTCAAATTCTTGATTGTTTTTTTTCACTCATACCTGGCACTTTACCATTTGAGCCACACTTCTGACTTTTTGCTGGTTAATTGTGGATAAGAGTCTCTCAGACATTTCTAACTGCAGTTCTCAGATCTTGGCTTCCTAAATAGCTAGATTTAAAGGTGTGAGCCACCAGCAAACACTAAGTTTTTTTTTTAAGCTAGTAATTTCCAGAAGGTTTGATTCTATTTTGAAATACTCTGTAAGATACTCTGTAAGATGTGTTTTCTTAAGCACAACTACTGACTTTGTCCCTGAGGATATACTGCCAAATATAAAGCATAGAAATTTAAAAATATAATACAAAAACATAAACATAAATAACATGTAAAAATATAAATAATAATTTCATTTCTTTATAATTAGATTTAAAGTACACTTCTCTTAGTTGTTCAATATAAATTGTTGTCCCATTCAGTGAATTTAGCAATAAAATTAAAATGAAAAAAATTTAAAAATTATAGAAATGTATACTTAAAAGAGAAGTGAATACAAAATGTTCCTCAATTCTATCCCTATGGAGATTTCAGAAACTTTATCATGCACAAGAGAAAACCTAATTTATTAGAGAAAGTAGTGTCACAAAAAAAGTGTGCTAAAGTAACTCTCCATAGATATTTTACCTGTATTTTGTTAAATATTCCTGATGCCCATGAGGTATTTGGATGGTTAATGATAACCTCTGAATAGTCAAGGACTTTCCAAATGAAGTTATTAAAATTCAGCTATTTGCATATTTCAAAGAGAGAGGGGAAAGCGGAGGTTGTTCTAAACTAAAAAATGCAAGAGGAGGCTTCAAAAATTTTCTAGCCCCTAAGAAAATGAATGGATCAAGAAATGGTGGTATATATACACAATGCTTGTATCAGAAAGAATGACATTGCCCCTTTGTAAGGAAATGGAAAGAGTTGGAAAAAAATCATACTAAGTGAAGTGAGCCAGACCCAAAGAAATGTAGACTTTATGATTTCCCTCATTGGTAATAATTAGCATGTATCTAGGATAGTCCTAGCAGAGGATCATAAATAGCTCAATGATTGTGTACACATGATCATATAAGATGAAGCTAAGCAAAATGAAATCCAAGTTATAGAAACAAGCGGTTTATTATTGTTGTTATTTCTAATGCACTATGTAAAATTATTTCTTTATTCTTTTCTTGGGGCTGGGGATATGGCCTAGTGGCTAGAGTGCTTGCCTCGTATTCTTTTCTTTATCTTCCCTATGGTTTAGACCCTGTTGTCACTGTATTTGATTTTTGGTACCCTGGTATTATATATTTATATATGTTTATATGCATCATGGAAGGGAAAGGGAACATCAAAATAGTGACACAAAGGGTAAAAGTTGAACCAATGAAATACTAACAAGACAATATGTAGTAAACAAACTGTACAATTGGGGGAGTGGAACTGAGGAGGAGGGAGAGTGGGAGAAAAATGAGGGAGGAGGTAACAAGATTGACAAGAAAAAAATGTACCCACTACCTTATGTATGTAACTGTAACCCCTCTGTACATCATGACAATATATTTTTTTTAAGTTTCTAGATCCTACTTCACTCTATAAAAGACTTATTTCAAATGCTGGTTCTGTAATCCCCTTCTTGTCCCCAGTCAAAGAAGCAGATATCTGCTGTTTATCTTACACAAATTTTTCCATGTTCATTGCCAAAATACCTAGCATTTCCTATATTCACCATAATTGTTACAGCTTATACCCAGCTTGAATAAAATCTTAAGTGCTTTGAACTTACACTATGTTTTTCTTTCCCTCCTAATTGAGGAGAGTAAAAAGATACCTTAAGCTCTTTATTAATGATTTCTGGTTTTCTATATTTATATATGTGATCAACATGAACATTGGATCACTTCGAACACACAGGAAAAAGTAAGAGACACTAAATCACCTCATATACACAGAGCTCCAACTAGGTCCCTTTCTAAGTCCCTTAATTGATTATCTAGATTTCCATTCTTGTCTTATTTCCAGATGTTTTTGACTCTCATATAAAGAGGAGAAACGTAATGGTTTTATTCCTTCTCTGTTTTCCAGGAATGCACACTCCTTTCCCAGAATGCTGGGAACATACACAGCTGGCTCCCATTGAAGCTTCCAATTCGTTCATTGATTCCTGGAAGAGGTGAGAGGTGAGGCTGAAGTAGAATTATGGGCACCGCAGAAATTCTATAGCCCTCAGTATGCACTCCACAAACTAATCAGAGTAATTCAAGAGGTCGACCCTCAGTTTTCAAAAATCCATCCAAGGTCCACAAAAGCTTTCCAAAGCCTCATTCATAATGCTCCGCTAGTGACTGGAAAGTGCCTAACTGTAACTAGTACTATTTTAATAACTTAGGAAGCTGTACATCTTTTAGAACTTCAAATCCAGAACAATGCCACAATAGTGCCTACCATGCTGTACCATAGTTCCTTGGGGGGGGGGAAAAGTTACTGAGAGATCAGAGGCGATTTTCCTCTCCAGAATGGTGGATTCTTTCCAATCAACACAGATTCCAAGGGGGGTTGGGGGTGGGGAGAGAAAGAAAATCACAAGAGGAACTCATACAGACTGGCAGCCCCAAATTGTATTCGGTCCTTGTGCAGCTAATCATACCTGGATCATCCTTCAACAGAACAAAGACTGCACTAAAAGAAAATCCTCTCTTCTCTCTGTTGATAGTACAAATCCCCTTATCTGTCTAAACATTCTGGACAGTTTACAGTGAGGCAGGTTTTCTGCCCCTCCTTAGCTCTGTTTATGAATAGGGTGATCACATGGCTTGACCTAGTTGTTAAAATTTGCTGGAACTCCAAGAGACCATATGGGTGGCCAGATGGGTTGCTGAAACTTGGTGTCACTATTCAAACAAAGTATGATGAAGGTATAAACATAATTTACATTATTTTCTGCCCCTTCTGCAAACCTTTTATGTGTTTCATTTTTTAACTCAGACATCAATAAGAGAGATAATACCTTGCTACCAAGACAGAGATGCTAACTAATTACTACCAGAGATTCGAGCCCTGAAATCACAGGCCAGGCACTCAGCGACCCCACCATAGTGATTTATAGTTTGAGTACTAAGCTCTAATAAGAGTATCAGATCTCAGGTGCTCTTGAGGCTAATGCAATTAGCATTATGCTGAACAGAATATTCAGTACTTGGTGGAGATTCATCACAGTTCTCTGTTAAACTAGGTGCTTTATAATGCCATATTCTTCAAATTTATTTTATAATGATCAACCTACAAAGCCTCTGTAAATAGAGAATTTCCAAATACCAGATAAAATTTAAATATTTTAATCAAATATTGATTTTTTCTACATTAAAGAACCCTTGTGTTATACATAAATTGAGGGAGTTTTCAGAGATGCTTGTTAAAATGCAAATTTCTAGACTCCTTCAGTACCAATTCTGATAAGAGGTGGTAGGAGATAAAGACTAGGACTATATATTTTTAACAGGACTTAATATTCAGGCACAGAAAATCTGCTGAGTGTTCTTTTAAAAAACACTTAAATGTCAGTAATAAGATGAATAACTGAAGCTTATATATTGTTTTGGACAGTATTACTTGCACTGTCTTGAAGAAAACTGTCTTAAGAATAAGAGGATAGCTTTGAATGAGCCAATTATTTTTTAAATTAAGATCTGACTATGAAGATAGACACTAATACATGAGTATTATTTCCAGTAAGCCATATAAATGTGTGAGATCTACATGTAAACAATAATATAATAGTCAAGAAAAAGCCAAGTGTTGTTTTTTATTTTGTGTTTGTTTTTTTAAGGGAAAAAATATCAAAGCATGGTAGAATTTCTGCAATTCTTGATTTTACCCGATGGCCCAAGGCAATATGCAAAAGTTTCATCCCTGATAACTGAGGACTTTGGGAAATGTTACAAAGACTTTACTGGATTTCACTTGGATATTAATATTGTCAGTTATTACCAACTAAGTATTGTCATATATCTGGGATTGCTATCTTTTTCTCTCCTCAGACAGTCCTGGAGCTTAACCTTGAGGCCTCCTTTACCATTTGAAACAGGTTTCCAACTCTTTATGCTTTCACTATATTTAAATAGGATCTTGTGATTTTTCTTCCCTCTGAGACAGGCTTGACTATGATCCTCCTACCTTCGCCAAAACTAGAGCTATGAAGTACCCTGTCCACCCTATCCTTTTGTATAGGGTCTTTCTAACTTTTGGCCCAGACTGGCTATGAGTAGTGTTCCTCTTAAAGCCATCTCCCAAGTAGTAGCATTGCTTTTTTTTTTTTTTTTGGAACAACCAGATGTAAAATATCTATTTGTCTAAAAATAGATGCATGTTATTTATTCATCTATTGCCCTAAATATTGTTTTCCAATATGTGTATCTATCAAACTGCCATTTTATTTATGAATTTCAAGAGTTTTTCCTTTTCTTTTCTTTTTTTTTTTTTGGATTTAGCATTTGAGGTTTTATTGAATTTTCCACAAAGAACAATAAAACCTTGGAAGTGACAAGACCACAGTAAAAGACTGTAGGTCTGCAGAGTTGAAAATTGTGCAGAAACTATTGGTACTTAGTAGAGGCTGTTGGTGGGGATTGCTGGGTGGGTTTCTCTGGGGCCATCTCCAGGCTAGTGAGGATCCTGAATCATCTCCTGTGAGGAATGTTTTGCCCTTCTCACATGGAGAACATCTTTCTCATAAACTAATATCCTAGTATAGGAATATGGGGTAAGGCAGAGAGAGTTTCTTGAGTCTACTTCTCCATGACCTTCTGCTCAAAGAATCCTTCTTATCAAAGTGATTCATTTTGAAGTAGCATGTTCAATACCATGACTCCTTTAATTTTCCTGCACATTTCTGTGTCATCAAAGGTTCACAGGCACATAGTGTACAATTCTAGTGGGAACTTTCTTAGCTGATTGGTTCTGTGAAACCCTCAGCCTTTCCTGAGGTCTTTCTTAGTGGGAAACAGCACAGAGAATTACATTAAGTACAAGGATAAATAGAAAATCAACTTTGATAAAGAAGGGGCTGCCTAAAAGTTGAGCCCAGACATTTCTATGGGAAATCCTCTCCCACCTGGTAATAGGACCTCACACAAGTTACTTTGCTTCTGGAGCCTTAGTTTTCCCTCTGGTAAAATGGAATAAAGTAATAGTAATTGGAAGGGCTTGCATTCATAAGCACATGCACAAGGCTTAATTTTTAATGTTTCATTGGTTTGTATTTCAAGAGTTTTCTTTTGCGCTTTTATGCATATATATATATATATAGAGAGAGAGAGAGAGAGAGAGAAAAGAATTTATTTTTAAAGAAAGTATGAATTAAATGAAAATGTGTACTTGGTGAATCTGTTGATATTTGCAAAAATAAAAATGATATTAAATTAAAGTTACTACATTCTTTATGCCAGTGCTCCTATTAAATATCCTGCCAGAAGGAAGAAAGTTTTTACAGTCATATAGATATTACATTCCCTATTAAAATTGTCCAAAAGGGATCCTTAGATAGCATGTGAGAGGCAGAAATTGTCATTGACATGTACAAATAGCATTTGACACTGAAATAAATAGGTGTTCAACTTAAGCAATCCTGTGCTATGCTGGTTTCATGTAAACTCGAAGATACACAAAAGTGGAAATGCACACAACAGCTAACATTAACACACAACCACACAGAGAACATAGGGTCCATTCTGGATTGAATATTTGCATCATTCTGTGACTAAACCAAAAACCTTGGTGGGAGCAGGAAAGAAGAACATTACAAGGAAAGAATATAGTATCAGGTATGCAGGCCTGGCTTATTTCTGCTTCTGAAACTCTCCTTACGTAAAGATGATGACAGAAGGGCAGACAGTATGGCGACTAGTAAACATCCACCATCAATCTCTGGTTGACTTAGGAAAGCTACCTTGGTTTCTTTATTTTTCAGCTTCAGGGAAAAGGGCTTAGAGCAATTATGAACAGGTTGTTAAGAGGATTGCGTCATTTCACACATTGAAAGTACTGATAGGGGAAGCCTGGACTGAGCAAATACCATAAATGCTAGGTATCATCACAAACACTGGATCTTCTGCAATAAGAGCCATGCTTGTATTGCTCACGAATCAAAAAGGATTTTAAATTTAATTCTTCTTTGTGAATATGTTAAGTAAGTATAGTATAAGATTTATTTTACCCCATCCTTTCCTTTAAATACACATGGTATGCAAACAGTAGATCTTCCTTATATAAATATAAATATATGTTATATGTTATATAAATATATGTTATATTATATATGATATAATATATGTTATATACGTAAATATATACACTAAGAGCAAAGTTGTATATCTTTTTTTTTTTGGCCAGTCCTGGGGCTTGAATACAGGGCCTGAGCACTGTCCCTGGCTTCTTTTTGCTCAAGGCTAGCACTCTGCCACTTGAGCCACAGCGCCACTTCTGGCCATTTTCTGTATATGTGGTGCTGGGGAATCGAACCCAGGGCCTCATGTATATGAGGCAGGCACTCCCATCCCCAGCCCCTATGTATCTTTTAAAAAATCATCTAAATCAGCTTTATTAGACTATACTTCACTTATTGCATAGAAACTAAGCTTGCCTCTATATTCTTGTTTTGTTTTTGTTTTCCCAGTCCTGGGGCCTTGGTCTCAGGGTCTGAGCACTGTCCCTGGCTTCTTTTTGCTCAAGGCTAGCACTCTGCCACTTGAGCCATAGTGCCACTTCTGGCCGTTTTCTATATATGTGGTGCTGGGGAATTGAACCCAAGGCTTCATGTATACAAGGCAAGCACTCTTGCCACTAGGCCATATTCCCCAGCCCTGCCTCTATATTCTTAATGTACTTTTACTTTTCTTCAAAATATGAACTTATTCTCTTGAAATCGAGTTTTCTTTTATTAAATCACTTGTGTATATCTTGTAAATTATGACAAAATTTTTGTTAGACTGAGTGTAGTCATTGAAAGGTACACTTGGTACACACTGAAGGAAAAAAGGAATGGATCTTAATCATGTTTATGACATCATTAAATTCTTTTCTTTTTTGTTTTCCTTCAATACTCACATGTGAATTTGGCTCTTGTACTTGTTAGACAGGTACTCCATCCCTCAGCTATGATGGCAGGCCGATTCATCTTCAGTTATTTTTCAGATAAGGTTTTACACTTCTCACACTTGGCCAGGAATTATGGTCTTTCTATGACTTCTGAATAAATAGGATTATAGATGTGTGCCACCTCGCTTGTCACTTAATTCTTATCTTCTTTGTCTACAACTGTCCTCTGAAGTTGCATACTTAGTTGAAAAGTAAAACTTTAAAAATACATATACTTGGGCTGGGAATGTGGCTTAGTAGTAGAGTGCTGGCCTGGCATGCATGAAGCCTGCATTCAAATCCTCAGCACTACATAAACAGAAAAAGTCAGAAGTGGCGCTGTGGCTCAAGTGGTAGAGCACTAGCCTTGAGCAAAAAGAAGCCAGGAACAGTGCCCAGGCCCTGTTTCAGTGCTTGGATTGGCAAAAAAATACATATATTTTAAATAATGACCTTTTCTTCAAAAGATGTCATTATCTAACGAGTTTTATGGCAGTAAGGAATTTTTTCTCACACACACACATTTGAATGTATATGCGGACACTTCATTATTCTCAGGAGAAAGTGAAGTTCATTCTGGGCCTATAAATTTTCAGTGAGGTAGGATACACTATAGTATAACCAAGGTAACCATAAGAATCCCATAATGTAGCAAATTTGGTTTTGTACAAGCAAGTCCTCACTTAAAAATGATATGCAAAATCAAAATGGGATCAATAGCTTAAAATGACAGGCGACCAAGTCATTAAGCATTTGAATTCTAACAACCCCTTCGATTGCTTTTTTTTAACTGACTGTATAATACGAACACAGAATTGTAGCATTTCAGAACAGTGCATGCAAAACCCGTGGAACGAGTATGTTGTCCCACCAGAAGTGAGACATCTCACTGGAGAATTTTATTTTTCTGGAGCCCCTTACCTCCCGCGTACATAACGGCCAGCATGATGGACGAGATCCACGCAATCTCGCTGTAGGATGCGTGGAAGATTCCCTGAATGTCTTTGAAGAAAACCGTGACTGCTTTGGGGAAGGCATATGAAAATCCAATGCAGATAAAAGATGCTCCAACCACAACCCAGCCCCAGCCTCCGTCCGGAGGGCTGTGGAGGGGCGGGGAGGTAGGCGGTGGTGGCATTTCTGCTGTTGTGTTGGCGACTCAAGTTACCTACACAAAATAAAAGAAAAAAAAAAAGGTTGAACCTTATTTCTTCTGCAGAAAAGTCTACACAAATGACGCAAAAGAAATAACTGGCCATTATTATGAATTAAAAATGGAAAGTATTTAATTTGTTTTAGAAGGAAACAATAAGGAAAAATTAAGATTTTTTAGATCTAAGTTGAAGTGCGAACCTCATAATTAGAGCTAGATCATATTTATCTCCAGGTATAAGAAAAAAAGAATTGTCATCATACATATATATCATATGTATATATAAAACATATATAAATACATATGCACATATGTGTACATATATGCATATATACACATATGCATACTTTCTTAACCTAAACATGTTGATTCTAAGACTTTTATACACAAAGATTAAAAAACAGGTATTACATCTGATAAATTACAAAGAAATCAGTAGGAATATTTTAGAATTTTTCCACTTTTAATAACTGAGAATGCTTAAAGTCATTCTGCCTGGATCTGTTTTACTGAATCTCTAGCATTAGAAATTACATTGTTTACATGAACAACAATCATCACAATACACTTTGAAAATGGGTGCAACCTATCATTGTATGAATGACAGATTTTATGTAGTTTTTATATCAATGTAATTCTCTTAATGTCAGTGATGTTTGCTGGATGGGGGTGGTGGTAGAGGAAGGGGAACATAATTGGAGAAAGAAACTTTCCATTTGGGTGTTCCTTAAGAACACCGAACTGCTGGTTTTAAGGAAGGGAATAAATCCTCTCTTATGGAAGAAGGCAATGACATACACCAATATATTTGAAATCACATGTATTAAATTTAAAACAGCTTGGTTCTTTAAAATCATTTTTGCTATTGGTAAAGGAATACTGCTTGTTTACCTCCTCTTTTTTATTTTTTTATTAAACTTTTTTCTTCATTGTCAAAGTGTGGTATAGAAGGGCTACAGATTCATATGTAAGACAGTGAGAACATTTCTTGTTCAACTTGTTACCTCCTCCTTCATTTTCCCCCGACCTCCCTCCTCCCCCTTTCCCTCTCCCCCCAAGAGTTGTGCAGTTGGTTTATACCAAATGGTTTCATAAGTATTGCTTTGGGAATGGTTTGTCTTTTTGTCCTTTGTCCCTCAATTTTGATATTTCCTTTCCTTTCTCCAGTTCTAGTACCCGTATAAACAGCATTTAGGGTACTCAGATGAGTGGTAGCAGGGGTACAATCACAGGAAGGTAATACAAGAGAAACAAAAGTAAACAAAACAATCAAACAGACAAGAAAAAAAAACCCCAAAAGGTACGGTTTCACATGGCATGTTAAAAAAACAAACATTTTATTGTTATTATAAAGGGTATGCACCGAGGGGCTATAGTTACACACATGAGGTAATAAATACATTTCTCTTTAAACAGTGTCACCTCTTTCCTCCTTTTCTTGCACTTTCCCCTCCCAACCCCTGTCCCCCAAAAGTTGCATAGTTCATTTTCAACTTAGTGTCTAGCCAGTACCACTGCTCACCCTTTGTCCCATCATTTTTGTGTTCCCCTTTACACTCCCCCAAACAGATGCTATTTACTTCTTGTTTATTTTTGTGCTTTGTCACTGGTTTTGAGTTTTGTCTTGTGCGTAAGTTCATCTGTGTTGCTCAGTTCGTGACAACATGTAGTTACCAGTTTTTGTCCATATCTCCCTTATTTCACTCTTGTATTTGTAGATATCTTTCTAATGAAATGTAGAGGAAAATATAGAACTGCATTTCTTTTGGTAAGACAATGTTTGTAAGAAGCTAAAGAAATCTAATTTTATTACATCTTCAGAAAACCTAGCATCAATTGGGGTCTATTTATTAATTTATTAATGATCTGAAAATTGGAACTCCCATTTTACAAACAGAAAAACAACCATGCAAGTACACAATGAAGAATTGTTCATGCTAACAAAAGTCACATAAATTCGAATTTTATCACTTATCTAAATAGGCTCCACCTTAAAATATAAGTACTTTTATATCAAAGTGATATTTAAGTACATACATACATGTTACACACATGTATATAATATGCATCCACATATGTACATAACATCTGGAAGTTTGTAGATACATACACTGTACTACCACATTCTGTCCTCTAAAATTCTGGCTTTATATAGAATTATATATGTAAAATTGATTTTATTTTACAATGGCTTTGCTTTGTGCCATGAAGATTAAGCATGAGTGTATTCAAGGCTTGGCACATTGGATCCTGCACTGTAGCATTTAATAAGGGAATAGAATGGCATCTGTTCTCTTATCTATAAAAACAGTCATTTCATTTACTTCATAAAATAACAAAGACTGACAGAAGGATCAATGTAAAGTAAATTGTAGGACCTATTATGTCCTAAACGAATATTACCTGTCAGAGTCCTGCCCTTCTTTAATTGATAATTGAACATAAAGCTCCTTAACATGGATTACAATTAGATTTTTTTTAAAGAAAGTATATATGTGATTTTTCATTTCCACCAAATTCCACGTTCTAAGTTGAATTTAATGTAACTATAACTTTTAAAAGCCTAATCTTTTTTTTTCTTTTTTTTTGGCCAGTCCTGGGCCTTGGACTCAGGGCCTGAGCACTGTCCCTGGCTTCTTTTTGCTCAAGGCTAGCACTCTACCACTTGAGCCACAGCGCCACTTCTGGCCATTTTCTGTATATGTGGTGCTGGGGAATCGAACCCAGGGCCTCATGTATATGAGGCAGGCATTCTTGCCACTAGGCCATATCCCCAGCCTAAAAGCCTAATCTTAAATGAAAATTTTACATGAAGAATACTTAGCTCCAAATGTAGTGCTAAAACATTAACTGAAGAGTAGTGTCTGCTTTCTTTGGCTAAGTAACCTGCACACTGAAGGGTTTATTTCATCTAAGTTGATGAAATGCTCAATGATTTTTTGCCTTCCAAGTTTAACAGCAGGCATTTTGAATCTGATAGCCACATTGCTATTGCATCTCTTCTTAACCACATCATCTAAATTGTACCAAAAAATAGCCAGTGTTTTACTGATTCAGGCTCTACCCTAGCTACTCAAGAGTCTGACAATCAAGGATAATTGTTGGAGGCCAGCCCTGGCAGGAATGTTTAAGAGACTCCATCTCCAAAACAAACTGGCAAAAAGGCACCACTTAAGCATAGAGCAACAGTCTAGCAAATATAAGACCAGAGTTCAAACCCCAGTATTATAGAAACAAAAGCAATCCCCCTAAATATATGATAGCCTTTAGCTTCATTTATTTATAGTAGAAATATATGTGTTTGCATTTGCATATGTATAGGTGTATGCATCTCTAAACTTGATTACTATATATAAACTAAAACTAACACTCTCAGTGAAGTAACTATAAATATACTTCCATTTTATAGTGAATATAAAATTTTGATCATTTAAAGAAGAAAATGTATAGGCCAACAGGGTAAAATTCAATAACAATTTAACAAATACATATGAACCTAAGTAAAATACATTCTATGTACTACGTGCTTATATATATACTCATGTGATTCATTTATTTGTATTAGTGGAAGCAGTTGTTTTGTTAACATTATATTTTCATATTTACATGTGAAATGTAATTCACATTGATTTTTTTCTAATCAGATATTATAGAGTTCAGCTGGTTCTTATTATTCATGAGAATTATGTTCTATAAAGTTATCTAAATATTGAATTAGTGAATACTGAACCAATGGACATGGAAGAGATAAAGAATTGGGTTTCTGTGATTAGGATTTTAATCACAGTTTTATCAATTAATAGTTTTGTAAGACATGTATAACTGCTTAAAAATACCCTATTCGATATAACATAATGATTTATGAGGTTTGAACTGATGGTCAACTGGGGTGCAACTCAAACCTAAAAGAAGCTTGTGTAACACAAACATTTTCTCTATATGGTACATCACAGTCTCCTTGCACTGGGGGCCTTTGAAGTTAGCACTCCAGAAAAAGTAATGCAGACCACTGTAAATAGCAAAATTAGCAACCGAACCCACAAACAATGGCAAACAGGGTACTAAGTAGGCTGCCAAAGAATTCGAGGTTTTACAATAAGTAAAATAAGAAGGCAAAGCACTGCCAATCTCTCTACATCACTTTGACAATAAATAAGAGGGGAAAAAAAAGCACTGCCAAGATCTTAAATATCTTAAAATGTGATAAATTCACACAGTAAGGACAAATATTAGCCCACAATATTAACACTAATAAAACACAGTATATAAATTAATGAACATCAGGGTAGAGTTTTAATTGAAAACATGAATACATGCAACATAAAATTGTAAGCAATTCAAAATTCTATCCAAATTATAGGTATCAGCAGATAAAGCACTAGAAACTTCCAGTTAAAGTATTTCTATATATCATCTCCACAATCAGATTATGAGTCTTCTGACTTTGTCACATAATGGTATTTAGATATCATCCACTGAGCTGTCAAAAATCTCAGCACAGTCCTTGGGCTACCAAAAGCATTGATGATCAGTAGGTGAACATTTGTCTGGATTTTAAGGTATACTTTCTTGATTTTAAATAGAATTGCATGTTCCAAGTCTCCATTTATATACTTCTTCACTTTTTGTTTACCTTACTTTGTTTATTTTCCATGAAGTCTCATTTTTAGGATCTCTTAACTAATGATTAAAAGTATATCCAAACCAGTTAGCTCTTAGAAAACTGCATGTCCAAAATTATGCCCCCCTTTATTCTCAATTATTGAGTTGACAAATAGTCAAGGTCAAATTCAGGCACAGGAGCGTGCACGCACACACACACACACACACACACACACACACACACACACACACTTCATGATTCTTCCTGAACACAATTCTATAATCCTTGATATCATTAGACAGTATTGTGCTTTGTTCCTTTGATATGCAGTCATAGCCAAGAAAAACAAAGTTAAGAATAGAGTTTTTACCTGCTTCCAGATGTCCACTTGAACAGATTTCTTTGGGTTGTATGTGGAATTGTTAAGCCTATTCACTTCACATTGAAGTGTAACATCCGAAGGCAATACAAAGGAAGAGAGGTAGAGCAGATTTTGAATCCTCTAAAGAAACAGAGACAAGGGTTACATGTATAATGGAATTCTACAAGCCTGAAGAGAGCACCTGGCTTTGATACATCGCACTGATTGTCACCCTTATATAATAATGATATAAAGTAGACAGAACCACATTTTATTGAAACAACCCACCATTTTTGTAGTAACAAATGATGAAATGTGTGCATAAGGTATAATAAGAAAAAATGTAAAATACAGAAAAATTGGATTTTTCTCAACAAAATACATAAGCAGGTCACACATCCTAACATCATGAGTAAGCAAATTTGCTGTCATTCATTAGCTTTCACACAAACCCTGTTATTTAATTAATTTGTACTAAAATTCATTAAAATAAATATCCATGGTCAGCTGAAATGAAGTTCAAAAGATAAGTAATAGAACAATTTTCATTAATATGCATGTTCTAACAATAAGAAAAAAAGGAAAGAAAAATTTATTTCAGAGGATTTCTGTTTTGGAATCCAAACTTCCTAGCCATGTCTGGGTGACAGGCAAATATGTGGAATCTCTAATCCACCAGTTATCTTTATTTCCATATGGCACTGAATATATAAATAGATCCAGCCCTAAGAGGTTATTTTCTTCTATCTAGCCTTCATTTAACTAGATTAATGCTAAGAAAAAGTCAATCATTTGGACTAAACAGTCACCGTCTTGAGCCCATGACCACCAATTCACCAATTCTGAGGTGCTGAGAGAAGACAACATAGCTACTGCATCAAAGGAGGTTTATACTGGAGGATGAAGCAAGTGTGATCATAGCATCAAGTAGGAAGAATCAGGGGAAACTAAATGATGTAGAGTAACAATGAGTAAATCGAGCCTGAAAGCCACAGATATAGTCTGACAAATAGGCAAGAACGGAATTGAAGTTTTTCCTTGTGTTAAGAATGAAGCATTCACATTCCTTGCTTCCCCTTGGTCTGGAGCCAGAACAGTAAGAAGAAGCACTTATCAACTAAGTGTCTGCAAGAGTCTTGGTGGTAAAAATTTAAGCTGGGTAATTCATGAATACAGTTCCATTTACACACCATGAAACCAGCCCACACACAGATGAATGGAAAAAAAAAAAAAAAAAGGTTTTTCCATTCCTCTGTTTCCTCTAAGGCTCATCTTACAGGAAAGCATCTAAAAATTGGATTCTGACCCCTCTCCCCCAGGCTAGAATTAATCATACTCATAATTTACATATACTAGTTTAGGAGTGAGAAAAGAGTAATCCAGAGAAATTCTTAGAATGCTAAAATTCCTTTATGCTCACTAACAGTTCTATAAAATTTTACAGTGCCTTCACCTGACTGTCCATTTTCTTTCAAGTATGATATGTTAGTCTTTGACTTAACAATGAAAGATAATGTTTTAGAATTAGGGTGTCTGAAAATAGACACACAACAGTTCTTCAGAACATTGGAAATATTTCTATTAATTTAGGACAGTAATTCTTTTGGAGACTCACAGCTGAAGTCCAAGTAGGCACAAAGCTTATTATGAACTACCAAAGCCAATATTAATGCACAATATTTGCTGATTTTGTTTTTCAGAAGTTTACATGTGTTTTGTTATGGACTTTATATATCACAGGAATATGAAACACAAAGATGATGCCTTAAAGATTTCAATTTTTTCCCTAATAACTCAATTAATTGGTTTTTATACCATGGACTTAGAGAAAGTGGTGCAAACCCAAGTGACATCCTATACACAAAAGCATAGAAGATCAGAGGTGCAAAATGAGTTTTACAAAATGTAATATTCAGTAGGTAACCAAAAGCAGTAAGATGAGCATCATATTTCTGTATGGGCTATTGTTACCAATCCAAATTCAGCACACTAACATGAATGCTGTGCTTTCTTTACACAATTATTCTTTCAGTTTTATTCCAAAGGTGAACATTCAAACTTCAATTTGTACATATGTCCTTGCCTGTCTTCTCCATCAGAATTCATATAATTACTCTTTGGATTTCAAAATACTACTGCTATCCTTTGAAGTCTTTTACAACTCATCCTTATTCTAATTAATTTATATTTGTGCTTCCCATTATACTTTTTTTAGTCAACGGATGATGCCATTAATAGAAGAATGAGCTGAAAGAGCTCTGTTAAAGATTCAAGTTTTCAATTGACTCTGAACAACCTTTATGTAATAGCCCATATACCGAAACCTAGGAACTTCATCTTGTCTTCTAGAATCAATAAAAGTTGGTTAATTAGGTTGATTGGGCTTTGAAGAAGATGTAGAACACAGAAGCAATGGAGCTATCGGTGATGAGCTTTTGCTCATTCTACTGAACAAACTATCGGAATGCTCCTTTATAAACTTTGTGAGTAATCTTGTCTTTGACTTACTAAAAGTAAACAATCATGCTTCAGCTCTACAGAGCCCTCTCAGTAGTCTACCCCATGTAAAAGTTCATCTTTCAAAATGAGGTCCAGAAATAATATACTCAGCAAACTAAGTCTCAGATTAAATAAATAGGAGTTAGGAGACTTGGTTTTTCTATAAATATCTCTAGATACCCTATCATGAAAGCATGGGTTTTCTCTCACACCCTACTTAAACACTGGCCTATGCTTTCACACAAAGGAATTAATATGTTCTTGGAAGAATAATCCACAGATCTTTCTCATCTCTATTACCTCTTTCTTAAACAAAGGGACAGAACAAGCTCAAATTAATGTACACTGTTTAAATTTAGGTGACAGCTCACCCAATTTTACAAGGGAAATTAAATTGAGCCAAATCTTTTCTTTTCCAACCTGTAATTGAATTAAAATTGGAATCTAGTCTGGAGGCTATTTTATTCTTCAAAGTGGACCATCTTTTAAATCCCATTGACTGATTTACTTTGACATCTAGACAAGAAACTTATCAATAGTGCTTGGCCCACAGAATGTCAGTAACATCAAGCCTATATTTAGATATAAACTGCTACTGTACTTCAAATGACCCAGAATTCTAATTGATGACAAGGGTCAAACTAATCGCATGCCTTTAGGATGGGAAAATTATGAAAAATAATAGGAACTGATACTTGATTGTGGAGATTTGAAAATGAATCTTCTAATCAGTTGTTCTAGACTCTGACATTTTTCCATTAGAAATGTATATTTTTAAAAAAGTATGGTACATGAATGGGTGGCCATGCCCATGTCTCAATACTCAAAATCAACAATATTACCTTACATAGCAAAGGATGCAATTCATTAAAGACTGAGATAAGGTTATTCTGCATCATTCAGGCAGTCCCTAAATGCAATCACATATTCCCTTGCTCTTCCCAACAGAGCAAAGTTAGAGACAGCACACAGACGAGACCAAACAGAAAAGTGACAGTAATCTAATCATGGTAGGAAGGTGGAAAGTCAAATGATCACAAGACACAAAACACCAAGAATGATGACAGCTGCAGGATGCCAAAAGAGGCTTGGAGTGAAGTCTTCCACAATGTCTCTTTAAAAGAGTACTAGCCTGTGAGTTGGCCTTAAGAAGGGTAAGATTAAATTTCTGTTTCCTTAACACACCCAGTTTGTAGTAATTTGATACAACTGCCCTGGGAAACTAGTACAGTAGTCCTGGTGAATCATTTACACAAGCCATGGACCCAGAAATTACACTGTAAGGATCTCTTTGCAAACACAGTTGCTCAGTTATATGCAAACATATGTACTAGATGTTCCAGGAAGTTCACCATAAAATGGGCTAATTGCTGCATATTCATAAAACAGTAGTAAAACCCACACTATAATATTTGGAATGAAGCAGCTCTGTATACACCGAAGTGTATGGAATTTGATGAAATTATGCTAAACAAAAAAAGTAATTGAGGCAAATAAGTAGGAAAATATCTTATGTATTTGCTATTATCTTCAAACAGTTGGACAAGGATGTTTAAATTCAACATGTCTATTTATGTGTACAATGCATCTTGATCGATATCACCTCTGTAAGTATTCTTCCTGCCATACCTTTCTTAAGTTTCCTAGTTCCATTTTTCACGGGACATACATCCATTGGGTCTTACGAGTGTATTCACCTACCATTCCTCTTTCCATTTGTCTGCCTCCATCCTTTTATTGAGACGATGTATTTTAAAGTATATACACTTATCTTGCTTGTAGAGGAGGAAGAAATAATTGGTTCTAACCACTTACCAAAGCATGGGCAGTCTTACCCACCAGTGACCTCAAGTAGGTTCTTAGGTGTTTTTCTCTACTTAAGCAAGCTCATAAACATTATTTACATCTCATGCATCTGATTAAAAATCCAGAAGTGGGCATTTGCCCCATTCACATTCACGGTATCATTTGAATTATGTTACCTTAATATGCCTAAAAACCCATCCCCAGAAAATTAAAGGAGAAGCCACACAAGCCACAGGGGTCTCCGGTGGTTTTGAGTTGAGCTTGTTGTCTCCCTATAAGGCATATTTTTTTGGTCTTTTATAGTTTTATGATTTTTTTTCCGGAACCAGGGACCGAACCCGGGGCCTCGCGCTCGCCAGGCGGGCGCTCTTCAGCTGAGCCAGATCCCCAGCCCCTATAAGGCATATTTTTGTCTTTGAATAAACTCTGATGGTTTTGGCAAGGCGTTCCTTGTCTGTGGATCCTTGCTTTGATAATGACACCAGACAAGACCAAATCAGACCCAGTCCACCAGTATCAACATCGGTGGACTTGAATCGACCTAACAACCGTATCTTGGTTTTCCTTACATGTCTCTAGCATCTCTCCACAATAGCCTTTATCTCTCTATACCCTTTATTCTTTAATTCAGTGGACGATATGTATGGTGCTTAAGCCTAAATTCAGACTCAACTCTAATATTTTATTACCCATGTATACCTGAAGTACAGTATGTTTTTGAATTTGTTTATTTTTGTCTTGTTAATCTATCTTTAAGTCACTGGAGCTCAGAAAGCCTGGATCTCAACTTGTCAACATCCTTGATTCCCTCCAAAAATGCTGTTTGTGGTTCTTTTAAAATGCTTAGAATTCTGTAATTGTTGGGAAGACATTTATAATATCGTCACTTTTAATATTCAATGATACCCTACAGCCAATGTCGATAAATCTGGAATTATATTTAAGAGATTTTAGATCATCCATTTCTCAGTTCTCTCTCAGATTTTTCTAATGTTGGATTCTTTCTAAATTTGAAAGGATTCGATTATTATTGGCATGACACAGGGGAAATTCAAAAAATTATTTATATTTCTAGGAAGATTATGTGGCTAGAGAATATATATTCCATTTTTTCATTTAAATGCTTACTTTTCAAAATTGAATAAGGAAAATATTCATATGCTCGCCTAATCATAAAGAGAAGATTCAGAAATATACCAGAATTATCCAGAAGTTTCCAAATCTGAGAGCAGGATTGAAAGAACCATAAGTATAATGAATACACCTGACCAGAAGCAAGAAGAGACTGGGTCTTCCAGTTCATGAGGAGAATCTTCTATAAAACATTGACGCCCATGGCCTCCCAACAGCAGAATTGCTTATGAACCATTGCTCTTTTTTAAATCCTGGGCAGGCACAGTTCTATTTATGGCATCTGTCTTTGACACTCAGTGCTATCAGCTAAAGTCTCAAAATTTCATGGCCTATGCCCCAACTCCTTGGATTAACTATATTCAGAGATGAGGAAACTAATTGCAATCTAAACACCCACCTCTATTGAAATGGATGAAAAATCTTACTGTCACCCACTTGGTGGGCAATTATATGTACATTTAAAAGCCATGAAAATTATATAGTTTTCAGTGAAAAAATGGTGCTTAAAACATAGCAATATCTCCAATTTTCAAATACGTGATTTAAAAATCTATAAAAAGAAAACAACTAGGGTATATTCTGAAAAAAACCTGAGGAAAAATGTGTTCTATTAATTATACAAATTTGGAACAATACCAGTATAATATCTTACTACCTAGCACCATTTTAAGTTAATATTACACATGTTCATAGCTTCCCAAATTATGGTTTTATCTTCTTTGAAAAAAAGGTTGTTTTTGACAAATAGACAAGTGATTCAAAATGTTGATGATAGGGTAATACTACAACATCAAAATCTGTATTATTTAGATGCCTTACTTAAATTTTATAGTTTCCACTATTTTGTTTTATATTGTTTTGTTTCCAGAAATACCTAAATGACATGCTGACATTCTCACATAATAGTAAAGCATTATTAAATGAATAACCAAAGATGTGTGGTGATCCATCCACCTATTAGTGTGTGCTGAGAACATCTCTAGGTAGCAACATACAGCAAGACACAAACAACATTTTCTGGTTACCAGTTGTCTATATAAATAGTGTTTCTAATGCTTTAGCATGCATTTTTCAGCTATTGCTAACATTTTTGCAGATGTGAATCTTGTTCAACAATTTAAAATCTAGCTGTAGGATACATCTCACTCTAGAACTAAAGTCTTAAAAGAATTAGAAGCCAGTTAAAAACTTGAAGGTCAGCATGAGTGGGAGGAATAATGGGAGAGAATGATGGAAAGGATGATGTTGATCTACATGCATTATAGTCATTACCTGAGTTTTGGCATTATAACCTCTAGTACAACTGTGTTAACAATATTAAAAATATACTTCTAACTATCTTCAAACCCTTTATCACTTATGAAGTACTCAAATTTCCATATTGCTACCACTTCGGCCCCTGTTGTATATTGTCTGATTCTAATTTGCTTGGTATGGGGTTTTTGTCTGGGTTTTCTGATCGGTTATGTCTTCCACTAATGTGTTCAAGACCCAACGATATGCTAATTTCCAAAATAGGGAGGAGAAATGAAAGCTGAAATCCACAGGAAACTATCCAGTGGTTTCACAAAAAGCAGACCATCACTCGGGACCTTGAAAGAACCTCTGTAGAAAGAGAGAAGAGCTGTGGAATTCAAAATAGTCTAATGCAGTCATTATTATTTCTTCTTAGCACAAATAAGCAGTGGTGTTGCATCCCAAAAAACCTAGTATAAAGAGAAATATCATTAAGCCGAAAACTATGTAATGCATCTAAGCAACAGCCATCACTTAGAGGCACAGTGTACTTCAGTGGACTATTCATTCTCATGATTTAGGTGCCTAGCTGGGAGCTATAACTCACTTCTCCTGCCCAGCCTCTTGAGAGAATATCCTTATCCCATCACACCACTAGTGTGGGGAGAAGATCTAAAATTAAAATCTGAGATTTAGGTTCTACTGAATGTATGATCCATTTTATATCACCATGAAGTCAAAACTCACAAGTCAAGACCTCAGAGCTGGGAACGGTTTTCATAAGTGAGTTCATTTGGCAAGTATAGTTTGTGTTCAAAGGTTGAAGTCTATTTACACATCTCACACTATAGACCTTACCTACTAACTGCAGATTGCTTTTAGCCAATGGAATGCAAATCACTATAGTATAGGCGATGTTTAGAACATATTTTAAAAGAATTAAAAAACAGTGAAAAACTTTATTAAAAACCAATTAAAAACTTCCAATATGATAACAAATTCCCAGATTCCTGAAAATTTTGAAAAATTGGTTGGAAGTTATCTAGGTCCTGCAGGATTAGCTTGCTAATACACAGCCTTCAAATAGAATGAAGAAGTAAATAACTACGGTTATTCTGGTTGCTTCATTGTTGTTGTGAGTTGTTGGAGTTGTTTATTGGAGAAAAAAAATCTGAGGTGGGGGTATATTGAAAAAAATTCCTAAAACATGTGACATGGCTCAGGGATGAACAGCTGCTGATGTGAAACCTGTCAGAGGTGCTTAAGAAAATATCAACATGTTACTGACAAACTATTTGGTCTCATGTCTGGTTGTGATATCCTGAAAACTATTTTTTCTCTGTAATAAGGTATTTGGGTTTCTGGAAAGAGAAATGTGGAGACAGGATAGTAACGCATGAGTTGGTTGCAATTAGCCATGTTAAGTCAATTACTGTGAGAATCTATATGCCAATAGCATGTTTGTTGTGGTTGCAACTGAAAATTAAAGTTGTCCCCACTTAACACTGGGGAATATATTCCAAGCCCTCCACTGGGTGCCTTGGGCCTTGTGTTGTACAGAACTCTCTCTATATCAGAGCTCCCTCTCCCACTGTTTATCCTCTCTTTAAGAATAAAGAAAGTTGGGCATGTTTACGGACTCCTAAAATCCCAGCGATTGAAAAGATGGAAATAAGAGGCGAGTGAGTTCAAGGCCAGTGTGGGCGAAGTTAGTGAGACTTTATTCTAATAAATAAAATAAAATAAAATACAACCCCAGAAAAGTCTAGGAGCATGGCTCAAGAGGTAAAACACTTGACTAACATGAGTGCGGCTCAAGAGTCAATCCCCAGTATCACAAGCCAATGAGAAAAGAAAATATACAGGAGAATTTTTGAGTGATAGTAATCCACAAAGAGAAAATTTCCATATCAAGCGTGAAGATGTCTCCTTTCATGTAAAGCAAGCATTTTACAGTTTCCCTCTAGCATACTCCAATTGCCATGGCTATTCTTGTGTTTTGGGGCTACTAATAAACAATTTTTAAAAGAACTGCCTTAGACACAAGCACTGGGGATAGCACAGATGGCCACCACGTGGCCAACAGGAAAGGAACATGGACAGATTCCTTGGGAAGAGACATGACTCACACTTACATAGTATGGTCCGGAAAAACAAAACATTTCAGCCATCTACACAAAATGGTATCCAATTTCTAGAACTTTCTATGTATTACTTTGGGGCCACAGTTGGCATTGGGTAATGGGCACAGAAGAAAGAGAATCCACAGATAAGGAGAAACAACTGTACGTATTTTGCTTACTTTTATCTTCTTATCCTCCATCTCATAAAAGATTCTAAAGTTAAGACACTTCCTGAAAACAAAACTAAGCCCAGAACAAGGTTACTAAGCCAGGGAAAAGATTAAAATGTAATTTTTTTTAAAAGAGTATGACCTGCATATTTTTTAAAATTCTGAGTTTATGGAGTTTTAAATAATGGTTTTATTTTAATTGACAAGTAGAAATCATGAAAGCTCTATTCATGTACAATATGTTGTATTTGTATATGTATACATTGTGGAACAGGGAAATCAAGCATCCATCACCTTACAAACATCTTTTTTTCTGATGAGAACACTTATCTTTTCTTTTTCAACTTTCCACTGTGATATGTTGTTGTGAACTACTGTGACCATGAGGCTCAATAGGTTTCTTAAATATATTCTTCTTGTCTAACAAATGCGGTGTGTGGTATCTTTTCTTAAAATCTTTTATAGAATTAAGCCAGACATCAGTAAATACTTTCAGCTTATATACTTGTTGTAGGTAGGATAGATGAGGGGACCAATTGTGTGGCCCCATGCAGACCTGACTAAGTCATTTTTTGTAACTAATGATACATAAGCAGTCATGTATCCCACAGACCTGATGGTATGATTATTTGCATTAGCCTGTAGTCAAATATTTTTTAAAAATAAAAGAATGTTTCTACAAAATATGCTGTCAGCCTGGATAGAAATGAACAGTGAGTATTGGAAATGTTAAAAGTCCAAGTGATTAAAGTGATGCCACTTGTCAGAAACTTGATTTATGTGATATAAAAGACAGATAACTAGAGAAATGTCTCCCACATACATGATGATCAAGTATAGCTGTTTAGTCAAGGGACAATTACATGGGTCTTAATTTCCTTATTTGTTAAAGCATGGGGCAGAATTAAATGTTCTCTGAGATCCTCCTGTGCTCTTATTCTTTGAAGCAGTGACTAAACTGATCACCTCCTGTATAGTTTCTCAACATGTCAAACACAAATTTCTTTCTCTACCTGAGGGAAAAAAAGAATTCCACTGTCATTCAAAAATGTTGAGGAGATATGTTACAGAGAAACACTTTTTCCAGGCTCCCTAAACTATAGACTGATCTGGGCACTGGGAGTTCATGTCTGTAATCTTAGCTACTCAGCAAGCTGAGAACTGAGGATCACTGTACAAAACTGGTATGGACAGGAAAGTCTTTGAAAGACTCATCTCCAAAATAACCAGCAAAACACAGGGGTAGAGGCATCATAGTTCAAGTGACAGAGCATGTAGGCTTAGGCAGCACAGGGCCTGAGTTAAAAACCCAGTACTGGAAAAATAAATAGCCAATAAATATATAACACCAAAAACTTATAGAAAAGTGCTTTGGTAAGAATAATTGGAGGAATTCCTTGATATAAACACACAGATCCTGTGAGGGCTTAGAGTTTTATTCCATTCCTGAACCACAATTTAGTTTCCATAGAAATTATCACAGAAGATCCTCAGATAATCTGATCCATGTGTGTGTAAATAGTTTTCACTTTTCAAGATTAAAATATTGAAGTATATTTTCACACTGTTTAAAACAATATGCTTTCATAAAATTGAGATAATTTGGCTCCATGTTGCAAATCAATCACATGAATATACTTCTTAAAAAAGAGTGAAAATAGCACCATACTCTTGTATATTAAAATTTTTTAATTAATATGTCAGCTCACAAACTATATAGCTTTCTTGCTTCCCATACTTGCCTAATGTATGTATTCCAGCTTACAACTTTGTGCTATACAACAATCAAATAGGAATCATGTTTATCTATATTTTTTGAATAAAAATATCATCTTCAATAGCATTCAAAATCAGTCACTAAATATATCACTAAAAAGGCCTATCAAACACTTAAACAGTCAGTTTGATAATAAAAATTTGAGAAAAAAAAACACTTAAACAGATTGTCAAACATCTATATATTTTATGACTCTCACACCAGTCGGGACTATTTGTTATCAGAATTTCTTATAAAGGACCAATAAGATGTATTAAAGTAGCATGTTGCATAGGAACTTTTTTTTAATCACATTTTATGTACATCCTCAATTAATATTGAAAATCCTCTCTACAGAATTGTGGCATTGAAGCACCAAGGAACTCACAGCTTCAAGGCCTGGTATTTAGAATTCAATGTTGTTGTCTGTCACACTGACAATGAAATTAGGGCTGAATGGAACAAAATGAACCCTGAGTTAAATATAACCTAGATGAGAGCTACAGAAGGTAATAAAAGTAAGTCCATTGGTTTGTGCTAGCTTGTCTCTTCAGAAAGACTACAAGAAGGAGGCATCAGCACAAAGTCACAGTACCAAATGTTCTGATTTCCCTTCACTTATTTGTTAGTATGCTAGGCAAGATGGTGGTTCCGCCAAATAGACATAAGCAAGCAAACAAACAAATGAAGTCCTCGAGCAATGAATGACACATACTCTTACCTACAAAACTGCAAGAAATGAAACCATTAGGAACATCGCTTTTGCTTGTGTATTCAGTTTTCTTCCTCCTTTCCTTCTTCTAAAGGCCTGAAGACTGAACTCTTTCTTCCATGTTGGGACCATAATTAGGAAGTTAAGATATCCACAGTGATACTTGGTCCTAACTAATCTATCTACTTGCTCATCCCTTTATTAGCTTGATTTTTCTTTCCACATTGCCTTCACTCATCCACAGACATACCACCTCAGAGCAGAGATCCACCTGACTGATGGGGATTGCATTCTGTGCCAGTCTGTTCTCTCAGGGTTATGCTGAATTCTGCAAGCTGAACAACTTTTCCCCCATCCCAGTGCTTTCCTAAGGAGCTTTTCTGTTCCACCAGCAAATACAGGCTTTTGTGACATTCAGCTGCCAACCTTGTACAATCCTGCTTCACAGAGAGCCATGCAGAAGCTGAGACAAAGAAGTAGTGGAGTGACAACATGTTAAATCTAGGAATAGTAGAAAGGAGTGTTCTAGCTTTTTCCTTCATCTCAAGCAAACCTCTCCTACAGAAAGGACCTCATGCAAATGCATTTGCTAAGAATTATGCATGAAGACTCTCTTGACTTCTCAGAAGGATTCTGCTAAACTCAAGAAGAAAAAGAAGAGCTCTTACAATTGCTCTTTCACCAAGTATTGCTTTCTGCCAAATCATGAGGCAGTGAAAATCCCAGCATCACACGCCCATGCCTTGATGTGGATCCTCCCAGCCTCTGACATTGTAAACCACAAATTTCCATCCTTTATGAACTACCTAAACTCAGGTGTACTGTTCTTTTATTCTTTTTTTTATTAATTTCATCATCAGTCGTGGAGCTTGAACACAAGGCCTAAGCACTGTCCCTGAGCTTCTTTTTACTCAATGCTAGTAGTGCTTTACCACTTGAGCCACAGCACCATTTCTGGTGTGTTTTGTTTATGTAGTCTAAGGAATTGAACTCAGGCCTTGGTGCATGCTAGGCAAGCACTCTACCACTAGGACACATTCCTAGCCCTCAAGTGTACTTTTATAGCATAAAAAGTCAGATGTCTGCCAGGCACCCCGGGTCATATCTGCAATCCTAGCTATTCAGGAGACTGAGATTTGAGGATGGAAGCTCAAAGCCAGCCTGGGTAGGAAAACCCATAAGATGCTTATTTCCAGTTGACCACCATAAAACCGGAAGTGGACATGTGAGTCAGGTGGTAGAATGCTAGCCTTGAGCAAAAAAATCTCTGAGACAGTTACAGCCCTCTTGAGTTCAAGCCCAGGGCCGGCACCAAAGGGGGAAAAAAAAAAGTAAAAGGATGAAAATAATCACAGTGGACTGGAGTCACTGAATCCTAGAAATAAAGTTAACTCCTAGAATGTGTTTAGTTGGGGTGGAGTTGCGAGTGATGATAGGAAACAATGAAATAATGGTTAGGGATGTTTGTTCAAGAGACAGGGTGACACCAGGATACATATTGCTGGTGAGAAAACAGGATAAAATGAGGAAAAGAAAATTTCTTCTTAAAGCTTTCCAAATTACATTCTGCTTTCTCAGCAAGGGAATAATTTTGTTTGCTTGCATGTTAGAAAAGTATCTTAGCAAGGGTATAGAAGATGTCTCAAGACAGAGGGCAGAGGGGACAAACTAGTTAGATTCTATTGCAGTCATGGGCTGGGGTTTGTAGCTCAGTGGAACAATGCTTGCCTAAATTCTGTTGCAGTCATCCAGAAAGGGCAGGACAGAGCAGTAGCCTTGGGCAAAGTCAGAAAGGGGAGACTTGAGCATGATTGAGCAACTAGAACCTTGCAGGTATTTTGAACGTAGACACTAAAATACAATGGAAATAACAGGGTTGAGCACGTGAGCAGAGATTTGTCCTGAGGAGATCAGAATCTTGTGTTAAAGCAATTAGGGATAGAAGAAGATCACATGTGTAGTTTGGAATGAGCTCCAGTTAAGTTTATAAATGCCCCTGGTATGCCATTGGTATGCCAAGCACCATTGGATACCTCTCTGAGAGCTGTGCTGGGGATTTAACAGGGTAGGAACAAACTCCTACCAATAAATTCTTCCATTGAATTATCCAATTAATTTTTAATTCGATGGGAGATTTCTAAATATGCATTATACTAATTCATTTCTTAACTTGCTAAAAATCTCTTACATTGATCCAATATATCTAAGTGGTATAGGAAATATATAATGTGTAGTCACATCTAGTAAATGAAGATACATAAAGGAGAAATTAGATTTTGTGTTATTTATTTATTCTGAAGGATTATGTTCCCTCCCTCACTATGTCATAATTTAACTTTTCAAAAAAGTATATCAGGGCAATAATTCAAAGTTCGCCTGAGCAGTATAACCAATGTAGATTCTGAGCCTTCTGTTTTCCAGAAATTACAAGTTCAGTTAGTGGGGGCTATGCCTATTTCCCTGAGATTGTTTTTTCAAGAGTATGTTTGCTGTACCAAAGTGAATAGATGGTATTAAAAATCCAATAACTACTAAATAGATTTCATGAACCATAGTTTACTATTAAGTACAATATGGAAAAAAAAAACACAAAGAACCAGGAGCTACTTGACATTGAAGAAGAAAAGAACAGAACTGCATCAGCATGCTGAACAACAGTTGAAATTGTGGTTTAAAAAATAAAAACTTAGAGACTGTTCAAAATGCACATGTCCTCAGTATAAAAGAAATTGAATTCTTTTTCATCCAATTAGTGGAGGAGCATAGTACAAATAGGGACGAATGAGGTAAACGGCTTTTTCCTAGATGCATCATAAATCAGAAGCAAAGTCTGTCGCATGTTCGTTACTGACAACATCAATCTGGGCAATGACTCTGCTGTCAATTTTAGGTGTAAAGCTTAATCATTTCAGAGGCAAGAAAACCACTAGCTATATTTTCTCCCAAGAGACACTCAGGTACACATACTCATGCCATTACCATCATAAAATTGTTGACACTCTGCCTGAAGGCCAATTGGCAATAGAATAACAGAAATTTTAAGTTTTGAGCAGAGGGTGTGGAGATGGATTTAATGACTGTTCACCCTACATTGTGTTTCACAGGTAAATAGGTGATAGTCTGGAAAACTCACAAAACACACACACTCAGTAAGTAAGGATGTAACACATAGTGTAGAGAAGCACTGAATAACATCAGAACTTCTCTCACCCCAGGTCACTTTTTTCTGAAGAACTAGCTTTTAAAAAACAATTTTATATCAAGGCCAACCAGGGTGGCTCTGTCACTTCATCCTACCTATTTCAAAAGACAGAGATTTTAGAGGATCATATTTCCTGGTTAGACCAGGCAAAAAAGGTTTTCAAGTTCATCTCAGTTAATTAAATGCTGGGTGTGGTGGTACGTGCCTGTCATTCCAGCTATGTAGGGAAAATAATAGGGAGAGCATGGTCTTGGTCAGCCTTGGGGATAAATGTGAGACCTTATTTAAAAATACCTATAAGCACAGTACAAGTGGTACATATGCCTTGCAAGTGTGAGGTCCTGAGTTTAGGCCCCAGTCCTACAGAAATAGCTATTTCATATCAATGAAGCATATTTGGTACATTTTTAATCCCTCTACAATTTTGTAAAGTCACATCATATTCCTATGTATCCAGACTAGGGTACAAATGTGGTTGATTATAAAATAAGTCACAAATGTTCCCTTTCCCATATCTACCTCTTTAGTTTCTTTTTATATTTACTCTGGAGATTGCCCATATGACCCACTACAGTAGTTTTTGCAGCTCTCATAACCAAACACCAATGGGCATGCGGCTTAAACAATGGAAATTTATTGCCTCACAGTTCTGCAGGCTAGAAGGGCAGATCTGGGTGTTAACATGTACAGGTTTCTGGTTAGGACTCTCTTCCTGTGTGCTTAGTTATCTCTCCTTGGTCCAAGAAAATAATAAGACACTATATTGGAATGAACTTTACAAGTTGGGGGTGATGAGTAGAGTCTGAGAGGAGGAAAAGCAGGAGAAAACAAGGGAGGTGGTAAGATTGTTTGAAAAGAAATGTACTCATGAGCTTACTTATGTAACTATAACCCCCTATGTACATCACCTTTACAATAAAATAAAATTGTTTAAAAAAGAAAATAATAGGAGTGAATGCATCCTGTGATGTCTGCCCTTAGAAAGGCACTAATCTCATCAGAGTGGTGCCTACCCTTAGAGCTAATTACCTCCCAAAGGCACTCCATCCAGACACTATTGAGAGCTATGTTTTTCCTCGGATGAGTTTGGAGAGAATATAAACATTCAGTCCATATCACTGTGGTCAGTGAGTGAAAAGCAGTAAATATGCATAAGACCATGCTTGCAAACATTTGTGCATCTGAGGCTGTTTTCTCTTGCCAAGTCTGAAGTATCTGTCTGGATCCTTCTTGTCCTATAAAGAACCAACAGCCCCCTCAATAAGTGGGCTAAAGACTTAAAAAGAGACTTCTCTGATAAGGAAATGAGAATAGCCAAGAGACATATAAAAAAGTGCTCTACATCATTGGCCATAAAAGAAATACAAATCAAAACAACATTGAGATTCTACCTCACCTTAGTAAGAATGTTAGAAGGGATGTGGTCAAAAGGGAACCCTACTTCATTGCTGGTGGGAATATAAACTGGTTCAGCCACTCTTGAAAGCAGTATGGAGATTCCTCAGAAGGCTAAACACAGAGCTCCCCTGTGACCCAGCAGCCCCACTTTTGGGCATCTACCCAAAAGACCACAAAAAAGAACACACTAAAGCCACCAGCACAACAATGTTCACTGCAGCACAATTTGTCATAGCTAAAAAATGGAACCAACCCAAATGCCCCTCAGTGGACGAATGGATCAGGAAAATGTGGTACACATACACAATGGAATTCTATGCTTCTATCAGAAAGAATGACATTGCCCCATTCGTAAGGAAATGGAAGGACCTGGAAAAACTTATACTAAGTGAAGTGAGCCAGAGCCAAAGAAACATGGACTCTATGGTCTCCCCCTCACAGGGAATAATTAGCACAGATTTAAGATAGTCACAGCAGAGTATCATAAGAGCCTATGAATGTATAAGATGATGCTAAGTGAAACATGTTATGGAAACAACTGTTATATCACTGTTATAATCACTTTCAACATGCCATGTGAAACCATAGCTTCTATTGTTGATGATCCTCTTGTATCCTCTTCCTGTGGTTGTACTCGCACTATCACTGTATCTCATCTGACTATACTGGATACTGTATATACTGGTATTAGAACTAGGGAAGTGAAAGTGAACATCAAAATCAAGAGACAAAGGATAAAAAGACAAATGATTCCAAAAGCAATACTTGCAAAACCATTTGGTGTAAACCAACTGAACAACTCATGGAGGGAAAGAAAAAGGGGGAGGGGGGAATGAGGGAGGAGGTAACAAACACTACAAGAAATGTACCCAAGGCCTAACGTATGAAACTGTAACCTCTCTGCACATCACTTTCACAATAAGTAAGAAAAAAAAAATAAAGGAATCCAAAACAGCCCATTGTATAATGGACAACATGTGATCTTGTCTTGCTGACATCACCCTTGCTGACTCAGATTTGTTTAGTTGTATGTAAGATATGAGGATTGGCATTGCCACTGCCAGAGACAAATATAACTAAGTCTTAATATTTTACAACTATCTGCCTCTCTAATGTACATGGAATCTATCCTCTGTTCTCTCACATCCAAGTCTGATCTCAGATGTTTAAATATCACCTTAGCCACGGCCTTCCTAAGTAGACCCTTTTCTCTGTACTATGATTCAAACAAAAACTATGAAGTAGTTGTACAGAGGTTACAACTTCATATATCAAATTATGTGTACAATGCCTCTTGATTAATCTCACTTCTTCCATTGTTCTCCTCAATGAATTATAAAAATGACTTATATATTGGCTGTTGGATTCCACCATAGCTCTCAACAGACTGGGATCATTGCTAAGATTCTGTTCTTTATTTTTTATTTGGAGCATAGATCCCTTGCCTTATTTCTATCACCCTTTGCTACTCTTTTATAAAAATTTAGAGATGTAAATACTCCATGGAGTTTTGTCCTAATCTAAACAGATATACTAGTAAAAAAAAAATTATCCTGCTGTACTGACAGTATGCACCCACACCGTTCTGAAACTCCTCTACTCTCCTTACTTGACAAGAACTTTCAAATGTAAACACTGGTAAATATATAACCTAAGTTCCCTCTGTACTAGAATACAAATAGTTGGTCACCTTAGCAAGTTTCATCATTAAAATTCTCCAGGAAAAAAATACTTCATTCTATCCTTGCATCCAGTGAAGAAATAAATTATGCAATATTTCCTTCATGTTTTCCAATCTCCCTTTGGATTGTGAAACAGTTATTCACAGCTCCATCATAGAAGAAGTGCAGTGTGTTAGTACTAGTGGTGTAACAATGGAACAAGATGTGGTCCATGCCTTCACACAGTGCACAATGGGAGAGAACAACAAACAAGGAAAACTTTTCCTACTCAAGGCAGCTGATCTCAGCTGCCAAAAAAAAGATGGAAAATGAGAAGAATACATTTTTGGACCTCTCCTACAATATGCCATATGTAGGATGAATGTGAATGCACAGGGAGAAAAGTTAACTCAGTAAAGACAATGAATGTGATGGATCTTAAAACAAGCATTTTAAAGCATAAATTTTCTCATCAATACCTAGTCAGGAAGAGAAGGCCTCGGGCAATAGCTAGTATATACAGCATGACAAAATCAGGAACACATTTTGGTTGAGTCTTGAATAATGAGCATGATTCGTTCAAGTGACATGAGAAGAGACACAGGATCCAACAGAAATATCTGTAAAGGTTCTTGGCAAGGAAAGTTGTGGGAGAATGATTCTCTGATCTGTGGAGGACTGGGCCTCAGCACTAACTTTCCAAAGCCCATTAGCAAACTAATAGGCCAATGGGGGCACACCTCCATTAAGGAATTTTCTGTGTTTGATGGTTAAGAGAAACCAATTGATCATGAGATATTCCTCCCCTGATAAGAGAGGTCCTTGGAAGATTTATTTACGCAGTAACACAGGGAGAGGGTTTTTCTGTCTGTGGGGAATTTTATGGCTAAGATAGTTAACTTAGCGTAAACAAGCAGTTAGAAGAAAAAATATCCTTGCCTTGACCAGTCTAATCCTATAATGTATTGACAGATGTAGCCATGCTTAGATAAGTCTATCCTATGATGTATTGGCAGATGTAACCATGTTTAGATAAGTCTTGTCTTACCATGTATATCTTTCGGTTTGAACTTTATTTGACCCTATTCCTACAGTATATAAACCCTGGCCCTCCTGAAATAAAGTGTGCATTGGTCCACTCGGCTCTGCATACCCCATGTCCTGAGTATGGTTGCAGTTACCCAAGTCCAAGAAAAAGTGGTAGAGAACTCACAGATAGATAGTTGGTTCCCCGTTGCCAGTCAGATGTCAATGATGCCCAAAGAAATATCACAGCCAAGTCCCAGGTGCACTGAAGTCACTTATAACAATAGATATACAGAATATATACATAAAAATGTTTCATCCTCAAAAAATCCTTGGCAATATTAAATACAATGTTTCAGGTAAGAAATAATCTGATGTTTCCTTAATGATTGTGAATCTCTTTTTGGATTATGAGACAATTATTCACCAACTCCATGACTTCTGGCATATTATAAGGAATACATTAAGCTACTAATGAAAAACATTTTATTTTGCCGATGAACAATGACAACTTTTATAATCTTTACAAAACACAGGGCATCACTTTATGGAGTTAGGTATGAGTTTGTTTAATTCCATGGGATTCGTATATTTTACAATGAGTCTCAAGAAACAGCCAAATCTTATTTTCCTGGAAAATATTATTTTATGTTATTTTTTCAGGAAAAACAACAGATCAACTTTAATTATGCCAAACTGCCACAATATTCGGGGGAAATTGTTTTTCTATACCCAGATACTACAGTCTAAAAATTCTATCCAACAGGTCAGTTTCCTTATAAATGGAAGTATTACACAACAAAAGTCATCCTTGCTTGCCTATTATATTGCCCAGAATTGCAAATGTTAGAAGTCTTGTGAGTTATTTAATAATAAAAGCAATATAAAATAGTCTTTGGCTACAATATATCTCAAGGCAAACTCAATTCTTTTATGTATTACAGTGCAGAAATCAATGGCTTTGGTTGTAATAGCTGACTAAATCCAAAACTATATTTGAATTAAAGGCATTGGCTATTGCAAAGTACATGTACAGTTGTCTGTTACAGAGATGGCTCCGACTGCCATCTAAAGAAAAACACAAGTAGGTTTTTTATTCTTACAGAAGAATGTTACTGTTGCCAATCACATAACTAGAATCAAATCAAATCAATCTTACTGCATCAGGCAATGTAGTACTTCCAACCATTTCACACTTGATCATCTGCTGAGTTTTAGTCTGCCAACAGATCAAGACATTTTCATAAATTTATAACTCCATGCAATGCCTCTACTGTACACATTTGATGATGAGAAATGTGAAAGGAGAAAACCAAATGAAATAATGAACCAAAACTGAGAAAGACAAGAACAATAACCATCCTTACTGACCGAGACAGAATGGACACAGCAGAGTAAAATGATGAACTACAGGAGCCCAGGAGTGGAAGCAGCTGTGGATCAAACAGATGTTTACCATTTGGGTATCTGAAAGGATTTCAAATAGTCCATTTGAGGTGGAAGATGAAAAATATCTGTCATAGTTGTAAACTTGGTATTGGTGTAGGCCTGTGGTTCCCACCCTCAACCCTTTTCAGAAGATAAAACATTAAGACTAGGTCCCAACTATGTGGAACAATAGTTTTTGTACTATAGTCCAGAGAACACAGGAAGGACTTTCCATCAAAAAGTGCATGGAACTACTCCATTGCATAAAACCAAGATTTTACAGTTTTCTAGAAAGTACAAGATCTGAGACCAAGGGATCACTATTGGGCTTTAAAAATAGAGCAGAATAAAGTGTGCATATATTAAAATCATCAATTTCTCACCCAGATGTTCACACTGATGCACAAGAAGAAATGTAAGGAAGTAGCAGTAGCAGCACAGTGTATGAAAGTTTAAAAGTAACAGAAAAACTTTATTTTTTTTGCCAGTGCTGGGGCTTGAACTTGGGGCCTGGGCACTGTCCCAGAGCTTCTTTTGCTCAAGTCTAGCATTCTACCACTTGAGCCACAGCACCACTCCTGGCTTTTTCTGTTTATGTGGTGCCTAGGAATTGAACCCAGGGCTTCATGCATGCTAGGCAAGCACTCTACCACTAAGCCACATTCCCAGCCCCAGAAACACATTAAATATGCATTAATAAGAGGATGGATAAATCCACCTATTCATAGAGTGGTAATACAGGAATTAAAAATGAATGAGCTAGAAAGTATCATTAGCCAAAAGCTAATACAAATCAGAATTATAATGACATATATCTTACTGTAAGTAGAATGAGAAAAGAGATTGTGGATGAAAAGCAACTCAGAGTTAATTGGAGATGAGTATGGCTACTATAGAGAACAGTATGGAGGTGCATCAAAACATTAAAAATATATCTACCTTATTATGATCCATCTATCCCTCTTGTGTGTGTGTGTTATGTGTGTATATGTGTGTGTGAATTCAGCATAACAAGGTAATACAATAATAAGAATATATACAGTATAAAATAATAATAATAGTGACCATCTTCACATTCATCAGTGATGAATAAAGAAAATGTAAAGGAGAGGATACAGGAATATGAACATCTTCAGGGTATATCATATGAATATATGGAATTACCACCAGGAACTTGCCTCATATCATCATCATCAGTCATGGGGCTTAAACTCAGGGCCTGGTCTCTGTCCCTGAGCAATGTTTGCTTTACCACTTTGAGACATAGTGCCACTTCCCATTTTCTGGTCATCAATTGGAGATAAGAGTCTCATGACTTTCCTGTCCTGGCTCACTTTGAACTGACATCCTCAGATCTCAGCCTCCTGTCTAACTAGGATTACAGATATGAGCCACCAGCTTCACCATATTACTACTGTATGATAATTTAGATTCCATCTCATCCCAGTAGGAATGTCCTATATCAAGAAAACTAACAATAACAAATGTTGGAGGGGATGTGGCCAAAAGGGAACCCTACGTCATTGCTGGTGGGAATTTAAACTGGTTCAGCCACTCTGGCAAGCAGTATGGAGATTCCTCAGAAGGCTCCCCTATGAACCAGCAGCCCCACTTTTGGGCATCTACCCAAAAGACCACAAACAAGAACACACTAAAGCCACCAGAACAACAATGTTCATCATAGCACAATTTGTCATAGCTAGAATATGGAACCAATCCAGATGCCCCTCAGTAGACGAATGGATCAGGAAAATGTGGTACATATACACACACAATGGAATTTTATGCCTCTATCAGAAAGAATGGCATTGCCCCATTTGTAAGGAAATGGAAGGACTTGGGAAAAATTATACTAAGTGAAGTGAGCCAGACCCAAAGAAACATGGACTCAGTGGTCTCCCTCATAGGGAATAATTAGCACAGGTTTACACAAGTCACAGCAGAGGATCACAAGAGCCCAATAGCTATACCCCATGAACGTATAAGATGATACTAATTGAAATGAACTCCATGTTATGGAAACGATTGTTATATCACTGCTTTAACTACTTTCAACGTGCTATGTGTAACCGTAGCTTCTATTATTGATGATCTTCTTGTATCCCCTTCCTGTGGTGTACCTGCACTATCTCTGTATCTTATCTGAGTACATTGGAAACTGTGTATACTGGTATTAGAACTAGGAAACTGAAAGGGAATACCAAAATCGAGAGACACGGTAGAAAAGACAAACGACTACAAAAACAATACCTGCAAAACTGTTTGGTGTAAATTAACTGAACAACTCATGGGGGAGGGGGAAGGGAAAAGAGAGGGGGAGGGGGGAGTGAGGGAGGAGGTAACAAACAGTACAAGAAATGTATCCAATGCCTAATGTATGAAACTGTAACCTCTCTGTACATCAGTTTGACAATAAAAATTAAAAAAAAATCTTAAGAAAGTGATGGCCAAATAAAGTCAGAAAAACATGAGGACAATATCCTATAAAGATAGAGGCTTAGAAAAGATTTTTCCTTTCCTAAGCTAGAAGTCAAGGAGAGCTTTGAACAATACAAATCTTGAAGAGACAAGGGAAGGTTTCTCCCTCCCCCAAAGCTGTCTAGAAAGTACAACCCAGCTAAGATCATGATTTCAGACTCTAAGACTCCACAACTGAGAAAGAATGAATATCTGTTGTCTTTAACCACCTAGCTTATGGTGCTTTGTTATGACAGTCTTAAGAAGTGTTTTGGTAAGAATTTTTCAGCTACCACATCATGTCTTCCATTAACATTCTACTCGCACTAAACCAGTAAGGGAAGCATTATTATTTTTATAGCCTCCTTTTAGAGCTTACTTAACAGGGACTTGTACATGTTATGTGATACACTCTTAATTTACATTGCCAGCTAACTGAGCTGTTTTGCCATATCTACTCACCTTCAAGTTGAAAGCATGGCTGCTCTGTTGCATTCCCACTTAGAGAACCTTAATTCTTTGCATTTGTGTATATTACTGTCTATGGTTACTCTCTTATTAATATATATGGTAATTTCGTTTGGCAGTTCATGAATGATGTCTTATAATGGGCAACAGAGCAGAAGAAATTTCTGATACTAACTTCATTTACATGCTCTGGATTGAAAACTGATAACTGAATATATTCAAAAGCAATTATTTGTCATTTATATGTACAATTCAGGTTCTGAATAGGATCACCTAATGCTTAAAGATGAATTGACATATATATCAAAAATACAATAAGAAATCAGCAACCAATCTTCAAATAGAAACACAGTCTTAACAGGTAAAATCGTAAGTCTTTCTTTTTGTTGTTTGTTTTTGTTTAATCATGTCAAAGAAATATCTTCTGATTGTGCTTCAAATTTAAGTGGAAAATCCTTTTAATTTATTTGCACACTTTGATTTCTATCATATTTTAAAGAAGTGAAATTTTAGCCACTCAAAACATTCCCTTTTAAATTAGGAACTTCTCAGATCTTTCTATTAACAGAACTTAAATATACCTAAGCAATTCACCTATAAAGAGAGAATAGAGTTAAGAAAACATGGGTGAATCAGAAAATATTCTGCAATTATACCTTAACTTCCAGTGCATATCAAGTAATATATCAAAATGTAAACATATTAAGGAATAAAAATATAATTTCCCTTTCATAAACAACATGAACAGTGGCAAGCGAACTATTGGCTCTTTTCCTTACTCAGTAAATAGAAACTTTGATTCCAGACTCAGGGCTCCCCAAAGCTGCAATTACTTCTGCTCCCTGGATCTAGTTCCTCATTCATAAAACAGATATTCTTCTAGGTTCCTACATGCTCCAAATTTCAATTGTAGAATCATCAATCATTTGTCTGACATTTAATTTTAGTTCAGAAATACATAAGTTGAAAACTCCATATGTAGTGCTAAATAACAAAATAAGTCTGTGATGTTTCCTTGTCTTTATGACTTCAACCAACACTATTCCCTTGGTCTTGGATACATGTCCAGTAAAAATCAGAGTAGCCAGACACTTTAGAAAGAATCAAAACTCTCACATATTTATTCAATTAGTGATCCAGTGGCTGGAGCAATGTATTATTTCTGCTCTGCCAATGTACAGAGTAGATACATACATATCTAGCTACAGGGATACAAAATTTCCTGAATAGGTCTTTAATTACACTGAAATTAAATAAATGCTATCACCTGAAGTTTAACTATATAACTCCATAGCTTGTCATAATACTATCCAAAATATTTCAAGATCAAATTGTCTAAGCCCAATTAAAAATTGTACTTTACTACTTTTCAGTAAATTACATACACACTTATTCATAAAACACAACAATTCAGAATGTGAAAAATAAGGTGTCTTAATTGTTACATAAAACCAATAAAAATTTTAGTGGTTAAAGATTCATTCTTATTTTAAAAATTCACTGTTAAAGACTTGCATTTTTTTCCTTGCTAGCAAAGACTTGGCAGATTAAATAAGGAATTGTAATTATTACAAATAATTATGATTAGTGTGTCTTTCTGCTAGTAGGATTAAGAACTACAATAGTTTTATAAGAATATTTAAAAATTCCCTTTCTCTAATACAAGCACAGAATCTTTCACTAGCATGAACTCAGTACACTTCATGAGACAACTTAATAGAGATTTTTCTCTTCTTTCAATAAATTTAAGGACATGAAATCAGATTATACTAAAAGAATGGAAAAGAAAGTCACATGTCTACAGTCTAAAAATCCAACTAACATGGGTATAGTTCATATCATTTTTAAAGTTACCTGCAAGGAGAGAGAATCAACTGGAGTTTGTTACTTTCCCAGGGCTCAGTGCTGAGAACAGAAGCAATTGATCATTAACTTTTAGCCAGAAGCAAACTTGCACACATGTCTCCAGAGATACTCTGCTTTGCCCTTCCTTCTCACTTCTGTCAAATAGGGAAAAGGTAGCCCTCTCTCTTCTCCAAGAACTTGCTTTGACATGCACAATTAGTTCAGACTTTTTGCAGTGTAACGTAAACTTGGCTTAAATTATATCCTGGGTCAAAGAAGGTGACTGCGTCTGGCAGTCTGAATTACTAAATTTAATCTTTGAACTTTCTTTCTCTGAATTTGATGTAGCCACATTTTAAAGTGTATTTTCCATCATGTGGTTTTCATACCACATCTAGAACACACTGGGAAGGTACCACACAATACAGATAAATGTGTCAGTGAAATCTTAGCAAAATCTGAGGTTTCAAAACTCAGAGAGTTATGAGTGATAATGAAGAGGTCCAAGGTCACATGTTGATCTCTTGGGGCCCACTGCCTGCTTTTGTTGCCTGTTCATCTGTATGTTTATTATACTTATTATACTCCTTGTCTGGCCCTTCCATACATGCACATCCTCTATTACAAAAGGTCTCTGATCTAAAAATATGAGACTGAATGTGAAGGTGGATCAGAAGTGCCACCTTAAATAGTTAAAGAAATTATGAAATAACCTTTGGAGAAACAAAGAGCTATCATTTACTGGATGATTCTCATATTCTAGGTAGGCATTTGCCACTTATTACCTCAGTCTCGAAACCACGTAAGATAGACATTAAGATAAATATTTTAAGTATGAACACACGAAGGCTTTAAGAGTTTCATTTAATTACATTAGGTCATACCAGTGGGGAATATTGGTCTCTTGATTTCAGTTCTGGTTTGTCAGGACCCAAGGCTCATAGTCCTCACCATGAAATCACAGACTAGCTTTTATGTGATTTGTGTGTCAGAGGCATATGATTTCCTCAGTAGGAGAGCTGCAATTAGTCATAACTGAACATTAAGCAAGAGCCAATTGTAAAATATGCTCCCTAAAGATGTTGACAAGCTCCACTTCTTGGTGTAGGGCAGGGAAGCAGTGGGCTTTTGGTTTGTTGTTGTTTAGTTGTTTTGTTTTGAGTTAGGATCTCTTTTTCATAGCCTAGTCTGGCCTCCAATTCACCATCTTCTTGCTTCAGCCTTAAGAATGCTGAGATTACAGACGTGTGCCACCATAACCAGCTAGCATGCTCCATTTCTAAAAGTTCATAATAATCCAATAAAAACATAAGCTCCTGAAATTTGTTCTAATTTATTTAACCTAATAAAGGCAATGGCTTCCTATCTTCTATAACAGTGTTTAAAACTGAAACAAAATGAACACAGAGGGAGAATGTTACCTCATATTAAATTAGACACAGACAGAGGTTTGAACACAGCAGAGGAACTGTACTATGGGTTTTACAATTCTGTAGTAAAACACCTGGCAATCAAGATGAGATGCCTCATTTCTGAAACTGCTTCAAATCCATCTTTATCCCAGTGAAACCTAGTGAGCTCCCGGTAGCCAGTGTCAAAGGACAGATTACAACAATTTAGCTTAATGAGCTTAATTGTTATATTTTCGATTTTCCCATCAGGCCACACTTCACTCCATAAAAAAAGTGTTTGGATGGGTTGAGCTGAAAAGGTTGGTTTTATAGACAGAGACAAGTGGAAAAAAACAGAAACAAAGGACTAACAACAATATAGTTTAAAAAAATGGTTTCAAAGTTCCAGTCCTCATAAAGTGGAGAGCCAGAGACTGAACACTAGGAAAATAAGTGGGTGGCTGACCTCAGTTTAGTTTACTTTGCCTGTTTCATGTGAGGATTAAAATAAGATGGAATTTCATGATCACACCAAGTAAGATGGGACTGCTTGGGAAATTTAGCTGTTATCTCTCTAATCTCGATTTGTCAGTTCAGATAAGCAGCTTAATTTCTTCTTTGTGACTTGAAACTACTAGGTCTCAAAACCCCTGGGTATTACCCTGCAGGAGCAGGAGTGATTCCATTTTGATTTGAGCCTTATCTGTTGGGGCCCTGTGTAGCAGCTATGCTTAAATCAAGGTCTCCTGTGATGTTTTGGCACTCATCAGAGTTCATCGCATTTGCCTAGGGTTAGAATTACTTATACAATACAAGTGATTATTCAATTAAAGTAATTTTACTTTGTGCTCATGGATATAACGCAAAGTAGTTTCTTTAAAAAAATATTTTACTTAACAAAATGAATACCAGGAAATAGAAATGTGTTGGGAAGAAAATCTTTGAGAAGTGATGCACCCAATTTCAGGGAGGAAATGCAAGTGAATTTTTAAAAAGATAAAAGAGCAATTTTAAAAAATAGATGTTTACTTTATTAGCTACTTTATATAATAAAATCACAGCAATAAGGCTCAGTTGTAGGTATAAAAATGATAGTCAACATTAGTAAATAAACAGGACATTAATAACTATAAATGTTAATTCTATGAAGATCTAACTTGCATAATTACTATGCTTACTTACATTATTGTATGAGACTTTGAAGTTAGATAAGAAAAGAAAAACAAAAATATACCTATGTATATGGAAGTATATAATGTGTAAAAATTATTTAATCAGAAGATAATTTTATAAGATCCTTAAAGATATGCAAAGGGAAATGATATTATTGAAGTAGAGCAACCAAGTTCTGAAGGATGTGAGATAAACAGTTGTGTTGGCTACATGCACCTTTGAGAAAAACAAAGCCAAATGCAAAACAGATCTGCTTGCCAGGCTCTGGGGAGAAAATGGCTGAAGGTGACTAACCTTTGCCAAGGTTACACATTCTCCAGAGAAAAATTCAGAACTATAATCATGCAAACAGAATTTCTTAAAATCCTAGGTTCTAAAATGCTTCACTGCTATGGTGATAGGAAAGAAAAGCAATATAGATATGTTTGAGAGAAATTTTGATGATGCAAAAGTGTATCTTTTTAACAAGTTATTCTACATTTGAAACCTAACAAGTCATTCTTGTTTGCTGGCAATATTGCTTCCAAGTTTCATGCAGCATTTGCACATTTCCCTTTTGATATTTTGAAGAGTTTTTAAAATTTTGGCTACCAAGGTAAAAGCAGAATGAATGTGTCAATGGCATCTGAGAAAATCCAAGAACTTTGAAAGAACAAAGAAACAACAACAAAAATCTCAGGTGTATATTTTGGGTGTGAAACTGCTCTTTGTCAGAAACTACAACTATCAAATGCCTCACAAACATGATAGGAATTTTCTATCTCATTGTTTTTTTAATCTGGGTATGTTCCCCATTTTCTTGGAATGAGTACTATAGTCTTAATATTTGTTGAACAATAGCGACTGATTCTACTGCCTGATTTTTAGACTTATAATGGAGCACTACTTTACCTTATAGCAGACAAAAATACTGAGGTTAATTCTCTGAGTTGCTCACCTCTCAGCGTTAGGATATAAAAGGGAATCTAATTTGTTTAGTTTTGATACAAATTAAGAGACAAAGTTTCCAGTCCAATTTGTATTATAAAACAATTCTTTTAAAGTTTTAACACATGCTAAGAAAATATCATGCATATATTTACATATATGGATATATACATACATATATACACATATATGCATATATACATATGTATGTATAAGTATATGTAAGTATCCAATACTTGTACATATTCACAAGTAGACAAATAGGTACATATACATATACAAGTATTTAACAGTCATCGACTGTGGCTCACTAACCAAGCAAAATTATTGGAAGGATGATTTGAGTATAGTGAACATCTAAAACCCTTTAAGTCAGATGTGGTGGTTCAAGCCTGTATTCCCAACATTCAGGAGGCTAAGGCAGGAGAATCTCAAGTTCAATGCCAGTCTGGGCTGTACAACAAGACCCTATCTCACAAAAACAAACAAAAGCAAACAAATGTTACTTCTCTGGCTGTCACCCAGTTAATATAAGATCCTGCCCCATTTTGGGTTACAAGAAGAAACACTATCAGAGGGAGTGCTTTGGGATTATCTCTCTAGCTCAGCATCAGTTATTCCATTCAGCTCCTTGCTATCATGGAACTCAACTGTAGTCTCCAAGTGCACCAAGATTCTGCCAGTGATTCAACACTAATTCTGTCGGCAACAACGTCCACCTCTGATCTATAAAATCAAAGTGGCCAATCCAGAAAGGAAGTGTTACTTCCAAAAGGACTCAAATCTCAAATCTCTTTCACTTCATTCCCACAGGTAGCATGTGACTTCAATGTAGCATACCCTGGTAGATATAATCTCAGTATATAACTTCCTGCATCGCACACACACACACACACACACACACACACACACACACACATACACATACACACCAGGGTTTGATATGGTATGTTATAAAACATGATCCAGGATGTAGTTTCAGTCTATTACTATTACCGATAACTTACATGGCTATTTTAATTTGCTATGGCTTTGGCTTTTTACTGACATTTATAAAATAAAAGTCATTATTTATCCTGGTTCTTAAAACTACAAAGGCATTAATCATTATTACAACATGAGTAAACAAAATCGAAGACAACTTTAAATCAACTGGCATATCCAATAGCTCCCTGTGTGTAAGATTCTTCTGTCTCTCCAATATACATTTATCATGAGTAAACTTTATTCCTCAGTCATTTATAAGGTGTTTATATGAAGCATTTGCCTGTTACTTTTTTAGATGATTACTAGTTTATTTCTTAGGTAGTACAGGTGTTTGAATTCAGGGCCTCACATTTGACAAACACTCTACCACTCTATCACTAATTTTCTCTTCCAGCTCCTTTTTCCATAAGTTGTTTTCCAAAGAGCATCTTGATGTTTTTCTGGTCCAACTCCTGGATTGGGATCCTATTTTATACTTCCTGCAGGAACTGGGAAAACAAGCTCAGGCCACCACGTCTACCAGTGAGTTTTGCCCAAACTGGCTTAAAATCAAAATCTTTCAGATCTCAGTCTTGCACATAGGTGTACATCAGGCCTGTTTCCAGCTATTGGTTGAGAAAGTGGTGAACTTTTTGGTGCAGGTTGTCCTGAAACAACAGACCTTCAGATCTCAGTCTCACTAGGGAGTTTCCACACCCAGTTTGTTATTATTGTAAAGCAAAGTATAAAACATTCACATGATGATGTAAAAAAGTAACAACAAAGGAAAGTCCTAAGGCATAGACAATTGGCAGGTATCCTAACCATGCTCTACGGCTTGAAACAGTCCTGTGGCTTTAATGATTTATTTCTTTCTGAAGGATTCCTTGTGTAGAAAGTATATTTTTGATGACTTCCTTTCCAGGAAACAAAAAATACGAATCTCTTTGCACATGGACCCAATGACCCAAAGACTGTCCTCAGCTTCCTTGCTGGGCTTCATTCCCCTGGGTAACCAGCCATTTCCTGGTACATTGAAGCATAACTCCTGGTTTGCAGTCTTCCTTCAGTCTATTCTAAAAGATGATTCCTCTTCAAATACTTGTTCTAGTGTAGAGGACTGGCATTCAGAACTACACTCTCATTTCTTACCTTGAGCAATTTACCTGATCTCTCTGTGACTCAGTCTTGTCACCTAATTGGTGGCTTTACACTGGTTAAAATAGCAGAGTCACCAGTTAAAATAACATATCCACCTGTTCTACATCTTATTGCTATGTCTACAAGGAAAATCCAAAGCTAGTGAGTTTGTTGTGGGTCATGGCTTTTCCAGGGATGGCCTTGCTATAGAAGAAATGCATTGTGGTTTAGTCAACACTGTACTGTTGTCTTAACATAAAGGGAAAGCCTAAGCTTATGGATAAACTCAAATCACAGGCCCCTTGTGACTCTCTATACATGCCACATTCATCAGTTAGCATCTCTGTGAGCAATGAAATAGATAAATCCAAGAAGATCACTAAATCTGATTTTTCCCCTTGTGTTTAATTAATGAGTTTAACCAACATTGAGTGGGTAACCAGCCCACAAAAAGCCATTACAGTAGAGATGTCAGGCTAAGCAAGACAAGTTCTCTTTTCTCATGCAGGCACTTTCCTATGGTGAAAGATAGATTCATATCTAGTTAACAAGCCAGACTTGTTACAGTTAAATTGTAAGAAATCTGTATAACTTACCTCATCTTTCCACACCTTCTTGTGTACTTTTGTTGCTGGATTAAAATTAGGGCAGAAACAACTAAGACTGATACCGTGTGTGTGTCCTCTGGGCCAATGGAAGTCTATATATTTCCATAACTAAGTGTCTTGGAAAAGACCGTCCTCATTTTCTATACTGAGTAAATACCCAGTACCATTAGCAATACCCAGGCAAATGAGATGCCCAAGTAGTGAAATGTGGAAGAGTCAGGCTATAAAATAGGAAAGAAGGAGTTGACTGCTGGCACTACAGCGATGTCAGATACATTTCAGAGGAAACAGCAAGTCCATTCAACTAGGAGCCATGGAGTGTCTCTGGTGTTTGTTTCCTAACCATATACACAATAGGCCTGTGAGGCCAGTGATTTAAATATCCAAATCCAAGAGGGAAGATCCTTTTCATTTCAGATGTTGAAGTAAAGGACATTTTAACCTGTTTTGTTTAGATGTATTTTCCCTCTCATTACTGAACACAAAGCATGTTAAAAGACAGACACAGACAGCCTCTTCTATAAGGACAATACACAATAAAAACTGGAGAAGAAATCATGGCACGCTCTAATTGGCGTCTGAGTATACCCAAAAGAGCAAACAGATCTGACCAGTCTATCTAATTCCAAGATCTGGTTCTTCTCTACTCTACTTGGAAAGTCTTGAATAGACGTTCTTCATCTACTGACATCAGGAATCTTTTAACCACATGTTGACTGAATTTATTGCTATATTGTGGCATAGGATACAACTTTTGTGACAAAGGTCTAGAGCTCATCATATGTGTACAAACCTCAGGCCTAAAGCAGACCCACACCTCCGCAGACACAACAAATGCAGCAAGTTCTATCTGTTCACCAAAGACACTCTTCTTCTAACACAATGTCTTTGAAAGCAGTTATCAAATGAGGATTTTGTCATTTGCGAAGTATTTCCCATGAAGGGCCCTTTTTAAAAAAAAAAAATCTTTTTGAGTGTGTGCTACTTTGCCTAGTACCAATATACTTTATGCATGAATGGTGACTTCAAAAGAAACCTAAAGACTCACAATAGAACACTGCTGGAAAAAAAAAAAAAGTAGAGTCTGTGAAATAAATTATTCCAGAATAAGCTACATTTGCTTTATTGATGTATCTGTGGCATAACAAGAAGACAAGGAAGAAAGTTATGTAAAAATATGCTTTTTATGATAAAAAAAGAAAGGGACATAACAAATTATGCAATTAAAAGGACTTGATTATGTTAGATATACAAAGAAATGTCTACCTCAAAGGTATTCACTCTAATGCTTTGGATGCTTATCTGTCTACATCTAAATAAGAAAGAATAAAATTAAAAAATAATAAAAGGAGAATGAGTCTACAGAATATATTAGTGGAAGCGGGTATATCTCTCTGCATAAACAGAGGAAGGAAGGGTAAACAAATGCTGTTGTTACATTTCATGTACAATATGTTTAAAACAAAATGTGTAACTTGAGGTTAGGGATAGGAGGGGGAAAATGGGGGAGAATGAAGGAAGGGGTGACTGATGAAGAAGCATTGCACTCATAACCTGACTTATAGAAGTATAATCCTTTTGTACAACCACTTAGTAATAACAATAGAAAAGACTGTATCTAACAATAATAGGGAAGCCTACTTAGACCTTATGATGTGTGGTTCTATTCTAAGCAATTCTCAGAACAGTACTATGCAGTAGATACTTTCCTAAATTTAAGGGGGAAAAAAAAACCCTGGAGATAGCACAAGTTATAATCACTAAACATAAAAGCCAAGATCTGCTTTCAGATACATTGTGAGATATGCAATCTGTTCTCTTAGTGAGGAAGAAGCAGAAACCATCCAATAAACCCTGTATCCAAAGGGAACCACCTAATGTATTAAAAGCCAGCTCAATTTTCCTACTATTAGGATGAAGGGAAATTAAACCAAAGAAACAAATAATGCATTCACATGTAAGTCTCACCCATGCCAGCACAGCCTAGCAAATTCAATCAGAAGAAAATACCATCACACACGCAGGGTACTCACCAAGGAGCTCTATTGGCATGCATGTCCTAGAGTCCTTTGGTTCCCAGATCCTTTTATCTAAGGCTTCACAGGAAAACATCACATCCTAAAACTGACTCCTAAAAAAAATCAAAGAACAGAGCAGCCATCTAAATATGTGAATACACACTAAACAATAATAAAAGAAAAGTTTCTGATTCCATATCTAAGAATTTAATTACTAAGTTGGAGCTTACTATTTGCACTGACTGAAATAGCTGTCTTCTACAAAATGCTAAGTTTCTACTCAAAGGCCCCTTTACACATAGGTAGATCATCTGCCTATAGTAATTTATATCATCAGTGCCTGTCTGTTTTCTGTCACATCTCGAATTTCTCAAAATGCAGAAGGATTTCAACAGCGTCAAAGATTTATTTCAGTGTAGCATCTTTGGGATTTTTTAAATAATTATTTGTTTAACTTTTCGTAACATTTCCCTCCACTCTTTGTAGGATAATATCTACGAGGTAGAGAGAGAGTGAGAGAGAGAGAGAGAAAGAGGGAGTGGGAGAATATATGTTTATTATTCTTATGAATATGTTAATGAAATGACCACCTAAAATAATATTTCTATGTAATTTATTAATTAAAAACTAAATCACCTTTTCAGTAAGATATTCTAAAAACTAACAATATTGCAAAAACATCAGGAGAAGATAGTAAATTAAAATGTATTTTTGGTATGTTAAATTATGGAATGTTAAATTATGGTATGTTATGTTGTATTGTTTGGATGTTAAATTAAAATGTATTATTTGGTAATATGAACTTCTCACTTTTTAGGCTTATTCACCTACCTGATGGGGAAAAATGATCTAACCCAAATAGCAACTATTGTATAAGTTAATAAATACTTTTAAAATGCCAATTACAGCATTTGGCATCAAAATAACAGTATTATCAATAATAACCATCAATGGTAATAGCCATTACTTAAGGCAGTGAAAAATATTTGTTTATATAATGAATAATTATTAGATTACTGCAGATTCCTTGCTTGAAAAAGAAAAAAGTACTTAAATATGAAAACCTTAATGATAGCCCTCATTCATTACTAAATCAATATAATTCTCTTTCAAACAGAACTGAGGAGCAGATTTGTTAAAGTGGCATAGTGTGGTGCAAGATTATTTAAATATATTTCAAGTGGGAAGGACAAAGGGGCAAGAACAGAAGGCAAAATCAGTTATTTATGCAGAATTCATGTAGTGAACTGATTTGAACAGAGTCACCTGACTTAGTCTTCCATAGAATGAACTTCAGATAGATAACCTCCTAACTATTCCAAAACCACACTAAGTAGACTATGAATATATAATTGTCTACATTTAATAACTCATCAATTCTACATACAAAGAATCTCCTTCTAGCAAGAATTAAATTCAATTCAGAATTGTTATTAAAATATTCTATAAAATTACTGATATGTGACAGTGAGTAAAATTTATATATTAAAGCAGACACCCTTAAAGTTTTGGGGGTTTTGGGTGTTGTTTTTTTTTTTGTTTTTTTTTTTTGTTTTTCTTTGGCCAGTCCTGGGGCCTGAGCACTGTCCCTGGCTTATTTTTACTCAAGGATAGCACTCTACCACTTGAGCCATAGTGCCACTTTATGTGGTACTGAGGAATTGAAACCATGGTTTCATGCATGCTATGCAAGCACCCTACCACTAAGCCACATTCCTAACTCCCATTTTTATGTTTTTAAACAGTAACAGACCTTAAAGACATGCTTAACAGCTGACATACCAAAATATAAAGAGTAATCTGTGTCTTTGAAATACAGAGTTTTTGAAGGGAGGTAGTATAAACGAAATGTTTGCTATTTGCTTTGGCACAATCTTTCAACTAATATCACCTTGCACAACTGTTGATATATTTGACCTTCTGAAACACCCATGCCTAAGTAACAGTCTAAAAAAACTTTCAATTATTTTTAAAATATTTTATAATTCCCTTACAAAACAAATAGTGAAAGCAAAGATTAAATCATCTTTAAAAAATTTCTACAAACTGAAAATGTACTAAAGCGTAACATAAAGAGAAAGAAAAGATAAACAAAAAACTTTGAGGAATGTTTAAGCCTCTGAAAATTGAAGTTAATGAATAATCTCTTATCCAATTATCAGGCAAGAGAAGTATATTTTTAATTCTGTAACTTAAGAATTAATACTAGTAGTAGGTGGTTGAAATGGCCACTTTTCAGAGAGAGAGGGGAGCAGTTATTTAGATACCACTACTTTAATATATATCTTGTAGCTGAGTTGTCATGAGCTTTTATATCTATATGTCTTATAACTAATTGATACTGTTAGTTACTACCACAGGGCTCCTGATGTTTCCTAGCTTGTGAACAGAATAATGCTAATCAAGACATACATAAAACATTTTTCAAAGGCATTTGTTAAAGGGCAGCCAAGTACAAATATATTATCCACGTGTACACATGGTTGGTTACTATCTACACAATGATAAAAGTAAAATAAAATCTGTCAGCTGATAGAGATAATTTTATTGGTATATTTAAATTATTAGACACAAGTCTTCTCAAACTAAAAGTCTAATTCAGAAAGCCCAGCAACTCTAACAAAGATATTTAATACTATGTAAATTTGCACTCAAATTTTCAGAAGAAAGAAAATAAAATCTATTCTCTTAGGAGAAGTGTTTTTTCCTTTAATTTCGCAGTATATTCCAATCATGTTTATAAGTTCTCGGTGGTTGCTAGGGCTTAAGAAAATTTTCTTGTATAAAATACTAATTAATACCTCAAACACCTTTAAATATATATATGAATATATATAGTATCTTTAAGTGCACAAAAGGGTTTCAAAATAATATTTCAGTTTATGAGTATAATATATATTCTTACTTTATTTTTAATGTAATTTATATCTTTAATTAGTTGTATAAATGGGTTTCAGTTCCACATGTCCATTGATGATTACAGTGCAACTTTATTCTATTGTATTTTTAATAAAAAATTTTATTATCTTTAAGTTGTTGCACAGAGGTTTCAATTCAACATGTGAGCTTATGAGTACAATGCATCTTAATCAGTGCCATGCATTCCAACATTTTCTCGCATGTTCCTCCTTCCCTTCTTCACCAGCCCATGTTTGTTTTGAAAGCAAGTACCCAAATGTACAAAAGGGGAACCTGATGTCAATGATTAATGATATGGAGAAAAATGTGAAACTCCATCAGCTGATGAGTGGCTGACTGACATGATACTAAAGAATATGAAAGCTTTACTCAATAAAACAATAAAATACCCTTTGCTGTTAAATGAGAGGAGTGATTCACATGTCCTAAGACATTCAAAACAAACCCACTATCCATCCAACTAATGTTAAAATCCTAAAGTCAGGAAGCAGAATTAAAAGCCTGTTGCATGCAAACACAGGATCATTTTTACAGTTACAGTTCACAGCCAGGTCTGTGACCAACTTCAAAAAATTCTGTGGTGCTCCTTAATAAGCAATACAACTGATACAAAGAATCTTTGGAAATGGAAACGTAAATAGCCTGCCTTTCTTCTTGTAATTGAAGAAGTCAAAGATGAAAGAAAGTCCATAGGTATTGAAAACAAATACAATTTGTTGAGTGTTTTGTGGAATATTAAGCACAAAGAGCTCCAAAGCCAAAATACATTGCAAGAGCCTGTGTAATGAGCACATCTTGAAAAGCCACCCTGCTGGATTCATCATCTTATGATGCAAGGGGTACTGGTGGCTGTGAGAGGCTTTGTGGGCCAGGTGAAGAGAGAAATACAAACAGAAGCATCTGTTAGCCATCATCACCTACATTCATCTCTCGTTCACTAAATTGTATACCAAATCCTTTAGCAAAATTATTTTTATAGAAGCAACTTGAACAAATATTATGTGGTTCTCTTCAGAACAAGCCTCATATACATCCAACTATTGGAAGTGAAATTGACCCTGATCCCAATTGAAATCCATCTTTGGATTCACATGAAGTTTGCACTCCTGAATTCAACAAAGATATTAAAGCACACCTGCTGCTGAGACCCCTAAGTCTTATCTAATGACTAATTTTGGTCAGTTTCTCAGATAGCATTGCTTTTTATATTGTAGATATTTAATAGATACATTTGGGGATAACTCTTTTAAAATAAAGAAGTACATTTAGCAATCAGCTGAATTAACTGTTTCCTCTAATCAATCGTTCTTTTCCAACCTATTACTCACACAACTGTGGCTATTCTCTCTCTCAAAAAAGAAAATCCTCATCAGTTGATTGCCCTTTGGCTGTGCCTGGATAAGAATCATGGGTAGGTAAGGAAAAGCTTTTCTAGTGCTGGTATTTCTGAGCAACTAAGGGCTAAGGGCTGAACTAGAAACACAGAAGTTTAAAGCTTCACACTCTGACAGCTGTGGACCTATTAATATAGGCTTTAGAAATCAGAGACTTAAGGCTCTAGGCAGTGTGCAAGTTTATTGCCCTGCTTTCTCTCACCCTGGGTGCTAGGACCCTTAGCCCCACAATGACAAGTTTTTGGCTCTTAGGCCTACCACTAAAGTTTAAAGCTCAGGCTGAAGCTTACATCCTCAGCCACTGACAGCAGCTAATGATTCAGGTCTCACTCACACAGGGATGGAGCCCTTAGAACTTGGACAGTGACCAGAGACTGCAGTCTCACCAGTTCAGTTCTTCACAGTCCTGTTGTCCTTCTCAAACCTGCTCCTGGTATTTCCTGCCCCAAATGCTCTCTGGAACTTTAAGCTGACTTTTCACTCCCCTCCCCTCCCCGCACCTCCACTTAGACAGCCGCCACTTCTGCAGGTATCTACTGGAGGTCCTGAAAAGTTAACTGAACAGTCTACCTTTTTAGCCAGATGATAGGTATGGCAAACGTTTTTGCACCAATTACAACAGACTTTCAAGAAAGTGAAAAATTGAGTTTGCCCCAGTTGTGGCATAGTCACTCATGCAAATGAAGAGCTATCTTTGTACCTATAGCAGACCTTCAACTGGTCCACCAGAGAAAGTCCCCCAACTTTGGCCTGAGAATAACTACAAGGTCATGTAGAATTAATTCACCAAGACTTACGATGCCAAATCACCACATCAATGCAATCTGTCTCAAACAGACATGGCCAGGTTAGTGCTTTCCTTCTGAAGCCAGAGCTGAACATAAGCAACAAACATCTATGGTTGCCGTACTGCTTCCTTAAGATGTTCATAGAAGCAGTCAGTGCCAGTATGAGGGCAGTCCAAATGACTTTTTTCCATGGCCCTTTACTAAAGGGAGTTAAAGTTCCAGGGGAGACTCTATAATCTGTCAGGGAGTCAAATTTCTTCAGGCTCCCAAATCTTAGCTTATCTAAAGGAAGAATAAACTATGAAAATGTTGCTTTCCAAAAAGACTTAGCGGCATTCATAGTGATTTGACAGTATTTTACAATGCTTGTACAGTGTTTAACCTTTGTCCTAGTATCTTGGGAATGGTGGGTCCTTGTAATACATTTAACTTCCACTCATTTTGAGTCTGTACGTTTATTTTACTTTTCTTTTATTTACATTACACTTTCTTCTCAGTTGCAGTGCTGATCACTCAAATGACAGTTATGTTACTGATAATCAGGACTTCAAGCTAAGCACTGGTTGCTCCAAGCTTGTAACCCTAACTACTTGGAAAGCTGCAATTGGGAAGATTGTAGTTCAAGTCCAGCTCAAAAGCAAGTTCAAGAGACCTCTTGCTCAATGAAGAGCTGCAAATGGTGCTATGTACCTGTTAGCCTACCTACACTGAAAGTCTAACACAGGATGATGGTGCCTAGGGGACAGGACTGGGCAAGAAGGAAGATTCTGTCTCAAAAATAACCAGCAAAAAACAGGGCATAGAGACATGGCTTGGCTATAACAGTGTCTGTGCAACAAGCACAAAAAGCTGAGTTCAAACACCAGTACTGCCACTTAAAAAAAAAAGAAGAAGAAGAAGAAGAAAAGTAAACAAATGTCGTTCGGCAATTGCTTAACTGGGTCCCACAATTGTTTTTGCTTTTTTATTTCCCCCCATCTTGAGGTTTGAAATCTGGGCCTGGGCACAGTCCCTGAGCTTCTTTTGCTCAAGGTAAGTGCTCTACCCCTTGAGCCACAGTGCCACTTCTGGCTCTTTTGAGTAGTTTATTAGAGATAAGAGTCTTATGGGGACTTGTCTGCATGAGATGGCTTTGAACCATGAGCCTCAGATCTCAGCCTCCTGAGTAGCTAGGATTATAGGTATGAGCCATCGGCTCCCAGCTCTAAATTTGTTTTTAAACTACATAAATAATATTTATGGACTTGAGACTCCATAGCTCAAGTGGTAGAATACTTGCCTAGTAAGAGGTCATGAGTTCAATTCTCAATACTAATAATAAAAAAATTTATACTTCAAAGAAACAAATACATATACGTGGCAACATACCTAATGTGCTAACCATAATCTTAGCTTATTATAGGTTGTTATAGTGTGAGAATCATCTGCAAACAAGTGCCAACATTACCAAATTATTTGTACCTATGTTATCATGGAATAAGAAGCTTTAAAATGCCTAACTTTGAATGGGCTATGAATAGATCTGGGGGAAAATGGGTTGAGTGTGAAGATTGATATTTCTTTTTAGGCATGACCTCAGGAATGTCTGGTTAGATTTTCACACATATTGAATCCTCTTTTCTTCTTCTACCACTTGAACATCTCTTCTTGCCTCCAAGGTCCCTAAACATCCTCAGTCACCAGTTGCTGTGGACCTGGCGACTGATTTCCAGAGTAAAGAAGACATCAGATAAGACACGAAGTCCAATAAAGGTCATAGTTACATATGCACATTTCTGATTCTACACTAGTGCTTGCTTTCTTCTTGTCCCTATAGCCAAGGTGAGCTGTGTCCTAGTCATCAAGCAAGCCCTCCATGATGGACTATTTCTTCCTAAGCTTTGATGGTTCTGTCATCTGACTTTGCACCATTGTACTTCCTTATTCCTCACAGATGGCACTTGCTTTCTCTGCATGAAACCTCCAATAACACCCAACTAATTTGAGCTTCCAATGCATTTCATGTAGCATTTCACCTCCTTATGCTTTTGATCTCTTACCAGGTGCCATGTCTATGAAGGAATCTTCTTCCTCACTTTTCAGTTAAGTAAGTTCCTATTTATACACCACCAACCAATGTAAGAGTTCCTCCTCTATGAGAAAAAAGTCACACCCAAAACAATAAAATGAGAGAATAATGAATAACAGGGAGCTTTCAAAACAGGCAGTAATAGGGAAAACATAATACCTACAGTGGATGGGAGAAAATGGGTCTCAATTATATCCCAGGATTTCTTGTTTAACTTCTATCCCTCATAGACCATTGCACTTACTACATGAAAAGCACTTCAAACCACTCACTGACAGCTCAGAAATAGTCCTAAACCATTCATATTTGCAGATCATTACAAAAGTATCTCCAACTCTCAGGAAATGTCTGGGTTTCTGTCTATGAAGAGATTTTGAAGGGGGGACGAAGTCATCTATCTACATTACATACTGATTTGAGAGAAAATCAACATCACATGAAAAGGTCTTTGATTTTGAGGGGGGGTTGTTTTGTTTTTACCAATCAAATGCTAATTATTTCTGACAATTACAATACAAGTGGTAAGGTAATTTCTGAAGCTGAAATTTAATTTTTTTCTAACATCTGGATTGTAATGAAACCAGGGCATATGTGATCATTTACACATTTCACATTTCTTTGTTTGCACTTTTTGTTTACTTTATCTGAGTACCCGTATGTCAAATCCTAAATAGAATAAATTAGCCTGTTTTAGGATGATTTTTATTTTATAGCAAATGCTTCCAATATCTAAGGCCAAATATCCAAATTTAATAAATACTCCACCCAGGTTTCTGGTTCAAAACCCATCCCATGTTCAGAGGCACAGAAGAGGAGCTACTGTTTGTACAGCACAGCATGGCGATCCTCTCCTGGGCAGATGTGCTGTGTGTGTGTGTGTGTGTGTGTGTGTGTGTGCACGCGCGCACATGTGCGTGTGTCTGTGTCTGTGATGTGTGTGTGCATGAACTGATACAGGTCATTCTCATGTTTCCAGCACCATTCTTCCAATCTGGAATACAGCTGCAGCATTTGGTAAAGTTTCAAAACCCAATTTGGTATGGAATCACTTCTTCACTTTTTCAAAACTACCAAGTTCACCAAAATTCCCTGTGCACTATGAAAATGCACTGGAAGACTAGTGTTTTCAAACTGTTTGGCTTGATTACACTGGTATGGGTACCACTTACCTACTGCTATTGTTAAGAACCCTTGGGTTACAGTCAGCTATATTGCAAATCTAGTTACACATACTCACAGAGAAGAAAGCACTAAGAACCCTTCTCTTCAATCTACCTGACAAAGGGCCTTATGGGTTTCTTCAAGGCACTTAACAAATGTGATTATATAGTTATTCATACTTCAAATGTCTCTGTAACTCAAAATTCTACCAGGGCAAGTGGATATACTATGTGTGAATATCTAGCACAGGATAAAGAAGATCAGTCAATGTTTGGTGAGCAAATGAACAAATGGCTAGAGGAAAAACTACATTTGTGTATGATTATGCTTGTCATTTTAAAGCCACACAGCAATCTGACATGTATTTTAGAGATTCCTTGAATCATAGAACAGTGTAGCCCAAGCACAAGTTTTTAATTCAAATTGGATGGATTTAATGCCAGATTTGGTATTTAATAGTTCTGTGATCAAAGACAAGTGAATTAAACTTTCTAACCCTCCATCTCCTCTGTTTAATATGTGAATAATTATACTATAGTAGGCCTCACTGGTTGTACGTGCAGAAGAACTCACCACAGTCAGTGGAAGTGAGCAACATCTAAATAAGATACGTAGTAACATTTATAAATATTTAAGTGAATTATATTAATCTCAATTATCCAAGAGCTTTTAAAAATTGTCAACATAAATCTATTTTGAACATATGCAAGCAATGATAACCTATCAATAATTTATGACATCACAATGAATTTCCCAACATGCTCCATGTCTATTTTTGCAATTATTTTAAGCCTATTCAACAAGTTAGTTTCAATTAAATTTCAGTATGTGTGAGTCTGCACACTATTCCCACACTCTTTACAAGCACTATGTGCATTCTATCTTAACTGATCCATAAAAAAAATTATTAATTGATGATTAAGTCAATTGTCTGACCTAAGTCACAGGCTTTTGTTCCTACAAATCTCCTATATTCCCACATTCAGTGACACTGGTTACTATCAACACAGTTAGAAAAATTAGTCACTTCTGAATTGTGTATCCCTCCTTTTAGGTTTTACCCATATTGCATGGTGAACTCTGGTTCTTCACATACATTCATATATTCATTCAATGAGGAAGTGCTCAGTAAGCCAGGTCCTAGGAAGTAGAGTTATGAACAGGAACACAATAAACTTCTAAAGCAATAAAAATCCCACAGGTAAATAGGGAGGTATAAACATAGAATCAAATAACTGTGGAAACTGAATTGAAATAAATACTGACAGAATGAAAATAAGGACAAGGGTTATCTATTCAGTCTAGCATGAATGACATTGACCCTGGAGAAAAGAATTGTTGGACTATTCTTGAAAGGCAAGTTGGGATCATGGAGCAAAATGGCAAGGTCTCTGGATATAGGCCTTAAGGTCAATGTAGAGCAGCAAAACAAAGTTCATTGCTGTCAGAAATGCTGTGACACCACATTTGTTCTGAAACTCTTTTTAGATTCCTCACTCAATTCAGAAAGTTTGTCTCCAATATCAAAATGTAAAGAAATGTATTTAATTTAGATTGCTCCAATTAATATAAACCAATAGTATAATTTTTCATTAGTAAAAGGCATTTTTCAACTAGCAGTGTATGAAACAATACTCAAAAACATCTGCTTTGTTAGATGATATTCATTGTTTTAAGAAGACATGGATGTAATCTTGATATTCCATAGTGTGGAGTAATGCCATTTCTGGGTATCTTCTTAACAAAGATGAAGTCTAAACTAGTTTTTCTCCTAGATTTTTACTTGGATTTGAATTCAGGACCCTCGTATTTGTTAGACAGGTATCACACCCCTAGACCTCTTATGCTTAATAGTTTCTCAGATAAGATATTATGCTTTTGGTGTCTGGGCTAGCCTCAACCACAATGTACCTACCTATGCTTCTCACAGAGCTGAGATTACAGGGATATACCACCACACTCAGATTAAGTTTGAGGCTCTCACTAACTTTGTGTCCAGGCTAGCCTTGAACCTTGATTCTCCCAGTCTCTGTCTCAGAAATACCTAGGATTAAAGGAAAGTGTCACCAAACCTAGTTAAATTGCTTTATGCATGATATCTAGGTAAAGAAGGCAAAAGCTCTCTGTAAAAAAAAAAAAAAAAAAAAGAAAGAAAGAAAACAACTGGAAAGCACAATCAATAATGGTTTGTTAGGGCCTGGGTTGTAGGACCAAGTGTAAAGTGGAATTGTTTTTTCTAAATGGAAAGAGAACAGTGACATTTGACACTGTTAAGTGACTCTCCCCAAGTCAAAAATATCTGTGTGCTAATCTGTCTTGTTGAATTGAAACTCCTTTGTACAAATAATTAAAGATAAGAGAATAATAAAGAAAAGTTCACATGAAAATAATTCCTTTGAATGTCAAAGTAGAAAGGTTTAAAAGGAGGTATTTTGCCAATGAAATCACAATTGATTAATTTTGTTGCTGTGCTGATTATGCCTACAACAATAGAGCCAGAAACTAATGCAATCACTTTTTTTCTAAATCAGATGTGAATACATCAGTGAGTTTTGTGTGATATCAAGGCAAGAAATCATTTTGTTCAACATACTCTCCATCCAAACCCAAGTAGATCCCCCCAAAAGTCCTAAGACTCTTATTTATAATTAACCAGAAAAAATAAATAAAAAGCCAGAAGTGACAGTATAGCTCAAGTAATACAGCATCAGACTTGAGGAAAAAAAGCTAAGGGACAGTACCTAGACCTTGAATTGAAGCCACAATAAGCACCAAAAAAAAAAACCTTTAAAAAATAAAAAGGAGTTATATAAGATGATTTAAATATGTGACATTATTTTTAAGAGTTCCTGAAAGGACTTTAGTCCCTGAATAGTCTTATTTTAATTTTTCTTGTGATGTTTTGGCGTATCAGATTCTTTCTGAGGTTGCTAGGAGAGAAGGTGGCTATTTTCAGTAGTTAACACAAGGCAGCACTTGTTTTTGATGGGGGCTGCCAAGAACCTTCATTATATCTGTCAATCAAATGGTAGCAAAGAAAAGAAATAGGTGAAAAAATTATACACAACTGTAAACACTTGGCATGATAAACAGTTTCAGTAGTCAGTGGTAGTACAGATCTTCTTGTTACTTAGATAGGTCAAATCCAAGACTATTTTAGGAATAACACTACATTATTTCCAGAATCTCTTTTTCCTGTAGCAAACAAAAATAACCATCACAATGTTTGGAAAAGTGAAACTCTGGCCTTTTTCTTTTCTTACAGAATACAAAGAATTCAAGTTAACCTAAAATTTTATTTCAAATGGCAAAATAGGGACACTTGTGAAAAAAATTTTCAAGGATGTATAAGTTGTAATTACCAAATGGCCCCTTGAGGTCAAATATTAAAAACCTGAAAGTCAAAATTTTCCTTCTAGTCTGCTTAGGAAAGGGTGCAAGTCTAATGTTTCCTTTGTGTTCAGCAACACTCCTGATTTTCTTCAGCCATTTAAACTTGGCACAGAGGAAATAATAAGTTTACTTCCTTCTGCTCAGGTACTGAAAGGGCATTGTACCTGAAGGAGGCACAGCAGCCTGCCCAGAGTATCGACTGTACACCATGAATCTGTAGCATTTGACTGGGACTGAGTTGTGTCCTTTCACCAAACAGATAAATGTAAATAAAGTGTTCCTCTGGGATCTGGGAGCTAAATTAACACAATCTTAAACCTGAGGGGAAAGTCCTAAAAACCAACCAAGAAAGATTTGCAAAGAAGCTGTTGCAAAAAAGCTGTAGGTAACCAGATAAACTTGTGACTGGCATCTGAAATAGGGGTACACCTGTTATACTGAGTCTGTGAATTGTGGGGTCTGAACCCACTATGGGCTGTTATTGTTAGAACTTAGTTAAACCACAGATTACTGAGTTGATATCAGCTGACAATCAGAAATTATGTGATGAAGGAAACATTCCTGTGTATGTGGTGTTAGGTGGCTATCAAAGTTTTGTTTTTAAATTTTCTTTGTAGTTTGTTATGTTTTGTGTTTACATGTAGTCATTTAATTGTACAACATGATTTTGATGATCTTACAGTCATCACTTACGATGTAGATTCATGCTGTTTCTGTGTTAAAAATTGTAATAAATGGTCATACATGACAGAGAATGATGGAAGTGACAAATAAAACAGGATAACATCAGTATAAAATTTCATAAAAAAACTAAACTACAAAACAATTTTCAAAATACATGATAAATGGAAACTGACAAAAAGGCTATGGAAAATTAGCTCTCCATCCCTGAACTAAGGACTAAAATTGCTTTTTTTTAAGTGTTTAGAATATAGAATCAACATAATTTTAAAGGATTCCTCAAGGTCAAAGTCGGTGGACAGATGGGTTATGAAGTTTGCTCCAGTGTGTACTGCTCGTCTTTTCAGTGAGAGATAGAAACTGAAGAGGACTACACAGCTGCTTCATCAGGAACTGATATGAAGATTAGGTCCAGCAACCCAGGCACAGAGCAACTAAGATGTCACTAGAGAAGGGACAGAAGTCTGTGTGTACATTAAGACACATGAAAATACCTACATCCATCTTACAATTTGATGTTCATATAAGTAACAATTATTGCCATGATTCCCATGTTAATTATAAGAACATGGCTGTTATAACTTTAGTCTTTCTTTTGATAGAAATCTATACAGTTTTTTCAAGCTATTATTGTAGAAGAGGTTTTTAATTGCAGTTACTATACTGAAGAAATAACTTAGAAAAATGTTTATGTTCTGAGATCTAAGAATAACATGTTGAAAAAAGATACCTGAAATTCCTGTACTTAGATTCATAGTATGTACCCCAAAGTAGCATTGTGTACTACCTTGTCAGGTGTACTTGCCCACAACCTTACAATTCTGCTGGTACAAATATGTAAGAATATAATCTGTGTGTGTGTGTGTGTGTGTGTGTGTGTGTCATATTTCTCGCAAGTTTAAAAGCCGCATACTATCTGGACTGAAAAACTTGTGTGCTACATATTAGCATTAAAAGGATAGTCTTAGGAGAGGACCCCAAAGGGGAAAGAGTTATGTGCATCTGCTCATATAAAATAATCTGTATCAAAATGAACTCCAGGAAATGGAAAAGGTTTTTTTTTCTCTTTGTTGCTGTTTTTGTTTTCTTTTCCTTGTTTCTTGTTTGTTCATTTACCTGTGTTTGGGTGGGTAAGGTGGAGGCACAGAAATGGAGAGACAAAGGGTGAACAAATGCAGCAGTAATACTCATTAGACACTGTGTTGAAAATGAGCTATACAACTTGTGGGTGGGGGAAGAAATGGAAAAACTGGGAGAGAGCAAAGGAAGGGATGATATTGTTCAAAAACAAATGTACTCTTTACCTGACTTATGTAACTGCAATCCCTCTGTATATCACCTCTGTAATAACAATTTTAAATGCATTAAAAAACTATTGCCCATACATTTTGTATTATTATTTCTAGGCATTAATGCTAGGGAATAGAATTTCCTCTGAGAGAAGAAAATATTCATATTCAATGACTTAGAAATATAAAAAAATCTACCTAATTTATGACTTTGATCATACATAGTTGTCATTCTATGAATTTATAAAGCTTTGGTTTCATCCATTTGAACTTCACTTTTAATTTAAAAAAAAAAAGAAATACAAACATGAGAAACGTCATTCCAGAATATGCTATACAAACCTTTCCAAAAAAGTACTCTTTAATTAAAACTTAATTGGAGTTTAACTGAAATTGGTGGGATGACAGTTTAAATACTCAAATGTGTGGTGAACTCACAAATACTCTCCTAAGTCTGCATTTAAGATGTACCATTGTGAATAACGCTGATTTTTCATTGCATCATTATTTACCATGAGTACAGCAGGATGGGGACATTTCTATGCTTGCTAGGTCCTGAACACACTATATAGATAGCCTCCTTCTATGAAGGAAATTGTGATTGTGGATGATGCCTGGGAAATCCCTCTGTATGGCCCCTCAACTCTAATGGGAAATCCAGAACATTTTCTCATCAAAATATTTTTCTGGTGTATGCATGCATTAAGTCTGAAAGATCAGCTTTAACAGCTATGGGACTACGCAATGGTCTTTCCAAACTAGACTCTATCTGAAGCATAGGGAGGTTTTAGGAAATAATAACACAGCCCTTTGCAAACCCTTCATGGAGTTTGCTATTATGTACTGGATACTTGGATTATAACAGTAAAATGAGTTTCCAACTGCTGAAAATTGTATGAGTATGTTTTTGGAATACTGAGTAAAAAAAATCAGGTTGAAGTAATTAATTAGTAAAGGACCTTTTAATATTCTGTAATGGACAAGGGTTGGATTGCTCTTGTTTACTGCATTGCCTGATTTGTTTCACTGCAGACTCACTTTGTATGTAAAATGGGAGAATTTGTTTTAGCTGCATTTCCAATGGAAAGAGAATTGAGGATATAAGTCACAAGGAGGTGTTAATAAGGGGCAGAAATGCGGGCTCTGATAGTACATTTTTATACCTATACATAGCAGAGAACTTTCCAATTAGGGCCAACAAGTAGAAAGCTGCTAACTCTAAGCTGAGATTTATAGGGAGAGGTCAGGAGCACGTAATGAGAATGTGGAGCACATACATTCAGTTTTAACACCTTTAGTGTAAGTATAGTTTCTAATGGCAAAAGCTAATGGCCCCATGACAATAATAAATGAGGGTGAGAGAATATTCTAGCTTTACGCGTTGAGGGGAAAGAACTCCCAGGAGGTATTATAAAATGTCCACTAGCACTAGCCAAAGGATTTCTAAAGAGGTGGTTTCAGGTCTCCTAAGAGATCTGCTGCCCAAGAATGCAGGAATCACAAAAGGCAAGACCTAAACTTACAGTTAACTACCCTTTTCCATGTTGGAAGAAAGAAGAAAGGACAGAGGAAAGGAATCATTGCTCATTTCCCTGTCATCATTATATTCCATCCAGAATAAACTGAAAATTTGGCAACGATTCTCCCTTTGGCTCTACTTTAGTCAGGTCTCTGGACCTTCTCCTGAGACTCTCTATGAATTTCCTTTGTTGAATCCATGTTTAAAAAAGAGCCCTGCTAAGTCAGTTTACTTACAAGAAATCTGCCTTACTCAGAACAATTCTCCTCAGGCTCCTCATCCTCAGGTGCTGCCAGATCATCTGATCACCCTACCCGGTCTTCAGCAAGAATCCTACTCGGTTTGTTTAGCCAAAAAATCTCCTTTGCATGTGATCTTTCTCTAGAAATTTTTAAGCTACCTATTCTCCTCTTCCGTCTTAATGACAAATTCACACTTGCAAACACTTCTTTGAGGTGAGCCCAGTCTCTCTACTCCACAACAAAACATCATCGTGGTGGTTTCTGTGCTTACCACCACGGTATTGAATACATCTACCTTATCATGCTTCAACAACTGTCTTTGAATATTTCCTTCTTGACAAAATAAAGAACACTTAAAAGCACTGGAATTTGCTTAGCACTTGTATCTCCAAGTGTTCTAACACGCATGCTGAGCATGGCGCCACCACCTGCAGGTGTCCCATACAATGAACAAAGCCTTTCCCAGGAAGCCCTGGAGTAATAATGAACATCACAGATGCCAGAGTTGGCGGGTGGGAAAGCACATGTTTCAAAATAGGTGACTGTGGACAAGCTCATGAACCTGGTGAACCATGCCTACTTCTCCTATTTACAAAACCAGAATAGTGTCATTAACCACAACTAGAGGTTACTAAGCATTGAACACAAACAAAATACAGCACACGGCCTGGCAGAAGTTTCTGGGACATTAATCTCAACAGTTTAATCTGTTATGACTGTGCCAGCTTTTGATAGGTGTGTCACAAAAAAGGATGAAGCAAAGTGCTCTCTGGTACACTACTGAAGGTGGGACACCTGTCACTTTAGAGGCTGAACACTAGAGTGAACTCTGCAGTAATCATACTCCTCATATGGAATCTGTACACAACACCGGATATGATGACAAGTGGTCCATTAGTCTACTATGCACCTGCCAGATTCCTGGGAGCCTTCAATTTTCCAAACGCTACCACAAGACCCTCCCAGCACAAGAAAGATAGGTCAAAGAGGGAATGGAAGAACTAATAATAGCAACCATATCAAGAATAAAATATTGACAAGAAGATGGCAGATTTTTCTAAAAATAGAGCATAGGTTTTATTTGAACATTTTTACGAAGATCAAGACAACACACTTCAAAGTCTTGGTCACAGTCCCACCAAGTCAGATATAGTAGTATTATTAATAGCAGATGAAAATTTTCACTTATGGGTAACTCACACAAGCCCTTGTCCCCTCCACAATGCCAGCATTCTTCAGCCCCTCAACTCTCAGAAGCTCCCTTCACAACTCTTCCCTAAATGTGTCTTCCCTTTAGAATCTCACATATACATGGATTCAGTAATAACTTTAAGGACAAAAATAAGGTCAAAGATCTGGGGGTTCCTCTTGGTATTTTACAAATGAAAAAAGAACGGGCTGAGTAATTCCAATTAAATTATCTTAACCAGGCACAAATGAGTCCCTCGGCTGACATTTTGTAATATGTAGAGTCATGTGCAGATGTCACAACTGAGAGAATATTACTAGCTTCTCACAGACAGAGGAGTGCCTAATGGCAAGAAAATCATCTAGGGCTCAGAAGACACTCATTTTCAGGGTGGCCTCATTGTGGGGTTAGAATTTACATGGCTCTCACCAAAGACATGAGCTGGCACAAGATATCAATCGTGTTCAAGTTGAGAAACCCATGTGGTGATATGTATGTAAGGTAAATCAGGGTGGAAAATGGTGGAGACTCTTTTCTTCATCCCTTTAATGTCCATGTAAAATCTCACTTTTTTTAATGTGGCTAAAAGTGAAGTGTTCAAGTTGCTTAATTTACTTATGCAACCAATGAATAAGTTCAAATAATTCAGGCCTTTGCTGCTTGGACTCTGCTGTCTTAGGTCTTAGCACCACTGTCAGTGCATCATTCATATTTACATCAGCCTTTAGCACTCACAGGCAAAGATGGCCTCCACTGATATCCTCCCATCGAACTGTCGCATCTCTATCTCTGTCTCTGTCTGTGTCTCTGTGTGTCTGTCTCTCTCTCATTCTCGCTCTGTCTCTCTGTTTAGAGCATTCTCTTAGTACAGTAATTTATCTCCTCACTTAACATTCCCTCTCCTCTCAACTCCTACATAAACAATTCTGTCTCTTAGTCGTTTAGTGGCTTATTTAACCTTCTTTTTCCTTCTCCCCCAAACTCCAACATAAACAAACATATATGTGTCATAAATGACTCAATACATAATAATACGTAGCAGCATGAGCCATAATAGTTCATATAGGATCCATCATTGACAACATAACATTGAATTTTTAGGCTTTGCTAAGCTCTGTGCCAATATCCTTTTCCTAGCAGACCTCTCCATCTATTTTAGATTTGATATTCCAGATGCTTGAGGTTTACAAACAACCAACTTGACATCTCCTTGCAAACAAAATGTACAGAAAGGATTTTATTTCCTTCCCAGTGGCCTATTCTACAGCAGAGAACTTCCTGTCCTTGATGGAGTTCTAATACCCAATTTCAGAAAGAAAGGTAAATCCATTTACCAGTAGTAACACTTAGAGAAATAGACTTACAGTCTATGTCAAACTCTTGAGGAAATCACATGGATGCAAGTTCAAAGCAGCCTGTCATCAGGCTCTACCTTGCCCTGGACCCTAAATGATTCCAAAACATTCTCAAAAAAGAACTAGAAGCAAAATACAGTAAAAACTACATACTTGGTGACTATATGTGCTCCTGATGAAAACAAAGTAATACGTTTTTTTAGTGTAGTCATCTCTTAATGATGTCATTCAGTTGATGAAGGACCTATATTCAGCCAGTGATTCTATTGATGCTGTCGCCATTTTAGCTGGTGTATAATGTTTGCACAACAAAATTGCTTATACAAATTTCTAAATCTGTCTTGCCTGTGTTAAAAGGCCCACAAAAAAAGGACAACCGATGGATGCTCTGTAATTATTGATTTTAATCACGTTAATCTTTTTTTCAAAGTCTTGCTAGCTTTAGGTGATGTACAAAGGGATTACGGTTATGCAAGTCAGATACAGAGGACATTTCTTTTAAACAATGTCACCCCTGCCCTAGTTCTCTCCTAGTTTTTTTCCCTCCCGTCCACACACACAGTTTGTATAGTTCATTTTCAACAGTGTCTAGTGACTACCATTGCTATATTTGTTCACCCTTTGTCCCTCCATTGCTGTGACCATCCCTTAACCTCCCAGATACAGATAACTGAACAAATAAGGCAAAAGGAAATGAAAACAATGCAACACAGAGAGAGAGAAAAAACTCGTGTTCCCATTTCCTGCAGTTTTGATAAATATTATTTTATATGGTCAGATTCACACAGCAATTTTGCCTATATGATCCTCTCCTAAGAATATCCTTCTTTAGTCTCACTGTGTAAATGTCTAGTCAACTGTAAAATTTATCATGTCCCAATGTATATTATTTTCTCTTACCATCTAGTGTGTTTACTTGTAGATTTCACATCCTAGTTACCATAAATGAAGGAAACTATGCAACCTGTTTCTTTGCATCTGGCTTACTTTGCACAATATCACTTTTCCAAGTCTTTCCTTTTCCTCACATTAATCTTATCGGGGAATTAGTTTAAGCTTTAACTAGTGCCCAGCAAACATTAAACTCTAACTTTCTCTGTATAAGATACAATTATTGTTGGGAGAAAATACTCCCATGAACATAATTTTCAAAATTTGAGATTACAGATCTCCTGTTAGGCTTCTTCATGGTGCTAAGAATCATTTTGTTGAATATTATTTGAGCGAAGAGAACTGACTTGGTCTGAAGCAAAGTGTGAGCCAAGCTATTTCCAGACTTGTTCCAGTAAATACTTGTACCAACTCTGATGAAAGAGGTTTTGCCACCACACTTTGAATGATGTAGAAACACCCTCCAAGAGACTTAGCTTGTTACTAATTTCACACCTCGGATACACTGGCCAGTGTTTTTAAAGCAGGAGATTTCAACTATGTATAACCATTACCATCTGCAAAATGATCTGGATTATATTTTACCTCATAAAAGAATATCTCTTTATGTTTTAGAAGTGTTCCACAAGTAAGTCAACGATGCAATTAGGCATCAAGCAGTAGCAATTCTCAGGGTTTGGACAATGAGCTTTCCAAAGAGAAACCATGACATATCAAGAAAAACTGAGGGGCTGGGGAGATAGCCTAGTGGCAAGAGTGCCTGCCTCGGATACACGAGGCCCTAGGTTCGATTCCCCAGCACCACATATACAGAAAACGGCCAGAAGCGGCGCTGTGGCTCAAGTGGCAGAGTGCTAGCCTTGAGCAAAAAAGAAGCCAGGGACAGTGCTCAGGCCCTGAGTCCAAGGCCCAGGACTGGCCAAAAAAAAAAAAAAAGAAAAACTGACCATAACAGAGAGCCATTGTTCTGCTAGATATTCAGTGAGGCACACTAAATTTCAGAGGGGAAGGGAAGAGAGGAGAAGTGGGAGAAGAAGTAAGGGGAAGGATGGGGAGGGGAGGGAAAGGAAGGGATAAAAGGAAGTTTGGTGGTTTCCACCATGAACTCCTGTAGAGCTAATCAACTTCTCACTCCTTGCTTCCTCCTTCCAACAAATATTGGTTAAAGTTTACTCTGCAGTGTCTATTGTATGTATGGAATAAAAAGTTATAAACATGCTGTCTTTCATTGAAAGAGATTATATGCCTAAAAGGTATGAAACTACAATTCTAAAAGCATATTTTCCAATTGGTGTATGCTATGAAAATTTAGCAGGGAAAGAGTGCAGCGAGACTCATTGACCTAGGAATCACTACAGAGAAGAAATTTCAGCTGCCCTTCAAGCATAGGCTCAATATCAATAAACAGATAGAGGTAAAGGAAACTATATTAAGTTGGGGGATCAAAAGTTGCACAGTCAAGAATATGGCAAAATCAGGGAACAATAATACAACTTAAAGCTTAAGTAACTCTCTAAACAGGCACCTGCTCATAAATGCTCTGTATTGCAACAGTATTAGAGCCATAATATAAACACAGACAACTACTTCCACTTAAACACTTGTCATAAAAGTATTTTATTCGGCTTCATCTTATTTCTTCAGAGTTTAAAATTTTAAATAGTTGGATGCATAATGTGTATACTGGTCATAATACATTATTTAGCCGTCACAGAGATTTGGGGAACAAAATTTGAGAAAACAAAAGATTACTGAGTTGTCCAATCACTGTTCTACCATTGTAGATAGTAAAAATGGAGAAAGACAGGTACTGCCAGCTGAAAAATACTACGGACTGAATGTTCATATCACCCCCGAATTCACAGGCTTAAATCCTGGCTCTCAGTTTGATACTATTATAAAACAGATAAGTTGTATGTAATAAGGTTTAGAATGAATTCCAGAAAGAGATTCATGATCAATTTATTGGTCTCAGAAGAAGAGATCAGAGGTGGGGGGAAAATGAGGGAGGAGGTAACAAGTTGAACAAGAAATGTACTCACTGCCATACATATGAATCTGTAACCCCTCTGTACCACACTTTGACAATAAAGAAAAAAGTTGAATAAAAAAAAGAAGAGATCAGAGGACTAATTCTCTCTCTCCCTCACCCTGTCGTGCAAGCTAGAAGGAAAATTCTCACCAGAAAACCAACTGTCCTTTGTCTCAGACTTCTCAGCTTTCAATACTCTGAAAAGTAAATAGACCTTATTTTCACAAATCCTATTTTGTGTTTTTTATAACAGCATGAACTGACTAAAATAAAAAATATGTAGGTGCAGACACTTGCGTATCAGACAAAATAACTTATGAGGCACATAAAGATAAGAGAAGTCTATTGAGACTTCATGGTAATCTTTATGTTTACTTCTCAGCTAATAATGTGGATTCCTGGTTTGAGTACTAGGTACATTGATTGACTTTGGAGTTGAAGATCTAACCATATGCTAGTTCCTAAGCTATTGATGGAAGGAAGAAACATACAAAAATGTCACTTTCCCCTCAATACATAATATGGAAGGCAGGTATATAAGATGGTAACTATGATTTACTATGTTAAAGATTAGATGAAGTTTCTGTGAAACATTTCAAGGAATATGGCTCAGTTTCATAGAGAAATTCATAATGGAATGAGTCATGAAAGATCACCACTCAGAAGAGATGGTTAACTGTCCATTTCAGGAATAAAGAGAAGATCATTCAAATGCTTAATTTAATGGGGGCCAGGACATGTTGGTACCACAATACATGTGATACTGAATATATGATTGCCAGAGACAGGAATCATGACTGAAGATATAAAATGGAGCTTGACAAGGCATAATAAGGCATAAGCAAAGAAAAGCCAACCAAGTATAGCTAATACAAGTTTTTAAACGTGTGAGGGATCTGATAAAATTTGGGTTTTAGTAGCACTGATTTAAGTGTTATATGGAAAATCACAAAAGAAAGAGAGAGTGAGGGAAAAGAGACTGTGGTAGTTCAGAGGGGAGATATTTAAGATCTCAATTAAAGCAGTGGAAACCTCTATTGAAAACATAGGTTGGAGTTAAGGATATATCTAGAGCCTTTTGGGTCTAGTGAAGATGTAAATGTGCTTGACCAAAGTGCTAAGAATAACCCTGTGTTTCTAATGTGGCAGATGGGGTGAATATTAATGAACAGGTTTGTAAAACTGGCACATGGTAAATAGAGCATTGTGTGTCCATGGGCAGACAAGACTGCAGCTAAGAGAGATCATTTGGGGGCAAGAACTGTAGCCCTGGAAACCATCAGCCTCAAAGGGCCCCCCAAAAATACAGGGAGAGGTGGCCCTGAAAATGAGGAAAGAACAAAGCTGAGTCTTCAGAAACACACCCTGTTGGGTGACACTGGAAGAAAGGGAGGAATCTGGGATGGAGACCAAGGAAAAGGAAAGGAGCACTGTGTAGAAGAACAAATGGGAACTGAATAGAGATGATGAATTATCCAGAAAAAAATCATAAAAGGACAAAACTCACATTTATTTGGAGTTTTGCCTTGTTGTCTATCACCTCTGTGTTGGAAGTTTAACCTGGGGGCTCACACAATACTCTATTTTTTGAGCCCCCATCCCAGATCATTTTGGTTTTTGTATTTATTTCTGAAATATGATCTCATTGAACTTGCCCAGGCTAGCCTCATCTTTCAACTCATGATCCTCTTCCACAAGAAGTGGGACTATAAGCATTAACATAGTGCTAGCCATCTACATTTAACCTTAATTCCTTGGAAATCTTGTGTCAAAATCTTGTCATTACATAAAAGTTAACAACAACAACAAAATTGCACAAGAAACTAAAGTTTCTCCCTAGAAAAATGAATGACAAATATCAGATATAAAGAGACAAATTATTGCCAGGCCCCATGGCTCACACCTGTAATTCTAGCTACTCAGAAGGCTGAGATCAGACAATTGTGATTAAGAGCCAACCGTGGTACTATAAGTCTGAGAGACTTATCTACAACTAGCTACCATGAAGCAGGAAATGGAGTTCTGTAGCTCAAATGCTAGAGCAAAAATGCCTTGTGCAAAAAAAACTAAAAAAAAACAAAAACTAAGAGACAGCACCCAGGTCCTAAATTCAAGTCCCAATAACAGCACACACACACACACACACACACACACACACACACACACACACAGATAGAGAGTGAGATGTTCTAAAGACAAACATATACATACAGATTATCACATGATAGTAGTTTATTAAAGAAGTAATAGAGATAGTAGAAGAAATCCTAATCGTGCTTTATTAAATTTTGTGTACTTCTGAGAGAATTCCTTTACAATTTTCTAATTTAGTGCAAAGAAAATGAATGATTTTTTTGTTTACATTTCTGAAGCTGTGACATAATGCCACAGGAAATTATTTCTGGTTAGATTCACCAATTGTGCACCAATTCCCTTGGTTCCAGGTGGATGTATGCAGCATGGCATGGTGTAAAAGAAAAGAGACCTGTGGGGACCTAGGAGATTGGTTTCATTTCTAATGGGGAAAAGTTTTATTTACAGGACAACTCAGCTGTGAAACTGAAGTAATAACAGGAATTAATTTAAACACACTGCATTTAAAGGTTGAGTACTTTTAACAACTTCCCTCCATGTTTTAGAGAGAAGAAAAAAAGAATTATATTAAGTAATGTTTATAAATATTTATAAATGCTATGTCTTTTGTTGGTGCATATTAATGCTTAAGTGCTATCTCTTCAAATGTAGTTTTCAGATGAAAATCAAACTCATTTGTTGGCAAAGGATTTAAAACAATTGATATCCATTTGGTGTTTACCAGACTTGGCTCTCTCTCTCTCTCCTTAGTCAGTCTGACTGCAAGCAGACACCAATGGGAAGCCTGATAGCCCAGAGACAAATTAACCAAAAGTGAAGAACCTTTTTTTCAAAGCTCACTCTAGCTCAGAAGGTTCTCTCACATGGGGTGTAGCAGTGTGGTTGTTTCTGTGCCTTGATTGGTGTTGTGGAACAGTGGGAAGACCCTCAAGCATGGATGCTGGACTCCTGCCTCTGTGTCTGGCTCTAGGCTGTATTTGTGTGGTGAATATTAGTGGTGTACTCAGCTTCTCTGAGCCTCAGTAGTACACATCTGTAAAACAGACAGAATTGGAACACTGTTCCCCCTCACTGACCTCATCAGGTCAACGAGATGAATCTGTGAGAGCACTCTGCTCATTGAAAAGTTATGCTATTTTTTCTCATGAAAATGAAAAGCATTGCTTCCTTTCTTTGTTCTCTTTCTTTTTGGTTAGTCATGGGACTTGAACTGAGGGCCTTGGGTGCTGTCCCCAAAGCTGAAGTACAGCACTCTATCACTCTGAGTCACAGAGCTTCAGTTTTCTGGTGGTTAATTGGAAATAAGAGTCTCATAGTCTTTCCTGCCATGGGCTGGCTTCAAACTGCAATCCTCAGAGTTCAGCCTCCTGAGTAGCTAGAATTATAGACATGAGCCACTGACACCCAGCCTCTCAATCTTTCTAGTTGATTCTCAGTGGTGCCAAAGGCACATACCTAAGTAGATATGTTTTGTTTTTTGTTTTGTTTTGTTTTTTGCCAGTCCGGGGGCTTGACCTCAGGGCCTTAGCACTGTCCCTGGCTTCTTTTTGCTCAAGGCTAGCACTCTGCCACTTGAGCCACAGCGCCACTCCCAGCTTCTTCTATATATGTGGTGCTGAGGAATTGAACCCAGGGCTTCATGTACACGAGGCAAGCACTTTAGCACTAGGCCATATTCCCAGCCCAGTAAACATGTTTATATTACAGAATTCTAACTTCAGCCACTGCTAACAAGTCCAGGGGGTACATCAAGTTAATGGAAAAATAAGTAATTACAAATGATTAAATGCTATGCCCAAGGCATGACTCCTCCTTTTACTTTTATACTGGTCTTTATCATTTCATTTACAGATGAACAAACTGAGCCATAAATAAACATGAGAAAGTTCCCCATGGTTATAAACCCAGTGACATTTTGAGCTCATATTCAAATCCAGCCAATCTAGCCAAAAATCTCTAACATTTCATGTACACTTCTTAAGCACTGTACATTATTCCATCTGCAGATGACACTAAGCCAATTTCCTTTTTCCTATCTTGAATATTTGAAGTAATACGTGGAGAAATTGATTCAGTTGCATGATGTTAGATGGTAGACATATGAGGTCATTTAGTGTTGTAGCAAAAAGGAAATTGTTATCTGATATCTTTATGGATCAGATTCTATCAGTAGATTTCTCCTCCTTCTTGCCTTGAAATACCTTGTAAGTGAGCATCACTTAGATTTTTATCATGTGGGAAATATTTAAATATGTGTTAAAAGATAGATAAAAGTTTATATTGCTCTCAGCCCAGGCCTGAGGCATTACCCAACATTGTAAATTGCAGATGATTTGAACTAACTTGGGCTTCACAGCTATGTGAAGAACGCCAACTAATCGTGAATCCACAGGTTGTATTTTTATATTCCTGCAGCACTGTCAAGTGCTGACAGTGAGAGCTACTGGTGCCTGCCAAGATGGATGACTTTACAAAAGCATAGGATATATGGTGTGTACCATGTGGGAGACACACACACACACACACACACACACACACATTGGTCAGTACAGAAAAGCTGTTGCTCCAGACCAACTAGTCACCCATATGGGAAAATATGACACTAAACTTTCCTCTCATACCATGCAAATAAAAAAAAATGAAAGCCAGATGGATCACCACAAGTCATAAAACCAAGCTGTTACTAAGCCACCGAAACGATACTTCATAGCCACGTGAGACTATTTAAAAATCCAACTTAAATTAATTTAAAATCACTTTAAAAAACTCAGCTCTTCACTCACAATATCCACATTTCCAAAACTCAATACCAACTCTAGCTGTTAGTTACTTTGTTAGACAGTATCAGATACAATATATTTCCATTCATTCATGAAAATCTACTTGAGGGACATTTAGGATGGTATCTTTAATGTACTTAGAGTTAGGAAAGACATACAAAATGAAATAAAGCAAACTAAACAAAAAATTACAAGCAACCAAAAAAATAACATAATGGGATTAACTGATGGGTTCAGTTCTTAAAATTCAGAATCATTCGTTGAGATATCATATAGAAAATGTGAAAGAAAGTCTTAATCTAGAGAGTATTATATATTATATTTACAAATATAGCATATATGTGTGTACATAGTAGGTATATATACATATAACAGGGAATAAGACATATAAAAACACCTATAAACAATACATGGTAATCGAGTAGAAAAATGGAAAAGAAGCTTTATCATGTTCTTCATTCTAGTTGATAACAGAAAAAGATAATCCCAATCTGACTTATTTTACCAGTACGTTTTGTAACTGAAGTGCTTGACAAATTTCTACTTTCTATTTTAAATAATCAAAACAAGAGCAGTCAGCAGTCAACAACCTTTTTTTTTTTCAGCCCAGAAGAACGATTATAGTGGCTTACATAGTAGCCAGGCAACTTGTAAGTAGGATGATAATAATGTTTGAATGTGCAATCAAATAAATGTATCTAATGTTAGCTTATCCTTCATTAAAAGATACCTTCCTAGCTTGGTTAACAATTTATCATTACCTTACTTTGAACATGGGAGGCACATAGGACGTTTAGACCACTTTATAGTCTGATCATAGCATTTGATTCTTATTTATTTCACTTTAAAAGATCAGGGAACAGAAGCCAGTGTGTGTGAGTGGATGGTGGTGTGGGAACAAAAGACAGAGCTACACACATAGAAGGAAATACTGCAAATAGGACTAAACATGTAGCACCTTAAAACAGAGCTAATTTTCCTTCACTGGATTCACATGAGTAGACAGGTTCTGTGAGATCACTTCTCCCTACCCCCTCATTTAAACAGTCGAATATGATTAAAAACATGCATTCTTCTAGTTCCTATACAGCAAAAGTCTTCATATTTTAATGAAAGTGAATCTTTGAAAGCTAATGTTTTTATCTCTTGAAATCTGAAACAAAAACATACGTATTTAGATCATCTAAATGGCTCACCTCTCAAGATCCTTAGCATCTAAGAATGAAAGGGAAATAACTAGCTTAGCAATTCTGGTACAAATGGAAATTGATTGATGGTTGCAGAGTCCTATAGAAGAGTAAATAGTAGACGGAATTTTAAAAGTATTATAATGCGGATGAGTCTGTGCTCAAAACAAGGATGCTACACACAGGGTGTTCCTGCAACCTAGAAATAGTAACAGATATGAAACCTTATACCAAGGAACATGGAAATTCAGATGTCAGAAAACAATACTGGAGACCTTTGCATCAAGTCTTGTGTCAGGCCTGTTATTAGGAAACATAGTGAGGCCTAGAGGTGTAGATGAGCAGCCGAGCACTTACGGAGCATGCAATAGGTCCTTGGTTTTGATTCCTAGAGCTGAAAGGAGAAAATGGGGGTTGGGGGAAGTAGGCAAAAAATGAGCCCCTCCACACCAGTAATAGTTAATGGGATATTCCATTCTAAGGAAGTGTCAACTCTTCCCGGAATCAGAAGAAGAGATAACTACATATCCTATCTCAAACCAGACTGCGTTTGTCATGAGTATATAATTTATGGGTCAGGAGTGTGTAGCAAAGCAAAGAAAAGATCGTTAAGTCAACTGGCCTGAAGCACAATTTTTTAAAAGTAATATTATGAATGATACAACTACAAATATTTCTTCCACTTTCAAGGGGTTACTTTGTACATTATTTTATCTGTTTCTGATTATCAGGCTCCTATATTTCCCAGTGGATGTATATTCTTATTATTCATGCAACTTTTCTTCTTTACAAATGTTTGCCTTCCGCTTTCTCCTGTGCTACAAGCATCTTAGTTATTTTCCCTTGTCAGTTTGCTGTCTTCTGTTCTTCAAGTGAAGACACACACCTAATCCAACACTGCCCTCATGGTAGTAAAAGTACAAATATTCTTTAAAACACACACACACACACACACACACTCAGAAGGAGTTAGAAGAGCCTCTCTATCACAGACTGATGGAAATGCAAAGAGAAATGCTGTAACTTTTACAAGTACTGAACCTTTAGGCAAGGTCTCTTAGTTAATGACTACCTCCTTGAAGTTTTGCTTTTTGCTTTTATGATTTTGTTCACTGTGCTGGCCACTGTGCTTGAAGTCCAAGCCTCCTGTACTCTCTAGCCTTTCTTGCTCACAGTTGGTTATACTACTTGAACCATGCCTCCAGTCCAACATGCTGCTGGTTGACTGGGAAAGGAGTCTCTCGGGCTTTTTTCCCAGGGCTGGTTTTGAACTGAGTTTTTCCAGTTTTTTGCCTCCTGAGTAGCTAGGATGACAGTGTATGCCACAGACACTTGTCTTTTATGCTAATAATTCTAATCCAAGCCATTTAGTGCTGCCTTCATCTTTTATAAACATACTTCATTGTAAACTCAATGATTACATGGAATTATCAGAGGAAAGGTTTTTCTTTCAGTGAATCAGTAGTGAACAATTTCCAAGTTGACCTGTCCTGTTTTGCATCTCAACAGCAAATCTGTATCCTTGACTCCCGTAAATCAGAAAAGCTCCAAATAGCAAATAATCAGGGCAATTTCTTAGATTAGGATCTTGAGATCAAAGAAATTAAAAATCCACTCAATGTAGGTTGAAGACAAGAGAAGGAGGAAAGCAACATTGCTGGAGCTTGGAGAATGATTTTCCCAAATGAAAGCCAGAAATATGGTTACTATGTAACCCTCCCCCCAACTCTCCTGTCTTTAGGCTTTCATTCTCTGTGCTATATGCCCTCTCCATCAAAGCCACAGAAATTTCCTCTTCCCAAGGAAAGATAGAGAAACCTTTTTTACCTCGAGGCCAGTCAAAATGCTTATAAATGTATTTTTGTCTAAATTCCTCCACAATGTCTTGTTTAAGAGTATGCCATAAAGATATCTTCTGACCTACTTTGATTGTAACTTATAAGGACCCCATCTTCCCATTTCAGAAAGTGATCTGTCGTATACCTGGAAGACATAGATGTTGCTTAAAGAGGCCAAGAAAAAAAAAGCCTGAAAAGAAAGGCCTTGCTGAGTTTCTTCCCCTTCCATTTATCATTGTTACAGCTCACTTTTACTATCCAATCCCTTTTACACAGATGACCCATGATTCTTCAAACCCATGCATAAAAATAATAACTTCACTCTGACTTTGCCGTTTTCAACACGAAAGCTACCTGTGTCACATGAAATTATGAACAAGTAGGTCTGTGTTGCTTTTCCCTTGCTAAACAACTTTTGACCTTTTATGATTGACAAGGCAGAGATTGCCCTTTTCTGGCCCCTGAAGTATCAACAGAGAACTCAATTGCAGAGAGAGCCAGGGGTAACCAAGCCACTGCCCTCTTCGTCTCCGGGGAGCCTAGAAGAATTTAGGTGCTCAGAATATACAGAAGTGTTAAAATGTGGAACCTCGGATTAGAACTACTAGTCTCAAATGTCTCTACTATTTTACCAACTCTTAATATTTTTAGAGTCAAATAATGCTGTAGTGTCTTGGTTCTTATATTTGGTCATTTTCTTGCCCTTATAGTAGACATGGAACCCAGGGCCTTGAACACACAACATAAAGGTGCTACCTGAGAGCTACAAACCCCAACCCTTGTGCTTGACATATTTGCAGAAATAAATATAAATAAAATAGCAGTCCCTATTTATATGTAAAAATTGTACAACATAACCTTTTCAGATTTTGAATCATGCCAGAGACAGTATACACTGAAGAACCACAACTCATGGGTAGATTTGGCATGTTTTGTGTACATGCTTCATTTTCCTCCCCTTTGCAAACATGCCAATTATAGGCACTAACTCCCAACTCAGAGAAGGGGTCAGACTGCCTCAGCACTGGCTTCTGACTTCCTTTGCCAAATATCATGTAACGTACACATAGCATCCTCTTTGTGGTTAAGAAAAGATTATCTTATAACTTGTCAATAGAAAGTCAAAGGCTTGACCTTCTGGAATGAATGAGTTTAATTCATAGACTAATAAAAATGTAAATAACATGAAGAATTCAATTCATAAGTACTTTCCCTTTTTGGAATAATATTGAAATAAATTTAGGAACAAATGAAATCATCTTAGAAGAAATGTGCTGCCTTTGGAGGTGGTAGCTTCGCTGCCTGCCTGTGGACCCTGTCATTTAAGCTGTATAATTTCTTTTCACAGATTCATTAGGATTAACTCACTGGATAAAAACTGGGGCTAAATAATCTCCAGGTTCCTTAGATAGCACAATTCAATTTTATACAGAGAGATCATATAATATAATCCAAGGAACTAAATTGAAGCTAAGTCTCTAAGGCAAATCTGGAATGAAACTCTTCCTTTGTTTGAACACATATCCCCTGGAAAGAAAAAGGCCCAGCCTTATAAATCAGATTAAAGGCTAAATGTCTACTGGGCTACAAAGTACTTGGTAGCATATCTAGGTTAAAGAAGACCACAAACAAAATCACAGTAATGCCACCAGCACAACAATGTTCATCACAGCACAGTTTGTCATAGCGAGAATCTGGAACCAACCCAGATGCTCCTCAGTAGACGAATGGATCAGGAAAATGTGGTACATATACACAATGGAATTTTATGCCTCTATCAGAAAGAATGACATTGCCCCATTTGTAAGGAAATGGAAGGACTTGGAAAAAATTATACTAAGTGAAGTGAGCCAGACCCAAAGAAACATGGACTCTATGGTCTCCCTTATTGGGAATAATTAGCACAGGTTTAGGCAAGTCACAGCAGAGGATCACAAGAGCCCAATAGCTATACCCTTATGATCACATAAGATGATGCTAAGTGAAATGAACTCCATGTTATGGAAACAATTGTTATATCACAGTTGTAACTACTTTCAACGTCCTATGTGTATCTGTAGCTTCTATTATTGATGATGTTCTTGTATCACCTTCCTGTGGTTGTACCTACACTATCTCTGTAATCTTATCTGAGTATATTGGAAACCGTGTTTACTGGTATTGGAAGTAGGAAATTCAAAGGGAATACCAAATTTGAGAGACACAGGGTAAAAAAAGAGAAACAACTACAAAAGCAATACTTGCAAAACTGTTTGGTGTAAGTGAACTGAACACCTCCGGTGGGGGGGGGGGAAGGGAAAGGGGGAGAAGGAGGGGGGTATGAGGGACAAGGTAACAAACAGTACAAGAAATGTATCCAATGCCTAACATATGAAACTGTAACCTCTCTGTACATCAGTTTGATAATAAAAATTTGAATTAAAAAAAAAGAAGTCACTCTAAATATAAAGGCTCACATTAGATGCATCTGACATGAGGAGATGCAGGAACAGATAACTTGCAAAATCACATCATCATAAAAATCTACATTTTCAAATAGAACATTATCACTTTTGCTAAAATTAAAATTAATCTATTCTGAAATTTTATAGTACATGAGTAAATCACACAAAGCCAGAGGAAAAAAGCAATTATATAGAGAGATATAATGGAGATGGTGAAGTCACTTCCCTTTAAAGATTCTTGACCTTAAGAATCTATGTACACCAGTACCATAATAACTTAAAAATGGAAACAGTATAAGAAATGTATCCAATGCCTAACTTATGAAACTGTAACCTCCCTGTACATCAGTTTGATAATAAAAATTTGAAAAAAAAATGGAAAGTAAGTGTGTTAAGAGCAAAGATAATTAACAATGAAAACAACTGTCATAGTTGGGTGCTGGTGGCTCATACCTGTAATCCTAGCTACTCAAGTGGCTGAGATCTGAGGATCACGGTCCAAAGCCAACTGGACAAGAAAAGTCCATGAGACTCATCTCCAATTAACCACCAGAAGACAGGAAGTGGCCCTGTGGCTCACGTGGTAGAGTACTAGCCTTGAACTAAAGAGCTCAGGGGCAGCACCCAGGCCCAAGTCCAAGCCCCATGAGTGACAAAAAGCAAAACTACTGTCATGAATTTTTGCCTGGAAAAGAACATTCTACTCTTAAGAAATTATCTTTGTATAATCTTTATGACCTTCATGGATGCTAAGAATTATACAAGGAAAATAACTTCTGCTGTTTCAGTAGATTGGTTAAAAGTAAATAAACAAGTAAAAATTAGGACCTATGTATGCTTCTTAAATATGAATGACCTCTATGTATTTTAAATCTATTATTGAACACGACATTGTTAATTTGATATGACTCAGTCAAGCTAGCAAGACAAAGTGAGGTTATTTTGACACATAATTGGCATAAGAGCATTAAGTAAAGCTTATTTTCAAATTCACAATAATATAGCTGTTTATGTTAGTCATATGGTTAATAAATGTTTGAGTGTATGGAACATGAAATAAAGTTCTAGAATATGGTAGAAAAAATAATTTCAGGATGTTGGGTTGTTTAGTAAAAACACATATAAAATAAAATATAATTGATCATTAAGAAATGCAGCCCTGGGGCTGGGGATATGGCCTAGTGGCAAGAGAGCTTGCCTCGTATACATGAGGCCCTGGGTTCGATTCCCCAGCACCACATATACAGAAAACGGCCAGAAGTGGTGCTGTGGCTCAAGTGGCAGAGTGCTAGCCTTGAGCAAAAAGGAAGCCAGGGACAGTGCTCAGGCCCTGAGTCCAAGGCCCAGGACTAGCCAAAAAAAAAAAAAAAAAGAAAGAAAGAAAGAAAGAAATGCAGCCCTATGGCAATACAAGGTGAGGTAATTTGGGATGCAGCTGTCAGGAAATAGTTTCAATACTTTTTTCATAATATTCTGCAATTTATCCTAAGTGTTCCCGTGAGGCACAAATCCTCAGGATTATGAAAAAGTGGACCAGTTGGTTAACAACAGTAAAATAATACTATCTTTTAGTAATAATATCCTCTGCTGGCAAAGTTTTAAGATGCCTCTTATGTATGATGTATCATTTCAGAGAAACTGAGACATTGGTAAGATAAAAGCTTTTTCTAACATTGAAACTCTCGAGCTTCGGGTAGAAAGAGTGAGTTCATCAATAAGAAAGAAGATAGCATTATGACTTTTTTTTTTTTTTTTGCCAGTCCTGGGGGGCTTGAACTCAGGGCGTGGGCACTGTCCCTGGCTTCTTTTTGCTCAAGGCTAGCACTCTACCACTTGAGCACAGTGCCACTTCCGGCTTTTTCTGTTTATTTGATACTGAGGAATCAAACCCAGTGATTCATGCAAGCAAGGAAAGCACTCTAAGCCATGTTCCCAGCCCAAAGGATAACCATTATGAATGTTTACTAAGTTCAAGGCCAAAGTAAAGGTCATATTATTTTGGGTCCACTAGGCCAATCTCCAGATCACTACCATTAGTTTACACCTCAATAGCTCCATTTATTATTTTACTATTACTACTGTTTATTATATCAATATAAGCACTCCAATAAACCATACTATCATGATGTTTATCATTGTGTTATGAAAAAAGGGACAGGGAACCCCCTAGTCTGCTATGTATGGTAAAACAGCTGTTAACATGGAGCTCTTGTAGAATTGTAAACATGAAACTGGGTACTCCTCTCTAGTTCTCCTCAGCTTTGTGCAGGGCTTTATATACACTTTCAGATTTATAATTTTCCTATAAAGATGAAAGTCTTTCTTCAAGGCAAAGTCTTCTAAATAACATTGTGTAAAACCTGAATGTGATGGACTTCTCTATAAAAAATGGCGTCGATGTAAAGTCTGGCAAATTTTGAATGTTTACATTGCCTGAGTATTGAGTGGACATGAAGTCTATTGTCCACCAAGATTAAATAGCTTTACATGAGCATAGTGATGATGAGAAGACAGATGACAGAACTCATGCAAGTAGGGTGAAACCATACTCACTTTCACAAATAGTCTCATGGGTATAAGAGACTCCGGACTGTAATCCTAGCTTTCAGGAGGCTGATACCTGAGGATCTTGGTTAAAAAAAAAACAAAAAAAAAAAACAGCCCAGGTAAATAAATCTGTCAAACTGTTACATCTAATGATCTAGAAAATAAAATCCAAAAGTAGAGGTGTGGCTCGGAAAGCTTAGCCTTGAGCAAACAAGCTAAGCAAGATCATGAAGCCCTGAATTCAAGCCCCAATGATCTCCTGGACTAACTTAGTCTCACAGTCACATGACTAAGACGAATAATAAAACAAAAAGACAAGCAGATAAAAAAGTTTTTATTCCCACTATAAGGGAAAATATGCCTAATGTCATATATTTTAAAACAGAATTGATTTTATTTTCATATCACAGTAGCAACTCAAAGTGTTACTCACTGGGAAAATACGGATTGTTAATCATCCATCCATCCAAGGACCATATTTATGTCATCATATATAACAAATCAAAATTTTAAAGCCTTCCTCATCTTAAATAACTTCTCAAGCAGAATATGATTCTTAATTGACTAGTGCTTAAATGTCTTAATGGTCTAATTCTTAAATGTCTTAATGCTAGAAAATATGCTCTCAAAGGGTAATAACAGAAATGAGTTCTAGTTACCTTTGTCATATTGAATATTAGAGAAAACAATGGAAATAAGTAATTGATACTGTAGCTCTTGTCTTTCAATGGGCTTTCTTTAGAAATGTTAGTTCCTTGAACTTCTGCAAATGACACTTTTCTTCATCACAAAAGTGACCTAATTCTCTTTCTTCCCTCTATTAAACATCATTCCTTATTTTCCCTCTCACAATCAGTTGATTAAGTAATTGGTAAAAGAGCCAAGCAATCTCTTCAGATGATGAAGGGTTTTTAGTTTCATGACTAAAGGCAAATAGCATACCTTAAAATTCAAATAATAATGTTCATTTTACATTTGTAAATAACACCTGAAGTTTTTTCATTAAAAAAAAACAAGCTAAAATGTCCATCAATTCTGAAATAACTTTCATTAAAGAACTGGTAGAAAATAGAGGTATATTTACACAACTTTAGTTGTTTACCCAGAATATCTGAATCATATGACAAATGATTTTTTTTATTGCTGTGGTGGTCTAATTTGCTTTCTTCTTTGATGAAGTAAAGGATATAAAGGCTTGTTTGGGAGAACAGGCAATAATTCCCATAAAAATGATGCTGTTTAGGCTTGATCAGGGTGCTTCAAAATTCAGTAAATACTTTAATACGTGCGTTCAATTCTTGACGTTCTAGCTACACAATGAGATGATGTCTCTATTTATACCTAAAGGTTACAGGCCCAGGGGGGAAAGAACAAGCTGGTTACTTCAGACCTCATGCTGGTGGTGTCCTTTATGCTTTCTTTGTCGGATTGGATTCTGGGAACTGTTAGGTTCCCATGACTGTTATTTGTAGTTTCCCCTTCCAGTAAAACTGAAGGGCATTTCAGAGAACATTCACCAGGTCCTGGCCAGAGTGAATGCCAAGAGCCAACACAGTTAAGTCATGGAGCAGTAACCCGGTCAGAGTGCAAAATGAAGCAACTAGCAGCTCCAACAGGCTCCATTTGGAACATTCTGGTACTTAGGAGTGTTCAGGGAGGATAAAGTCTCCACTATTACAAAGTAGGAAGCTATACAAACTTCATTATGTTGTTAGCATGCTGTTTTTTGTTTGTTTTTGCAAAAGGTCAGGCTTGGGAATTCCTAGTGTAATGACAACACTATCAATGACACTTGAAGGACATGGACAGCTATCAATAGAAGCCTGACTTCTGATCTGCTGGTATCATTTTTAGTGCAACACTGGTGTTAACGTCACAGAGGCAGCAAATTCACCATAAGAATTTCTGCCAACTTTGACATGTCTCTCTTTCTCTCTCTCCACACAAACCTGATTTCAAACCTATCAGACAATTCCTCTTATGAGAGATTCTAAAGTCACAAAAGGTAATAGTCAAAGAAAAAGAAAAAGTTGCAAAGAAAAAGTTCTCATGGGGTAGAGATTAGGGAAATAAAGACTTGGTATACCTAGCATGCCTGGCCAGCCTGTACTAAAGTCCATCTCAGATTGTGATGTCAGTGCCCAGGGTGTCAGAGATGTCACAGGACTCTGAGTGACATATCTCAAAGGCCTCATGACCTTATCGTAAGCACATGACTAGCACCAAATTTGTCAATTATTTGTAAGAGCCTTAGACACAGAGAGCACCACTCCCCAAAAGTATATTTTTATATTTTGTAGACTACACATCCTTATCTGGATCTGTAGCAGAGCATGCATTAAGTATTACTGTTTCAAAAAAAAAAAAGAACTAGTATAATAAGAGGCATAAAAAGTGAAATACTGTAAAAAAGCTTAAGGTTTGATGGAATATTCACTCCTATGTGAAAGTTACAGGCCAAATATGCACAATGTTGACCATAAATACTAAACTACTTAATGAACAGTCATAATTTTCTAAATGAGTGACATTTGAAAATGTGTCTTCCATTCTGAGGAAACCTTTTCAAATATATTTATACATACACACACATATATGATATACATATATACATACATGTATATATATACCTATAGATACATGTGTATCTCTTACTGAGGTTATTAGTTAAACTACATTTTTGGTTTAAAGAAATCTAAGTACAAGAAATATTCACATATTTCCTCACTAAAGTATTTTGTTTTAAGTGAATAGTATATACTACTTATAAATAAATGTTAAAATGCAAATCAATGTCATAAGAACATCAGATCTGATGTCTGTATATCCGCCATACGAGGTCATTACTGTGTAATTAGTATTCTCCCCCTGGTACAGTGGCCATGTTACTCTCCACAGAGATATTAATGTGGCTCACAAGGGATGATGTTCTTATACTTTCTTAGAGTCTACATGGCTTCCTTTGAGTCATTCACCTTTTCCTTTCTTGTTGTTTTGTCATATTCACTAGTAAGATAACAGTGACTCTGCAGTATCTGCCTCTTTAAATTCAAAATGAAGTTCCTTTCAGTCATACCCCACCATGGGTACCCTTTCTGAAGCATCAGTTACTCAGACCAATCTGCAGCCCCAAAGTATTAAATGGAAAATTCCAGAAATGAACAACTTATAAGTTTTAAATAGTGTTCCTTTATTTTATTTTTATTTTTTGCCAGTCCTGGGGCTTAGACTCATGGCCTGGACACCATTCCTGGCTCCTTTTTGCTCAAAGCTAGCACTCTACCTCTTGAGCCACAGCACCACTTCCAGTTTTTTCTGTTTATATGGTGCTGAGAAATGGAACACAGGCTTCATGCATGGTAAGCAAGTACTCTACCACTAAGCCACATTCCCAGCCAATGGTGTGCCTTTCTAACTAAGCACACTGTGTAAGGAAACACTGCTCTACTTTCTACTCTCTCCCAAGTAGGACATTATCCTTTTGTCCATAGTATCCATTTTGTATTTGTTACATGTTCCCCCATCACTTAGTGGCCCTCTTGGTTATCAAGCCAACTGTGGCAGAATTTAGCATCTGTGTCCAAATGATCCTTATTTTATTGAATGATGGCCCTAACATACAAGAAAGGTGATACTGGTACCTCATATATGACAAACAGAAGCCATAGACAGACTTTCTTAAGTGCAAAGGTGAAAGTTGATCCCATATATATGCAGAGAAAAAAGTCAAGTATTTATAAGACTAGACTTTTCAGTTTTAGGCACCCCCCTTACCACCCCCCAAACACACAGCATCTAGGAATGTGTCCCATATATTAAAAGAGAGAACTTGTACTAGCTTTGGTTGCTTCACTTTCCTGTAAAAGAAGTCCTTAATTTAGGAAAATATATCCATGCACTTTATTGCCATAACAAGGAGACTATATAACACATTAAAAAGGCCCTATACATTATCAGGGAGTCCTACAGGAAAGGGAAGAAAAAAGATAAAGTTGCACAAACATTAAGAGAGAAAGCAAAGAGAGAATGTTTTGTACAAACTTACAGAGGCAGAAAGAAACCATACCTTTAATAAAAGTTTGCAGAAACATTTGGACTAAAAGCTGGCGGAACTTTCAATGTATGATACAATGTCTTGATATAAAAAATGAAACAAGTTTCATGGCTGAAGAGATTGAAATATATGTTCTGAATTTGTAAATGTAAATTCCTATCTATGCCTTAGCTACAAGATGCTCTCCTTTCCAAAGGCTTACTCTCTTGGTGTAAGGATAATATTTTTAGTTTTGTAGTTTGTAAGCCAATTATTTTGCTTTTAATTAATTTTTCTGCGCTATTGTAAGTTTAATGTGATAAGACTGGCATTTAGTTGTGTGCACAGTATATAGTATTTATTAAATTGTAACCATTAATTAGAGAAGATATCACTGTTATATTCATAAATCCTGTAGCTTATAAAAGTATTGATAACATGAGATAAATAAAAATGAAATCCTCTCTCAATAAAAAATAATTTTATCAAATGATTTTTCTACATGGACCACATTTTAGAATCATAAGTTGTTGAGTAAAATAAGACCTTTATTTAAATAGTTTAATTTAAAATTTTCATCAAGTTTATGGGTGTGCTAGATTAATGCTAGAAATACATACTCATAGGCAAAGAGACTATATTATGTAACCTACGTGCATTGATATTATTCTGAAGACGTTTGTGTTTATCTTGGAGTTTCTGGGTTTGAGTTTTGTGGTAATTACAGTGATCACTTCCTCTCTTAATCAGCCGCTCAACCTCACAGCTCCAAAACAAACTCCATTGCTTTCCCTAAAGCCTCCTTTGATTTCCCCATCACAGAACAAACCATCTCTTTTCTGAACCCTTAGATCAAATATTGTTCTTTAAAGTGAACGAGAATATTTTAAGCTTTGCAGGCTTAAGTACAATGTACCAACTTTTTCCTATAGCTAGAAAGTAGCCACAAAAATATGAAAATAAGCAGGCCTCTTAACACTTTATTCTAAATGTTGTTCTTTTTTTTGTTCTTGTCAACAGGCTAAACTAGCTTGAAATTGTCTTGATAACTTCTGTTCTGTAAACTGTATATTCTTTATTTTTTTCTTGGTTAGCATTTTTAAAAATTGTTCTTACAAGGGTGCTATACAGAGGGGTTGTTGTTTCATAACTCCACTATTTATTTTAACACTTAATTCTACTCTGGATTAGCTTTTTTTTTTTTTTCTTTTTTTTTTTTTTGCCAGTCCTGGGCCTTGGACTCAGGGCCTGAGCACTGTCCCTGGCTTCTTTTTTTGCTCAAGGCTAGCACTCTGCCACTTGAGCCACAGCGCCACCTCTGGCAGTTTTCTGTATATGTGGTGCTGGGGAATCGAACCCAGGGCTTCGTGTATCAGAGGCAATCACTCTTGCCACTAGGCCATATCCCCAGCCCCTGGATTAGCTTTTATTTAATGAACATACGTGCAAATAAACATAATATTTCTGAAATGATAGTCTCTTGGGCACAGGGGGAGACAAGGGACAGAAAAGATGTCTTACACATATTTTGTTCAGGTCTCTTTCTCATGCAGCAGTAGTAATTATTTACTGGGCTACATTGATTGAATATAGGGACACCACATCTGATTGCTGGCCACATGATCCCTAAAATCCTCCAACAGCTATTGAAGCATTGGCTCTTGAGGTGGTCTAATGGATGGCTCTCCTGGGTAGAGTCCTTATTCTCCCTGTCAGCAAATGAATATAATCTATTTTATATGATAATGATACTCTACAGAAAGAGAGCAGACACATAGGAGACAGTTAAATGTTATCAGTAATTACATCAGTATATGTTTTGTGTTTTAATGTGTGCCAATATCTCTAAGTCACGTTGGAATGATTGTCTTTCTCTTTATAGTCATTTTAAATGTGATTATATGGACTATTACATCTGAAGAATTCTTATCTCAGAATCTTCTTGGGATATTTTCTCAATTGAAAGTACTAACATTGTAGTTAAATGAAAGATTCAGCACATAAATTTGCAGCATCTATATTGTACTAAATATCCTCAAACCCCATTATTTTTACATACTGGAATATGGTGCTTATTTTGTGAACCTCCCACGTGGCTCAGGCTATGTAAGTTATTTTATAACACAGAAATCCTTTCACAGAGGATGGAAATTCCCAGGAATAAGAACGATTTTTCTGAAACCTCCAATATATAGACAGGATAAAAATGAAAATGAAATGATTAAAAATAACAAGAAACCATAAAGAAACCTTTACTAGTTGTTTTCAGAGTGAAAAAAAAAACCTAGTCTCTGAATGTTTATAGGTAGATTTTAGTGGAATAGCTCAGAAATAGCTAAGTCGAAATTCTATAAAGGTCTACTCACCTACAAAGTCTCTGATCTCTCTTGCAAGAGAAATGCAACATAGATAGAGAAAATGGGAAGAGAATACCCAGGAAACTATAGAATAATATAGACTACAGAGAGATGATTTTAGACCTCTAGACAGCTGGAGTCTACTGAAAGTTGGCTCAAGGACAGTTGCTTTGATTTAATGTATAACTATTGGAGCAGTTAAAGGCTAAAATGGAATTACCTATTTTATTCACAGTCATGGACATCTTAAAGTTGCTGGCCTATCATATTAGGGGAATGTGTTGCTGTAAAGGAATGGCATTCTTGGGTTGAAAATAGGTCAGAGGCTTCCTTCACATTCCACCTTCACTTTAGATTTGCCATCTACACATCGAATTCTCCAGATTCAGCTGTTTCATACATGCATTTCTATCCACAGCCCAGGGCTTCCATAGGAGTCCTTCCCTTCCCACACACATTACCCCAGACCACTTTGTAACAAAGCTAAAATGGTATCCTGGGCCTTCTGCTTTCAGACTCTGTAATGGTTTTCTAGCCTCCCTATGTTCAGAGGCATTAAGAGGTTAATATTTCCCTCACTTCCTAGTAAGGAAGGGGCTTTACATTTCTGCTTACTGTGTATTTTTAACAGATTGGAATCTATTGTCCTTGAATAATCTCATTTTTAAACATCTCTCAAATTTCCTTCCTGTAAACTGTCTCCAAATCTACTGGAGCATTATTATTTGAAAATGCTAATCGGGAAAGGTGTATTGTGGTGAATAGATTAAAACCTGGACCAAGTCGTCATTCACAACATACATAACCTCAGGTAGGCTATTTCACCTTGATGTGCTAACCAGAGGGTAATAACCAGGCTTCCTCTAAAAGTTTTTAAGATTAAAGTACTTAAAATGATGCCTGATATACAGAAGTGTCAGTAATGGCAAGCTATTTTCACTCAAAAGTGAATACTATAATTTGGCCTAATAGGCACTTCTTTAGTCTAGTAACCCTACACCTACTTATTATGAACACACATGGTTTGTTTGTTGTTGTAACTTTGACTTGGTTTACTACAAAGAAGAAAATTGTATTGAGTGGCTAATCTCTGATTGTAACCAAAACTTAACATGACCTTTCCTAAATTGTTTCCTGTAGTTCTTTCATCAATTATTTCACTATACTGAGGGCTATGGAGAAAGAAAGAAAAAAAAAAGGGTCAGCGCTAAGATAACCAATTTCCCCAGAAACAGACCACTATATACACCTTGAGCTATACCATCTAGTTTTCCTGAAGAGATTATATCAATGGCCACCTGTCATGAACACTGATACCAATATTTACATCCACTGTGACCCCTAAAGTATTCTAGATGTTTATGTACTTTTCTAAAATTAAACACCTCCAAAATAAAACGGACTCAGCACATTATTTAAGCAGATCACATGAAGCACAGGTAGAAAAACTGATGTCAGCAGAGCACCAGTGACTCATGCCTACAATCCTAGCTACTCAAAGGCTGAGAACTTTTCAGCTCAGGCACAAATGTCTGTGAGATGCTATCTTTAATTCATCAGCAAAAAGGCATTGAAAACTGAGCTGGAAGCACGGATCAGTGAGTAAAATGCCAGCAAGCAGCAAGAAAGCTGAGATAGATTGTAAAGTCTTGAGTTCAAGCCCTATTAGTAGCACAGAAATGAAAAAGGAAGGAAAGAAGGATTGTCTATTGAGATAAGATGTGAGTTATCAACATATATGTATAAGCTATCATTCAAAATAGAAAGTAATTTATTTTAACCCCAGAAAATTGAGTAAACATTCTGGGAAGAACTAGAAGAAATCAGTCACAGTTGGAACTTTTCTTAAGTTGAATGTATGAATTTGAAATAAGCCATTGATGCTGTTTATTGAAGATGCTGAAAGCAGAACATGGCTCAGATGTTCCCTAAATCCTTGCAACTTCAGGATCCACCGAACTGGTAAAGGACACATCAATATGAACGCATTGTTATCCCTGCCATCCAGTAATGTGTCGTGTATGGTGAAACTGAAGACTTACACAAAAGCAAATATAACTAAAGGTTTAAAATGAATAAGACATTAGGAATGAAATGTTACCACAATTTTAGAAAACACCTTTCACCTACCCAGAGGGTTCAGAGGAAATATGAATGTGGCATGGAAAGTCAACTAAGAAGGTGAAGCTAAAACTAGAAATGGAAATAGCAGGAAGCCCAGGGGAGCTTTGTGATGAAAGAATAGCATGATGAATGATATGGGAAAGGAATCAAATAGATATGGAGGAAGGATGAACAAGGAACTGTTCAGTTTGACGTGAGCATGATAGCAGTGACGGTTGAGCTGGGAAAAGCTGGTTAGGATTACACACAGGCAGAAAGAGAGATATACTGTGGTGAATGTATCTGACCACATGTGTATTTTTGGTACATAATCGACAAATCCTAGATACTGAAGGTTAGACACAAAGCTAGAAAAGGAAGATGGAGTCTCCAAAGCTTCTATACCAGCATAATGGTAAAGCAATTAAATAAATGCAGGTCACAGAAAGAAGAGAGATACAGAGGAATAGACCACAGGGTACTGAAGACGACCACAGCACAGCAAAGGGAGCTGTCAAACAGAAATCTGAAAATGTCTACAAAGTCAGGAGGTTGGATGACTTAAGAGTTACTCCTAGTGTTGCAACTTAGAGGCCAGAGAGAGAGTGCTATGCCAATCAACAGAATAAGACCAAAGAAAAACCCAAAATAGAAGTGGGTACACTGTACCAATTAGGAGGTAAAAGGAGGGCTGGGAGTAGGAGCCACAAAAATCATCAATGAAGAAGACAAGGAGCAAAGGGAAATCAAAGAAAGAGTTCAAGTAGTCACAGACACCAACATTTTCACAAGATGCTGACAGTTTAAAACAAAGGAACATTTGGAAACCATGGGATCAATGAGAAGGCTATCATTATTCACCATATAATAATTATTATTAATGCTAACACTTCCTATACTTTACAAATAAGTATCCCAGTCTCATACAAGATTATTATTCTTTGAGGAAAACAAATGAATTTTTATCTGAGGATATTCTGGTCCTAAGGATAATTCCTTAAATATTCTCAATCTGATCACGTTGGCCATACCTTTCCATCACTTCTAGTTTCATCCTACAATGAAGAGTATTAAAAGGTAGAGTTTTATTCGTTTTATTGTTGGTTACAATGATGAGGAAAAGGCTACCCACTCATACTTTGAAATCCTTACCTTTGGGCAATGGTATTAATAGGATAGTCAGGACCTTGGAGATGCAAGTAGGTCATAAAGTACAGTCACGGGAATGGGGTTAGCGTCCTTTAGAAAGGATGGCAGACAAGTCACTCTCTTCCCATTACAAGAAGATAGAACAAAACAAAAATCTTTGACCTACAATAAGACCCCACCCACACCCAATCATGCTCATATCCCAATCTCAGGCTTCTATCAAGCCTCCAAAACTACAAGGAATCAACCTCTATTGTTTGTAAATGATCTAGTCTGTGATAATTTGTTATGCTAGCCTGAACTATTAGTCAGACAGTTATGTGTCCGGCAATGAAAGAGGCCACCCTAAATAATGAAAACACAGGTAGGTCTCACCCCCAAAATACAAATGGCATTAATCTCACATGCTGAGAAACTCTGTTTTGTAATGCTGTTCTCCCACTGAATACAAGGTTTAGGCATATGTGAGAAAAATGGAATAGAACTTCAGAGTGTGAAATTTGAGAAAATCCATGGTCATAGAAGGCATATGTTCATATATTTCCATCTGTAGAAACCTGTCAAATGCATGTCTTTCATTTTTGTTGTTATTCACATCTAATCTAGTTCCAAAAGAATGGGACTTCAAGGCAATTACTCAGAGTGGAATTGCTTCATATAGATAAACATCTGCAACGGTTTTCATGTCTACAGTCCCCACGAAGATCCATAAATTAAAGGTTTGATCCCCATAGCTGCAATAGTGGAAGGAAGGACTTAGGGGAAGGTTTTTTAATCACTGTGGGACATGCCCTTATAGAGGGTCATGGGACCCCAGTATGTCTGTTTGTCTGTCTGTCTGTGTATCTGTCTGCTGGTCTGTCTGTCTCTCTTCCTCCTCGGATTCCCTCTGTGACCCTTTCCTCCTGCATACACTCTCATGATATGCCACTATCTGCCGCTCTCACCAAATCCCAAGCTGATATCCACCACCTGAATCTGATCCTTGCATCTTGGAAACTGTAAGCAAAAATAACTAAATGAATAAATAACACTTTCTCTTTCAAAGTCAGCTGCCTCTGGTATTTTATTGTGGTGACACAAAACTGACTATGACACCATTCTTCCACATAGTAAGCAGTGTTGATGAGGATCTGATTTGGGGTAAATATATATCAGTGTGTTCTTAGGTAGGGAAATTGCATATGCTTCAAGTAAGCTTCCAACATTTTTCTACCTTTTTTTTTTTTTTTTTTTTTGTCAGTCCTGGGACTTGGACTCAGGGCCTGAGCACTGTCCCTGGCTTCTTTTTGCTCAAGGCTAGCACTCTGCCACTTGAGCCACAGCGCCACTTCTGGCCTTTTCTGTTTATGTGGTGCTGGGGAATCAAACCCAGGGCCTCATGTATAAGAGGCAAGCTCTCTTGCCACTAGGCCATATCCCCAGCCCCAGCTTCCAACATTTTATACAAATCTTTATCTGTTTTAATATCAAGTATTAATAGAAATGTCTTCCGTTTCTTTGTAGTTGAACCACATAGATATTCTTGTACAACTACTTAAAAACTTCATGGAATATCTTTTATTTCAAAAGAAATTCCTTTGATAATTTTGCAGCTGTCATTCCTCTGAGATTTCCCTGAATTCCTTTGGGATTTTAACAAATATTAAATCAGTTATGGTATTAGGTCAGGAACATTCTTTGAAAAAACATGCATATCGATTACTAACACTGATTCTTTGTCAACGCGTTGAAATTGTCTCTGTTCTACCTAAGTACAACTTGTCTGTTTGTAGCTAGATTAGTATTGTTAGATCTAATTTTAATTCCTTCAACTTGTGGCTAATGTTTTTCCAAGGCTTTTGTTGTTTTTGTTTGTGTTTTCTTCCTCTCCCCCCTTTTTTTCAATGCTGCTTCTGAAAGCCAGAGCTTCTCTCATGTTAGGCAAATTCTCTACCAGGATGTCCCATCCTCAGCCCCTTTGCCATGACTCTTGATTATTACAGCTTTCAGGGGAACTTTCCCATGTTATTTGTTTTAAAAAATGTGGTCAATGTTATTTTTTCTTCTAGACAATGATCCATATTAGACTACTATCTCATGCTGCGACTATAAGCTCTTGGGTCTTCCAGGCAGGTACAGGAAGCCTTGAGGTTCACCACTCAGGCGAGTCATGCGAAGATGGATTTGAGGCTTTATGAGTTTAAAAAAGAAAATCTGTTGTCCACTAAGAATTAGTACACCGATGTCCAACATGTTCCCAAATCACTTTGATCTAGTTTTGAGGTCATCCAGATGCCCTCTCAAAAGGACTCCACTTCATGCTTTATCCTGCGATTTAGTAATAGTATATAATCTAATGAGAGAGTTGGGACTTCGAAGGGCTTCCAGACCACCTAAAAGCTATAAGGTTAACTATGTAATGCTATCAACAGCTACTATGTATTATTGCTAGTGAACTAGCATGTACAGCTTATAGATAATATCATGTTTAAAACTTTGCAACCAAATTACAACATTGGTTATTATTGATTGAACAAATGAGAATCAAAGATTTAGAAAGGTTCTGCAGTTTGCAGTGACTAGTTAAGTGGCAGAGTCCAAGATCATAGCTTAGACAAGCTAGATATTATAAGCTCCTCCATTTGTATCTTCTTATCCATTCCCACATCCCTGGATACACAGGAGTTTGAGATGTTCACGTCTTATAGGTAATACAGCTCAGAATGTGGAATAGGATGAATTATAATTCCAGGTAAAATGAAATACCTGGTTTGAGACCCAGATCAAGCTATAAAACAATTCAAATGGATACAAATTACTTCAATAAGTGAAAATGCAGAGAGACTTTTTCCTTTAATCCTTCCTTCTTTCGGTTTTCTTTCTTTATCTTTATTTTGTTTTTCTTTCACCCCTTCATTCCTTCCATCTTTCCTCTTTCTCTTCATTCCTTTTTCTTTTCCTTGTTCACATTGAGCATTTCACTTTTGATGTTTAGGTTAGTCAAGTATTGTGAATCTGTCATCATCTCAAAATAATTAACTAATCCTCACAGATGGTCACTATAAATTTATAATGAGATGAAGACAAAGTGAAGGAGTCTTCAAAAGATGCTCAACTACCCTGCCTTGAAGACAGAGTCCTTTCGTGATTTCAGGCTGAAGCCAGAGTTTAAGGCAGATGACAATTAGCTCTCTCAGTCACAGCTTCTTTCTCTTCCTCTTTCCCTCCATATCTGCTTCCATTACACTTTACCTCCTTCTTATTATAATCAGTTGTTCAATGTTATCGTAATGGCAGTAGACAATGGCTTTTCCCTAAGTAATTTCTTCTAAGGATGTCAGTAAGCTCTCTGTAGTGGTTAAGGCCAGACCAATTCGATTGCCCAGGTGCCTGTCCCAACCTGATTACTTAGTACATGCTGTAGTTGGTAGTACATATGTCTTGTTCCTACCCAAATCCATGATGTTGCTTGATCCCCACTACAAAATGGTGTTGGGATATCCTAGGCCCTTAAGGAACATTTGGAGGCATAGCATCTCACTCTTAAAGGATTAGTGCCCAATTGACAAGAGTGAATTAGGACACGTGGGAAACTGACTAGCTCCCACTAAGACAAAGCCACTGCTGTGTGCTTGAACATCTTTGAAATGTACCACTTTCTCTTCCACTTCTCTCCCATACTGAGATGCTGTTGAAGATGTCAGCACCATGTTATTTGTACTTTCCAGTTGCCAGTGTCATGAGTCAAATGACTCTATTTGTTATCCAGCAACACGTGTTTTGTTAAGGTAACACAAAATGAACTAAAGCATTGGTTATACCTATAGGGCAAGTCATGCCATTGTACCAAAACCACTCTTCTGCAAGCATGGCTATGAACCTCACAGAGTTTTCATGTGTTGCCAGAAAGCTGTGGCACAAGTATGCTGAAGTTTTTAGAGATGTTTTAAAAAAGTTATCATATTTCAGGCTTTGAGGAATGAGTGAGATGGTCTCTCTAAACTATAGAAAACTTGTAGCTCAGTCTACTCTCTGAAAAACTAGAAATTGATTCATTGGCAAAAACAGTCTGCAGAGAAGAAATATCCTAATAGGGAGAAAAATCTTCCGTTATTGTTGATACAGTCTTCCTCAACAGACAAATGAAGCTGAATATACAAATTTCTGAGGCCACAGACTTCCTCAAATCTACCTGTTGGTAAATTTTAGAAACATTTTTACAACTGCTGAACACTTTAATGTGTGTGTGTGTATGTATGTGCGTGCGAGTGTTTGAGGGTAAAAAGGTAATGGAAAACTAGAATTCAAAGGTGATAGAAGAAAGATTACCCTAGGAGACTGAGATTTCAATTCATTAATTTTAGTAATCCCTATAAAGTATCTAGAATCAATGTAGGAGTCAGAAATACCTAGTTTATATTTTGCACATTTTTCATGGTTGATTCCTCACAATATACTTCAGGGTGGGTCATACCAATCCTACTTCATGGATAAGAAAAGCTGAGGCTCTGATTACTCATAATTAGTTCAGCCTGAAAACAGTGTAGAACCCAGCTTGAAGTCTTGGCCATACTAGGTATTTAATTCCTTTCTTTGCTATGAATCGACGCTAAACTAGTGCTCGAATCCAGCATTCATGACACATTTGGGAGATACTCTTTTATTTCGCCTTCACCTCTGGGAATATAACTCTCCTTAAGGGGCATAACTTTAGATAATTTTGCCCACTGGAGTTCTGGGAGGGCTCAAGGCTAAAAATAAAAGCCAAATACTATAATTGAGTTAAGTATCTAGAAATAACCTGAGTAAATTTAAAGGTAGATGCACTAATTTGGATATTAGAAACTGGTGTTACAAGTTCAAACCACTCCTCAGCATTAAAACACTCTGCAGGAGAAAAGGTATGGTAGCTAACTACAAACTGTTCATGTGACCATTTGCACAAAATAAAGTGCTTTCTGACTTCTGGAGATCTTACACCAGACACCAGCCAGTTGGCCTATGGTTACAATGTTGCTTTCACTGAGCTCATTCAATTGCCCTCTCACTTAGGAGTGATTCTGCAATGTGCTCAGTCTCAGAAAGTGGAGCTGGGATTGCTTCATCAGAGCTAAACATGAGTCACCTTGGTCAACCCTCCTTTGCCCTTGTCAGCTCACACCCACCTGGGAAGTTTTCAGTCACTCTTTCCTAAGTTCAGGGACACACACACACACATTCAAACTAGCCTGGAGGTTGAAAGTTTGCAAGGGAATTTTACGTGGGCTTAGCCAGGAAGCCTAGCATTATGCCAGGAAAAAGCATTTGAGCCTAAGATTTCCTCTTTCCCAGTCTCTTCTTTTTTTTTTTTCATGCAATGCCCAACATTGCCTGCTATTTTTATTCTTCTGCTGCATCTCTTTTTGCACCCAAGAGAGAAAGGAATACCTCCAGAAAAGGAAATGAAACACGTGTAGGACAGTGCTCATTATTTCCTGCTCTCTCTCTCTCTCTCTCTCTCTGTGTGTGTGTGTGTGTGTATGTGTGTCTCTGTCTCTCTCTGTTTGTCTCTGTCTCTCTCTGCCTGTCTCTCTCTCTCTCTCTCTCTCTCTGTCTCTCTCTGTCTGATTTTAATTTACCTAAAGGAAAAAAAAGATTGCAAAATTACTTCCCTGGTCCCACCCAGAAAAGGTGACCTTAGAAATCTGCCCCCAGAGCTGAAGTGATAAAAGGATGGAGAGGCAAGATGCACTATAACATCTTCAAAGCAGACAGTTCCCAGTTCCCACATGAGCTGCTCTCAGCTACCAGCACTACCTGGCTGGGAAGGATGCCCCAAGTGTGACGCAGCGGACCTATAAAAGCCCCGCAAAAGCCCTGGCAGTATAGGCCCTTCCCGGCTTTGCAAGGTCTGCACAGTAGGCTTTGCCTGCATCCACCTTTCACTCGGCCTCCCCGTCCACCGAGCTTCATGTGGACCAAAACAGAAGCAAGGCAACACCCAAGTATTTCATCCTCTCCTTCCTTCCAGCCTTTTAAATCATCTGTTAAAAAATAAAAATAAAAATAAAAAAGCTGTCCTCTACACACCCTCTCACGCAATCCCGCGTCCACCTACTACGCCAAGGATCCCAACCCACAGTGCTCAGGTCCCTGGTGAGATGATGGGGAAGGGTCACTGGGGACACGCCCGGCGAGAACCAAGGGCAGAGGACAGTACCATGTGGAGCAATGAGTCCCAGCGCCCGGTTGAGAGCGCGGGCAGCTGTTGGCCTGTGGACAGAGGAAAGGTTCGCGCCCCACCGGGGACCCCACAGTCCTACCACACCCGGACTCCCCCCACCCCGCCCCCCCTCGCAGCTCCAGCGCCCCGGGTCGCGCGCACGCGGCCCATGCAAGCAAGCAGCACCCGGGCGGCTGCAGTCAAGGGCGGCTGCTTTGTCGTGTCTATATAAGGGCGCATTTGCCAAGCGTGCCACAGCCCCTGTCACAGGCTGCCCATTATTTGTCCACCACACGCGTGCGGTTCTTCAGGCAGCTCGGGGCTTGGATGCCTTGCACAATTTCTTCCTCCTCCTCCTCCTCCTCCTCCTCCTGCTCCTCCTCCTCCTCCTCCTCCTCTTCCTCCTCCTCCTCCTCCTCCTCTTCGCCACCCCCCATCCTCCCAGGGGCTGCTTACTTTACCTGATTGTGGCACCGGGTGGGCGCCGCAGTTCTTCACTTCCTGCCCCCCTCGCCCCGCGCTGCAGCCGGTTCACCACGCCGTCACCCGGTGAATGGAATTATTTATTTATTTATGTCCCCTGACGTGTCCTCGCCCGCCGCAACCCGGGGAGGAGGAGGAGAAGGAGGCGGCGGCGAAGGGGGAGGAGAGGGAGAAGGAGGAGGAAGCGGGGTGAGGCGGAATGCTGAACGCGCTGGCGGTGCCCCTGAGCGCGCGCTGGGCCGGGGTGCTGGGGGGAGGCGGTCTGGGAGGAGGACCGCGGGCTGGGCGCGGGCTAGAAGCGGGTGGGGCCTCAGCTTGGAATGGGGGTTGGGAGGGGGCGGGGGGGGGTGCGGCTAAGGGGAGGGGAGGGTGGGTGAGGGGAGACGGACTGAGCATGCTCCAAGCCGCTGTCAATGCCCGCGGCACTTTCTCAAGGATGGCTAGGGCACTCCACTTCGGATTTTAGCTTTGACCCGGGGAGATCTATTAGTCCCCATTGGTCCAGACACGTTTTGTTTTGTGTTTTGCGTTTTGTTTGGTGTTTTGCAAAATCCGTTGGCGCCTAACCTAGGAGGCAGGTGAGGGGTAACTTCAGCTTGCCCTGGGAGTTGTGCAACCTCTGGAAGAGACTCAGTGCAGAATGCAGAGAAACAAGAAAACCCTCAATGGGAGCTCGCTGATAGGAAGGGGTTGAGAGGCTTGTTGATTTAAGGACTTTTGATGAGGGGGCGGGGGAGACTAAGATTCTCAACCAAATCTTGCCCAGGTAAAGATAAACACATTGAGAAGCACACAAAACAGCCCTTGAAAGGGAAAGAACAAGAAGAAAAGAAAGCCATTGTGAATAACTCCATTTAATTTTAGTTTCTCTGATAATTAAATTCTTTAAAATTAAATTCTTCAAAAAGGGATCCAGTTTTTTGACTATGAATAATACTACTGAGGATAAAAATGGTTTTTCCCTCCGTTACTGGTTTAGTTTTTTTCCCTGTCTAAAATCCACTTCTTGGGGAAGTTAGAAAGAGGAAGGGCTAGAAATAAACATGTAGTCAACCCTTCCTCCAGTATTTAATTCTTCTTTTTTTTTTTAATTTCTTTTTTTGGGGGGTGGGGGCCAGGGTGTTAGTCATGGAGCTTGAACTCTGGACCTGGGCACTGTCCCTGAGCTCTTCAGCACAATGCTATTACTCTACCACTTGAGCCACACTGCTACTTCCATTTTCCTTTGGGTGAATTGGTGATAAGAGTCTCATGGATTTTCCTGCTTGGTCTGACTTCACACTGTGGTCCTTAGTTCTCAGCCTCCTGAGTAGCTAGGATTACAGGATTTCCAGGCCTGGCCTTTTTGTTTTGGTTTGGTTTTTTAAAATTCTTTAAGTTGAATTGTTACCTGGAGATAAAGAAGCTACCCTGAAAAATAATAACATTATTTTACCAAAGCCAGACCATGGACAGGCACAAAGCTGCAAAATAGAAATGATGTCAACTTTTTCTTGTTTTCCTAAGATTTAAGTCAGATGACACATGAAGGACCTGGAAGATAATATAAGAGGAAACAATGGTGGTTATTAATAACTTCAAAATGTTTGGAACAAAGACATGTTCTAAAGACCAAAAATCTAGGGCAGCATAGTCTTTAAAGAACTGTAGTGTTTAATCCTAAAAAATGCAAATATTTATATAAGATGTTCTAGGTATTTCAAAAGGAGAGACTATCTAACAATGATTATAAACATTTCATTTCAATGGTAAAAAAAAGAAGTCAGCCAGTAAAGCTTTGGAAGAAACAGCATGAAGACACACTTCAAGGTCACAAATTTAAGCCTTTGCCATTGACATATTGTTCCTGCTCATGCATCATTTTTCTTTCCTTTCCAAAAAGGAAGAACAAAGATGATACATTTCCTGAATTTCTGTCCTTTGCCTTTTTCCTTCTCTTTAATTTTTCGTTTATACCTACCCTCCTTTTTAGAGCAATTTCTATTCTTATCCTATTGTTATCCATCACTATTGGCAGCATTATTCCATACTTGAGCAAGGTTGATTTTTTTTTTTATAGTTTTGAGGCTTGAACTCAGGGCCTGAGTACTGTCTCTGAGTTTCTTTTTGCTCAAGACCAGCACTCACACTACCACTTGAGCCACAGCCCCATGCCACTTCCAGCTTTTTTGAATAGTTTAATTGGAGACAAGATTCTCAAAGACTTTCCTGCCCAGGCTGGTTTTGAACAGCTATCTTAGATCTCCTGAGTAGCTAGGATTACAAGCATGAGTCACCAGGACCTGGCTGCAAGTTTGCATGTTTAAACGTGGTTTTTCCTACAATTAAAACTCAACAGTACCTGAAGACTCATTTCTAGACAACCTAGGTAGAAATCCATTCAATTGATTAACCTATGATTTGTGACTTTAGTAGTACTAAGAAATGAAAGGAGATTACAATTGAATGAGTAAGAAAGCAATATTGTTGGAATTTGGAATGCTCTGAAAAATTTTCTTCTTGATTTCTGTTCATAAACTGAAACAATGATGGAAAAAAGAAAAACCAAAGAATTGTGATATACTTACCTTTCCAGCAAATCATATTTCACAAATCAGTAAACTAGTAAGTACATAAATACATGACACATAAAATAGAAAATCCCAAGTGCCTATATAGCCACAGCCCTCCTCCCAAATTCTTTATCTCATATTCACTTCTCAGAGATAAAATTTTCTTCTCATGTCTTTCTGTCTATTTTTGTTTTCTATATCTGAATCTATATCAAACTTCTCTAAATAGTTTTCCCCTGTTAGGGCCAGCAACTAGGTCATCAATTTGGTAACATTTCATGGATTCCTTATTAACCTATAAAGACTGATTCTAACTTCCTTTATAAAATACAGTTTCTCATAAAATACAGTTTATGATTCCAATTTTTATCTGCTTTGTCAATCTTTTAGGCTATTTGAAAATAAAGGTGGTTTGAGTACCACTGGCCCACACCTGTAATCCTAGCTATTTAGCTGGTAGAGAAGATCACAAGGATCATGATTCTAGGCCAGACTGGGCAAAAATGTTTGAGGGTTGTGCGTCTGCCAACATAGCTACTGTTGGAAATACAAACAAGCAGATCAAAGTCCAAGCTGATCCCAACAAAAACTGAGACCATATCTCAAAAATAACTGGAAGCGAAGCACCAGTGGCTCACTCCTGTAGTCCTAACTACTACGAAGGCTGAGAACAATGATTGAGGTTCAAAGCCAGACAAAGTAGGAAAGTCCATGAGATTCTTATCTTCAGTTAGTCACCAAAAAGTTGGAAATAGAACTGTAACTCAAGTAATAGAGCAAAATCCTTGAGCACAAAAGCTCAGGGACAGCACTTATCCTGAGTTAAAACCCCAGAACCAACACATACACATGATACACATGCACGCTCACAGATACACACACACACACACACACACACACACACACACACACACACACACAGCAGAAAGGGGCTAAGGAGGCATGGCTCAGGCAGTAGAACACTTGATTTTCAAGCATGACGTCCACTACCACCCCCTAAAAACGTACAGAAAAGATTGTTACCTTCTTCTCTGGAATCTTCTGTCTAATAAAATTCTGTCTAATAAAAAGATAACCAATACTGTTTGGTTCTTGGTGCTCACACAATCCATTATCCACATATCTCTTTCTTCCTTCCCAGTTATATTGGAAGCTTGTGTTTAGTTGTCAGCCCTAGAGTGTGAGTTGAAATGGCCTGTAATTTCTAGGTAATGGGAGTCAAGGCTCCATGGGCTTACTCCTGCCATCCATTCTTGCAGTTCAGTACCTACAAAATGGAGTCATTTGAAGAAAGATCACTTAGCTTGTCCTGCTCTTTGTGCAAGAGAAAAATGCTGAAATTTAGTTCGACTTTATTTATCATAAGATCATATTCTTAACAATATACTTTTTAATAAAGTTTTAAAAATAATGGCATAAAAACCCCAATGACATGTTACATGTCTGTCAAATGCCCTAAAATGCTCTTGAGAATAAAACTAAATAGATATGCTCATGACCTCCAAACTCATGTAATGTTCTTTGTATAAGTAATACACTGCAAGACCAAAGTAAGCTTGCATATGTGTAAACTGGAAACAACAGATTTGTTTTCACTGAGGACAAAAGACTCAATGTCCTAATGCTCCTATCTACCAGAGTGGGAACAAATGTACACCTGTGTCCAGCTGTTACCCACTGGGATGGAGATTGGAGCTGACTAGAAGCTGTGAATGTGATTGCCCTGACATGCATCCATAGACTGCACAAAGAAGCAACAACATCTCGGCACTGCCGATACCTTTACATTTTCAGCAGATCTGTGTGGATTACTTTGGAAATATCTCCTGTGGAAGCCTCACATAGGATCTGGGGGAATGCAGATAATGCACTGAAAAGACTAAGTCAATGGTGCTTAAGCATGGCTTTAGGCTATGTTTGTTGATTAAAATTATACAATAGCAAATGTAGATTTGTGTGTGTATATGTGTGATTGTGTGTGTGTGTGTGTGTGTGTATACATGTGCATGTGCACATGCTCAGTCTTGGGGCTTGAACTCAGGGCCTGGTAGCTGTCCCTGAGCTTTTGTGCTCAAACATGCAATCTACCACTTAGGGGCTATGGGACTGGGGATAAGAGGAAGGCTGGCTTCAAAGTTTAAAACTTCAGCTCTCATATCTCTGTCCTGAGTAGCTAGGATTATAGACAGGTGTGAACCACTGGCACCTAGAACAATTGGATTTTTGTTGTTGCTGTTGAAAGAAATAACTCTTAGAGTCCCCCAAATAGCTCAGTAGATTATGTGTTCATTCTCTACTCTGTTCATACTTTTCCTAATTTTCTAATTCATTTATCATTGTGCATAAATGAAGCTGAATAGGTTCTAGCCTTGTGTACATGCTTCATCTGAATATTCTGATTATTGTGAAAGCCGGGAGAAACTTGGATTTAAAGTTTTCATCATAGACTATAAACTTCTCAGACAGGATCCTTATAACCAGTTCCTTAAGAGTATTTATTTAGGGGCTGGGAATGTGGCCTAGCGCCAAGAGTGCTTGCCTTGCCTCGTATACATGAGGCCCTGAGTTCGATTCCTCAGCACCATATATACAGAAAATGGCCAGAAGTGGCACTGTGGCTCAAGTGGCAGAGTGCTAGCCTTGAGCAAGAAAGAAGCCAGGGACAGTGCTCAGGCCCTGAGTTCACGGCCTAGGACTGGCCCAAAAAAAAAAAAAAAAAAAAAAAAAAGAGTATTTATTTAATACTTAGTGACTTGTATTAAATAAATCCATGATGACTGAATAAGTTACCTAGGAACCTAGGTGGCTTTAGTGCCTTTATTATACATTTGCTCTTGGGAGGGCTCTTTACTTTTCAGGGCTTTAATTTGAGACCTTAAGGATTAGCTTCCCTTTCTAAAATCCTATAATACTTGTAAGTACTTCAAGTGCTTCAATTTATACATAATCTTAACAGATGAAAGAAAAAAATTATGTAGAATTTGTGTCCTGTTAAACCCCCAATAAATATGCTTTCTGGAAATATTAAAAGTAATTTTTTATAAATCAGTTTTACTTCTCATACTTTGCAAAACAATATAAATTGAGGTACTTGATGAAATGTGACTAAAGATTTACCTGCTTAGATTCTAATCTTTGTGTAACTTGCCACAGGCCTACAATGTCCTTGGAGGGTTAGTTATTGCTAGTGTTAACATAATATCTTGCAAGTCATAAAAGTGTTTCCTGACAAATACACTCACTTGCACATTTCTTGGTGAGATAAGTTTTCAGCAACACTTTGTTTCTTTGCTTAAAGTTAAGTCATTTTACACTGTTTTTTCCCCTCAACTTTCCATCTGCCAAGATTTTTGTTCCCTGTATAATGCAAGTTAATTCCTTCATGCTACTTAATTTTTTTCTGGGAATTTAATGATAGTGACTGACAGCTATCCCTGGTTATAAGTTGGTTTTTATGATATATTCTGTTCTATTACTGCAAATATAATGTGTGTTTCAGTTTAATTGATTTGTGCCTTTGTTCTTTAAAGCTGTGATTTGAACTGCAGCCTAACAATGGTGGACACTTTCAGTATCTGCATTTTGTTATGTGTTTTCTTAAATTATCAGAACTTCGTTTGTCAACATGGGCCTAGCATCATGGCATCTAATGGCAGTTGGGCAATCTTTATCTTCATTGAGTGGCATCTATTGATTGGACAATTTTTTGGAAGTTAAAGAATTCTCATTTATTATTTCACAAATTAGGAATCTGGAGGGAGTCTTGCTGATTCTTTGCTCAGGAGAATAGAACAAAACAATGAATTTGTTAAGATGCGTTCTCATCTGGAGATCAGAGTCTACTTTCAAGATTTCCAAGCCTGTCAGCTAAGTTTATTTCCCTGTAGTTGAAAGACGGCGATCTCTGTTTTATTGTTTTTTTTATATCTTGGGTTTGTGTGTGTGTGTGTGTGTGTGTGTGTGTGTGTGTGTATTTTTGTTTTATGTTTTTTGCAATCTGTGGCAAAGGGTTTCTTCTTGTTCCTGGAGGCCACTTGTAGGTTTCATTCCCACAAATCCCTCACAATATGGCAGCTTACTTCTTCAAATCTAGGAAGAGAATTGTACTGTTCTCATCAGTGATACAGTCCAGTATGCCACACTCCTGTCTATAATAAAAACTGTACCACATACTGTGACCTAATCAATGGAGTAGCTATCCAACATATCAGGAAGTCCCAGAGCCTATACATCTCAAGGATGGGGAACCATACCAAGACACATATATATCCATTACTGGTCTATATCATATACAACAAGCCTTTGCACATGATTCTTAACTTGACCTCCCACACAAGTGAATACAGACTAATTACTGATGATAATGAGAATCTCATTCTGGCACAGTTGGAAATTTTCATAGTAGCTCAATGAAACTAATATTAGTTTTATGAGGCTCAGGGTTCATTTCTGTCATATCCACATTGTCATTTTCAATTTGCTACCTGGAAAATTCATATCTGCATTTTCCTTCAGTCTTGCCCAGATCTCAGAATGATCACTGATCTGGTTTTCATCATCATAAATGTATTGGTTTACCCTTTTGTGGATGCCAAATAAGGAGTGATATGTCCTCTTTTGTACTGGGCTTCTTGGGATCTGCATGTATTTTTAAAAATTGTCTGTGGATTGTAGATAAGTAACAGTAGGTTGTCCCTTTCATCTTGGGTGACTAAAATAGCACAAGATAAAAATTCACAGTTTGATGGATAATTAGATTATTTTCTAGCGTCAACATCTTTGAGTATTTAAATACTAATATTTTTGTGGGCATGGTTTAAAACTGAGTTTTGAAAAATACACAAGTAAAACCTGTGGGATTTATACTTAGAAAACAATAAAAATTTCTGAAATAATTATAAAATTAGGCATCTGTAAAGATGAATTTAGGCCTAGTTGTCCATTTCAATAATACAGTACTTTGACAAAAGCACAAAAATGTTTAAGTCTTACTTTCTTCATAAGTAATAGAAACTACTTTGGCTATTAAGAAGGATTGAAAAGATAATAAAAAAGAAATTGCTTTGTAAATTATGAAGCTTAATCAAAATAAAATATGACATTATTACATATAACATATGTACATATTTAGGAAATAGAATAGCCCATCAGAAATAATATAAAATAATGAAAGCTTATTTCATTCATCATCTTAAGAGACAAATCGGGTAACTGGAAAAATCCAGAAATAGCTTCCTATAGGAAAATTAATCACCTCATTGCATCTTGCTTCAAGTATCCTTATTAAAATAAGATAGATATCTCTGGTTGCCTATAAGAAGAACAATTTGTCATTTAGGAGCTACAGATCCAGTTTTTGAGTAATGGGGAAAAAGTATTATCTTTTGTCATTCAATCATTGCAGAATGACTTTCTTCTCCATAACTAAGAGATGATTTCATCTCTTTTTCCACTCAAGTATAGGATTTTAAAGGTTATCCCTTTTTTTATTTGAAGGACCTTGTTTTCTCCTTCCTTTCTGCTGCAGTTACTATTTTGGTCTAAACAGAACCATAGTCATATAAACCAACAACAGTCTTATCAAGCTCATTTGTTTGCTGAACAGGAATTACTGGTCTGTCCCACAATGCCTACAGCCCCAGCTGGAAAGACCAGAAAACAAGGACACTACTGGATACTTCTTCAATCACATGTCTCCTTGAGCAAGAGTGACTCAGGCCTAGCTTCCCCTGAATGTCCTTGTTCTGTCTCCCATGGGGAAAAGGGGAGAATTCTCAATTTTTGAAGCTCATTTAATTAGATTGGGCAAAACGGACAATCTCCCTCCTTTAACCCTAGATCTTCAACCTCCATTTTGTTCTTTAACAACATAGTCACAGGCTTTAAGGATCAATTTGTGAACACCTTTGGGAGCATGTTCTACCTACTATGTTAAATAAAAGAAATTGTGCTCCACCTCTAAATTGGGAAGAGATTTTTGAAACCAGGTTGAACTGGAAATGTTGTGAACACTTGAAAAAAATATGACTTGCTATATTGTCTTAGTCTGGTTTTGGTTATTATAATAAAAATACCTGAGCCTTATAAAGAAAAGAGGCTAAAGCTAACCACCGGTGGTTAATTTATGCAATCACAGGTAAATTAGAAGGCTGAGACTGTTAGGACTGTAATTCAAGGTTAGCCTTGGAGTAGTACTTGTAAATCTCCTTTTCAACCAATTACTGGATGCAGTAGGAAGTAGACACACACACACACACACACACACACACACACACACACACACACATCTTACCAACCATGGGATGCGTGCAATAAACAGATTGTGGCTTAGCTATGTACCTGGAAAAGAAGTGATATTCTACAAAAAAAAATACCAGAACAAAAGAAGACTCAGGTTAGAGGTTCCTGAACTCAAACCCTAGTACTGCGAGAGAGAAAGAGAGAGAGAGAGAGAGAGAGAGAGAGAGAGAGAGAGAGAGAGAGAGAGAGAGAGAGAGAGAGAGGGAGAGAGAACTTTGAGCAATAGCTCAACAATAGTCATAAGATAGCACTCTGTCCTTATCTCTTTTCCTGTTCCATTTCCTCTAATTGGAAACCAGTACTAGAATGATCATAGAAACATCTGGTCTATTCCACCAGGAAAATCAGGTCTTCAGATCAGGATGAGCAACAGGCAGTTAGTTATGTGCTGTAGGTATCTTGTTTTGGTTATATCCCCTGTATTTGAAACTGTATGCCCTGTGGTTGGCACATCTGTGACTCCCCAGATGCCCCTGAAAGGACTTCCAGGCCAGTTACAGAGTGCGGTTATCTGGCAGCCTCCCCATGTCAGCAATTTCAAGTTCTACTTCAACTACCTGAAGTCACATCTGATACCAGCTCCTTCCTCAGAGAGCTTGCATGTAACAAGGAGAGAAAAGGAGTAATGAGCAGAGGTAGAAAAGAAGTTTCATTTGAAGGAACTGGCTTACACAATGTAGGAGTTGGAAAATCTGAAACAGACCAGGGCAAGCTTGGATTCTTGAGTCTGAAGGCAATTTTCTGGAAGCAGAATTCCTTCTTTCCTGAGAGATCTCAGTGTTACAGTTTAATACCCACAGATCACTGGGTATTATTCAAAGTCTACTGATAAAAATGTTGGTCACACCTAAAATATACATTCACAACAACACCTATAGACTAGTATTTAACCAAACAACTAACTGGCGCCATAACCTAATCTAATTGACACATAAAATAATCCATCACATTGACAATGGAAGCAATGTAGAACTGTCTGAATTGACGAATGGTAGATGGTGATGGAAAGCATTTTTAAAAAAAATCTCAGAATGTGACTATATAGGTATACACACACACATACATCATCACCATAATCATACTCACAGAAAAATACATCTTTATAAAAATAATTATAATCCACAAGAAGACTTATAAAGCACAGCATTTAACAAAGCCATCAGAAATGTGCTCGCCAGAGGCAAGAATTCAATGTATATCCTACAAAATTAAGAAGAGTGAGGGAAGGGGTATGTCAAGGAAAAATGCATTGTATTCATAAAGTATTTCATTAGATGTCAATTCTTTTGTACAACTACTTAAAGATCATAAAAACAAATGCATTTTAAAAAAAGAGAGGGAGAGTCATAATTAAGATGTTCACAGTGATACTGCTGCTTGATTGAGGAGTGGCTGGCACACACCATGGCTCACTGACAGGGCTGATGAAACCCCAGGCCAATGTATTTTAGGAACTATAACCACTGGAAGTAAGGACACTGTAATTATAGAGATGAACTAGAAGCTTGGCTGAGAATCCTTAGAGGAATGAACAACAGTATTCTTGAGATGATCAGTGTGACATGAGAAACTGAGAGACAAATGAGAGGCTAACAAGGATACTACTCATCTTGAACCAGAAGCAAGAACCAAAGTTGGATTACTGGGAGGTGAGGCAGAGCAATCACTTCATTTTAAAACAATCACAAAGTCTTAGCATTTCCAGTCCTACACCAGGTTTTCTTTTTGGCTGGGCCTGGAGGTTGAACTCTGGGCCTGAATGTTGTACCTGAGGCTGTGCTCAAGTGCTTTACCACTTGATCCACACAGCCACATCTCGCTTTTTCTAAGTGGGAGATAAGAGTCACATGGACTTTTTTTCCCCAGGTTGGCTCTGTACCCTGATCCTAAGATCTCAGTCTCCTGGGTAGCTAGGATTACAGATGTGAGCTATTGGCTCTAGGCCCACACCAAGTTTTTTAAGTTGACCACTTTCATTACAGTGGTGGATGCTTCCTAGGACTCACACTCCTGCCAGACCATTAAGCCAGGTGACAGTGGCTCATGCCTATAATTCAACTTATTGGGAAAATTTTGAGCAGGAGGATCATGGTTCCAGAAAAGTCAACCTTCTCCATGTCAATAGAAGAAGCTGGAGCTAGAGGAAAAGGGTGTCTTTCAATCTAAATATTATGAGAAGTTTAAAACAATACAATAAGTCAGACATGATCTTAAAAATAATGATTATAAGCCATGTGAGTTGTCTTAAGCCTGCAATCCTAGCTCTCATGAGGCTGAGAGCTGAGGATCATGGTTCAAAGACAGCCCAGAAGGAAAGTTCATGTGATTCTTGTCTCCAATTAATCACTGAAAATTCAGAGCGGACCTGTGGCTCAAGTAATAGACTTCTAGCCTTGACAAAGAAAGCTCGTGTCCTTGAGTTCAAACCCAAGGAACAGCAATAATAAAATAATAATAATAAATTAACAAAAACAATAATGATGATGTTGATAAATGGGAAAAGGACTGAAGGTATGGCTCAGGAGTAGACTGCTTGCCTATCAAGTACAAAGCTATAAACCCAAAACACAATACTGCCAAAAAACATCAAGACAACCTAAATGATTTTCATAATCTTTTCCCACAGACCCTACATCTACTTGTTATGACAGAGAATATACCTGTATTATGCTCATGGATGGACACAGTGCATGAGTGAGTTAACATTGGCGCCTAGAGATTCAAAGTGTTAACATGCATCCTTTACAGAAATCAGGCCCACGGATTCTAAGCACTTTTATCCAGGGCCACCTTCATGAGTACCCTGTGAAAGTGAACCTACTCATTTTCTCATTGAGATTAAAACACCACCTATCTGAGTTTGCTTGGGCTGGTATGACAGATCACTACAGATTGATCAACTTAAACAACATAGTTCTATAGGCTTCAAATCCAAGACCTGGGTGACTGCACCGTGATGTTCTTGGTGAGGCGCTGCAGGTGGTCATCTTCTGTATCCTCTCCTGGTCAAGATGGGAGAGCTCTGGTTTCTGCCCATAATAGTACTAATCCCAAGCCATTTTCTCCTCATCTGAATCTAATTGCCTTCCTACCACCCCCACCTCTAAGAAACCACCAACATTGAGGGGTAGAATTATAACACAGGAATTTTAAAGGGATACTGACATGCAATCAATATCACTATTCAGAGTTGGAAAACTCCCATAGTACAAGTTGGTCCTTGAGGCAAAAGTTATCCTAGTTAGAAGGCTAAGGGAAAGCCTTCAAAACTGGCAAGCACTCTTTAGCCTTGATATTTGAACATATAGAACATATAAAGCATATAAAACAAATATCTGGTGAGCATGGCCTAAGGCATTATCAGGTCCATACCACAAAGGAAGCCAATAATCTCAGCAAAGATGGTATTTGAAGGTAAGGGAAACTTTAAAATCACAGTGGAGAGCCAGGCACTGGTGGCTCACACTTGTCATCCTAGCTACTCAGGAGGGTTAGATCTGAAGATCGGGTTTTGGAGCTAGCCCAGGCAGAAAAGTCCTTGTGAGACTCCCAATTCACCACTCAAAAACTGAGTGTGATATAGAGGAAAGCCAAACAGAATTACACCAGACTTCTCAGCAAAGACCATGAAAGCAAGGAGAGCCTAGAATGAGGTATGCCAAACCCTAAATAAAAATAACTATCAACCAACAATACTGTAACCATATCAACTCTCATTCATAGCTGAAGGTCAAAGAAAAGTCTTCCACAGTAAGAAAAAACTGAAAGAAACAGTATATCTCCACCAAACCAGCTTTACAGAAAATCCTCAAGGATGTACTACACATAGAAAATAATCAAGATCACAATACAGACAGAGAAATGAACCCTAAATAGAAAACCAGAATTTAGATCAAGAATTGGGAAGACACAGCTTTTTAACAAGGTAGCTACAATGAAAGCAACAAATGATCATCTCTCAATCCTAACTCTCAACATTAATGGACTTAATTCTCCAATTAAAAGATTTGGGCTCACAAGTTGGATCAAAAATCAAGATCCATCTTTCTGCTGCCTCCAAGAGACACATCTATCCACCAAAAGCAAACATATTCTACAAGTGAAAGGCTGGAATAAAATCTACCAAGCAAACAGCCCCCATAAGCAGGCTGGAGTTGCAATCCTAGTATCAGATAAAATTGACTTCAAATTTAAAAAGGTAAGAAGAGAGAGAAGGTTACTACATACTAATAAAGGGATTTCTCTTACAGGAGGATATAACCATCCTAAATATCTACACACCAAATACAGGAGCACCCAACTTCATCAAACACTACTGACTCTAAAAACACTCATACACCCAAACACATTGATAGTTGGAGACTTTAACACTCCACAATAACCTCTGGACAGAGCAAAATGCCAAAAACTGAGCAAAGAAACCAAAGAACTAAACAACTACATAGACCAACTAGACTTAACGAACATCTACAGAATATTCCATCCAGCAACACCAGAATACACATTCTTTTCAGCAGCACATGGAACATTCTCCAAAATAGATCACATCTTAGGGCACAAATAAAATCTGTACAAATTCAGAAGTATCCAAATCATTCCCTGCATTCTCTCAGGCCACAGTTGAATAAAATTAGAGCTCCACTCAAACAGCCACCACAGAAAATCCTACAATTCATGGAGATTAAACAATACACTGCTGAACCATCAGTGGGTCATTGAAGAAATTAGAATAGAAATTCAAATGTTTATGGAATTAAACCAAGATGAGCATACAAAGTACCAGCTCCTTTGGGGCACAGCAAAGGCCAGTACTCAGAGGAGATTTTATATCTCTGAGTGCCTAGATCAACAAACTGAAGAAACAGCAATTCAACAACCTAAGGAAGCACCTTGAGCTCCTAGAAATAGAACAACAAGCCAAACCCAAGCCAATAGACAGAAGCAAATAATTAAAATCAAATCAGAATTAAATGACTTGGAGTTAAAAAAAAAAAACATCGAAAGAATCAACAAAACAAAGAGTTGGTTCTTTGAAAAAATTAACAAGATAGACAGACCCCTAGCAAATCTGACCAAAAAATGAAGGCAGCACACCCAAATAAACAAGATCAGAGATGAAACAGGTAACATCACCACAGAAACAAACAAAATTCAGAACACAATAAGGGACTATTTTGTAAACTTTATGCCAACAAATTTGAGAACTTGGAAGAAATGATGATTTCCTAGCAAAAATTGATATCCCCAAACTCAACCACAAAGATTTAAACCTTCTAAACAGACCCATATCCAGCATTGAAATAGAAACAGCAATAAGAGTCTCCCATCCAAGAAAAGCCCAGGTCCAGATGGATTCACAGCAGAATTCTACAAGGCCTTCAAAACAAAACTCACACCAATATTTCTCAAACTCTTCAATGAAATTGAAAGAGAAAGTTCACTACCAAACACATTCTATGATGCCAGTATAACCCTCATCCCAAAACCAGGCAGGGACTCATCAAGGAAAGGGAACTATAGACTGATTTCCCTGATGAACATTGATGCAAAAATTCTCAACAAAATTCTGGCCAATCGAGTTTACCAGGTCATCAAAAAAAATCATACACCACCATCAATCTGGATTCATCCCTGGGATGCAAAGTTGGTTCAATAAACACAAGTCAATTAATGTACTCCACCACATCAGCCGGACCAAGGTAATGAATGATATGATTATATCACTAGATGTGGAAAAGGCATTTGATAAAATCCAGGACCCATTTATGATAAAAGCCCTGGAAAAACTGGGAATCCAGGGAACATTCCTGAATATAATAAAGGCAGTCTATGACAAACCAACAGTAAGCATAATTCTAAACAGTGAAAAGCTAAAGCCATTCCCTTTAAAATCAGGAGCAAGACAGGGATGTCCACTCTCTCCTCTCCTCTTCAACATAGTACTAGAATTCCTACCCAGAGCAATTAGGCAAGAAGAAAACATAAAGGGGATCCAAATAGGAAAAAACAAAGTTAAACTTTCTCTCTTCACAGATGACATGATCCCATACCTAAAGAACCACATAGACTCTACTCCCAAGCTACTAGAGCTGACCCAAAACTTTGGCAAAGCAGCAGGATATAAAATAAACCCCTCAAAATCAATGGCCTTACTATATGCCAATGACCCAAAGACTGAGGCCAAAATCAGGAAAGCAACTCCTTTTGCAGTTGCCTCAAAAAACCTAAAGAATCACATAGACTCTACTCCCAAGCTACTAGAGCTGTCCCAAAACTTTGGCAAAGCAGCAGGATATAAAATAAACCCCTCAAAATCAATGGCCTTTCTATATGCCAATGACCCAAAGACTGAGGCCGAAATCAGGAAAGCAACTCCTTTTGCAGTTGCCTCAAAAAACATAAAATACCTAGGAATAACCTTAACCAAAGAAATGAAAAAACACTATGATGAGAACTTTAAAAACATGAAAAAAAATTAAGGCAGAAATAAGGAAATGTATAAACCTCCCATGCTCCTGGATTGGGAGGATTAATATAATCAAAATGGCAATATTGCCAAAGGCTATCTACAAATTCAATGCAATACCCATTAATATCCCAACACCATTTTTTTAATGAACTAGAGGAAGCAATCCAGAAATTCGTATGCAACAATAAAAGACCTAGAATAGCAAAAAACAATCCTAAGCAGAAAGAACAGTGCTGGAGGAATTACAATATAAAACTTCAAGCTGTATTATAAAGCTAAAGTAATAAAAACAGCTTGGTATTGGCACCAGAACAGGCCTGAAGACCAATGGAACAGAATTGAAGACCGAGAAATTAACTCACAGAACTATGCCTACTTAATCTTTGATAAAAGAGCTAAAAAAAAATAGGATGGAAGAAAGATAGCCTCTTTAACAAATGGTGCTGGCAAAACTGGTTCAACACCTGCAACAAACTAAAACTACATCCTTATATATCACCCTGCAACAAAATCAATTCCAAATGGGCCAAGACCTCGAAATAAAAACAGACACCCTGAAAACACGAAAAGAAGCACTAGGAAAAACAGTTGGGCTCCTTGGCACAGGACAAAAAGGCCCAGAAAGGCTACAAATCAAAGAAAGGTTGGACAAATGGGACTGCATCAAACTGCAGAGCTTCTGCAGGGCAAAAGAAATAGCTTACAAAATAAACAGCAAGCCCACATATTGGGAAAAGATCTTTACCAGCCATACAATGGACAAAGGCCTCATATCTAAAATATTTGCAGAACTAAAACAATTAAAGCCCTCTAAAAGAAAAGCGCAAAGAACCAACAGCCCCCACAACACGTGGGCTAAAGACTTAAAAAGAGACTTCACTGATGAGGAAACGAGATGGCCAAGAGACATATGAAAAAGTGCTCTACATCACAGGCCATAAAAGAAATGCAAATCAAAACAACATTGGGATTCCACCTCACCACAGTAAGAATGTCCCATATCAAGAAACCTAACAATAACAACTGTTGGAGGGGATGTGGCCAAAAGGGAACCCTCCTTTATTGTTGGTGGAAATGTAAGCTGGTTCAGCCATGCTGGAAAGCAGTATGGAGATGCCTCATACGGCTAAACATAGAGCTCCCCTTGGACCCAGCAGCCCCACTTTTGGGCATCTACCCAAAAGACTACAAACAAGACCACACTAAAGCCACGAACACAACAATGTTCATCACAGCACAATTTGTCATAGCTAGAATTTGAAACCAACCCAGATGCCCCTCAGTAGACAAATAGATCAGGAAAAATGATACATATATACAATATAGTTTTACGCCTCTATCAGAAAGAATGACATTGCCCCATTTGTAAGGAAATGGAAGAGCTTGGAAAAAATTATACTATGAGCCAGACCCAAAGAAACATGGACTTTATGGTTTCCCTCATAAGGAATAATTAGCACAGGAATAGGCTAGTCACAGCAGAGGATCACAAAAGCCCAATAGCTATGCCCTTATGAATGCATAAGATGATGCTAAGTAAAATGAACTCAATGACATGGAAATGACTGTTATATTGCGGTTGTAATTACTTTTACTTTCAACATGCCATGTGAAAGAGTAGCTTCTGTTGTTGATGATCCTCTTGTATCCCCTTCCTGTGGTTGTACCCATGCTATCATTGTGTCTCATCTGAGTACCCTGGATACTGTATATACTGGTATTAGAACTAGGAAAGTGAAAGGGAATATCAAAATCGAGAGACACAGGTTAAAAAGACAAACAACTCCAAAAGCAATACTTTCAAAACTATTTGGTGTAAACCAACTGAACAACTCATGGGGGAGAGGGAAAGAGGGAGAGATGAGGGGGGAATGAGGGAGGAGGTAACAAATAGTGCAAGAAATGTACCCATGGCCTAACATATGAAACTGTAAATAAATAAATAAATAAACAAACAAACAAATAAATAAATAAATGAATACTGAGTGTGGCACGGTGCCTCAAGTGGTAGAGTGCTGGCCTTCAGCACAAAGAGGCTCAGGCAAAGCACCTAGGCCCTGAGTTCAAGACCCACTACCAACAAAGAACAAAAAATCAGAAACCATAGTGAATGACAAAGTTATCTAGGAATTCCAGCTATGGCATCATGCATAGTTGCAGTTCGAGAGCTGTTGATTATCTGTATATGCCTCTCTGCTTCTCCTCAGAAAGACAAGCCTGCCAGGGTCCACCACTAAGAACTAATTACTGAGAATACATGGAGAAACAGATGGCAACACAGAGGGCCGGCCGGCTGGGACAGACTGGAAGGTGCAATGCTCAGCATCTCTTCCAGGAACGTCTGGCTGTAGGAAATGTTTCTGGCAGACAGCACAACCACAACTGTTGGCCTAGAAAACTGCTTTATCTGCACCCAGCTGCTGAATGAGGCAGGGGTATGTAAGATCTGGCAATTTTTGTCCCAGTTCTGGACATCTGAGGTAGCCAGAGTTGTGGAGGGATGGTGGGGGGGGGGGGGAGAGAGGGTGTATATCAGTTAAGGAAATATTGACAGACGCACATGCGGATCTCCTGTGCTCTCTCCAGAGCTCGATCACAAGTGAATGGATGGACCTCCGTCACAGTTGGACCTCTGCCTCAACCCAGCCCTACTGACTCTTTTTCTCTAATAAACACCTGGCCCACTAAACCAGGGCCATTGTTTGTTTCTGAGGGAACCACCCTGTGAGAAGGCTTTCTAGGCCCTGCTCTTTTATCTTTGTCATTGGATCCACATCGAAGACACAGAACCACAGGAAATTCCTGCACATAAAGCATGCGCAGTTAACATTAAGCCAGCAGTAAACTACAATGAAAGGAACATCAAGCTAAGCATACAGTTCTCAGACTCCTCCCCGTTTCTAAACACTGAGTTATCTCGAAGTTCAGGCGCAGTATTTTAGCCTTTTTAGAAATGGATGACATCAGTCACGTGTGCAAGTTGTTCTGCTTTCAGCAGGCTGCTCACCTTTCTAAGTGAATCGTGTTGACTGACGATACGTTACTCGGGCTTTCTCAAGTAGAGTTCACTTCTTGAACAATTCACCAGGTACTGTCTTTTGAATTTTGACACATGTATCTGTCTCCTCCACTACAGTCACCACCAAGAGGTCTGTCCATTATCTCTAACCCCAGCCTGTGACAGCCACTGATTTTGTTTTCTTCTTGTTGTTTAACTTTTTCTTTTTTAACCTTGTAGCTGTTCTAAGAAAAAACAATCTTGTGTAGCTTTCTTTCTTTTGAAACTGTACCACTTTTTACAATCGTAAATAGGATGTCATGCAGACTCTTACTTTAGTGGCATCAGAGCAACCCTCAGGCATGTTCTGGAGTACTTTCTATTCACTCATGGAGAGTTCCTCCCCTAAAATGACATGCCGTGTTAATCTAGCTGCCCCTTTGCCTAGCTCTGGGTCTTACCTCCTGCCTTTTCCAATCAGTCAGGTTAGCTCCTTCTCTCTCAGAGTTTACTGTAGTAAGGGTATCAAACCATGCCCCATGTAAAAGCTCTGCAACCAGAGAGGCTCCAAGACTCATGAACTCAAATGAATTTATGTTTCAACTCTAGTACTTCAGAGTTTATCACCTACTTTCTCCCTGTAAGTTTACATTGAAATGGACTTACCACCTCAATACATTGCATGTTCATTTAACAGGGTATACCATTGCTACTAGAACTTATGCTACGACATTATCAAGGATGAAAAAGATTTTTGGACAGTGGAAATTAGTCCTAATTCATTTTCTCGTCAACCTTCACTGGGATGATTAAAACAACCTTCTCAATGATTTCCCTATCTACCTCTGATCTTATTTTTCCTTCTGTATGTTATGCTTTGTAAGAAAATGCTTCAGGATTATCTTCCTGTGAAATGCTTCCAGTAAAAGCAAGGGACTGAAAAATGAAGGTGAACATATCACTAACTGTCATCAGCATGCTATACAATAGGTCTTTTGGACTTATTTCTTATCATATCTAAATATAGTCACAAGCTAGCCCTTGATAATCACTGTTCTACTTTTTCATATAGTGATATATTCTTAGGAATGCCAAGAAAGTAGATGATAAGAGTATCCTACCATAAAAATGATAACTGTGTAAAGTGATGTATATGTGATGCTTAACTGGAATAAGAACTCTATGGTATGTATGTGTGTGTGTGTGTGTGTGTGTGTGTGTGTGTTTTCAAGGCATCATGGCAAACATAATATGTATATACCTTTTTAATTTATAAATTTAAAAATAAATAAATTAGAAAAAATGGAAGCAAAGGTTACACAGAAACTATATTCGAATCTGCTGTGGGATATAAAGCAAGATTCATATTTATTTAGAGTACTGGATCCATTTCCCACTGTGAGATACAATGGCAATTCTTCTGGGAAATCCTTTCAAGACATTAATATACACCGATGTTTGCTTTTCCACTATGGCAACACTTTGTAGTTCATGTGATGTTTTCCAACGTAGTCTACATTGTAATAGGAGAGGGTAGTTTTGAGAATAAGCAGTCATGTGTTATTGTACCTTTTGATAGTCTGAAAAAAGAGATCAGGTATGCAGCACTATTTACTTTACTGAATCAAAACATCTTTAGGATTTTTGTTTCCCTCAAGAGAACCCAAGGAGAACAATTGATAATCTCTATGATATAAGGATGGATGAAAATATCTCCTACATGGTTTTTAGGGGAAATGTTGTCACTAATAAGCAAATATTAATAATTAGTTCATTTTTTCAATTGATTTGCTTCAGTGTTTATTCATAATACTTATTTTAATTTTCTATCTTGAAAATATAATTAGCCTTAGTCAGTGATGTAGAATTATCATTCACTTTCCAGATAGAAGTATTGCAATACGGTGAGTAAATTTTCAAATAAAGCTTCCCTGTGTCTTTCCTATCTGATATTATTTAAGTGTTTCCTCATAAGTATCATTTGATAAGCACAAAATAAAATACTGGGTGGTAATTGACTGTCATTCTTTAAAGTTAAAACTTGAAATCTATGATTAAGTAGTCATTGTACACAAAAGTAGACAAATTTTACTGCAATTACATTCTAAGATGCTTCTGTGAATTTAAGTAGGTATGGACTCTTCTACTTTTTTATTTTTTACTAGTCAGGCCTATACATAATCTCAATAATGGAATCAATGACTGAACAAATATTTATTGAAGTTTGATTAGGTAGAGCAAATAATGGAAACAGCAGTTTTTTTTGCCAGTACTCATTACATGTTGGGACTTAGTTTAAAGCTTGAATGTACATTACCTCTTTTCACATTCACCACAAACTCAGAACTTTTCTTCTAGTTAATGTGTTAGGAGACTGATGCACACCAATTTTAAATGCCAGGCTAATGTCACACATTACTCTCATTAAGTAAAGATACTAGATTTCAGGGTTTCTGTTGTTAAAATGGTGTTGGAAGGCTAATGCTTTCCTAGGTTGTAGGCATGGAGATGAGTGAAAAAAAAAATTTCACTGAATGATGCTAGATGTTTATTTTAAGTTGTGTTTCTTGTTCTTTGCCCTCCTCCTCCTCCTCCTCCCCCCTCCTCCTCCCCCTCCCCCGCTCCCTCCTCCTCCTCCTCTGCCCCCCCCCCCCCCCACTTATTTCATGCCACTTCTGGGCCTTGAAATCAAGATCTGGCCTCTGTCTCTGAGCTATTTTGCTCACTACCACTTGAGTCACAGCCTCATTTCTGGATTTGGGGTGGTTCATTGGAGATGCCTGGGCTAGCATGGGATTGTAATCCTCAAATCTGAGTTTTTTGAGGAGCTAGGATGAGGAGCATGAGCAATCAGTGCCCGGCAGTTCAGGTAATAATTACTATCTTCCAAAGTAGTTTGGGGTTAAAATACTTCAATATATCTTCCACAATTTAAATTTGATATGAGAAAATGTCTATGATTTTATGAGTGTCAGAGCTACAGGTACTATCATGATTCACTGGTTTAAAAACAATGCTACATTTAATCAGGAGTTGGGGAAAATAGTGGCTGCTAGATTTTATCTATGAGCCCTGGGTTAACAATTCCTGCTTCTAAGCATAATCAATCTACATCAAGCAGCCATGCGACAAGTGTGTTCCATTCATAAATATTTATTGTACTTAATACTGTTGTGAGAATTGAAGTCTATGATTGGTCCTTGAGAAATTTGTATTCTGGTGGAGACAGACATGTTAAGAAAACATAAAACTAGGTATTAAAACTATGGTGTTATATGCTACAACTATTAAAAATTCTCTAAGTGACAAGTGGAAGAATTATGGAGTAGTAGAGAATATTAAGTAGCAACTGTAGTGGGCATTCACTTTGACAGTATCTTGGACAACAGAATTATTCATGGACTAATGGTAAAAGAAAACAATAACAATGATGGTGATGTGTACATATGTGGGAAGATGAGGTTGAGAGTGTGGAGGAAGAAGAGCAAGTAGCCAAGGAACCATTCAAGACGGTACTTGTGTTACTGCATGAGAAATGAGGCTGTGTGCCAAAATCAGCCTGGTAAAGGATTTTAGCTTAATGGAAAAGATATTCATTCCTTTTTGGGGAAATAGAAAGCTGATGTTTTAAGTGAAAATATCCAGCATGCAACTGAAATTTATGTAACAGTAAGAAAGAGGGAGCAAGCAAGCAGGAGAGAGAAAGAGGGAGAGAGAGAGAGAGAGATCTCATGATACAAATGTAATTTTCATTGCTAGGAAGGATGAAGTTACTAAGGAAGGGAACCAACAGAAAGGAAACTCTTTACATAAGTAACTCCTGGGTGTGGAGAGAAATGGAGATGGATGCTTTGGAATAGAGTAGTTTAACCTCAGCCCCTCAGATCCTCACTCAGAGTTCATACTTTCAATAATAAAATACTTTGTTTGTGGGCTGGGGATATAGCCTAGTGGCAAGAGTGCCTGCCTCGGATACACGAGGCCCTAGGTTCGATTCCCCAGCACCACATATACAGAAAACGGCCAGAAGCGGCGCTGTGGCTCAAGTGGCAGAGTGCTAGCCTTGAGCGGGAAGAAGCCAGGGACAGTGCTCAGGCCCTGAGTCCAAGGCCCAGGACTGGCAAAAAAAAAAAAAAAAAAAAATACTTTGTTTGTGTTGTACATACCTAAAATGGATCACTCATTCCTCATTTCTCCTTTCTATTTGTTTGTTTGCTCCTATTGGTTTGCTTGAACTCAGGGGCCTAGCACTCTCATTTGGCATTTTCCATTAAAGCTGATACTCCACTAGGTGAGCCATAGCTTTGCTTCCAGTTTTTTGGTAGCTAACTGATAAGAGCCTCATCTTTTCTGCCTGGGCTGGCTTCAAATCACAATGATCAGCTATCAGTCTACTGAGTAGCTAGGATTATAGATGTGAACCACCAGTGCCTAGCTATGACATTTCTATTTATTAACTATATGATATACAAAAATAAAATACTATGATTTTTTCCTTCAAAAAGAAGATAGGCTATGCAGATTGTTCTCTTACTATGCTGTTTTTTGTTTGTTTGGGTTTTGTTGATGTGTTTTACCTTCTCTGGTCAGTTCTGGGTAGCTAGCTTTTTCTTCCAAATAATTTTCCTTCCAAATGCAGTTTGTGAAATCATGATTCCCCACTCCTCATTTTCATTGTTCATTGCAAGTAAGATTATCCTAAACCCTTTTTTTTCTGGTTGTTGCTTTTTCTTAGTCTCTCATTCTATTTACAATCAATAGTCCTTCTCCATAACAGAAGGTGAATTAATTATTTTGTGTTCACCAGAAATAGGTGCTCCAGGGTCTTCTTGCATTTTTCATGTTATAGACAGATAAATATTAACATATTAATCAGATTGAGATTGGAAAAACAAAATTAAAAGTCCATGTGTTAAGGCTTATAAGAGCTTCCTATGACATCTTAAGTACATCTTAAGTACATGACATCTTATGTACGCAATGTTTATTTAAATAATTGATCTTTTTGGATCTCCCCATCTCCTTTGAAATCTTTAGAATATTACTTCTTATTTTTCTTTCTTTTCTTTTGTTGTGCCAATCCTAGGGCTTGAACTCAGGGCCTGAATACTGTCCCTGAACTTTTGCTGCTCAAGGCTAGCACTCTACCACTGGAGCCACAGTTCCACTTCAGCATTTATTTTGGTGGTTAGTTGAAAATAAGAGTCACATGGATTTCCAAGATTGGCTTCAGACCACAATCCTTAGATCTCAGCCTCCTGAGTATCTAGGATTACAGGTATAAAACACTGGTGCCCAGCTAATGCTATCATTTTATACACAACAAGAGGAACATACAAAACTCTAAAGCAATTTATTCAGAGAATTATACTTCAAGATGATTCTCAAATTACAGTTCAGATCTTGAGAAGGTTAGCTCCTGAGTTTTGTCACACTTGAAATAGAATAAACTCTACAAAGGAAATAAATGTTTTCTAACATCTCCGTTGGATGTATCCACCTAAATTACAATTGAAAGGATGGACACCACTACTTCCTGATACTTAAATATATAAGGACCTCTCCCAATATGTTGTCAATCAGTCTTTATTGATCAATGTGTATGATTTCGTAGATAGACAGCAATCTCAGAGAAAATAAGTTGCTGACTTTTATCAAAGTTAAACCAACTTAACCGTTATTAAACTTACAGAGCTACCGCTCTTATTAACCTATATATTGCCAAGATTGGATTTTAAAAATTGTGTATATGAGAAATATGAAATTATGAGTATGGTTTTAAGAGAAGTTACTGTAAGTGGAATGTTATACTTGCTTTCTCTGACAATTGACATCTTCTTTCTCATCCACAAACTGGCAGCTTTATGAATATTTCTTCTGGAAAGTCTAATTCAATTGAAATTTTTTGAATTAGGGAAACTAAATTTTTCCAAGTAATCCTTTATATTGCAACAAACTTTCATGGGGTTGTATTTTATTACTTAAAATAAATAAATCTGAGCTCCTGAATGTCAACATGAGTCAATTTATAAGTGTCTAATAATATCTACCACTATATTCAAGGTAGTCTGAGTGGATTTTTCATATCCTAGTCTCTGTTAATACATACTTATTTCCCAATGAAAACTACTCAATAAAAGTTTATGTGCATACTGTAATAAAACCGATAGTGAACACCTATTGAACCAGATTCTTTTAAAATAATATTCCTTTTTCTATCCATCTGGGAGAAAAATCAGATAATATACCTAACTGGTGGACTGCATAGATGATGATTCACCTTTCAGCAGGTGGCATGTGGTAATGATTCGTCTTTAAGAAAAACCCAACATTTTAAAAACACATTGTGGAACATTATTATAGTTTCTACAGAAAAACTGTTGCTTATCCTCCTTAATAAAAATTTTAAATCAAAGTGTTAAAACAAAATTTCATTTACATATTTCAACATTTTCATCTCATCAATTTCTTTTTGTATGTATGCTGGTAAAGTGGCTGGAATTTGGGGTTTTCCAATGTTGCTTGGCTTTGTTTTTCCTCTCATAGCTGGTTCTCTACTACTTATTTAAATAACTGATATTTTTGGATCTTCCAATCTCCTCTGAATTCTTTAGAATATAACTTCTTATTTTTTTCTTTCTTTTCTTTCCTTTCTTTTCTTCCGCTCTTTCTGTTTTTTTTTTTTCTTTTTGGTGCCTGTCCCAGGGCTTGAACTCAAGGCAAGGACTCCACTTTCAATTTGTGTTGATTAATTGGAGATAAGAATTTCATGGAGATCTCCCTTGATTTTCCATATTTCAGTTAATACATTTGTATACACTTACATTACAAAGGAATGTAAACTTGGCCAAACACTCTGGAAACAGTGTAGAGGATCTTCACAAACATTAAAAACTACTTTGTGATCCAGAAATTCCACGTCTGGGCCCCAAAGATTACGAATCAGGATACTGTAAAGCCACCAGCACAACTATGTTTATTGCAGCACAGTTCACCACAGCCACAGTATGGAATCAACTGAGATGCTCCTCAGTGGACAAATTGATCAAGAAAATGTGGCATCTAACCACAGTGCAATTTTACTCATCCCTTTAGAAAGAATGATACTGGACCATTTGTTAAAAACAAACAACAACAACAACAAAAAAAAAAACAATGCAATGACCTGAGCCGGCTGCAGGTGGCTCATGCCTGTAAACCTAGCTACTCAGGAAGCTTAGATCTGAGGATTGAGGTTCAAAGCAAGCCCAGGAGGAAAGTCCATGAGACTCTTATTTCCAATTAACCACTAGAAAACTGTAAGTGGTGCTGTATTCATAGAGCACTAGCGTTCAGGTGAAGGGACAGTGCCCAGGTCCCAAAAGAGACAAAACAAAACAACAAAAAAAGAAATAACCTTGAAAAATTATGTTAAATGAAGTGAGTCTGGCCCAGAGAGACAAAGAATGCATATTTTCACTTACATGTGGAAGCTAAATTTACCTTATAAACTTGACAAGTAAATACATTGGGTGTTGTATGCAGGTACATAGAAATGTATTCACTTGCCTTTGTTCTTCCAAAATTTTCTGTATAAGTTTATGAACACTTTGTGTTAACTGTCCTGGATTTGGGGGAATTTGATATCAAACCTGTTACACAGAATCTCTTGGTCATTGGATACATTCTTGTGGAGGAATAGAAACATTCACCAGTCAATGCAAAAGTAAATGATGAATGCTAACATGCAGTGTAATAGAGACTGAGGATGGGAGAGTAGTACAGTCAAGTCAGAGAATGTTTCTGAGAAAGCAGTGGTCCATAACGTGGACAACATGGCAGAGAAAGCCAGTCACCGGGGGAAGAAAAAGAAATTCAGCCAGACAGGATAGACCATAGAAAGTCCCTCAGTCAAGATGATGCTTGAAGTATTAAAAATGCTGAAAACAAAGTCCAAACCGATTGTTAAAAAATATACTGGGCTAGAATACATATGAAACATTGGGACTTCTTGGAGACTGGTTTGAAAAACCATTTAGGTGGGGAAAAAAGGCAAGGCCAGCTCTTAGAGTGCCCTGGGAACTATATAAAGTAATGGTTCATTTATCTTAAATTCAATACAAAAATACTTAAGGATTCCAGATAGCTGCAGTTGGGAACCTGTTTAATACAACATCCCAATAATTCGCCTCATCCAAATAAATATAAAATTTGACTGAAAATACTTGTGATGTTAGTGCCCTTAACATCTTTTTCTCAAATCCTCTAGACAACCTTGCCTTGCTAATCAGATTATTGCTCCCTGAGTTGCTCAAGTAGAAATTCTAGTGCTGTCACCAATAGAAAGCCATAGAGAGCTCTACATGGGGAAAGCAATCTTAATCTTATTTGAATTAATACATTATCTTGGTGATTTTTATCTGTAAGTGTTATAATGACATTCAAATAAAAGCAAGCAAGGCCACTGCCACCAGTAGAAAATAAGCAACATATTTGCAACATATTCCTAAGTGGAACTTACATAAATTACTAAAACACAGATAAAGTGCTGTGAGGAAAGGGAAGAGTCAAGTTGGGAGAAAGTTAGGGGTGGTAGAGCACTTGCTGAGTGAGATCAGATAGGGAATAAATGTTGGAAGAGTTTTCTGAACATGTTAACTTAAAGATATTTAGTAAGCATCCAAGAGGAGGCAAAGGGAAGAACAAATTTAAAGTTTCCAGGTATGTTTATATGTGACGGTATAGAAATTGTGAAACTGGATTCAATTTTCTTCACCCTTCTTCAAAAAATAAATATAAAGACAGTTGAACTTATTCCTGCATTCATCACTGCCCATGGCTCTGGGGATTTCTATTATTATCTCTGTTTGACTTAAGCACATAATAATTAAACCTAGTTTAAGATGAACACCTTCTTCCATGTTTGAATTTTCCAAGTACATAGATGAAGAACCAGAATCTCAAAACAGTTATATGCTGTTACCCTTTTATTGGCAAATTGATCCACAGATTCATGTCTTGATGAATGGCTTTTGTTCCCTCATTACACCCTCATGTCCTGCTCTTTTTTTTACTCATTTATCACTCTTTGATTTCTGTTTTATTTGTTACCTGGTCCTATCCTCCCTGGTAATCTGTGTATTGACTGGAGTTCTATTACCCTTGAATCTAGTCCACACCTTATGCTATCATATTGCTTTCTCCAATTAGATCCATTTTATTGATCACTAAAAAATCCTTCTTCCTCTACTGAACATAACAATTTCCAAATTAATTTCTCTTCCTGAAAACATATAAATGTAAATAAATGAATTTAACTTGTCACTTTCTAGGATAATGACTGAATATCTCATATTTTTCCTATTCTCAGCCCATGCTGTCAAGGAGCATTTATACATTTACTTTTCATTTCTACTGTTATGATCTGAACCTATGAGTTAAAAAAGCATAATACCAGAGCTTTTCATAAAACACAATGCAAAGTAGACAAAGCCAATGAATAAATTAGATTTGAGGTTTACAGAGTGGATTTAGTTATATGAATATACTTAGAAAATCCATAACACTTTGCGATTTTAGTTTTGCTTTCTCTATCAAAGAAAGGTAATCTTTCCTGTAAAATGTTTCCAGAGGTTCCTTAAGAGAGATGTGAATCAAAGGGTCTTCATCCTGGTAAGACTCTAAAACATCTCTCTTTGTGTGTCAGAGGCAGCACTCAATCTATTAATGTGTCTATTCATTAAACAAATTTAGTTAGTAACAGATGTGTGTATCTGTAAGGCTTGAGGTAGTTTGAAGCCCAAGTCTTCCTGGTTATTACCCTGAAGTACATTGAATTCACAACCAGCTCACCCATTCTTTTGTAATCTATGACTATTCTGTTAAAGTTGCCAAATATTACAGTCTAGTGACAACTCTCCTTGGAGGAAGTCATTTTTAAAAGTCTTTGAAAGCAGAAAAATGTGGAGAAAATGTAGTAGAAGAAACATCATTAGAGGAGTGGTAATGGACAGACAGAAATGTCTGTTAGAACACACAAATTACCTGAAAGCTCAACAACTAGGCTGGAGAAAATACACAGTAAAACCTGGGCTTTAGTTCATATAGGAAGGTGGTTGGGTATGAGCAGTAGTACATTAAATCAGTCCATGAAGTGCTCATAGCAAGTACCCCGTTTTTATTAGCAATTATTACATTGGTCATGCAAGGTACCCAATGTACACTAACATATTGGATCTAAATTTAAACTGCGTATTCTCCATAAATCAGAAAGTCTGTGTATTAGCAGTAAGATTGAGAACCAAATAACTCTCATTTTAATATTTGTATTGAACAATTTAAAATATGTTCTTGAAATAATATAAAAAAATAAGCTGTGAGTATATTGTTCCAATTGTGAATCTCTTGGTTCCTAGGTCATTAGGATTATCATTTGACAAAGCATCTGTGAGATCTGTAGTGTAAAAAAGTGAACATTACTGTCACTTTGAGTCTGTTACTGGCTTCAGGGTAGAATGGTCTCGGTGCTTCGATTTGTAAAGAGTCTTGTGATCTTGGAAGAACTGCAGTCACAGAGACTGGACTCAACGTCTCGGTGCTTCGATTTGTTATCCATCAATCTCCAAGGTCCAGCTCATTCACGGAGTGCAGCTACTTACCTGTTCAAAGTACATCACTTTTGTCCTCCAGTTTTTATATCGGCTTCCTGTCAGGGTTTGCATTGATCTTAAAGTTTTATTGTTGATGTTTAAAGCACTTAATGGCCTGATACTTTCTTATATTAATGGTTTGCTTATCCCCACAGGACAAGAATAAATTCTGAGATCTTCTTTTGCTAGCTGAATGTCAGGCTTAAATGTCACCTTGAGATTCAGGGTGCAAAGCCTTTTTGTCTTTTGTTCACACACACACACACACACACACACACACACACACACACACACACACACTGCTAAGATCAGACAAGACACCAGAAAGAAAACAGGATATCTTTTCTAAAGGTCAGCTGAGCATCACAGGAAAATACAATATATCAAGACCTTTGGTATATCAAATTAACGTATGCTTTCAAAATCTCAAATAAGATTTATAATGGACCATGTTAAATTTTAAGATCTCCCAGAGACATTAAATCTGTGAAAATAGAAGTTATTAAAATACAATCATTTAAAAAATCCTAAAATACTAAATGTCATAATAAAATATTATATCTATAAAATACAATTATTAAAACAGTACTCTTATTTTTCTGTGGAAAATAAATATTATGTTGCTGAAATGAAATAATATTTTACTATTCCCACCTAAAACCAAATTTTAATTTTGTTCTAAAATCAGTCTCAGAAGGTATAACTGTTTTTATTCTAAGACATTTATGATAAAAATACATGAATTAGTAGGACTGGTTTAATGTACTTTAAAATTGATCCAGAATTCTTGTTTTGGAATTAGTGTTTAATTATGAAGCCTGGGTTTGCTATGTATTTGTGTAAGATAGATGTGCTTACTGTATGTGGTTAATGCCAAAAGTAATCTTAAGTTTGGGGAAGGGAACTAGCTAGCCATTGCATATGTGTATAAAGTATTAAAGAATGATGTAGGAAATCAAGTTGTTGTGGTCTATCAGGTTTTATAAAAGAATGTTCATTTATGATACAGAAAAGGAATATTGTATGCCTTGATATGTCTGTCTATCTATCTTCTGTCTGTCTATCTATCTTTTTATCCATCTATCCTATATACCTACCTACCCACCTATCTACCTCTCTTCCACCTACCTACGATTAGTTCGCAAGTTATCTCAGTCTTGTCTGCTATTTACTACATCAACATTTGATACTGGATAACAGCTTATGGCAAACCCCTGAAAATGACCTGGGTAACTTCATTGCTCTCAGAGCATGTTTTCTTCCTGTAGCTAGGCAGTGGAATTTTTTCTTGTAAATATAAAATAAAAGGAAAGTTTACATTTCTATGATGTGGTAAAAACTAAAAATACCTTTTCTAGAACGTTTAGATCTTTGTTGATAACTCAGATCAAAACAGGAAATGATTTGAAGTTATTTTAGGTGAAAGGTGAAATGTTTTATTTATTGTTAAAAATATGTTTACTCCTTAATTGTCTTCCCATTAAAGGATTCAGTCTTTGGCACTATGAAAGCTAAACAAGGAAAATAAATATGATTGCTTCAATAATAGATCTAAAGTAAATTAACAGTGTAAGGAAAGTAAAATGACACTCGATTATGGACTAGCAATACAAATTTTATACCCAAGTCAATAAGAAAAGTAGTTTGATGCAAGAATTCATAGTAAGAAAAATATGCCCCCTGATTTCTAAAAAACTCATATAAATTTGGTTACATTTATACTGGGTTGATCTACCTGTTAGGAAGTGTCTTTAAAATAAAAGAGAAAGATCTCTTGCCTTCAGTTTCCTTCTCCTGTCATAGACTTGCTGAAATATTTTCAAATATATTCATTCTTTTGGGTCACTGAGATATCAATACATAAATTAGTACTGGTCTACATTTAATGGCACTGGAGGTTTAAATCATGAAAGCAAGTTATAATGAACCTGAAATGTTCTAGGAAAATGTTTGATGGTATGATTAAATTCTGCCAATAGTTTTCTTGCTTTTGGATATGAAGCAATTTTAGAAAAGTTAGAGGTCTTCATTCTTCTCCCTGATTTTATTTAACTATACCACACTTTAGGTTTTTATATGTTTATCTTAAGTAACTCATTGATATATCTTGGAAACTCCTTTATTATATCAGACTTATGAAGGATATAATTACCATGCAATAAACTATGAGTAAATTGTATATGTTTTGATGAATGAGTGCAAAAAAATTAAGAAAATGAACAATATCTCAAAAGTTTCCTTGGCCTTTTTTCTAAAATCTATCTCTCCTGGTCTGTTTTTCTCATGTCAAGCAATCATTGGTCTAGTTTCTCTGTAACTATCAGTTAGTTGGAATTATCTGTAATTGTATTGCTGGAATCACTATGTATCTGTTCTTTTTTCTTCTTTCTCATTGCATAATTATTTTCATCTATAGTTTTATAATACTTGGGGTTAATCAAACACGACTTTCTTTGATGAAAAAAAGTCTATGTTTTATGAATGTACTTCAATTTATCTGTTTATTCACCTGTGGAGGACATTTGGGATTTTTTTTACAGTTGGGACTATTGAGCTATGAGAACTTACAGATATTCATTTATAGCTTTTTTTTTCCTGGACCAGTACCTACAAGTGGAATGACCACCCCATATGGTAGGTACAGCTTTGTACTTCTTATAAAAGATTTTATGTAATAAAACTTTTTTATTGCATAGAAAGTGTTCTTACTTGGTAAACATTCTGAATGCAATTCCAAATTCTTGGGTGGGTCATGTCATAAAACATCAAGCAGAAAAAAATTGACTGAGACTACTAATAAGTAGTCTAAATTAGTAAAAGATGAGTTTAAATTTCACACTCTATTTGTGGATAAATCCATCCATACCTCTTTACAGTATGATCAGATATTGTTTCTCATATTTTACTCATCATATAAATGTTTGGAATATTTATATCCTCTGATTTAGTTTACTTATATAGCATTTTGAAATATATTTTCTTTTCTCTTACTAAAGCTAATAGGGCATATATTTTTTATGTTTATAGTTTCAATATCTAAGTAGATATCTTATAGATAAGACTTAGATGATTATCTTAATGAATTGAAATACTCAGAAGAAAAAAAGGCTTAAGATATGGCTGAAGTGGTAGAGCAACTTCTTTGTAAGTGTGAAGCTCTTACTTCAAATTTCAGTGTTGTCAAAGAGGGAAAAAATGGAAATCTTGGAAGATTCTGAATGAGAATTAAACCTACAAACCTGCAAAGTAACTTGCTGAATTTAGGGAATCTGTAATTGCATTGTTTTCCAGATGAATTTTTCTTAATTTTGACAATTAATTAAATCATATTTTACTTAATACTTATTATTAATAGTTACTACAATATTTAATTAATATAGTAGTTATTATAATACTTAGTTAATTCTTGTTATTATTCATTGATTTAAAAATATTACAAATGACTTTACCTTGACATTTTCTACTGTTTCCAAAGGATCTATTTTTAGATCTTCCTCAGTAACTTTGAAAGTTATGTATTTTTTGTTATGTAAGTTCACATTATAAAACTAGAATATAATTTTCCCCTCATCAGAGCAAGAAAGGATAAACAAATAAAAATAAATGTAGTTGGCCTGCATTAAGTGTAAGTTAACTTATCTGAATTGTCAAGAATGTAAAATTCTCAAGTCTGGAGCTAGACCAAGTAGATTCAAACCGTAGGTCCTTAATTCACCACCAGTAATTGACCACATTTTGCTTTATTTTACTCTCTACAGTAATCTAATGTAATAAAATCATCAACATCAGACTGGGCATTGGTGGCTCACACCTCTAATTCTAGCTGCACAGGAGGGTAAGTAAGATCTGAGAACTGGGCAGTTGAATTTTTGAGATTCTAATCTAATTAACCAACAAAAAAAAAAACAGAAATGGAGGATTGGATCAAGTGGTAGAGAACCAGAAATAAATGAGAAGGACAATTGAATGGACCCAAGTTCAAGCATCAACACCAGCAAGAAAAGAATAAAGAAAAGAATTGGCCATATTACAAAGTTATACAGTTTTAATTGATTAATTAATGTTGTATATTAACTGCCTCAGCACCTTACACACAGTGTTAAATGAGCGTTGGTTATTAGTATTGATATTGTTATGAATACTCTTAGCCTCTTCTTCTTAGTTAAGATGTGAAATAAAGATTTATCTAACATTGCCCTACCTTTGGAAACTTTTATGAATTTTGTGGAAGAAATAGGAAATTTCCAACATAATGTCAAAATGTACATGTAACATGATTTATATGACTAATTGATTTAAAATATCCCTTGGCTTCACTTAAGAGACAAGAGATTTTTGTTTGTTTGTTTGGAGAGGGGAAAGTAGAGTCAAGGGTCTCACAATATAGTCAGGGATAAGCTTGAATTTTTTGTTTAGCTGGCTCAGTTTCCCTAGTTACGTGATTTAATTCTTTTCGGGGTATTTTTTTTATCAGTCGTGGGGCTTGAACTCTGGGCCTGGGAGCTTTCCTTGAGCTCTCCAGCTCAAGGCTACCACTCTACCACCTGAGCCACAGCATCAATTCAGGTTTTCTAGTGGTTAATTGGAGATAAGATTCTCACGGACTTCCCTGCTCAGGTTGGCTTTGAACTGTGATCCTCAGTTCTCAGCCTCCTGAGTAGCTAAGATTATAGGTGTGAGGTACTGGTACCCAGCCAGGATATTCTTATAAAACCAGATAAAAGGAAGTGGGAAGGTAGATGCATTCAAAGCATTAGTATTTTGGGTGTTCTTTTCTTTCAGCAGATTAATAGTAGAAATTCAAATTTGTCTACACATCTCCATTGTGATTTTTTTTTAAGGAACATAAGAGTATTGACCACTGTTCACTATTGTTTACAAGAAAGTAAACAATATACAGTTGGGTATTATTCTGATTACTACAAAGTTGATTTTTGGCTTTCTTGCACCGGTAACACAATACTGAAAAAAAAAAAAAAAAAAAAAAACAAGCACCAAATTAAGCCTACATGTAAAGAATGAGTTGGTGTAATGAAATACCATACAGGGGCTGGGAATATGGCCTAGTGGTAGAGTGCTTGCCTCATATGCATGAAACCCTGGGTTTGATTCCTTGGCACCACATATATAGAAAAAGCCAGAAGTGGCTCTGTGGCTCAATTGGTAGAGTGCTAGCCTTGAGCAATAAGAAGTTCAGGGACAGTGGTCAGGCCCTGAGTTCAAGCCCCAAGACTGGCAAAAAAAGAAAGGAGAAGGAGAAGAAGAAGAAGAAGAATCCCAATCAGTTCAATCATTCATTTAGGCCAGCAGGTCCTAAGCAGTCTCAATCTCTAACCAATTCATTTTACATTTCCATGAGCTCATTCTTAAATAGCCCATGATCCATGAGCTTCTAGTATACAGGTTCCAATATCCTGTGAAGGAATGCTTACTACAAAAACCTTAAGAAAAGGAAATAGGGGCTGGGAATATGGCCTAGTGGCAAGAGTGCTTGCCTCCTACACATGAAGCTCTTGGTTCGATTCCCCAGCACCACATATATGGAAAACGGCCAGAAGGGGCGCTGGGGCTCAGGTGGCAGAGTTGCTAGCCTTGAGCGGGAAGAAGCCAGGGATGGTGCTCAGGCCCTGAGTCCAAGGCCCAGGACTGGCCAAAAAAAAAAAAAAAAAAAAAAAAAAAAAAAAAAAAAAAAAAGGAAATAAAAATTTGTCTTCGTATTCTCATTTGAGTGAGGAATGTTGTTGGTAGCAATAAAATTTTCCTTTCAAGAAATTTTGCAAACCTATTGCACTTGTATATCGATGACAGAGGCAGGAGGACATAACATTTGAGGCTAGCATGACTACTAGCAATTTCAAGGCCAACCTGAACTGCCTAGTTACCCTGTCTCAAGAAACAAACAAAGAATCAAGGGCCATGAATGTAACTCAGTGATACATCATGTGCCTACTACATTCAAGGGACTGGGACTGATGCCCATCACCTCTAAACAAATACAGTCTCCAAAACAAAACACTACTTATCAAATTATTTTATGTTTACACACATATGTATACACAAGAATTTCAGGATGCTCCTTCAAACAAAGCAGTTAAAGAAAAGGTTTTCTGGGCTGGGGATATAGCCTAGCGGCAAGAGTGCCTGCCTCGGATACACGAGGCCCTAGGTTCGATTCCCCAGCACCACATATACAGAAAACGGCCAGAAGCGGCGCTGTGGCTCAAGTGGCAGAGTGCTAGCCTTGAGCGGGAAGAAGCCAGGGACAGTGCTTAGGCCCTGAGTCCAAGGCCCAGGACTGGCAAAAAAAGAAAAGAAAAAAAAAAGAAAAGGTTTTCTGATGTTAAAAACAAACAAAACAGCTCCAGAATGCAGAAACATTCTTTTCTGATAAAGGAAGCAATGTCATAAAGAGTGTATAGTATTTGGTCAAAGTAACCAATGCTATTGAGGCAAAATTACTTTCAAAACCAACATGGCAAACTTGATTTTCATTAGAATGTAATTGTTTCCCATATTAATTTTAAAAAGCAAGGGTCCAATTTTATATGTATAGATTAGACATAATAAATATACAGAATATGGATATTTAAAAATATAATACATATAAAGTATATATCTAATATGTATCTATAAATATATATATATATATATATATAAACAATGCAAACAATTATTGAACTTCATCTTCTGGGAAAGAATGCCAAGTTAGTCTCTCTTCATAAAAAGCCATTACAATCTGAGGAAACTTCTGATTTGCCTCTTTTGCCAGCACCAAGCTAACAAAAGAATTAAGAAATGCTTCAATTAATTGTGGAGAATCTAAATTTTCTTCAGGTTCCCAAGTTTGACTAGCATCTGTAAATCCCTTCACTTCAGGAAATATCTTCCCATTTACTACATGTTGATCTAGTACTTTTTCCACAAGAAATTCTTCAGGCTCTGTTTCCTCAACTTTTTTTTCCCATTCTGTTTCTTTCCCATATTTTTTGCAGTATAATTTTGTTAGAGGCCATTTTTAACTGTAGACTTGAAGAGCTATTATTCACCACCTCAGATGCTCTGGGTTGTGACCCTTCCATTATGTTTTTAAAATATTTATTTATTTATTGTCAAAGTAATGTACAGAGGGGTTACAGTTTCATACATAAGGTAATGAGTACATTTCTTATCAAACTTGTTACCTCTTCCTTCATTTTTCTCCCACTTTCCCCCCTTTCTGGTTCCCTTCCCACTCTTCCCCTAGTTGTACAGATGGTTTACAATATATTGTCTTGTATGTATTGCTAATTCATTGATTTGTCTTTTACCTTTATCTCACCATTGTGGTGTTCCCCTTCCCTAGTTCCGATAAATGCATATACAATGCCCAGTGTACCAAAGTCAGTTATAGTGATATCAAGGGTAAAGCCATGGGGAAGAAAGACAAAAGAAAAAGACATAATTTCCTATCATTTGAAATAACAACAACAAAGGTAAACCATTTACTTCTAAATCTTGTAGTTAATCTTGCTTAGCATCATCTTATGTGGTCATAAGTACATTGCTATTGAGCTATTGAACTCCTAGACTAGCCATTATGTTTTTTGGTCCCAATTTTTTCCTGTTTTTATTTTTTTTTGTTTTTTCTCTCATCACCAGGAATCATAAAACACTGTAAGTAAAATAATGAAAATGACAGCCAATGAAACTGTGGTTCTGTAAGATTAAAACTGGAAGTATTTAAAAGGAGAGAATATAAACATTGAGCATAGTTATTTACTGGCACTATAATAATGTTTCCTGGTTGGAGAAGTATGGAATACCTTCTAGCTTCCAGCAGAGCATATTCTGTCTGGTTCTGAGTATACCTACAACTGGTAAGCCCACCAACATCGCTACTCATATTATCCTCAGACATTGCTGAGATTTCCTGTATTTTCCCCCAAATGTGTAATTTCTGAAGTAAAATGCATTTTCTCTACATTTTTCTGTATTTTCTCTTTGCCTTTGTTTACTTATATATCCCATAGCTAACTTATCATTGTTAATGGACATAAGCAAAGTCATAATTTCATGGAAATTAATGTGGGTTAAAACAGAGTTTTCTATCATTTGTACAGGAAAGACACGATCCATAATTGCTCGTAAAATTTAAGCAACAGCAGTGTGTAAATTGATTCCTTTAAGAGAAATGTGCAATTTTAAGGTCACTATTTTATGCATGCATCATTCATTACCCATGGTGACACTATATTGCCTATTCAAAGTTATCTCAAAGCTAGAAACAAATAAAGAGCTAGGCCCAACCTAGTAAGAAATGTAGGTTATTAGCATTTTTACAGATTCTTGGAAGTAAAGTTTCACTAAATGGATCCACAGGGGAACAATCTCGAATAGATAATTTCCTCCATATATCTTTCACAGTAAGACCAAGGGTTATGAATTTCACAGCTATAGACAATGTTAAATTTATTTTATTCCAATCTCAAATACACATCTATTTCTGAGCTTTATGCAGTATCAGCTCCCATATATTGCATACAAATGTTACAAATGTTTGATCATGCCATATTATAATTACAAAATGGAATTGGAAATCAATATACAAAATTTAGAAAAGTGCGAGCTTAATATATACTAGGGTTTACTCACAGATCAAAATTCATCCATTGCAATGAAACACAGTATTTTAATGGACATTTACATGTGTATAATGAGAGCAATGGCTACAATTAATAAGTAAATCTATGGCATTTATACTGGCATCATATATGCTAAAAATGAGATATTTTAAAATGTCACTTGAGTTTTTTTTTTAAAAAATCAAAGAGGCTTTTACCTGAAATTCAGACAAGAGTGATGGACAAAAGAAGAACCCTTCCAAGGTGATTACCGATGACCAGCAAGTAAATCAGAGAAAGAACCAAAAACACATCAGAGTGCCAGGAATTCAGTGTAGTTGTGAACGGTCTGGTGGGGCATACAAATTGATATTCTAGCACTCTCTGATGGAGGGAAAGCAGCAACAAACCCATGGCTCAGTGGACTTTACGTTCTAGTCAGAGGGAGGCAAGAAATGATAAATATAATGCAAGGTTAACAGTTAGAGAGGTGTAAATGTTATGGGGGGGGGGAAGCAAATAGAAACATTAGGACCAGGTAGGAGGGTTGGAGCTACTGCGTGTGGAACAAAGTGTAATTTGGAGGGAGGGGAGAAAGAAGAAAGGTCAGTGCAGGTCTAAGAGACCATATGGCATTAGGGTGAGGCAGGGCCGAGGGGAGAATTGGCTGTACAGACAGATGTGTGGAGGAAGAGAAGGCTCTTAGTGCAAGGGTCCTGGAGTGGGGCTGTGACCGTCTTACTCACAAGTAAGAGGCATTGTGTTTAGAAGAGTGTGAGATGTGGTGCAGGCATCTGGATACAGGCAGAGAGGTATTTAGAGAGTTGTTTTTCTTTGATCTTCTTTTTTATTTTTATTTTATTTTTTGGTGGTCTTGGGGCTTGAACTTAGGGCCTGGGCACTGTTCCTGAGCTTTTTGCTCAAGGTTAGCACTCTACCACTTTGAGCCATAACGCCACTCTGTATTTCTGCCACTCTGTATTTCTGGTAGTTAATTGGAGATAAGAGACTCATGGACTTTACTGTCTGGGGTGGCTTTGAACTGTGATCTCAGCCTCCTGAGTAGCTAGGATTAGAGGTGTGAGCCCTGACACCTATCTCTCTCTCCCTCCCTTTCTCTCTCTCTCTCTCTCTCTCTCTCTCTCTCTCTCTCTCTCTCTCTCTCTAATTATGTTCCTTTCCCTACTTGTATTTTTTTTCATTCTAAAAGTAAGGGTATATGATGATAGACTGCAGTTCCCATTAAATCCAAGGAGAGGTAAAAGAAGTAGCAATTTGATTGTACATTAATAGAAGAACCAAGAAGGAGGATGCAGAAAAATAACAAAACCTATCAACACTTGCCATGTAAATGGTCTCATGTTTCCCAATAGGTACAAAGGGGGTTCCAAAGCTTGGCCCTGAATTTTGCCTCTTTCACCAAGATACATTATTTGACCTCAGAAGTGAAGCTAACTTCCCTGTGACTTTCAGCACACACCGGTGTCAGAAGGAATAATAGCAATAAAAAAAGGAGGGGCTGTAGGCTTTCAGTGTTATTTTAGCCTACTGTTTATCTCTCCAATCCTTTTGGCCTTACAGTTTCTCTCTGGGAGACAAGGGGAGGTGAGGAGCAGGTAAGTTCTTACTTGATTATTTTGAGCTGGCATCATGCTCTCTAGGTTTTGCAGACAGTTGAAACAGACATTCTGCATTACTGAAATGAATGACTTTGTTCTAAATCATCCTTTACATCTGCTCTGCCCAAAGACATCCCAGAAAATACTCCCAACAGTTCTCTTCTAGTTTTCTCCCACCTCCATGAGGCCTTCTCAGGCAGGATCCGACACAGCAGCGGACTTTCTCTGTTGCTCAAGTGACCTATTTGTACTGCACAGGAAATAGTCATGTATTCTTTATTTGGGAATGCATGTCATCTTCAACACTGTGCCCAGCCTTCAGCACAGCTAGAGCTCAACTCTTTAGATTTCTCAGAATTTAATCTGAATACCACTGAGTCCATGCATCACTTGAAGTCTAGAAGACACTTGATCTCTTGAAGCATGAGGTCCATGCTCCAAAATAGGATTCTAATGGTCCTATCATCCTCTAATGAGGGTAGAATGGAGCTCTCACTCTGGTCAGCTCTCCTTCTAATGTCCAATGCTTTATTCCTATGCTCCAAAATTCTGGTGAGAGAAAATTCTTTCAGTTCTTTTGTTAGCTTTGCTCAGTCAGTCTCATTTTGAAATAGGTAGAGGTTTTGGCTCAGAGGTTCAGCCCAAATAAAATAAAAGCTATTGTATCCCACATCTCATAATACTGTTTCTATTGAATTATAAATTACATGAAATATCTATATAACACATGAGCATAGAATTCTGAAAAAAAGTATTCCACACAGCATTCTTGGAAGAGGAATTTTTCCTTTCAAGATGACAACTTGGTAGGAAACAGCACTTAGAAGTATAATCTTTGTTAGAATTGACACCACTGTTTTCTCCTCCTATTTTTGAGGCATGAAAAGCTAGAAGAAGGATATTGTATCTTCCAAGCCTTAGAAACTCACAGAAGCTCACCTAGGTGCTGTTTGTGCATTGCTTTGAAGGAGAGACATCTGCATGAGGAAATCTCTAGAACTCACATGCCCCTTTGCTCATCAAGCACTGAATTGAAAAGAAACACTGCATTTAGTAGAATTCACGCACATTTAGCTAGCTTCTTACTTGCTAAAATCCTAAGTGTGAATGTTACTCAAAGCTGAACCTTGCATTATATTTTATGCAAGTATGTCATGAAGATTCAATTAATGTTAGGTATCATAACATTACTATTTCTTTCTTTTTTCTTATGCCACAAATGAACAACATGGCAGCATTGCTTAGATGTGACTTAGGCAGTTTACTTAAAAATATAGATTATTATTAGTAAGGAATATCTTTCCTTATCCAAATTGAGTGCAAGGAAAATGGTCAAGTGTTTGGCTATTGCAATGAGTATGACTCAGTAAACAAAGTAATAATGTACTCTCTAATAGAGAAAACTTGCTCATTCCAGCTATAAGTCAACCACATTTCAAGTTTATCAGATTGCATTTAATGAATTCGTCTTTTGGTCTACTTGTTAGAAATTAAATGACTTCCTTTCTGTGAATATATTTTCCCTATATTCTAATAGTTGAAATAGATTACTGAATCAGTTGAATATCTGACATAACTTTATAAATTTATGCCTAGATTGCTTTCAAATTAATTGAAATTGGAAGAAAAATATCTGGGAAGATTGTAATAAAATAAGACACAAATATGCTTCTCCAAAGAACTATTTGATGCTTGCTTATCCTAAATAACAGAAGCCAATAAAATCCTTTAACTCACTTTTTGTACTCTTCAGGGACTGCTGAGAGAACATATTGAAAAAAACATTTTTAGTGAAAATAAAATGATTTCTGCATTTAAAACATGTACATTATTTATATATTACTATAGAGTCATTAAAAAAGGCTCATGGACATCCATTTAATCCCAGGCCATTTTCCTGAGCCAATCCTGGCACTTCCTTTTCCCTTTTCCTTGTTAATAATTGGTCCTAGAATGGGTAAGTGACCCAAATATTATGGGTGAAAAAAATAATGAAAAACCTACTGAGGATTCTGCAATCTCAAGTAAAGGCAAGGAGAAAAGGTATTCTTCCTCTAGAAAAGAAGGTATCAAGAACTTTTGTTTCCATAATGGCCAACTCATATATGGCAGATGAAGGAAGTAAAGACATCGATGATGGCTCCCTTAACCAGTGCTGGAGCACCTCCTCAGCACTGGGCTTCCTGTTGTATACTATAGTGTACTCATTTATTTTAATTATGTATCGTACCCCTCTCCAATAAATTAGAATCTCTCTGGAGCAAAGGCATAGTAGAATAGTGTTTGGTGAATAGTAAGTAGTCAAGTCACATTTGTCAACTAAGTAAATAACAAACGTTGCTGCCTTAGACACATCATGTGATCAGAGTGCTCTTTTATTGAGAGTGGAAAGCACATTAATTATCCAAAAATTTTTGTGCATTTCTGGAAAACAAACTAGTTTCTGTTAATTTTGAAGAATGACTTAGAACATAGCTCCTTGCATGGACATTGGTTCCAAAGAATGACCAATGTGGAAGCATCAAGTGCTATCTTGAGAGTACTGTCTGTGATGTTGAAAGTTCTATGGAGTACTGAGCTTTCAAACACTGTCCTTTGTGTGTCTAGGGGATATTTTACTGAGATTAAGTCAATCATCTTGTTGTGTAACTTTGGGAACTTGAAATTATCCTGAATCATTTTCTCTTCAGTGCTGGTAATATGGGTGTTCACCACTATGCTCGCCTCTTTTTCTTTTCTCCATTCTTTGTAAAGAATGTCAGCAAAAACAGATGTTTTGAAAAAAAATTATTTCAAAAAATTCTAGTCTTGAATTTCTAGTTTTATTTGAGGAATTATCCTGTGGGGGAAGAGTATGATTGAGTGGAAGAGTACACATGGCTCTGAGCTTGAACCCCAGCACATGGACGCACAGCGGGAGAGAGAAAGAGGTAGGGAGAGAGGGAGAGGGACACAGAGCAAGAGAAAGAAGGAGAGAAAAGGAAAGTCCAAGGGAGAGAGGGAGGAAGGGGCTGGGACAGAGGTTGAAAATAAAGAGAAAACGAAGGTGAGTAAAATAAAAAAGAGAAAAAGAAAGAATATCTTGGGGTAATAACATTTCCATTAGTATTTCATTATTAGCTAAGTAACATGGTAAAAGAGTTTCAAGCTATTTGAACTTGAACACCAAGCAATTTTCCTTTGTAAGTCCTGTTTTCATTTTACAGATGGAAAACAGACCTAGAATATTCAGAAAAAAAATTGGAAAACTCCTCCCAGTTCAACACCATTGCTCATCTGAAATATTCACAGAAGAAAATGTCTGCATTTAAAGTGGGGAAATGTTTATGATCTGTGTTTGAAAAAGCTAAAGGGTTTGAAAAGATTTCTTAGTTTTCTTCTGCTATTATCATAAACTCATAATTTGGTAGCTTCAAGACTATATGAGTATATTATTTAATAGTTCCACAATTTATGCTAGTATGACTAAAAATCAATATGTGAATGAACTACTTTGCTTGTCCTTTCTTTCCCATGGTACTTGTATCTCACAAGTGCTTGACACTTTTGCTTATGGCTGGTGCTTCACCACTTGAGCCAAGCCTCTAGCCCAGATTTTTGCTAGTTAATTGGAGCTCAGTCGCACTTAGGACCATTTTTTTGCTGGCCTGCTCCATGCTCTGCTCTTACAGAAGCCCAAGTTAGAGCAGAAGAATGTGGAACTCCTGCAAGTATTCAGCATAATACAATTGGATGTAAAAGTTCTTATTGACCACTGTCATTTGCAGAGATGAGGGAATTGGTATTAGGAGATAGTCAGTGATTTACCTGGCCCCCATGGCCAGGTTGGGGTGCAGCCCCAGTCCTAGTGATAGCCAAGTTTCAAATTCAGAGTTACAGACTTAAATTCAGCATTACAGACCTCTAGTACATCAGTATAGAAATTATGTTTTTAAAAATTCCTTTGACTTCCTATAATTACTCTCTCGTGAATATTTCCTCATACAATGTATGCTGGTAAAACTGTGTCTGAAGGTGTTTAGGTAAGAATTAGTTTTATCATGTAGAGGAGGTCACAGTCTCTAGGTGTAAGGAAGAAATGCTCTAGACAGATGAAAAACCTGTGATTTTTATGCAGGTTGAAACGCCACTTGATGTAGGGCTCTTAGGGCAGGTGTGAAGGCTAGCTCTCTCTCTAATAACTACGTGTGGTGCCTCATTCATCTAACTATAACACAATCTTCTTAAGATCTATTTACTTCTCTTCGATTTGTCTTTTTATACACTGAACTATGTATGCTTTTCATTTTCTGACAAGTGTATTAAAAAGTTAACCTTATTGCCTGCATAAACACAAACACTATGAAACAACACATCTTAGCATCTCTTTATATTTCTTTTTTTTAAAAATGGGAAGATGGTCAAAAGATTGGAGTTTTTCTGAAATATGAATCTTGATTACATCCTGGAACTTGCTCATGATAAATGAAATAAATACTACAAAGAAACAATTTTCTGATCTGGTAAGATTACTATTCATTGTAACTTGCCCATATATTAGCATTTTAAATGAAAAATTAGCCTTGGCATCCAGTTCAACTTTAACAATCAAGTATAGATGCAGTCTATTGATTTAGAATTTTGGAACATCACTTTTCATCATATCATGTTACTATTAAATGTAACATGGCATGATGAGCTTGCTTTGAATCTCTGAAAAGAGCAATTTGAAGAGGAAAAAAGAGAGATGAGGCAGTATAATCAAAAGGAAATTTTTAAAAACATGGTATTTAACAGAAAGGCATCTCACAGAGTCCATGGTGAATGTCTCCATTTCCTGACAGACAAACAAATGGTTTGAGATAAGACCTTTCCACACTGAAAGAATGACTCCTTTAGAGTCATGATCTCCCCAAATCCCTTGGAGTCAAATAGCCTTAGAAATGGAATGTAGAAATGGAATGTACCTTCAAGGACAACACAGAGTGATAGAGAAAGGAGAGATCAAGGTTACACCAGCATTTCCAGAGTCCTTCCACATCAGCTAACTGACATTTCCAGGCTGTAAAGCAGAAGAAAGGATCAAAGTGACGGTGTGTAGCTATGAATTACCCCTGTGGTGATCATGTTCTAATTCAGACTGGCCTTGTTACTATGAAAGTGAGGAGTCAGATAAGAAGGCAGGGACTTACCAACTTCAGAGGGTAGCCCCTCTCACCACCTCTCTATGAGTCATCTGTGGCTTTGTCAATTAAGAACTCTATCACTCATGTTCCTTTGAAATGTTATGTATAGTTTTCAAAGTCCTAAATTGTATTATGGAAGAAAGACAGAGATGCAAGGAAATGGAAAAGAAAGAAAGGGAGCAGGGAGAGAGAGAAAGAAGGATGGAAGGAGGAAGAAACAGAAAAGGAGGCCAAACTCTAACCTTGTCTAAGGGAATATTATTTTTCTCAGGTGTTTAATATATGTGCCCTGTATTACTCATTCTTGTTCTCTCCCTCCCCTTATTGGTCCTTTTCCTCTTTCCAAATAGTTTCCCTCTACTTTTGTGTATCTTTCTTGAAAAAAAAATCGGGATTCCACATATGAGTAAAAACAGTCCATCTCTATCTTTCTGACTCTGGCTTATTTCACCTAACACAATGATTGTCAGTTCCATTCATTTTCCTATGAATGGTATTAAATTTTTGTGGCCAAATAATACTCTAATATATATGTGTACCATTTTTGCACACCTACATTGACTCCATCATTTGGCTATTATGGAGAATGTTCCAATATAAACAAGGTATTTATATTAAATAAAAGAGCAGGAATATTTTACTGTCTCACTTTGTAAGTTAAAGATGTGTGTCAGTGTTATTGGGCTAAACAAAATTGATCTAAAGCTTCCATTATAATAAATATATGACAAACTCTTTATACAAATGATCTCATTTAATGGCTTCAGGAGTCAAATCCTATAACCTCCATTTTTTTTTTACAGGAGAAAGTGGAGAAGAGAGATGTTAGAGCTTGGCTCTCTCTTAAAAATGTGTTGAGTACTGAGAGATGGTTGGATCTTGGTTCTATCTGGCCTAGAAAATAACACATTTTATTACACTAAACCAGATTATAAACTCTTAAAAAAGATTATATTTTAAATACCGAAATGATTTTTTCCTAGATAGTATGCAATTTTACTTTTAGAAGTCTATGAGAGTATCTCCACAACATAAAGCATTTTAGGTTATGTGCAAAAAAAGGCAAACATGCTTCCAAAATCAAGAATGGGACTCTAGGTACACCCTTTGGCTGCTTCTAAGAATGGATATAAGATTTGACATACAGCAGGTTGATAAGGAGGATCTATAATCATTTTAGCAAGCTTTTAGCAAATAAGTTCTCCGTAGTTGCCATTAACCAAGATAAGAAAGGAAGGGATCATGTGTGGCCTGCTTGGTAGAAAATGAGATACACACAGGAATAGGCATCTCTGGGAGGATTTTTGACATTGTGTTTGTTTTTAAAATAAGATACAGAATTGAAATTTGTTACAGTATTACCATGTATTACCAATTTAGGGAAGCATATAAACAATAGGAGAAGCTTTGTCTATTCGTTTTTTTGTGATTTTTTTTTGTTTGTTTTTTTGCCAGTCCTGGGGCTTGGACTCAGGGCCTGAGCACTGTCCCTGGCTTCTTTTTGCTCAAGGCTAGCACTCTGCTATTTGAGCCACAGCACCACTTCTGGCCGTTTTCTATATATGTGGTGCTGAGGAATTGAACCCAGGGCTAGCACACTTGCCACTAGGCCATATTCCCGGCCCTTGTCTATTTTTATTTATACTTTTCCCTACATGAATCTTTTCAGGACCTGGAGTACTTTGAAAAACTTAATAAGGATGATTTCACATTTTTTTTGTTTTCTTGCTATGGAATCAGTCTACAGACAAATGTATGTATAAAGTAGCAGCTGAAGAAATATAAAGACGTATGGCAGTTCAGTGCCCTGAGTAAAACATTATTAATTCTATTGAAAGGTGCCATACGAAAGTATGGACTTTGAGATACCTGTGAATAGATGCTAGACAAGAAAAAGCTCACCTCCAACAGCCACACAGGTTGAATCTAAGCAAAAACATTACCTTCACTGTGACTTGTTTGGGACACCTTTAAAGCCCTGTTGTTTAAGTCTACCATGGACTCTGCTTATTAATTCAGCACTGGAACCTGATCATTTCATAAATAACATGAAAGTTACACCATCCCATTCCTGAAAGCCTACATGCAAATGATTCAGGTTAAAAGAAATCCAGTTGGGAAATGCAGAGACTCAAATCCCTTTACTAATTTTAACTTCATATAGCTCAAGATTTTGAAATAATAGGGAGGTCTCACGAGTAATAATGAGATACAGCAACCGATAAGTTTAGAGTAATAGAGAAAATCTCTTTGTTCTTTGGCTTAAATTAAAGTAGTTTGTAAATAAAGAAAAGGGATTTTTTTTAATTTTAGGGTAGTTTTTTTCCTTGTGTTTCCATTTCTTCTGTCTGCTTTAATCAGTAATTTCAATTCTGTATTGTCAAACCTAGGATTGTGTCTCTAAATAGGGACTGCCATCCTTTTCCCATATCTTCAGCTATAGGAACCTGAGAAAAGACAATGTTGTATAATCATCCTCAGTCCCTTAGGGGGAAGCTGTGCAGTGAGACACTTCCATAATTTTGTTCCATGGACAGAATGCACTAATTAAAGATATGCACTAGAATAGAATATACTTGGGCTCAGTTGCAATTTCTTAATTCATTTTTATTTGTTCAGGGACTACTTATCAATCAAGACTCTATTGTGAGAACAACACTACTTTGGACATTGATGACAAAATAGCAGATAAAATCTTACACTACACTACACACACACACACACACACACACACAGTTCTGAGGTGGACACTGGTGGTTCACACTTACAACCTAAGCTACTTAGGAAATTGATATCTGGAGGGTAATGGTTCAAAGCCAGGCCTGGCAGAAAAGTCTGAGATGTTATCTCTAACTAGCCAACAAAAAGCAGAGTTGGAGGTATGGCCCAAGTGATAGAACACTACCCAAGAAAGCAAGCAAGCCAAACAAGTGCAAGGAATTCAGTCAAACTCAAGTACTATGGGGGAAAATATGGTGGAAGGACAAGAAAAAAGAAGCAGAAAGTAAAGAACTCTAAAGTAGGAGTGCACACAGTTACTATTTTGTAAAGGAGGACATAAGCTTAGCTGCTTACTAGGCCAAATTACTGGCTTTGTGAGTTCAAGATAATTGGCTCTCTCCACATTTACTGTATTAGGTGCACAATTAGGTGCATAATAATATTACTCAATAGCATTACTCAACTCAGAGTGCTAAAGTGCTCAACTTGGTGATGACTAAATAGGAAGTCCTTAAAATACCTAAACCACTATTTTTATTGCTCATTTGATTTGTTAATTTATCTTGTGGTTCATCTACTTTTGTTATTCACTTTTCTATTCGGGGTTCTTCCACAATATTTACTGCACAAAAGCACTGTTTCCATGCTGTTGAGAATGTAGCTCCCCCCTCCACACACCAAAAAAAAAACACAAAAAAACCCAGGATAACAAAATATCCCACCTCAGGGATATTACTCTTTAGTAAATGTGATTTTATTAGTCTGACACATATGAAACTGCTGCTTTGTAGGCTAGACATTGTAGAGTATAGAACTTAATTCTATCTCCCTTCTCATGTCAGAAGTAGAGCAGTTCCCCAGTTTTGATCCATGGGAGATGGTTTAAAATGTCATAGAGAGGTTGGGAATATGGCCTAGTGGCAAGACTGATTGCCTCATATACATGAAGCCCTGGGTTCGATTCCCCAGCACCACATATGTAGAAAATGGCCAGAAGTGGCGCTGTGGCTCAAGTGGCAGAGTGCAAGTGGCCTTGAGCAAAAAGAAGCCAGGGACAGTGCTCAGGCCCTGAGTCCAAAGCCCAGGACTGGCAAAAAGTAAAATAAAATAAAATGTCATAGAGAAAATCAGAGATCTGTTGTTTAGCGCCTTACAAAAAGGCTTTTCATTGTTTTCTGAACAGGAGCTTGTAATATAAAATAAGGGGCCTCTCATGTTATAAAATTTGTAATTTATTCAGTCACCTTATATTTGAGGACTCTATGATGAAAACTCTAGCTTTTCTGAATATTTGCTTTACTGATGTGGTTTGAAATGATTTGTGGTATTTTAATATATTTTGGCCACCTTACAACAACTTAAAGGCAGCATTCAAATTACTTCACATGGAAATAAATAAAATGCAGCTAACTAAAAATGACTTTCTCAGTAAAATTGTGCTCTTAAACACATGGCTTATTAACTGAGTATACTATGCAAGAGCCTGGCCTAAGGAACTAGCCAGTAAACCTCATTCATGGACATGGGAGTTGAATATTTGGGTTGGAAATCCTGGCGATTTTGTTTTCTATAACTTAGATTCTGTGTCTGTGTTTTTATGTCTTAGTTTCTCCACAAGTAAGTGGATATGCTAGTACTAAGTGAAAGTTTTCTTAGAATATGGTACCATGATGGTACCAAGATCTGTGTCAGTTCTGACAATGGAACTTGGCACAAGATAAGTGCTATATGTTTACCAATGAATCATTTTATTATTAATTAATACAAGGTGGAACTGTCAATTGTCAAATATTTCATACCAGATATGTTATCTTCTTTTGTGTCTTTTTTTCGTTATCTGGCTGAATCAGCAGAGGAGAATGAGTGACTTTTTTTTAAGTGAGATCAAATTCTTGACATCAGACTTGTTAATCTCTTGATTGCCAAACAAAAAAAAAATGAGTTGATGAAGGACATTATTTTTAATTTCAGCATACCCAGATCTATTCCCTACAACAATCAAATCAAGTAATTCCCCTGAGCCTGATCTTGGACCTCTCTAATAGGGACAATTACATTCTTATTTATATGAAGATATTTTAGAGCTTGTTGCAAACTGTTCGCTTGAATGTTAAAATGTAAACTGGTGGACTGGGAATGTGGCCTAGTGGCAAGAGTGCTTGCCTCCTACACATGAAGCTCTCGGTTCGATTCCCCAGCACCACATATATGGAAAACGGCCAGAAGGGGCGCTGTGGCTCAGGTGGCAGAGTGCTAGCCTTGAGCCGGGAAGAAGCCAGGGACAGTGCTCAGGCTGACCCTGAGTCCAAGGCCCAGGACTGGCCAAAAAAAAAAACCAAAAAACCAAAAAACAAAAAAAGTAAACTGGTATGCTACATGTATTGAAAATATATATTATTTTCCTCAGAATAAGTATGTGAAATAGTTAATGTATTATTGGTAGTAACATGTAACATGTAATGTAACATCTAATGGATTCACTCTGCAAGATGAATTTGACCCTTTATATTTTCACATTTCATATACAGTGATTCAATTAACTGTAAATTATAAGTGTTGGGTAGAATATTATATCCTTACTAAAAGTATACTGACTCTTTTTCTTTGTCCTTTTTCCATAAGTAATAGGAAAGCTTTTTATATAATTTGTTTTATATTGGGTAATATAACTAATCCAGATATGATTTAAAGTATCCAGAATGTTATATGCAGGTGATGTCAAAATGTTTCTCCATTTCATATAAAAAGAAATTGAACATCTACCAGTTTGGGAATCCACAGGGGTCCTGGAAGGAATCCTCTCTGATAGGTAACTGCAATCCTGTTAAAATCGGCATGCTTTTAGCACACAGACAAGAATTCTCAGACTATACCATCTAAATAGTCATGTGATCTTTCTGTATGCAGCACATTGAGATCATGTCTTGTTCCCTTCAAAAAGACTGTATTTTCCCATCCTAAAATGTCACTTTTTTCAAAACCAGGGTACTACTAGTAGTACTAATAATTATAATAGTATAGTAGTTAATACTCAGTACTTCCAGAACTTTCTATACCTCAGATGCCATTCTTAGGATTTTACATTATCATACAGTATATTTGGGGGTGCTAGTCAAAAGTTAGGGTCTGCCATGATCTGGGTTAACATTGTCATTGACTTGATGAATGAATAATGATTCATTCATGAAAGGGACATTTATAGAGCATCTATTGTGTGTCAGATTTCTATTTGGAAAGGGAAGCTTTCTACTATGCCCGTACATATCATCATATTTGCTTCTGCAAAATTATGAGCATTTTAGCCAAAATTCTCATCTATAAATTATCCCACTTTTCTGCTCTTATTATTCCTACTGCAAGTACCCCACATTTCTGGAATCTCTCTTCTATACTAAACATTCCCAAACATCCTAGAGAGGCTCTTTTTTTTTTTTTCTGAGCATAGGACTAAGCTTCGGGACTAATCTTGCTGTAAAATTATTAAGAGCATATGGTTTCACATAGGGACAGGCCACAAGTCACAGCAATGAGTTCATAGAAAAGTGCTAGTTTTCTTTTCTGAACATTTTAAAAACATACTTTTAAAACTTTTATTATCTTAAAGGAGTTGTACAAAGTTGTTGCCATTCCATAAAGCCATTTATGAATACAAAATGCCCTGGTTGATGCCATTATTTTTTCCTAGCCTCCTTTTATTTAGAAAAATATCCTCTTCACTTTTGCAGATTTTTTTACATAGGCAAGAACCTCGACATCAGCTCATTTTAGATTTATTTATAGTCACATCCAGAAGATGGTGTCAATAAATTCATTCCAAAGACAAAGCAATCCCCATGCTTCACAGATTAAAATCACTATCTTGCCATTTGTTTGTTCTCTTCATGATTTTCTTTTTCCTAAACCAAAAAATTAATTCCCTTTAAAACACAATCAATAATGGTTAGAAGATTAACAAACTCAAGTCAAATGTAAGGGTCATTGGAAGAATAATTGATAGGAATTTGGGTTCCAGGCACCAGAAGCATGCTACAAGCTGGAAAAAAAAATGAGAGTGTTTTGTACCAATAGTAAGTTAATACTTCCTAACGATGCCCACTTCTGTTTCCTTCCTGAGCACAGTCAGCACATGCTGGCTCTCTACCCTGATGGAAAGAAAGCTGTACTAGCATTCTTGGGACAGGATAGATGAATGTCTTATGAGAGTTGTCATAGTATCACAAGTTTCCAAGCCTAAAAAAAATTATCAAAAAAAAAAAAAGAAAGAAAAGGAAAGAAACACCAGGTGAACACTAGATGAAAAGAAGCTTTTAGAACTTTCTTCCAGCAAGTTAAACTTCTGAGTTTTAAATGCCCTTCCAAAATTATCTCTTTTTTTTAATTGCCAGTCCTGCGGCTTGCACTCAGGGCCTGAGCACTGTCCCTGGCTTCTTTTTGCTCAAGGCTAGGACTCTACCACTTGAGCCACAGCCAGCGCCACTTCCGGCTTTTTCAGTGTATTGTAGTGCTGAGGAATCGAACCCAGGGCTTCGTTCATGGAAGGCGAGTGCTTTACTGCTAGGCCACCTTCCCAGCCCCAACCCCCCTTTTTTTTAAAAAAAAAAATTTCCTTTATTTCCTTAATCTATCCCATACTTACTGAAGTATTTGCTGTTTTAAGGCAAAGATAATGGCTGTAGACTATAAGACGAAGGAGAATGAAGCAAAGTTATAGATGCCTAACAATTATTCCAACACAATTATACAATTATTCCTATGAATCCATGGAGAATACCTGTTCAATTCACAATATGCCTAATAACCTAAATAGTGTCCAGCATATCAATGTGTTCTAATAGTGGTAAGTGAATGAACGAATGGATGGATGGATGACTGGAATGAATGGAACCAATACCAGAAGGAATTGAGAAAATTTGCATATCTTATAGAAAGGTCAGTCCACTTAGTCACATGCTAGTCACCAATCTGGAATGAGTGCTCCAAGAATAAGTATCAAAGAACATGACTACATATTTAAATTTAGCTCCAGCTTGCCCTTGCCCGTGGACTGAGGGCAGTGTGGCTAGCAGTCTGGGAACGCTGGGCTTGTGGGTGAGCCGGCCAATCACATGTCTTCCTTACATTCCAGGGAATGTTATAATACATACAACAACCAGTTCTGTTATTTGCTAGTGGCCTGAATGAGGTCAGAAAGGGAAATCCAGACACACCCTTATTAGTAAGTGTATACACTTACTAGTAAATCATTAGCACCAAATTGGTCATGTCAGCATTCTCCTGGGGCACTTAATTCCATTTCCATTAATTCCTAGGACTGATACATTATTTAACAATTTCTTGTTTTTATTATTAATAATGCTATAATCTTCAAAGTTTTCAATTCATATATCCTAGTTCTGGATTAATACCTCAAATTCTCTCTCACCTATTGGGACACTCTAATTTCAACAAGCCTGCTTGAGAACAACACATTTGAAATGCAATCTTGAGGAATTTGAGGACAGAAAATAGTTTCTCAAACAAGAACTCTCCCAAATTAGGAAAAAGTGAGATGAGTAAGTTTCATTAAAATCATCTATTCTTGCTCAACAAAGGGCATTATTTAATAAAATGATTTCCTACAGATAAGGAGAAGATACATGCAACACATATAACCAATAATATCTCATGTTTAGTGAATATTAAAAATTCTTATATTTTATTGAGACAAAATTCTGATGCTGAACGATTTTTGTGTGAAATTCAAAATTAGCAACATTAATCTTTCCTCACTGATATGTATCTATCTATATCTACCTATCTATCTATATCTATCTATCATCTATCTATCTATCTATCCATGCATATGTACATACATATACACACACTTTGGGAGCAATATTCTAAAGTAAACCAAGGCAGTGAATATTGCAACATATGTTTGTTATTTCAGGGAAAAGGGAAGGCACAGGAAGGCGGGTGTTGGAAGCTCTGAGGCTGATGTGAATGGATATGAGCAGAGGCCACAGGGTGTTTGTTCTCTATAAATTCATTAATCTGGGCATTATGATTTATTTCTGTTATTTAATAATAAAATAAGATGCATTTATATGCAAATAATTATGAAGCAGAAGTCCCATGTTAATTTTCTAGGCAACACTTTGAAGAAAGAGTTGAGACAGCACAGAAGGTGACAACTTGAAAAATAAGAGAGGAGAAAGGGATCCTCAACAGAGATGAGAGTCAAGCATGTACAAATCAACTGAAGCAGAAACTATGAAATCATGGGCTACAAGGATTAAGTTTAGTGGAAGTTTGAACTCAGAGAAAATGCAAGAAATTTGAATTGCTCCGGGCATTTTCCAAAGGTCTTATTTGAAAGGGCTGATATGCTATAGATGTGTGTACAAGGTTAAGGGAACATGAAGGGAAGGTGAGGACTGAAGGACTTGCAACAGGGGGAAGCCTATATGGCCCCTGGCCTTTGGGGAATAGAGAGAGAATGAGCTGAGATGACTGACCTGGAGGGGTAACTCCAAGACGCCAGAGCCCACATGCAGCCTCTGCTAAGACTAAACATCCTGATGAGTCCATCTTGTTGAGGGGTGAGTCCCTGCACCTCTCACTTGCTTTCACTAACTACTGTTGCCTAACCCCAAGTGAAAAGCAGAGGCCCCATGTGGCTAAGGCTGTCTGGGCACTGCAGTGGCTGGAATGCAAAGCAAAAGGGCAACAGGAAGAGAGATCACAGAGGAATATGGAGAGGAACAAACTTAATAACCACCCAAGGACTGAGAATGAGTCCAGAAAGGGCGCATAGTTTAGGTAAGAACACATCCTTCTACTGATAGTTGAGAAAAGTGATCATCTACTTGAAAAATGGAAAAGCAAAGCAATCAAACTACTTGAGAAGTCTTGAGGGAATCTGGATGTTTCTTTGGTAGGAAATTTAGTAGGAGGTTACTTGGGTCATACCAGTGAAAGATCTGCCAAGGCTGGCTTCAAACCACAATCCTCAGCTCAGCCCCCTGAGTAGCTAGGATTACAGATATGAGTCATTGGTACCTACCTTTGTTTGATTGTACACTTAATCTAAAACACAATTAACAGTGTGTGTGGAGTTTTAGCCCTTCTCCAATGTATAATTCTGCCGCGTTATGTATACTTCTCATGCTGGATGTCTATCACCATTGCCCAGTTCCAGCACTTTCTTTTTTTTTTTTTCTTCAACTTTTTTTTTTCTTATTTATTGTCAAAGTGATGTACAGAGAGGTTACAGTTTCATACGTTAGGCATTGGATACATTTCTTGTACTATTTGTTACCTCCTCCCTCATCCCCCCCTCCCCCTCCTTTTTCCCTCTCCCCCCACAAGTTGTTCAGTTGGTTTACACCAAACAGTTTTGCAAGTATTGCTTTTGGAGTTCTTTGTCTTTTTATCCTGTATCTCTCGATTTTGGTATTCCCTTTCACTTTCCTAGTTCTAATACCAGTATATACAGTTTCCAATGTACTTAGATGAGATACAGTGATAGTGGAGGTACAATCACAGGAAGGGGATACAAGAGGATCATCAACAATAGAAGCTACAGTGTCACATGGCATGTTGAAAATAATTACAACAGTGATATATCACTCATTTCCATAACATGGAGTTCATTTCACTTAGCATTATCTTCACTTGATCATAGCCAAAAGGCCGAGAAGCGATTCACTTAGCATTATCTTATGCATTCATAGGGGCATAGCTATTAGGCTCTTGTGATCGTCTGCTATGACTAGCCTAAACCTGTGCTAATTATTCCCTATGAGGGAGACCAGGGAGTCCACGTTTCTTTGGGTCTGGCTCACTTCACTTAGTATAATTTTTTCCAAGTCCTTCCATTTCCTTACGAATGGGGCAATGTCATTCTTTCTGATAGAGGCATAAAATTCCATTGTGTATATGTACCACATTTTCCTGATCAATTCGTCTACTGACGGGCATCTGGGTTGGTTCCATATTTTAACTATGACAAACTGTGCTGCAACGAACATTGTTGTGCTGGTGGCTTTAGTGTGTTCTTGTTTGTGGTCTTTTGGGTAGATGCCCAAAAGTGGGGCTGCTGGGTCAAAGGGGAGCTCTATGTTTAGCCTTCTGAGGAATCTCCATACTGCTTACCAGAGTGGCTGAACCAGTTTATATTCCCACCAACAATGAAGTAGGATTCCCTTTTGGCCACATCTCCTCCTACATTTATTATTGTTAGTTTTCTTGATAAAGGACATTCTTACTGGTGTGAGATGGAATCTCAATGTTGACAAATGGGACTGCATCAAACTGCAGAGCTTCTGCAGGGCAAAGGACATAGCTCGCAAGATAAACAGAAAGCCCACAGATTGGGAAAAGATCTTTACCAGCCACACAACAGACAAAAGCCTCATATCTAAAATATATGCAGAACTAAAAAAATTAAATTCTTCCGAAACAAAACCTCAAAGAACCAATAGCCCTCAACAAGTGGTATAAAGACTTAAAAAGAGACTTCTCTGATGAGGAAATGAGAATGGCCAAGAGACATATGAAAAAGTGCTCTACATCACTGACCATAAAAGAAATACAAATCAGTTCCAGCACTTTCTCATAACCAAAAAAGAAAGAATCCTGTCCATTAGACAGTCATTCACCAGTCTTTTCTCCTTCAGCCTCTATCAACCACTGACCTGCTTTCTATCTCTGTGGATGTGCCTATGGCACCAGGGCATTTCCTACAATATATGTCTTTCATAGCCCTTTATACCTGGCTTCTCTCACTTAGCATGATTTCAAGACACACATCTTATAGCAAGCAGCAATATTTCATTTTTATTAGGAGGAATTCTCCCAATATGTGTGAGTGTGTATGCCATATTTTATGCACCAACTGGCTGATAATGAAGCTGTTTTCATTTTTCAAACTATTGCACATCATTCTGCTATGAGCACTAGCTATACAGGTTGTTTGAACATCTGTTTTTAATTATTTTGAGTACATACATAGGAGTGGAGTTATTGAATCATACAGCAATCCTAGGTTTAATTTACTGAGGGACTGTCAAGTGGTTGAATAGTAGCTGCATTGTTTTTATGATCAGCGTGTTTTGATATTAGAAGTGAGATCTTCTCACTTTTGATTCTGAGGGGTTTTTGAGACCGTTCTTCTCTATGCAACTGAGGCTGACTTTGAACTCACCCTCTTCCTCCCTCTTCCTCCCACATGCTGTGATTGCAGACATTCTTCACCACACTTGGCCAGCAGATGTATACCTTATTACACTAATAAGATGGCTGAGGATTTGAGAGGTTAGATAACTTATCAAAGGTCAGCACCAATAATTGGTTGATGCTTTGACTAAACCTGGAGATTATCAGCCACAGACTGAATGCATAAAAATGTAGTCAGGAAAGTATCTCTGACATACACATAAGAAAAAGATTCACAGTGTTGACATTTGACACTTATTGTGTTGATGCTGATTATATTAAACATTTTGAATCACATTTCTTCTTTCCTCAGCATGAATCATACCCTGTTATCCAAATTTAGCAAAGTTCAAGGTAGTCTAGATTTTAATACATTCATGCATCCATGCATCTATGGATCCATCCACTTATTCATCAATTCAATAAATAATCTTGTGGTATGGTCACCTAATATTCACTTAACTCTTCCTTTCAATTCCATGTATTTTTCTCTAATTTTTTTTGGCATAACTTGGAAAACAAGGGCATAGTGGTGATCTAGTTTCATCTTTATTGGGAAAAAGGAACATAATGTTCCATGGGGGGGGGTTCCCTATAAAGTTCATCAGGCCTTTTAGCATCACTTGTGGGTACTTCTGTTATATACCCCTTTTACATGTTAACTTCAAGCATGTTTAGGTAAATTAATAAATTGCCTTAGTTTGAATGCAGCTGTTACAGAGCTCACAAAAACACCTCTCTGGATCTGGCTTACATCACTTAATTTTTTTCAAGTCTTTCCATTTCTTTATGAATGAGGCAATATCAATTTTTCTGATGGAAGCATAGAATTCCACTTTGTATTTACATCACAGTTTTTTGGATCCATTCATCTGCTGAGGGACATCTGGCTTGATTCCATATCTTAGCTATAGTAAACAATGTTGTAACCCAGACAGACATAGATTGCATGATTTCCCTCATTTATGGTAACTAGAATGTGCCTATAAATCTACCAGTTAACATACCAGATTGTAAAAAATATATATATATGTATATATATGGACATGAAAATTATATACTTCTCTAGACATTCCCACAGTGAGACCAAATGAGGTTTTTCTTAGGAGTGGATCACAAAGGCTCATTATCTATATGCATATGATCATATAAAATAATATTTATTGAAATGAACTCCAAGAAATGGAAACAAGAGATTTTTGGTGGTTTTGCTGCTGTTTTTTTTTTTTTTTTGTCTTTTCCTCTTATCTTGGAGTTAGTTTATTTGTCCTTGAGATAGTAGGTGGGGGCCCATAAAGGGTGGGACAAAGGGTGAACAGATACTGCAATGATATTCACTAGACACTGTGTGGAAAATGAACTATACAATTTGTGACTAGGGAGAGAAGGGAAAAACTGGGAAGGAGTAGAGGAAAGAATTCAAAAAGAAATATACTCATTACCTCACTTATGTAACTGTAACTCCTCTGTACATTACTTATGCAATAACTATAAAAATATATTTTTAAAAGTACATCTCATCTTGTTGAAGGGAATTCAAAGATACCTTGTACAGTACTTTAATCTAATTGTCATGTAAATTTAGGGGAATATAACAAGGTATGGTGGTACATACCCGTAATCCTAATAGTTGATAGGGAAAGGCAGGGAATTTATGAGATCTAGGCCAGCTTGAACCCCATAGTGAGTTCCAGGCCTAGCTGGGATATAGAGAATGACTGCCTCAAAAAAGAAGGGGTGGGGGACATGAGGGATAGATAGAATCACATTTTACACCTTGGTTGCTAGGACACTAGAGGAATACTAAGTAGAGCATTTCTTAACATCAAATAATGAAAAATTGTTTCAGTAAAGTGAGAGTTATACAAACAGGTAAATTGATTTCAGTTTATTGCTATTGTACAACTTTTATAGTTAGTAAGCACTTCCAAAAGAGGCAGGCACTGTACTATACCCTGCAGATATGTGGACTCATTTCAAATGGACTTATATAAGAGACATAATTGTGAAACACACATGTGACTATAAATATATGGAAATATACACTTATTTTCATGGTGAATGAAAGAAATAATTTTAGTATTGTAACACTTTTATGACTCAAATGTTTCATTACTTTATGTATAAACAAATACACTGAAGGGTGGTCTCTCTCTAGCTATGTATAAGTTTTCTTTGGGGCTGAATTTTCATAAAGCAATAACTGAAACATATTTAAAAAGTAACCAATGGCTTTGTCAATGGTATTAAGACAGAGCTACGAAGCAGTGTAATCGATCCGAAGATGAAATAGTTACAATATTGGATGCTACATCATGCTGACAACTCTTTTCTAAAAATATCCCTTACCTTTGTGAGACACTTGTAACTGCAAAAATAAAAATTAAGACATGTCATCTGGGAATGTGGCTTAGTGGTAGAGGGCTTGCCTGGCATGAGTGAATCCCCAGGTTTAATTCCTCAGCACGGCATATACAGAAAAAGCGAGAAGTGGTACTCTGGCTCAAGTGGCAGAATGCTAGCCTTGAGCACAAAAAGCTCAGGGATAGTGCCCAGGTCCTGAATTCAAGGCCCAGGACTGATTAAAAAAAAAAAAAGACATTGTTATGGAATCTCACTTAACAAAACAGACAAATCTGTCAGTGGCTTGATTGCCACATAGTATTCCCATAGAACACCACAATGAGTCTTTTTCACCATGTCTGTAGAGCCAAACCCACTGTCAGTTCCAATAAATGGATTACTCTTCTACCGTAGTATGTGCTGAAGTGCTGTCAGGCATTTTCTCTTTCCTCCTGTGTGAACTCATTGCACATTTTACAGGCTTGTTTACTAGGGAGCATGAAGAGGTTACTCAAGAAGTTGGCTTTAGAAAAGTCCAGGTGGCAATGAGTAATTTACAGACTTGATTATGTTTCTCAGTAATACTCTTCCCAACAGGATCACACGAGCAGGAAAATCGTTTACAAATGAAATCTCTGCAGACATCACATTTAACAAGTGAGCTCACAGGCTTCCCAAGAAACCCTAGCCAGGGCTGCTCACACATCTCTGAATGACACACCAGGATGTCATAGCGTGGTGGGCTACAAGCACATGGCTTCTCATGGCTGAACATTTCAACTCATGTGCAACAATCAAACACTTGAGTTTTCCCAGCATAGACATTCTGAGTGTGCCTTTGTTTTTAATTGACCACATACATTTTCATTGGCTTTTTGAAGATAATTGTACTCCGTGGAAGAGAAATGACAAAGAAAATGTTTTCAATACTTCCAGTGCCATCTATTGGCTGCTGAATTTGTTGTTTCAGTGCTAAACCAAGGCGTACCAATTACTATTAGGTAAAAAGGAAAAAGTAATTACTATTAGGTAAAAGAAGCACCAATGACCATTAGATAAAAATATAACTAGTTACAGATTCCACCGTGTGGCTTAGGATCCGTACACCTGAGATTTCAAATTGGCTAGTATATCTAAAATATTATAAGAAGGAAGAGATAATCTAGACATATTTCAACTATAAATTCTAGACTAGTGGGGATTGACATTGTATCTAATATCTACTATAGAATATTACACTTATGCTGCAAACAGATAAAAACAGATTCTTCTTCATGTAATGGAAAATTCTCTAAAACACTTGTAGCTTTTACAATTGTCATATTAATCTTCTGTTGTCATTGAAAGCAAAGGGAAGCTATTTGGTGTCACAAAAATGGTTCAATTAATAACATTTTTTCTGTTCATGCAAAGATCAAACATGAACAGAGACTAGATTATGGAGTACACTTTTAAAGATGTCTTTTCTAAAGCTCCCTTTTCATGGGTGCATTATAATTGTCGTTGAATGTGGTAATTTGAATGTTCAAATGAAAGGACATGCAATTAATTAATTTGAGGTAAAATCATTTTCTTACCCAATTTTTGAAGTACAATAAACTGAATAGTGAACAATTAAGCATTGATGAAAAAGAAGTGGCCTTTTTAAATTTCGGCTCTGTCTTCCTCCTTCTGGGGGCACTGACTGATTTGTGATCTACAAAGGGTGTTCACTTTGAGAAGCAAAGGTGTAGGGGAAGGATAGAAGAAAAAGAAAAGGAGAGAATAGTGCTGGCACATATTTTGTAGCTATGATTTACTTGAAAATAATGTAACTTTCTCATGACTTAATGTATTTATCTTTCTCCCTTTTTTATTTTCATCCACCTCAATTTTGGTTTATAGATCTCTATATAGTTCTGAACATTATATTTTTTATTAAAGAATTCACTGAGTTGCACATTTGAAGTTTCTACCATATTACTGAATTGTAGATTACTATAGGTTTATTAGCAATGTTTTAATAAGGTTTTACAGTAAGGTGAAATACAATTTCAATGTCAAATATAAATGGAAAATGTAATGTTTAATCTTCTACAATGCAAGCTGTCATTAGTTTTCTTAAGCCATCCCCCTCCCTGAGTGTTTCAATGCTGATATTTCAGTTTGACTATAGAAATAACAATGTCTTTACAGCCTCTGAAGAATTTTACAGATGATATAACTTCTGTAGATCTAAATCTGTTTATAAATGGAGCCCTATTTTCCAATATTTCTTCTACTCAAATAAATTGCTTTCACATATGGAAGATAGAGAAAACAACACTTTCTATTCTCTGTACCACTGATTTCTTTAGGAGGGTTAGCTACACAATGAATCAAACAAAAATGACCTTAGAACACAAATAGATACCTGGTTCCTGTCTGCAATTTAGGAATGCTCTGATTATGTTTTCCTCCAAGAATATCTCTACATGAACAGAGATATCTGGCGGGGGGGGGGGGGTGCTTTACTCAGTATTCAGAACACATATGAAGAAAACTGCTATTCTGTACTTAAAGATAAAGAAAACAAAACACTTAAAATCTCCCAAAACATAGCTTTTCTTTAGAGAGAAAGAAGAGGTCTTTCCTATCTTAAAATATTCTGTCTTTCTGCTTTCACTTTATTAACCATGGCTGACATCAACCCAAAGCTTGGCTATCCTTCAGAGAATTGTTCCCCCCCCCCCCCCCTGGTATGATCATGGCATTCCTGAGCCCCTGCACTTGAGATGACTCAGACATGTCCAGGAACTCATCCACATTTGAATCATTAATGATGAATATTGCTCAGAATATAATGGGAGGTCTCATCAATAGGTATGCTCTACCAAGAAAGAATGTATGTTAGGATTCATTCAGAGAAGAAAACTGATGGAGTGTCAAAGAGGGCAAATCTATTGAAAAACTAAATGCTTTACGGAAGGGAGAAAGAAGCTGCATGTACAAATAAAAATCAGTTTGTACCACAACCCTACTCAGTCTTTTACAAAACTTTCAAGCGAAATAGAAACCCAGTTGAAGACTTCATTCAGTAATTGCTGCAAGAAACTACAAAACTTCATGTAAAAATGATAGTTTACCATTTGTAAAGAAATGGGAAGACTTGGGAGGAAAATTATATTGTGAAATAAGCCAGGCCCAGAGAAATAAGGTAGATATAATGCACCTGTAACAGTAGAAGTAAACATGTTAAGATGGGCCTTATGCAAGTGGCTACAAGTGAATTCTCTGAAGTATAATAGACTCTATGGACAGCTCAAATAGTATAATCTTTTAGAAGGACTAGGTCAAAGCCCAACAAAATCCACACCAGGAAATGAATACATCTAAAAGCAGGGGTAGGGGGTGGAACCGGGAGGGGAAAGGGGGCAAGGAGAGAGTGATAGATAAATGAAATGGGGAAAAGAGGGGAGAATTCATTGTATATGCCATAAAATAAAGTAAGGGAAGGGGTGGGTCGCAGGGGGAAGAGAAGCTCGAAGGGAGTGACACTGATCAAGATGCATTGTACTTAAAAACTGCTTTGATACTTGATACCTCTTTTGTATAACTATACTTAACAACAATAAAAAAATTAAAATTCACATCACAAATATAACATATTCATTTAAACAAAAATAAAGGAAATTCAGAACAGGGCTCTAGAAATAAACATCTGGGTTCACCTCTCTACCTTGACATTCATCTCCCTCCTAAACATGAGCAAGTGATTTTCGTCTGTGAGCCTCAATTTCTTTATATAAAATAAAACTATTCCTCCTGATCCCCTGAGGGAAACCTGCAGTGTGATCCATCACTAGGTCTCATCTGATATGTTTAGATGAGCCCTTTATAAAATTTAGATTTTGCCCAAATGGTAGTAATAAGAAATGGGGTGTTTGAGAGGAGACTGGGCCACATGGAACCCATCCCCTCCCCCTTCAGGAGAGGACTAGTTGTCTTTATGTTTTAAATTTATTTTATTTTTGAATGTGCATACATTTGTATGATAAGAGGACATCACTAGTGATTTTTCATGCATGTACACCGTACACTTTAAAAGTAGCCACTCTATCAAAATACTTCCATTCCTCTCCTTCTGCTTTCCCTCCTTATATGCAGTATTTGATGATTTTCCTTATGCTGCTGTTCTCTCTCTCTCTCTCTCTCTCTTTCTCTCTCTCTCTCACACACACATACACACACACACACACTTTTTGATTCTTTCACTTAATATGTGGTCATTTCTCTCTCCACTTCTCACTGATCTCCTCTTAGACAACACTTCTTTCATATTCCATTATCATGGCTGTCTTCATCATGATTATCATCACCATCTTCATCTTCATCATCATTTTAGGTATATGTTCCACAAATGAGAACATTTAATATTTGGCTTTTTGAGCTTGGCTTATGTTGCCCAGCAGAGTGAGTTCCAGTTCCATCTAATTTGATAATGAGATAATTTCAATGGCTGTGCTATACTGCAAGGCATACCTAATCCCTTTTATTTTATTATGAATTCATCAATTGGTGGACACCTCAGCTGCTACCACAGTTTAGCTGTGGGAAAAGAACTGTTATGAACATGGCTATGCAGGTGCATTCTCATTTGTTGATTTATTCTCTTTGAGTTATACAGCCAAGAGTGGTATGGGAAGACCATAAGTTCAGTCCAGAAACTTTCATGTTGATTTCCGTAATGGCTGCACGTTTGTACTCATAGGAGTGCCTGAGGGTTCCTTTTCCCTTTCAGTCTTGTCACTATTGACTGTTGCCATTCTGACTAGGGTAAGATGGAATCTTACTGTCATTTTGATTTGTATTTCCTTATGGTTAAAGATGTTGAACACTTCTTCATGTAGCAGTAACCATTTATATTTGTTTGTCTGAGAAATGTTGGTTCAATTCATTTGCCCATTTACTAATTTGATTATTTGTTCCTTTGCTGCTTAATTTTTAACTCTTTGTATATTCCTTTGTCTGTTGAATACATGACAATGTTTTTTTTCTACCGGATGGGTCATCTCTAATACTAATAACTTCATTTTGATGTGCAGAGGCTTTTAAATTTGATGTGATTGCCTTTATAAAAGGGCCTTATATAGGAAGATTATCTCTTTAAAATTTGCTTTTGTACACCTTCCAGCATGGGAGACTGTAGCATGAAGCTCATCACCAGACACCAGAGGTAAGAACTTGTTTTTTGGACCACCCAGTTATTATAAGTTATCTTGTGTGTGGTATTTTATTACAGTAGTAGAAAACAAGCTAAGACAAATCTTATCTATATAAAAAGGCAACTATTGGAAGACATTTTAAGAATATTAAAATTAACTTCATTCTCTTGATTTTCAGTAAATGCCATTTGTGTCATTATAAGAAAGGGTTTTCAATACCTTATTTCTCTAAGGTTTTCTTTTAATGGATTCTTTCCTTCTTTTCATTTAAGTGCCTTCTTTCTTTATTCTTCTTCTAAGTGAGTAATTTAGATATTATACTTACCATTAGAGATCAAAGACCAACTAAAAAACATGGCCAAAAATATGACCAAAAACTGGAACACCAACTATTTGGGAACTGAAAATTCTAGTCAAATATTTCTTGTGCTTTTCCAGTAAGAGTAATGCAATAGCAATTAGAATTTGCAGATTTTTTTTGTAATTTTTTCTAGGTAATCTCTACAATACTGCTGTGAGAAAAGTAGATGTTGCAGATTGCATGATTACAATTAGGTGCAAATTGAATATTTTACACCATATTTTATGCACAATAGTTTCAATGGGTTATATTAAATGATAAGAAAATTAAGCTCTCAACTAACATTATACAGTCAATGAGAATATATTATTATAACTGGTGTGCAGATTCTTAGGAAAAGTAGTCTCATGGAATAAAAGTGGAGCAAACTGTTATGTCAAACTTTTGCACAGGAAGAATTTCCTTGAGTTCAACATTAGCTCTGTGATGATGAAGGAAGTCACACATCTCCCTAGAGGTATACATGGAGCTTGTTTGACCAGGTAAACTTGTGATTAGTAATAGAAAAAGAAAAGGAAGAAAAAGTAGAAATGTAGTGAGAGAGAAAAACTAGCAGGCAGAGGAAAAAGAAGGAAACAAAAATAAGGTGAATTATTTTATGCTACAGAGAGCACTCGAAGTATGCTACATTGTAAAAACCTTATTCATAGATATTATCTGTTTTGTAGATAAGAAAGCAAGACCTACTTTTAAAATGAATTAACTGAGGCCATGTAAATGTAATAGGAATGCCATGAAATCAGTCCTGTAGCATACCATTATTTTCAATACCTTTCAAGATACACAGACATCTCTGTGTATGCATGGTGTGTGTGTGTGTGTGTGTGTGTTTGTGTGAGTGTGTTTGTGTGTGCTTGCTAAATCACTTCAGCAGTAATGAATAATCATTTTTCCATATGTTCCCCAAACTGAAATAAAAATAATGCCTATTTCCACCAGTTCATGCTTGATAACCATTTTGTAACATTTAGAAAGTTTAACTAGATACCTTTTCTCTTGGGCTGTATTCTAGTGATTTATGATAATGTCCTTAGCAAAAAGTTGAATCATTATTGTGATTAATCCGATCCAATGACAGCACCATTGCACAGCTAAATCATCATTCTTGAAAGAAACAAAATCAGTAACTCCATTTAGCAGATCTGGTGACAATACTTGCTCAGGTATTGCAGAATTCCTATTAAATCCCCTCCATATGGCATTAAGCACTCTTCTTTGCATGCTGAAGACCTCCATCTAGCAAAATGACTGATTCACTATTTCTGTTGCCAGCATGTGTTTCCATTTTTCAGCTATTTGAGATAAAACTGGCATTTGTGGCTAAAAACTCTCTCCTAAATGCTGTTTTGAAACTCCCTTTTCTTCATGATTTCAGAGGAATACTTCTTGTCTTATCTGGAAAACATAACTTGTCAGTAAACTTGGTCTCATTAATATTCTTGATAAATCCTGACCCTGTTGCATACATGGGATGATTTTTTTGCCAAACCTGAGTGGGCTATTTTACTTCTCTTCTTATTATCACATGTAAAATTGATGTTATAGTATTAATTTTTCTTATTCAGATGCAAGTTTGATAAAGTATGGACTCAATCCATTTCAAGAGGTCCAATTAGCTATTCATTTGCCTTTTTTAATTTATTTTTTCATTTCTTTATTGTTAAAGTGATGTACAGAGGTGTTACGATTTCATACGTAAGGCAGTGAGTACATTTCTTATCCAACTTGTTACCAAGCACACAGTAAAGCTGTTTTTTGTCCTATCTTTCTGTTTTCTGATTCAGGGATATCACTGCTTCAATGTCTTCAATGTAACTTCATTGGCATTGGTCTCTTATCCATTTGCTGTGATGAGCAGCTGTTTGTAAATCCATCATTGTGGCTGCAAGGGGCACTCACTGAGAACTGGTCCCTTGCTACAGTGACCTTTCATACCTCAGAATCTGGCTACTGCAGACTCAGTAAGTGGGAAACGAATAACAAGATATCACGGTTAAGGATTAAATGCAAATGCTTATTTTGATGAGCACTTTCCTTACAGCAGCTTACCTAATCCTTACAGTAACCCAGGAAACAGACACCATCATTCTCCCTACTTGTAAAAATGAGGAAACTAAGCCACATGCCAGTGGTTCATGCCTGCAATCCTAACTCAGAAGGAAGCTGAGATCTGAGGATTGCAATTCAAAGCCAGCCTGGGCAGAAAAAGGTTGTCAGACCCTTGTCTCCAAATAACCACCAAAAAAATTAATAAAAGAATGACATGGATATGTGGCTCAAGTAGTAGAACACCAGCCTTGATCAAAAGAATCTCAGAGACAGCGCCCAGGCCCTGAGTTCAAACCTCTAACTAGCAGATTTTTTTAGAATGAGGAATCTGAAATTGGTGAAGATGAAACCAACACTCAACCCCAGACAGTCTCTCTGCAGTTTCAACCCTTTTAGGCACTCTCCCATAACATTTTCGAACTCTTGAGAGCTGTGAAATCAAAGAACAAATGGCTTTCATTACCAAGACTTCAGGATTTTTATTAGTCAAGTCAGATATCAAATTATATGGCCATTTACTATGCTTTATTTATTATGGCTTGTGTGTATCTTTTCAGTAAGATTCCTAGTTATTCATGCTCAGATAGGAGTGGACTATCAAAGTTATTCTCAAACTGAAGATAATGCAGTGCTTCTGTATTTGGCATGCTGCTGAATTCCTATTTGCATTAGTTGAAGAAGTATTTGCACTTCTGTGTTCATTTAACTCACTAGTCACAAGATTCACAGTGTGGAATCAATCCAAGTGTATATTGAATGATGACCTGATAAAGAAAACAATGTTGTTAAAATCCTATCATTTGCAACAACAGAGATGAACCTTAAAAGTACATTGAGTTAAATAAGCCAAGACAGAAGATGTTGTTGATTTATTTTACCCAATAAGATATCCAGAAGATAAACACCTCATGAACTGTCTTATATGTAGAATATGTGTTGAAATCATAGAGGCAGAAGTGGCCACAATGTTGACCAGGGGCTGAGACATAGAGGACTAGAAAGATACTAGTCAAAAGATACAAATAAATGAAAATTTCATTTAAAAGGATTAAGTGTAATGGTAATAAGTTAATAATAACCTATTATTGACTTCATGATTTCTAAGAGTGTAATTTTTACATGTTTTCACCAAGAAACATGAAAGGTATTTTAAATATTGCATATTGCAAATGGCCTACTTTAGCCATGCAACGATGTTTACAAATTTTCAAATACCATCTTGTACACCACACATTTTGTCAATTAAAATAAGTGATACAAATAGTTGACTCTTTAAGCATGACTTCCAAGATTTATTTGCTTAGGAATCAGGTCTTTCAAGACACAAATGCTCAGAACATTTGAATTTCACAATTAACTATTGCTCTTGATATTAAACGGTTATTTCCTTTAGAAACCAGGCAAAGTGAAATGTTCAGAAGCTGTGTTAGGATCATAAATGTTTTGCAACAACAGACAAAACTCAGCCTGTACTAGTGTATACTCAACAAGAGAAGTGGGTTCAATTCCTTTTCCACCCTTTAAATCCCAATCAAATTTTAAATCATATAATTACAATGGCCAAGAAAGACCTAGGCTGGGTCATGGAGGTTGTAGAATTAGAAGTTGAAACAAGGGGTTGGGGATATGGCCTAGTGGCAAGAGAGCTTGCCTCATATACATGAGGCCCTGGGTTCAATTCCCCAGCACCACATATACAGAAAATGGCCAGAGGTAGCGCTGTGGCTCAAGTGGCAGAGTGCTAGCCTTGAGCAAAAAGGAAACCAGGGACAGTGCTCAGGCCCTGAGTCCAAGCCCCAGGACTCACCAAAAAAAAATTTAAAAAAAAAATAATAATAAAAATAAAAAATAGAAGTTTAATTAGCTCATCTTTAGCACTTATAGTTAGTCATACGAGTGACTCACATTCAAAATTGTATTTAGTTGTATGTTTTAATAATTATCCTTCTTAGTCAAGAAAGATAACACTCTACAGTAAGAATAAACAAATATTTATCTGACCAAATAGTATTCACTCCCAGTTAGTGAGAAGTGTAAAGTTGTTGGAAATAGCAATGTTTTTACTTCAAGCTTGAGACCCTTTATCTTTTTTAAAATAATTATTTATTTATTGTCAAAGTGATGTACAGAGGGGTTACAGTTTCATACGTAAGGCAGTGTGTACATTTCTTGTACAACTTGTTACCTCCTCCTTCATTCCCCGCTCCCCTCTTCCCCTTTTCCTCTCCCCCCATGAATTGTTCAGTTGGTTTACACCAAATGGCTTTGTAAGTATTGCTTTTGGAGTCGTTTGTCTTTTTATCCTTTGTCTCTCGATTTTTATATTTCCTTTCCCTTCCCTAGTTCTAATACCACTATATACAGTATCCAGGGTACTCAGATGAGATACAGTGATAGCACAGGAACAACCACAGGAAGGGGATACAAGAGGATCATCAACAAAAAAAGCTACGGTATCACAAGGCATGTTGAAAGCAATTACAACAGTGATATAACAGTTGTTTCCATATCATGGAGTTCATTTCACTTAGGAAAATTTGATACACATACACAGTGGAATTTTATGCCTCTATCAGAAAGAATGACATTGCCCCATTCGCAAGGAAATGGAAGGACTTGGAAAAAATTATACTAAGTGAAGTGAGCCAGACACAAAGAAACATGGACCCTATGGTTTCCCTCATAGGGAACAATTAGCACAGTTTTTTGTTGTTGTATTTCGTGTGTGTGTGTGTGTGTGTGTGTGTGTGTGTGTGTGTGTGTGTGTGTTTTGCCAGTCCTGGGCTTGGACTCAGAGCCTGAGCTTTGTCTCTGGCTTCTTTTTGCTCAAGATTAGCACTCTACCACTTGAGTCACAGCGCCACTTCTGACTTCTTTTTTTTTTTTTTTTAATGTGGTGCTGAGGAGTTGAACCCAGGGCTTCATGCATGGGAAGCAAGCACTCTACCACTAAGCTACATTCCCTGCCTGGAGACCCTTTGTCTTATTGCAAAACATCTATCCTGAGAATGAGTTGTCATAACAAAAGCAGGAGAAAAACAGGAAATAAATTCTTGCCAAGATATAAAATACAATGTTTTTGGAAGACTGCTTGATCTACTTTTTTATTTTGTTGTTGTGGTGGTGGTGGTTTGTTTTGGTTTGTTTCCAAACTCCAGGTAGGAAGAATAACAAGAAATTCTTGAGTTTGCAAGGTAGAGACAACTGGAGAGAATGGAGCTAGGCACTACTAGTGGCCCAGGAACTAACTAATCTTGAACCAGCTGTCTAACCAAACATGGGCAGTGGTCATGCCCATATTTCTGACCCAATCGTTAGTTTAGCTTCTCACAGAGTGATCAACAGTTTAGCAGGAGAAGACTCTTGTAAAATGTTTGTAAAGGCAAAGGGAACTTGGTAGTCCCCTTTCCCTATAACCTCCCAGCAGGATAACCAATCAGGAGCTGACTTCCTAAAGCACATTTAATACTTAAAAGAAGTTTTGAAACAATATCCTTACAGCTGGATTGCTCTTCTAAATATTCTAGAGATTATGTGATCAAGCTGAACTGAACAAGCTAAATTGATCAGGATAGCAAAGGGAGGATCTCATTGGAACACAGTATCAGGTTGTAATTTGATTCTATGTGGGGTTTGGATTAGCATAGGGTGTGGCTCAGAGTGGGGTATGTGGCTCAGTGGCAGAATACTTGCCTAGCATAAGGGAGGCTCTGGGTTCTATCTCTAGCACAGATAAAACAACAAACACACACAATCTCCTAATTCCATTACCATGAAACCAGCCTGACTAGTTTAAGCCTCAAAAGGCAGCCTTTTCTAAATTCAACTGGAATGTACTTTTGAATTTTTTGAAAAAGAAAAGAAAAAAAAAGCAGTATTCAAACCCCTATAAAGAACTTGAATATGAACACTCCAAGCTGTGAAACACAAAGATGAAATTCTAAGAACCTTTGGGGAAGATCAGAAATAAATATAATTTGGGGTTAACTAACATTAACAACAACAAAAATGAAATATTTTCTGAATGAAGTTAACTAGACATAAAAGCAGGAAGGCTAGGGGTAAACTTACACAGTGTGGAAATGTCATTTTATGTTATATGAAATAACTTTTTTCACTTCTGCCTAAACTGCCTGGGGTTGTTTCCCAAATGCTTGAAGTCTCTACTACCAGCTGGCTTTTTACAAGGCAACCATTATTTTCTTGTTGAAGTGGCAGGCTGTTCTTTTGATGAGTATGTATTTTGAGGCCACTTTCCTGACACTTTATCTGATAGACTGTCCTCCTTTTCTCAAGGAAAACTAACAAAACCGGGGACTCGATTTGCTTTAAATATATCAGGACATCCTTGTTTCCTATGACAGTTGGGTAATAGAAAATGACATAGTGAAAACGGTTCCATCTTTTTACGTTGTTGTTATGGCTTCCTGCGGCATGTGTGAACTTTATGTTTATCCAGCAGGAAAGGGAGGAAAGAGTAGCATCATGAGCCACCATTGAGGTGAATGGCCTTTCCTTCAATGTGCTCTGTGACCCTGGACACTTTCCTTAATTTTTTTTTCAGTTGTGGGGCTTGAACTCAGGGCCTGGACACTGTCTCTGAGCTCTTTTGCTCAAGGCTACTTTGAGCCACAATTCCACTTCCAGTTTTTGAGGGGTTAATTGGAGATAAGAGTCTCATGGTGACTTTTCTACCCAGGCTGGCTTTGAACCACAGTCTTCAGATCTCAGCCTCTTGAGTACCTAGGATTACAGCCGTGTGCCATCAGCACGGGCCTCCTTAATTCTTCTATATCTCATAATAGAGGTCCTAATCTGAGAGTAGGTAGCTTAGTCCTTTTTCCTTAGGATTTAAAATTATTTTTATTATCATACATTAATTATCTAAAGGAAAGGGTATCATAACATTTCCATGACATGAATATGTTTTGACGATATTGACCCTAGATAATTTAGTTTTCCACGTGTGTGTGTGTGTGTGTGTGTGTGTGTGAAAGAGAGAGAGAGGGAGGGTCTTGATATATAATAGGAAGAAGGCCAGGCTTGTCTGGAATTTCTGATCCACTTTTCTTAATCTCCCAAGTACTGAGACTACAGATATGTACACAAGCATCTGGCCTTTTGGTACATCTTAATCACCTGGTTAATATGTAATAAATATTAGACGTTGTTGTGGTGTGGATTTCAAATATCTCCCAAAGGCTCCTTTGTGGAAGGCCTGGGCCCAGCTGATGGTGGGGCTGGAAACTGGTGAGACCTTTAGGAGTTCAGCAATAGTGAAGAGACGCTGGGTCACAGCAGAGGTGCTCTTGTAGGGAATATTGAGACTCTACTCCCTCTCTCTTCCATGGTTACCTGGCCATCATGAAGAGAGCAGCCTCCTTCACCACATGCTCCACACTGTGATGATCTACCTCACTTCAGACCCCACACAATGGAAAGAACCAGCCAGGGACTGAAACCATTGAACCTGCAGGCAAAGGAAACCTTTCCTCCATTTAAGTTGTTTTCTTAAGTATTTAAGCCCATTTTCTTTATGAATGACCTATTGTTCTTCAAATTGTAAGAAATGTGGAAGTGATTTGACTTTTGAAACTATATATTTTTTAACTTAAGTACTATAAAGAAAATTGCATTGTAGCCAGGCTTCAGACACTTGCAATTCTTTGAACTACTAATGAGACTGAGATCTGAAGGATCAAGGTTCCACACTGTAAAAACTATATAACTATATATGGAAACACACATTTGTATATATAATTAGTTGCATAGTTATACATGTATATTTATATAAATGTATGTATTCATATATATTTATATATTTATGTAGTTTTTACATAAATATGTGTGTAAACCCACATATATCATTATATATACTTATATAGATACATATATGTATGCAAACATATATGCACACACATTTATATACATATATACACATATGTTATACACATATATGTGTGTATATACATATGGAAATGCATATATATGTACATATGCAAATATGTGTGTATGCATGCACATGAATTCCACTCTGAATAGATCTGAGACAGAAGTAAGTGTATGTACATCAAACATTAGGGTTGGGAGAGCTGGTAGAGGCAGAAGGATCACAGTTTAATGTCAACCTAAGGAAAAGCATGAAGCTCTACTTGGAAGAAAAACCAAGCAGATAAAATTAAGGACTCTGATGGTGGCTCATGGTATAGAATGCTAGCCTAGCCAAAGGAAGGTCCTGAGTTCAATCCTACCATCACAATTTAAAGTAGATTGCATTATAACATTCATGATAGCACTATGTCTAAAATATTTGTGCTGATTACAATTCCCTATTGCTCAATAGTAGGATAGATAAGTAAATCATGATAGATTCAATGTAACACAGAGTTCTGACAAATGAATGGTCTACTCCTGCACCATAATAGATTTCATTCTCAGACAGTTAATGCCAAGCTCACCATGAGAATGCATGCCTTTGCATGAAACTGAAAACCAAATATAACAGTATATAATGAATGATAGAGGCTAGGTCAGCATAAATGTGTTGATTTATAAATATAACGTGCTGACCGCATGAGTATTCATATGAAAATATCAGTTAAGGACTGTTGATGAAGTTGTGTACTCCAATGTATGTCATGATATTCTAATAGAGAATAATTGTGATAAGGCTGTGGAAGTGGCTGAAGAGGGTGGGATTAAATACACAAGAAGGAATTTGAATTGAAAAGGGGAAGCCACTTTCTCTGAAGTTGGAGGCGAGGTGTGAATAAGTTTATTGCTAATTATTAACTAACGATAATATTTTGTTGTATATTAGGGAATGTCTATGACTATCCCTTTTCTCATGTTATTGAGCTCTTCTGTAGACTGATCCTACTCACCATTTAAAAGCAAAAGATACATCATGCCACCATAACCTTATCAGATGTTTCCACTTCCATTTCTTTTTTTTTTTTTTTTTTTTTTTTTTGGCCAGTACTGGGGCTTGGACTCAGGGCCTGAGCACTGTCCCTGGCTTCTTTTTGCTCAAGGCTAGCACTCTGCCAACTTGAGCCATAGCGCCACTTCCGGCATTTTCTATATATGTGGTGCTGAGGAATCAAACATAGTGCTTCATGTATATGAGGCAAGCACTCTTGCCGCTAGGCCACATTCCCAGGCCCTACATTTCTGTTTCATTTAGTTCCGTTTTTCACAGGCTTTCCTCCATGCTTAACTTCAAATCCATGGCTCCAAGAGTGAAGAATGGCCTAGAAAAGCATACACAGCATACCCAGAACATCTCAGAAGATAGGATTTTGAAGGCAGCTGAATAGTGTTGAAATAGATTTTTTTTTGCAACTGTGAACACAGGACAATGGGACATATTGAAAGTATTTTGGCACAGAGGGGAAGTGGAACAGGAAGAGTGATATAAGAGTGAAATTGGAATAGAGTGCAAATGTGTGTGGAAATGTAACAATGAAATCTTCACCCCTATTACTATGTAATGTAATCTAAAGAAGTTACTAAAAATTAATGTGGGCTTTGTCATATCAACATGTCTACACTACTCAGGAACTAAATTGAACCCTGCAATAGCTAATTGTACTGTCAAAATTAGATGCATTGTATTAAAATCATGAAGGATATCAGCTCTACAAATGTTTTCTTGGAACTTATCACACATAAGGAAGCCTTCACTTACTTTGGAATTCAATAAATATTTATTATATCCATGATAAAAAAATTAACTGTTAATTTATTTCCTTTTCAAGTGGTAGACATAAAAAAGTTAGGAGTTTCCAAAACTGAATATTTTCTATGGATTTAACAGATGGAACAAAAGACTACCTTAAATGTCAGGCTCACATATACATGAGTTGTCTTAACAAATATTCAGTGAACACACTCACTATCTATTATGAGAGACAAACCGGAGAATCTCCCTTTGCTTTGTGTCTGTGTGAATGTGCATGCACACTTCTGGGAGTTGACCCTAGACTCTGTCCTTTACCTTTCTTTTCTTAAGCTATTTGCTTAACAGTAGCTCTCTACCAGTTGAGCCATGGCTTTGCTTCCAGCTTTAGGGGAGTTTATCAAAGATAAGTTTCACAGACTTTCTTGCCAGAGATGTCTGCCCTCAGATCTCAGCCTCTTGAGTTGATAAGATTACAGGTGTGAATTACCCATGCTCAGCAGCCTTAGATTTCATAAAAGAGAAATGTCTTGGAAAACTTTATTTAGAATAAGTCAGGCTTCACTATTCTTATATGCTTATAATCTAATTCACAAAGTTTTATCAGAAACCTAGACTCAAGAAATGTAACCATTTGAATAACCAATTTTTACTAGACTTGAATCATTTCTTTTCTCTGTCCCCATGTGATTTTAATGGACAGAAACCTCAATAAAGTCCATATTCTGTCTATGAAGTAGCAGATATAGGAGATAGTTTCCAAACTTGAGGAAATTGAGACCAGTCAATATAATTATATTTACTGCTTATACAGGCTGCAGTTGATCTTAAAACTTCTCCAGTCTCTAAACAATAAGAATGTCTATTTCTGGCTGTGATGATTATATATTCTCTGCTTTCTATCATCGGCAAAGCAAAGGTTTAGACATCTGCTCCTCCAAGTTGATTGTCCAAATCCATCTGAAACACAATGCCATTTGTGTGAGTTTCTTGTGTAAGCAATAGGAAGTGTGACTGCAATAAATCACAATTCAGAGGCCCACAGACAATTGGGAGTTACTAAGGCCTTTCAAATGACTTTATCAGATTGAGCCAACAGTGGCTGTCTGCTCTACCAGCTGCCAGCAAGTACTTCTGTAGAAAAAAGCTTCACCAGAGAATAACTTGGTTTTACTTATCTCTATGGAATTTGAAGCCCAATCTCTGACATTTCAGAAAAATAGAGCTTAATACTTAAAGTGCCTCAGTACATTTTGTATTGAAAATCCCACAAAGAACTACTAGGTTAAAAAATAAAAGTAAGGATAAAGATTATTCTGAAAGAGAATGACCTGTAGGTTAAACACAATAACCAGGAGTAGTGATATACAAAGTCAAGAACAGCACCACACAATAAAGAGCTCTTTGCAAGGATGCCTCAGATTTTTAACTTTACAATAACTCCTTAAACCACTGAGCTTCTTCCACATTACAAAGCACTTCAGACACGTGGAGCCCATATACTCTCCTCCCGAGCAGTCTTACATCAGAAAAACAAGATCTTAAGAGGAATAAATAATTGTGGGTACAATATGTCATCCTTCTGTAAAGATATTTTGAAATTTCGGACTCTTTTGCTCCATAGAAAGGCAATCAAGATTTCTCCAAGCACTTTGAAATATGAGTTATATTATTATTATCACTTCTACTACTGCTACTACAGCTACCTTTTCTTTTTTGGTCATTGGGCTTGGGCGCTGTCCCTGAGCTCATCAGCTCAAGACTAGAGCTCCACTGCTTGAGCCATAGCACCCCTTCTAGTTTTCTGGTGGTTATTTGGAGATAAGAGTCTCACGAACTTTCCTGACCACGCTGGCTTTGAACTGCAATCCTCAGATTTCAGCCTTCTGAGTAGCTAGGATCATAGGCATGAGCCACCAGCACCCAGCTAATTATGATTTCTTTTTGCCAGTTCTGGGACTTGAACTCAGGGCCTGGGCTCTGCCCCAAAGCCTCTCTGTGCTCAAGGCTAGCACTTTACCACTTGAGCCACATTACCAGTTCCTACTACTATCTTTAAGTAGTTGTAATAAGGGGTTTGAATCTAGCAAGTCAGTTTATTAGTACATTGCATCTTGATCAATGTAATTCTTTTCATTATTTTTCTCCATCTCTCCCAACCCCACCCATTCCCTCCATTATCCTAGTCCATTGTCATTCATATATATATAATATATATATATATATATATACTGACTACTATAATTACCTTTTCCTACCCTTCCTCTCTTCATTTGTGCACTCCTCTCCCCTTGATCTCACCCCATCCAGTACTCCATATTCCAGTTTCCTGGTATCAATATACTGTGTTTTAGTTAATATTTTTGTGTATATATAGATATATGCACATGAGCCTGTATAAGTTTATATATGTTATACATACATATTTATAAACTAGATCTAACTTCCACATATGGTGTGAGTTCTTAGTTACAAATAGCCTTGCTTCTTTGATTTTCTACTTTTACATGTCTAATTCAAGTGTTTTCAACTTTAGGACTGGTAACATTTTGGGTAGAATAAGTCTGTTGTGGATAGATGGCATATTCATTGTAGATGTTTACAAGCATCTTTGCTTTCTATCAGTAGGTACCAGTAGCCATCACTACCTTATCAAAAGAAAACAAATGTACCCACAAATCTTATCAGATGCTCTATGGTTAGAAAATTGACTATCATTTGACAATCACAGGACTAGAAGGATTGGAGGCAGGGACACTTAATAAATCAAGGGAAGGAAACACCTGTTTTGAATTAAATAGATTTTTATAAGAAAAATATTAAGTGTGTATGAGAAATTTGAAAGAATTCAACAGTTTTTTTTTTTTTTTTTTTTTTGCCAGTCGTGGGCCTTGGACTCAGGGCCTGAGCACTGTCCCTGGCTTCCTCCCGCTCAAGGCTAGCACTCTGCCACTTGAGCCACAGCGCCGCTTCTGGCCGTTTTCTGTATATGTGGTGCTGGGGAATCGAACCTAGGGCCTCGTGTATCCGAGGCAGGCACTCTTGCCGCTAGGCTATATCCCCAGCCCCAACAGTTATTTTTTGCATACAAAAAACTTTATACATTAAGTTATCAAGAAAGTTCCCAAGTTGATTGCATCATGGGCCACATGATTCTCTTTTATATATTTTAGAAGAATTTACTTGTAACTTTTTAGGTTGACATTTTTCTACAGTTTGCAGGTCTTCCCCAAAGGCCAGAATCAGACCTCTTGGTTCTCTCATTCCTCCTGCACTTTCTTTTTTGTAGCTCTAAAGGACAACAGTGTGTTAATCTCACATTTGACTATAAACACATCTTACAGAGCTCGTGCTGAAACTCTTGGTTCACATATATTTTCTTCCTTTTTATGGAAAAAATCAGTATTGGCACGGTTTCTTCCCAGCTAATCATAAAAGACAGATGTTCTTTCCTCAAATGAATGTATCTTGAGAAATAGTCTGAAATTTTTGTAAAACAAATACTTTCAATTGAAAATTAAAACTCAGCAGAGAGAGATGGGAAGAAAACATTTATGGATTCAAACATTTGGTCGAAAGTCAAAGGAATTAATGAGAAATGTACAAAAAATAAATTCTAATTGAGTGAATCTGAAGTATAAGGGGTTTTCAAACTTGAGATAATTTCTGAACTTGGAAGAATGACAAAATGTCAAGGTGACCCTAACAGAAACTTGGCGATACAGACAGAGATCATGGGGATGAAGAACATTCCAGCCCGCAGAAATCATCAGATCATCCAAAATGACAGCAAGTGCAATTCCACCCGGATCTAGTCTATGAGAGAAGGTGAGAATAGTCTCTCAGACATTTGAACTAACAGTTCATTTAAAGTAACTTCCTCAAAGGAAGCTGATGTCATAGTAAATGGAGTTAATCAGCTTGAAACTAGGTATCTTATTCCTCTCATGGTAAATTTAGAAGCCTTTCCCCTGCCTTTCAAATGCACAAAAGGAAAACTTTTCCCTAGGAAATGCCCCTCTTGATTTTTCATAAATGCTAACTTCTTACCATTTCAAAGCAGTTTGGGGGATACCTACACTCCTAAATCATAAATTTTCCTTTTTATTTCTGTTCAGGACTAAGTCTAAAACTTTCTGGACGCATCATATTAAGAATGAGAGAGAAGCCACTCTCCAGAGACTTATGTGGAATAATATAAATTCAAAGAATAACATTATTTTATCTTAAAGAACCAGGCGTTTCTATTTGAAAACAGATGTCGTGTTTACTTCTCATTTGTAAGAGCCACACCAAGTTAATGCACTATTTCATCTTGATTCATTATAAGACATTTCTTGCAGTTGTCACATGCCAGCCTCTACACTAAGCACATCATAAATATTAACTTCTTTTCTCTTTGAAACAGTCCTGTGAGGTTCATATTATTATCATTCTCATTTATATGTAAGTAAACAAGAGAGGTAAAGTTACTGCTCAGGATCCTCAGCTGAAAGCCAGGTTTCCAATCCAGACAGTGTAGCTTTGTAGTCCATGTTCTCTGAATCAGAAATACAATTCTAACAACACGAATATTGTACCAGGAGAAAGAGGATGAAGAAGTACTGAGTGTTCAGACAGGCAGAGGGATTGAAACATGGGAAATCAATTTTATTGTGACCTGGGAGTATGTGACCAGAACCTAAAAGGAGAAGAGAAAGTCAGGGAATGAATAAGAACTGGAAAATCAAGGAGGCCTATGGCCTAGAAAGGATTTGTAGTATCTACATACCATGTTAACAACATGAGTTACTGTGGCATGAATGAAGTGGGCTGACATTAACTATTAAAGTGAGGGCAATGGAAAACATCACTTAGTAAATTTTTCTCTCCTTCCCCTCAGTCTTTTAGGGCACAATGACAATATAAGCCAAGAGAGAAAAAAGAAAAGCACCAGGTATATTAATCTGATGCTCTTCCTCTAACATTTAAAAAAGTACCCTTAATTATTTGTACACTTTTTTCACTGATAATTACTTTCTTTTCTTCTAAAAGTATTTATTTGAAAAAGGTAAATTTGAGCAATAGAATATTGACAAGTTCAAAATAAAAAGTGGAAAAAAAATACGAACCACATAACATGCCATTCTTACCACAATATACAGGAATATGGGTCTAAGAGTGTCTGCCCCACGAAATGTGATATGAGCAAAAATACTGAAATCCAGCAAATGCTATGCTCTGTATAAGCTAAATGGAGGTGATCTCTCAAGATCATTCTACTGGTTTTTTTCTGTGTTTTTTTTTAATGACATTAACATTTAATGAGATTAAATGGCAGACTTCCTGGGCTGGGAATGTGGCTTAGGGGTAGAGTGCTTGCCTAGCATGCATGAAGCCCTGGGTTCAATTCCTCAGCACCACGTAAACAGAAAAAAAGCCAGAAGTGGCGCTGTGGCTCAAGTGGCAGAGTGCAATCCTTGAGCAAAAAAAAAAAAAAAAAAAAGCCAGGGACAGTGCTCAGGCCAAGTCCAAGCCCGAGACTGGCAAAAAAAAAAAAAAGGCAGACTTTCATTGAAAATGGTGATGCTAATATAGTCTTTTGCTAACCTGTTTTCTAGATTCTCAATGGAATGGGGAGAGGTATATACAGCAAAAGCACAGGAACAATGGTCTGAGATTGTATGTAGCTCAATATAGAGCATGTCCCTAATATGTACAAGGCCCTGGAGTTCAATACTCAGCACTAACAAAAAGAAAACAAAAGAAGGAATACAAGTTAGGGAGAGAGTGAAGATTGGAGGAAAGAAGGGAAGAAGAAAAGGAGAGAGGAGGGAGGGAGAGAAGGAGGAAGGGAGAGAGAAAACATCAACAATTCAATAACATGTCATTTAATTTGATAGTTGTCACAACTACTAAGTAACTAATAGGCCACCAGGATAAACAGTATGGACATGCTAGATAAAGGTAGATTCCCAGTCTGTGAGGTGGGGTGAAGTAGTATACAATTAAGCTATGAATTTCTTATTTCTGGAATTTTGCATTTAATATTTTCAGACAACTTAAATAGCATACAGAGAAAGATTCTCTTCAGTTAAGACATTTCGTCATGAAGAACAGAGCTTTACAAGGTGAAGGTGTGTGCAGTGTGAGAATGTTCACAGAGGCTGGGGCAAGGGGAAACTTTCAGAGGCAAAATGAAGAGAATTACATGAGCTACTGGAAAAATACTTCATCATAAGGGCCAGAGCAAGACTGGCACAGTCAAAAGTTAAGCAGGCTTTTGTTTAAGAGGGGGTGGAAGAACACATTTGCAGGTGTGTGTGTGTGTATGTATGTATGTATGTATACACACACACATATATATATACAGATACACATATATTAATATAGAGTTGCAATGGCTTTTGAGCAAGGTTGTACATCTGGCAGTCATTTGTAAATACTTCTTGTTAATTAACACCCATGCAGGAGAACCCTTCAGCATGAACCTCTTAGTAAATGTCGTGGCTTTATCTAAATTATGCTGCTGAAATGTCTACCCACTGCCTTTATACAAGGAATCATTTTTTAGTGGGAATACTTGGCTTATAGTATATGATCCCTAGTATAAGTGTCATTTCTTACTTATTCATAATAAAATAGATGTATGCTCTATAAAATATTCTTTCTCTTCCTTAAGACATTACAAGTAGTAAGAACAAATTTCATTAAATATTGTTAATTATATTTACTAATTCATTTTCTTTGATGCAAAACATATTACCAAAATTAGTTTAAATACTTCCTTTAGAAAATGCATGTTACATTTTTTACATTATGTGACCATTTTATTAAAAATGAGCTCAGCTGACAGTTCCTCATTAAATTGAAAGAAATAAGGAAATTAATTTTCTCAGCAAACTATAAATTCAAAAATCGATTTGATGAACTTCTATTTTTGACTATCACGTTTTCCTTAGCTGGGTAGGTTAAACCTGATGAGACTCAAAAGTAACAATTACCAGTTATTTCCAAAAAAGCAAATATTACTTCTTGAAATCATAATGAATTTTACCATGATGGATGGAATTTAATGATTATCCAAAATCAGAGGCAAAGAGACCACAATGAAAATTATAGGGTTTTCTCTGGGTGATAAGGTAATACTTGAGAATGTTTGTCTTTGACTGACAGAACCGATTGATTTCAACATGTATCTGTCTGATAGACTCTAAAGACTACTTGGCAGTGTGATGTGTATGTGTGTGTATGAGAGAGAGTGCGTGTATGTGTGTGTGTGTGCTTTCACTCTCAAACATGAGACGAATAGAAACTCCAATGTCAGATGGCTCACACCTGTAATCCTAGCTACTCAGAAGGCCAAGATCTGAGGATCACGGTTCAAATCCTGCCCGGAAGGAAAGTCCAGGAGAGACTCTTATCTCAAGTAAACTACTTAGAAAAAGCCAGAAGTGGCCCTGTGGCTCAAGTTATTGAGTGCTAGCCTTGAGCACAAAGAGGCTCAGGGACAGAGCCTAGGCCCTGAGTTCAAGCCCCAGTACCCACAAAAAAAAAAAAAAACTTCAAGTAGACAAAACATAAAAATAACAAAAGCATAAACCAGAGTTAAACAATGAATTTCCTTGATTTCTTTTCTCTTACAGCTGAAGTGAAGAAAGGGGACAGATTGGTGGGCTCCATATTTTGAGGCCACAATAATTACTAGTTTTTAAAACCAGAATTCTACATAAGGAATTTATATTTTACATTCTAAGTTCATTTGAAGTTGACTCAAGGGCAGAGATGCTTATAAACTGAAATTTATGTATTTTATGAGAAAAGGCTTTTATACATTCAGCTCAGCTCTAGTTTGGGTAACAAGAAACATCTGATTTCATAGGATTACTGAACCTAGGCATAATTTTCGTGAGATACTACTTCACTGATGTGAAATCAACTCACTCTTCCCACTGAAATCTCGCATTCTAAGCTTCATAAAGGGCAGTCAGAATGTGTCATCTCTACAGTTTTTTGTCCCAATGACACTTCTCTCCCTGCTTCCAATAAGCTTATTGTCAATTTCAAGGTCTTATTTCCTTTTCTTATTTTCTGGTCTTATCTTGAAAGTACTAAGAAGGTCAAATCTCACCAGTCAATTTCATATCCTTCCTTAGTAAGTGGAATCCTGTATTGAATCTCTTACATACACAAAAAGGTCAGTTTCACTGTAAATATCATGTCTGTCATTGAAACAAGACCTTGCCTAGCTGCTGACAGATGTAGTTATTCACCTACAGGTTTCCCTAGGGTTGTTTCCTAGTCTTCAATTCTACCTGTCAGTAACTCACAGATCTATGGGGGTGAGAAATGAATTCATCCTCTGCCACCTAGGAGCTGTGTGACCTTCATCAAATTACTGAGCATCTCTGAACTTGAGTTTTCCTGTTTACAGAAGAGGGATATTAGGTCATTCTGAGAATTTCATGAGAAAACCTGTGTGAACTCCTTGATGCATAGCAAATAGATGACTTCATTATAACATGCCAATTCTACTTTAGTGCTGCTAATTCTTCTCAAGCAAAGTACTCTTTGAAGCATATCATTGCTCACTATCAGGGAAAGGAAAATAGGAAGGAATCATCTTGTTTTACAAGTAATCTGATGCGTTATTTTCTTCACAATGTTGTTGGCTGCAAAATGTTAAGCCAAACACCAGGGGTGGGAAAAGAGGTCAGTAGGTAGCATTACACCCACATAGGGCTATTTAGTGTGTGTGTGTGTGTGTGTGTGTGTGTGTGTGTGTGTAAAAACCATTGGCTATTTAAATATGTACAGGAATCATGCGTCTCTGTCTTGATCTGTATTTGGTATGGTTTTTATTCTACTGATAAATCCTCACAAACTGATGTGACTCGAAATCCTTTTGTACAATTGCTTAAAGATAATAAAAATAAAGATTATAAAGAAGGAGTAAGTTTAAAAGCACAGCTCTGTACATTTCTCATGTGCAGTATTTTGCATATGGGTTTACTTAAGTGAGAATAAGAGATACGCTGTGATATACATGTGGTTATACAGGGGACAAAACCAAAAGGAGTCCTGTTTCAGCATATTAAAACTCAAATTATGTAATCTTCAAAACCATTGAAACTCTAAAAGTTAATAAGGATAATATTACGAACAGGCTTTTCTTTAACATAAGGTATCCTTATGCTACCTTCATTAAGGGCATAAAAACAAAATTAGTTCCAGCCTTGACAACTTGCCCACAGATTTTTTTTTTTTTTTGTCAGTTGTGGGGCTTGGATTCAGGGTCTGGGTACTGCTCCTGAGCTCTTTTGTTGCTCAAGGCTAATGCTCTACCACTTTGAGTCACAGCTCCACTTCCCATTTTGGAGTGGTTAATTGAAGGTAAGAGTCTCATGGGAACCTTTCTGCTTGGGCTGGATTTGAACCATGATCCTCAGATCTCAACCTCCTGAGTAGCTGGGATTACAGGCATGAGACACCGGCACACGGTTGAACAGGTAGTTTTACCTAAAACAAGAAAAGTAATTTCTTTATATAAACTTGTTTGAATGGCATTTCCCAATCAGTTTAAAAGTAAACTTGCAACTTGAACAATTATCTAGTAGATTTTTTTTCCTGATAGATGTACTCTGGAGACATGTTTTTCAAAATTCAAACTTGTTTTGCTTAACTAATGACCCAAGCAATTGTTTCATTTTCTTGAATTAAATCCAAATTTTGTGCAATAACTACATTTGTGGAGCAACCAAACTTTTAGATCAAGTCAGTTGAGCAAATATTTACTAAAGAGTATATATCCAAAGAAAAGTATATTCTTCTAGACTAGGTTGTTGACTCCTAGGATGATTTCATTGGCTCACACTGCACCACTGTAATAGATTAAATGTTTTAAAATAAATACTGACAAAATGAGTAGATTCATTGCTACTCCAGAATTCCCCCAATCCAAGAGCATGGACATTTTCTTCAAATTTACTTTTGGAAGTCATAAGGCTTTATTAGCTAATGAAACAATGTGTTGTGTGGCTCTTGTGGAGAATGAAAAAACATGTATCTTTTCACTTCGTCTGAGAGCATTTCCAATTTGTGTCCTGCAGTGCATAAGATTATCCTGAGTATATTAAAATGGTTTCATTCCCAAGAATACATATTTTACTTTGATGATCCTCATTTTCCAAAAAAATTATGTTTGGGGCTGGGAATATGGCCTAGTGGCAAGAGTGATTGCCTCATATACATGAGGCCCTGGGTTTGATTCCTCAGCACCACATATGCAGAAAATGGCCTGAAGTGGCACTGTGGCTCAAGTGGCAGAGTGCTAGCCTTGAGCAAAAAAGAAGCCAGGGACAGTGCTCAGGCCCTGAGTTCACGGCCTAGGACTGGCCACAAAAAAAAAAAAAAAAAAAAGTTCCAAAAAAGTATGTTCAGTATTTACTGGAGGTGGGTAGTCATGGAAGAAGACTTCCATTAGAACTAATGAGTTACCATGTCCCATTAGTAAGTCTACATTTCATGGACAGAAGCATGTTAGAACCATGAAGAATATATGTGTATTACCTGGAATGATGGCCTGAGACTTATCAGGAGAAAGTTTGATTTTGGAAGGTGAATCTGGCAGATGTAACAAGATTGCCAAAAGGAGACATTGAACCTCAGAATTTCACTCATACTTATTCAGGTGTCTATATTTTCACATAAGTTTCACTTGCCACACCTTTCCAACATGGTATTGAATTTCATCCCCAGGAACCCTCTGCAGACTTCACCTCACAATTATTGCACAAGTGTTTTCCAGATCTGGGATGATGGGCTGGCATTTGGAATGAAACACTACTGCCCTCTGGAGGATCTAGAGGTATAACTAAGGTCCAACTGCCAGCAACATAAAGGAGAAACACAATGGGCTTCCTCTTTCCATGGAATCTCAGAAACTAAGCCACAGTCAGATCATTGGCTTTTACTATCTACAGATCTACTGATGGAAATGGACGTTCTGAGGGATTCACACTGGGATGAAAAGAACTTGGACTCCAAGGTCAGTGTGGTCAAGAAGCCCTGTCTGGACAGGATGTTAACAAAATCAGAAATGCCAGCTGACACTGGGGGGAAAAAGATCTATTTTATGAAGAGTCCATGAATCTTTTATGAAGACCTCTTCTAAAGCAATTAGCCATATAAAAATAAAGGGAAGAGAAATTAATTAAACAGATAGAAAGTATGAGGAGGAGGAGATGGAAGGTGAGAATAAAGGAGGGGGAAGAGAAGAAAAGGAAAAGAAGGGAGAGGAAGAGCAAAGGGAAAGGGAAGGGGAAAGGGACAGGGAGAAGGAGAGGGAATAGGAAATGGAAAGGGAAAAAGAAAGGAGGAAAAGGAAAGGGAAGGGAGGCAAAAAGGGAGAGCCATGAATTGTGATGAGTCTAGAGGAGGTGGATTATCTATTGGAGTTGGCATAGAGGTTCATAGTTAAGAGACACAGATCACTCTATGCACTGTGGATGACAAAATGAAAACAATCGAATAGGAATCTGATCATGATAAATAGCTATTAGATTTCTAAAACTCCCATTATCACCACTCTTGAGTCTTGTTGAAGGGAGATTGAGAAGTAAATTATTTAAAATAACCAGTTTATTGCATCACACTGTTCTTCATAAAAATTGATAATGTCTATCCTCACCAAATAATTATTCCTTCATCCATGATTTCCAAGAAGAATTTGTGAAGGATATTATTCCCAATACACTTCCAGTAATGTATCTAGGCCCAAGTTTTCTTTTAGGAAAGATTTTCAGTCATTAATCTAATATCTTTCTTGTTATGTTATCTATTTAAACTTTTTCTTGTATCAGTTTGGATAATTGTGTCTATGAATTTGTACACTTTATCAAAGTTGTATATTGGCATGTTTATAATTCATTTCTGTAGGGTCAGTAGTAATGTTCTCTATTCCATTCCTCATTTGGTCATTTTTGTCTTTATTTTTTTTTGTCATTTGCTTCTAAAGAGAGTGTTTGTTACACTCCTCATTCCATAACTCTAGAAGTACCCCCATATATTTGATTCCTATTTTCAGACAACCTAATCCACTTGAGCTGATAAAAAAAATTCTGAAATATACTGTGTTAGGAGGGTAGCAGAAATATCCATGGGTATCATGCAATCAGGTCCAACAGAGTCAAGGAAAATGCCCTCCTGTGTCAAAGGATTGTAGCATTGGAAAACGAAGACCAAAAATTCTCTACTGGCTATCTCAAGGAAACAAGAGCCTTGTACGTTTTAGCCTGCCTGAACATACAATCTTCCAGTATCTGGTAGAGAGTACAACTCCGGTTGTAATTCCTGACTCAGACTTACTTGTTAGAATATAGGCCATACATGGAAACCCAGTTAGAAAAAAGAGTTTGCAAAATGTATCTTCTCTAGATTCATCACATGGAAAGTCAACAGAGAGGTTGACTCTCTGGGAGCCAACTGTGAGCACAGTGAGCCAACTTACGATTTGCTTTCCAATGACCCCCATATAGCCTGGCTACTTTCAGCTCCTTGGACTCCTCTGTAAATGATGACATGCTTCACTTACATTCTCCTCTTCTATGTCTCATAAGACTTTAAAAAAATTGTATTTTTTTGTGATTTTTAAAGGTAAAAATGAGTGAATTTGTTTGAAAGTGAAAAGAAAGCCATGAAACGAAAATAGTTAGACTCTCCATTGGAGAGAAGCCCCAAAGAGGAGTCCAATGGATTCCTTTCAGAGAGTGGTTTTTATATTTTAATATGGCATTCTTTCCATACATCCTCCCTGGGGATTTTTGAATGTGCTTAACCCAGGCCTTATGATAGCTGGTGCTATATAAAATGTCATATTCTCAAAAGTAGTCTCTCCTCATTACTCTGGATAGAACAGTCATTTCTAAACCCTAACCTGGGATAGGTTTCAGATTAAGTAAGTCTTTTGATTCAGTTTTATTGTATACTTACACAAGATTATTTTCTTCATTTATATGCTTATTGTCAGCATACAACAGTATAATCTCATATAGAGACACATATAGTATACTTTTGTACTCTAGTGCCTGAGGCAGAATGTAGAGGAGCCATTTCCAATGGGAATTTTTGCAGTGAAGTTTCTGTTCTGTATTTACACAGCCCAGTAAATGCTCACTAAACATAGGTACCTGCTGAGTGCAACAAATGTAGTTAGTATAAAAAGCTGAATTTTAATTGCTATTTTGATTCATTCAAATATAAATAACCACATCTGCTTAGTGACCCCTGTGTTGGATAGTACAGTATTGGCCTTCAAAAATATTTATTGGATGAATTCAGAACTCCCAGAACATGGCACATGTAATTCCTATCCTCTTTATTCTTTGTTATCATTACTTCCTTATACCTGTTATTGTCTACTTATATTTGAAATTTTAACTCCTAACTTGCTTTTAAAAGAAATAAGGATTTCTTTAAGTGGTAAGCCCTCCCAAAATAATAAAGCAGCTTTTCTCTTTTTTCTTTTACTCTTCCATGTTGCTGTTTGTTTATTGTTGTTTGGTTTGGGGTTTTTATTGTCGATCAGGGGGCTTTAACTCTAGGCCTGGGCACTGTCCCTGAGCTCCTCAACTCAAAGCTAGCATTCTACCACTTGAGCCACAGTGCCACTTCTGGTTTTATGGTGGTTCACTGCAGATAAGAGTCTCATAGACTTTCTTGCCTTGGCTATCTTTGAACAGCAATCCTCACATCTCAGTCTCCTGAGTAGCTAGAATTACAGACATGAGCCACCAGTGCCAGGCTTGTCCATTTTTATAGAATTGGTTCAATTTCCAGAAATTAGTGATGCTACTGCATAATTTTGCATTGGAGAATAAGTGCAAGACAACAGATTTAATGATGCTTTTGTCAAGAGACATAATATTGTAGAATAGTGAGGACTGATTTGGGGGAAAAAGATGAACACTTCACCATGTTTTAAGATAGTATTGGATAACAGCATATGCTAAACTATGAGAACTATAATAATTGGATAATCATAAAGCACTAGTTTGCCACCCTTCGCTCCTTTTTAAACTAATTAATTTATTTATTGTCAAAGTGATGTATAGAGGGGTTACAGTTTGATACATAAAGCAGTGAGCATATTTCTTATCAATTTTGTTACCTCCTCTCTCTTTTTTCTCCTACTTCCCCCCTCCACAATTTCCTCCCCTCCCCCAGAGTTGTGCAGTTGGTTTACAGCATATTGTCTTATAAGTATTGCTGTTGCATTGGTTCACCTTTTAACCTTTGTCTCTCCAGTTTGATGTTCCCCTTCCCTTCCCTAGTTCCAGTAAACATATATACAATACCCAGGGTACCAAAATCAGTTACAGTGACATCACTGGCAATGGTGAAGAAAGACAAAATAAAGAAGCATAATTTCACATGGTACATTGAAAATAAAAACAACAATGAAAAACCACTTATTTCCATAACTTGGAGTTCATTTCACTTAGCATCATCTTCTGTGTTTATATGTACTAGTTATTGAGCTACAGTGTTCTTCTTCTGGGACTATCCTAGACATATACTAATTATTACCAATAAGGGAAACCATAGAATCTATGTTTCTTTGACTCTGGCTCACTTCACTTAATATGATTTTTTTCAAGTCTTTCCATTTCCTTACTAATGGGGCGATGTCATTCTTTCTGATGGAAGCATAAAATTCCATTGTGTATATATACCACATTTTCTTGATCCACTCACCTACTGAGGGGCATCTGGGTTGGTTCTATATTTTAGCAATGGTAAATTATGCTGGGATGAACATAGTTTTGCTAGTAGCTTTAGTGTGGTCTTGCTTGTAAACATTTGGGTAAATACCCAGAAGTGGGGTTTCTGAGACATATTTTTTTTGCCTTTTGAGGTATCTCCACACTGTTTTCCAGAGTGGTTGAACAAGTTTATACTCCTACCCAACAGTGAAGTAGGCTTCTCTTTTGACCACATGTTTCCCTCCTCTGCCCCCACCCATCTGTTGTCATTAGTTTTCTTGATAATGGCCATTTTTACTGGGGTGAGGTGGAATCTCAATGTTGTTTTGATTTGCATTTCTTTTATGGCCAGTGATACTGAGTACTTCTTCAAGTGCCTCTTGGCCATTTTCATTTCCTCTTCAGAGAAGTCTCTTTTTAAGTCTTTAACCCATTCATTAAGGGGCTTTTGCTTCTTTTGAATTGACAATAAATCTACTTCATAAAATTAGCTTAAATTGGGGCTGGGAATATGGCCTAGAGGCAAGAGTTCTTGCCTTGTGTACATGAGGCCCTGGGTTCGATTCCCCAGCACCACATATATAGAAAATGGCCAGAAGTGGCGCTGTGGCTCAAGTGGTAGAGTGCTAGCTTGAGCAAAAAGAAGCCAGGGACAGTGCTCAGGCCCTGAGTCCAAGCCCCAGGACTGGCCAAAAAAAAAAAAAATTAGCTTAAATTAAAGTCATAAAATTATTTTCAAAGAAATTATACATTGAAAACACTGTTCCCTTTCATTACTGGAGGGAGAGGTTTGGGAATGAGGTTAATTCTCTGAAGTCTGTAATGTGAACCCTCAAGTTAGGAAGTTAAGAATTTGTAGCTGTGACCAAAACTAGCAAACTATTACTAACAGCTATTCAATAGCAACAAGGGATCAGAGTTGTCTGAGGAGACTGTATTATATGGGAAATGGAATTTTGTGGCTATAAAGTCACACATAGAGATTTTTCTAAGATGTTGATTAAAGATAAACCAAGATCAGGAAGCTAAGATTTATATAATTTGAAGGTAAAAGAAGAGGATGATGCTCTTATTCATGACAAAACTTTCTGCCAAATGATTTAAGATTAACAGCATGTATTCCAATCCACATACTTAGTGTAGAGCTTCCTTTATCCCACACAGCTACATCTTTGATGAAAAGGCACATGCAATCAACTAACTACCCTGCAATAATCTCAAGAGTAATAGTTTTGAATGCTTACTGATCCAAATGAAACATACTCCATCCTTTTCTCAGCGACAAGACTTTTAGTTGTATTTGAAGCTCAATTTGTTGAACAAGATAATATCCGCAGGTTAGTGGGTGAGGTTACTTGAGATAGTTGCATTAGCTAGCATGTAATTTCTGATCTGACCTAGAGTTTAAATTCTAGTTTTTAGAATTACATTTGCTTTTGATCAGACAGATTTCAAAATTAATAGAATGCACTGTAAGCTATTTTCTCTTCTTTAATGAATGTAAGATAGAAGGGCTAGATATTTTCGACAAATTGGAGGTAAGAGTTAATAAACCAGAGAACATATCTTTCAAAATGTAACATTTGTAGTAGACATAGTAATGAATTAAAGAAGCAAGACACAAGTGTGTCTTAGAAAAGTTACATTTTGTCAGGCAAACAAAAAAGCAACCCTGGGGCTACCTACCATGGTTTTGTCCAGCTTGAGCAATGGAGGGAAGCAATATGGCTGCAGGGGAGTGGATGTGAAGAAGATAACTTTGGAGAAGCAGTCATTGGCCAGAGATGTGGGGGCCTTGAAACACACAGGGAAGGTGTGACTCGTCTAAGTGTGATAGTAAATCATGGGAGGATTTTTGAACCATGGAGTGATGTGACCCAATTTATGTGAAACAGACAAATGCATACACCCTTCTCTGGCTTCTGCCAAGAGGAAAACTGTAGGGAATAAGTGGGAATAGCAAAAACAACTATCAAAAAGGTACCCCCCAAAAAGTACCCCCCAGTGGAAGAGTAGTGAAAAGGAAAAAATGGTTAATTTAGTTATTTGTGGGCTTAAAACTTACTAAAATTATGAAATTAGTTGAAAATCAGAGAACAAACAGAAAAATATAGATGGACAATGAGTCTAAGAGAAATGTAGCCCCAGTTAATGGAAAAGATGAGCAAAATCACAGACTTGGGATAAGGCCAGCTGAGATGGGTGAAAGGCTGAGAAGTAAAGATGCTAAACATTTGATGGGGAAATAATTTAGGAGGTGAGATTGTATACCTAGATTGAGAGCAGGTTAAGCATGATCTTGCATGCTCTGTTTGGGAGTTTGTGATTTATTTGTTGAGTCATAGGGCTTCAGTTTAAATAATTAATGTTTTATAGTTTATTTAGTGAGAAAAGTCTATGGATTTACCAACATTTCAAAACTTCCCCGGGGTGTAGGGTGCTGTAATAGGAGTTGGAAATAAAAGGGTAAATAGACAAAAGTAACAGTTACTTCTTTGGAATTTAATAACTTGTACCCCTGTAGCTAGGATAAAAATAGGTCTCCATAGTGGACAATATCACTTCTTCTGTCTGAGAGAAGCAATCCACCCCCAATTGGGGAGATATTGTAGCTTAGTTTCAGAGCCACTGATTTTCCATTTCTGAGGAATTTAGCAGTAATACTCATGCTGACATAGGTCCTTGCCCTTCTCTCAATATTGACCCAACTTGCTTTCTCTTGATCGTCTTTCAAGTTACCAATATCCCGGATTCATATGTCAGTGAGAAAAATTAGTTTATATTCTCATTAACTACCCAAATAAGAATTGACATTGAAACCCCTTACATAAGATCCTCCAATTATTTCCAAGAGCCCTCAAAGGAACTATCTAATAAGTGCTTGGGAATACATTTGTCACATTTTCCACTCCAGCTTCCTCATTAATTCATCACCATTTATGTTGATAATGACAGAAGAGAGAGAGCCACTCTGCTTGGTTGTCATAGCCACTTCTGGTGATCAGCATGTAGTCCAGCATTCACAGGAATGGCTTCTCATCCTTTCCAATGCAACTTCCCTCGCCTGTGGCTCAGGCCCAACTCTATTACCCACTGCACAACTGTGATGGCACCAACCCTTTTGCTAACAATGACAAGAGCAAGGCACTACAATCCCAAGAGTAATTTAATTGGCATCCTCAATGTGTTGATTTCTGAAGTCTACAAGCCCAGTCATCCTTGCCTAGCTTATCAATTGTTCCTCACTTCCATCTCCAAAACACACATATACTTATTTCAACAAGATGTTAAGAGCACCATCAGCTTCTCCATGAATTGCCAGGAGGTACAGAGACTCCAGTTCTCTCATTCATTTATTTCCAACAAAATTCCCTATAGGACTCTGCCAAAATACAGGACCTTACCATTTATAGTGGCCTTATCGTCCTACCCTCAAAGACATGAAACCAACCTGTAGCCACCACAGCTCAATGAATGGGACACACAGCAGCACAATTTAAACTATTTGTCTAGAGAACAGTGCATGTACATTATAGCATAACTCTAGTCCAATTCTGATGCCAAAGCTGTTTTCTCCGACCTGAAACTTGTACCCAGAAATGTTGCTTGCAGGACCAGCTTTGTCCTCGCTTCTCTGAATACCAATTCACATAAAATCAGTTCACAGTTCAGAGAACTGCGGTTCTGGCAAGACCCAGAGCCACTTTTTCCAAAAATAGCAACCAGATTTGAAGATATAGACTCAAGTGAACAAAATCAAATAAAATATGATTTATGCAGAATGCAATGATTTGCCTATGAGGATAGTGTTGCTCCTTATATAAAATACACATGTTAGCTTTCCATTTTGTGTTCTGTGAGCATATAAATAAGAGGTCGATGCAAGGAGATTTTTCTGAAAAGAAAAGCATGGTTTAGGCTGGGAATATGGCCTAGTGGCAACAGTGCTTGCCTTGTATACGTAAAGCCCTGGGTTTGATTCCCCAGCACCACATATATAGAAAACAGCCAGAAGTGATGCTGTGGCTCAAGTGGCAGAGTGCTAGCCTTGAGCAAAAAGAAGCCAGGGACAGTGCTCAGGCCCTCAGTCCAAGGCCCAGGACTGGTAAAAAAAAAAAAAGCATGGTTTGCTGCAAAAGTCTTTGGAAGATTCTCCATTTGGAAAAACAAGGGGATTTTTTGCTGACACACATGAAATTAATTTTCCCTGCTCTTTCAAGGACTGTACTTGACTAGAGAGCCCTGACATTGAAGGTCACCTGCAGCACCAGGCACACAGTGACCTCTTGCTCATTGTTGGTGTATCTGGGAAATTTCAACAGCCATATTATTTGTCTTTTCTGGTAGAATGCCAGTCTCTTTGCAGGGGAAACAGAGATTCCTCTCCCATTTGCACCATTACACTCACACCTGGAGAGATCTTGGTGAACCTGGCACATGGAAAACAATAGGCAATATGTTGCTACATTGGAAGAGAACAAGCCTTCCAAAAGTAGCTAGTATGTTACCTATAGCAAAAAATCCTTTTTTATTATTATTATCTCTAATTCAGATACTATACTAGATATCTATTCTTCCCTTACGTAGCCAGGAAAAAAAAACCCACATCTTCTCCACTGAACTTTATAATATTGCACTTTTATTATACCATTGTGTTATGTGTGGTTTTCTTTCCTAAGATTTTGAATATTCCAGAAACTATTTGTAGTTTGAAAAATTATTTTGAAAGATAGGCATTATGGCTGGAGATGAGGATTGCAATTCAAATCCAGCCTGGGAAAAATGTTTGCAAGACCTTATCTGAATAGGAAAGGCTAGGTGTGGTGGTGTGTGCCTATCATCTGAGCTCTGGTGAGAAGTATAAATAGGAGGATCACAGTACTGGCTAGCCCAGGCAAAAGAGAGAGAGAGAGAGAGAGAGAGAGAGAGAGAGAGAGAGACTTCATATCACAAACAAAAACAGGGCTTAAGGCATGACTAACATGGTAGAGCATCTAGCAAGTACAGAGCCCTGAATTTGAACCCCAATACCGCCAATAACATGAAAAATTCCTTTATAAGTGAAAACACAGTACCTTGTAATTTTTTACAAAAAAACTTTCTGAGATAATGTTAAAATAAATAATATTTTTACATCATGATATTTTTACTAACTCATTGCAATCATTTCCTTTATAAAGAAAGAGTAAATTTGGAATTACCAAGTGGACAAAACCCTTGGTGAAATTTCTTTTGCAACCTTACTTCAGAAAAACAAACACAAACATTCTCTCTTCGCAGATGACATGATCCTATAGCTAAAGAACCCCATAGAATCTACCCCCAAGCTACTAGAGCTGATCCAAAACTTTGGCAAAGTTGCAGGATATAAAATAAACCCTCAAAAATCAACGGCCTTTCTCTATGCTAACGACCCAAAGACTGAGGCTGAAATCAGGAAAGCAACTCCTTTTGCAATAGCCCCCCAAAACATAAAATACCTAGGAATAACCTTAACCAAAGAAGTGAAAGACCTCTTTGACGAGAACTTTAAAAGCTTGAAAAACGAAATTAAGTCAGAGCTAAGGAAATGGAAAAACCTCCCATGCTCCTGGATTGGGAGGATTAATATAATCAAAATGGCAATATTGCCAAAAGCTATCTACAAATTCAATGCAATACCCATTAATATCCCAACACCATTTTTTGATGAAATAGAGGCAGTAATCCAGAAATTCATATGGAACAATAAAAGACCTAGAATAGCAAAAACAATCCTAAGCAGAAAGAACAGTGCTGGAGGAATTACAATACCTAAATTCAAGCTGTATTATAAAGCTATAGTAATAAGAACAGCTTGGTATTGGCACCAGAACAGGCCTGAAGACCAATGGAACAGAATTGAAGACCTAGAAATGAACCCACAGAACTATGTCTACTTAATCTTTGATAAAGCAGCTAAAACAATAGTTTGGAAGAAAGATAGCCTCTTTAACAAATGGTGCTGGAAAAACTGGCTCAACACATGCAACAAACTAAAACTAGATCCTTATATATCACCCTGCACCAAAATCAATTCCAAATGAATTAAAGACCTCGAAATCAAAACAGACACCCTGTAAAACCTAAAGGAAGGAGTAGGAGAAACACATGGGTTCCTTGGCGCAGGACGGAACTTTCTTAACAAAGACCCAGAAAGGCTAAAAATCAAAGAAAGGTTGGAAAAATGGGACTGCATCAAACTGCAGAGCTTCTGCACAGCAAAGGACATAGCTTGCAAGATAAACAGAAAGCCCACAGATTGGGAGAAGATCTTTACCGGCCATTCAACGGACAAAGGCCTCATATCTAAAATATCTGCAGAACTAAAAAAAATTACCTTCCTCCAAAACAAAACTGCAGAGAACCAATAGCCCCCTCATCAAGTGGGCTAAAGACTTACAGAGACTTCTCTGATTAGGGAATCAAGAATGGCCAAGAGACATATGAAAAAGTGCTCTACATCACTGGCCATAAAAGAAATGCAAATCAAAACAACATTGAGATTCCATCTCACCCCAGGAAGAATGTCCTATATCAAGAAAACTAACAATAACAATTGTTGGAGGAGATGTTGCCAAAAGGGAACCCTATTTCATTGTTGGTGGGAATGTAAACTGGTTCAGCCACTCTGGCAAGCAGTATGGAGATTTCTCAGAAGGCTAAATATAGAACTCCCCCATGACCCAGCAACCCCACTTTTGGATATCTATCGAAAAAACCACAAACAAAATCATATTAAAGCCATCAGCACAACAACGTTCATTGCAGCGCAATTTGTCATAGCTAGAATCTGGAACTAACCCAGATGCCCCTCAGTAGACGAATGGATCAGGAAAATGTGGTACATATACACAATGGAATTTTATTCCTCTATCAGAAAGAATGACATTGCCCCATTTGTAAAGAAATGGAAGGACTTGGAAAAAATTATACTAAGTGAAGTGAGCCAGACCCAAAGAAACGGACTCTATGGTCTCCCTTATTGGGAATAATTAGCACAGGTTTAAGCAAGTCACAGCAGAGGATCACAAGAGCCCAATAGCTATACCCTATGATCACATAAGATGGTGCAAAGTGAAATGAACTCCATGTTATTGAAACGATTGTTATATCACAGTTGTAACTACTTTCAATGTCCCATGTGTATCTGTAGCTTCTACTATTGATGATGTTCTTGTATCACCTTCCTGTGGTTGTATCTACACTATCTCTGTAATCTTATCTGAGTATATTGGAAACCGTCTATACTGGTATTAGAACTAGGAAATTGAAAGGGAATACCAAAATCGAGAGACACAGGGTAAAAAAAGGCAAACAACTACAAAAGCAATACTTGCAAAACTGTTTGGCATAAGTGAACTAAACACATCATGGGGAGAAAGGGAAAGGGGGAGGAGGGAGGGGGGGATGAGGGACGAGGTAACAAACAGTACAAGAAATGTATCCAATGCCTAACATATGAAACTGTAACCTCTCTGTACATCAGTTTGATAATAATAATTTGAAAAAAAAAGAAAAACAAACACATCATTTCATCCTTTTGCATCATTTGGTTATATTATATAGTTTTCTACTATTCCTATTTCTTTTTTATCTATTTATTTCTGCAGTTAAAGGGTTTAATTTAGAGCCTTATACTTGCTAGGTAAGTACTATTCTATTTCAGTTATATCCCCAGTCCTTTTATAGCTTTAATATAGTTTGGGGGGTAGGCTCTCACACTTTTTCCCAGAGATTAACCTCCAACTATCATATTCTATCTCTGCTTCCCAAATTGCTGTGTAATTAGAGATATGTGCCACCATTTCTATTCTTTTCCACATTTCATTGGTTGTTTTGGTCATTTCAATACACCATTCTTTCAATTAAACTTCTTCAATATCTAGATGTGTTAAATAAAATAGATCACCTCCTCTTCCATCATATTTCTTTTGCCATTAAAATGATCAAAAATGGGTTGGGAATATGGCCTAGTGGCAAGAGTGCTTGCCTCATGTACATAAAGCCCTGGGTTTGATTCCCCAGCACCACATATATAGAAAATGGCCAGAAGTGGCACTGTGGCTCAAGTAGCAGAGTGCTAGCCTTGAGCAAAGAGAAGCCAAGGACAGTGCTCAGGCCTGAGTCCAAGGCCCAGGACTGGCAAAATAAATAAATAAATAAATAAATAAATAAATAAATAAATAAATAAATAAAATTATCAAAAATGTTGTGTCATCAAGAAGTTGGCTGGCAATTCGTTGGTTATACGCAAGCCTTTCAAGTAACCTACAATTATATTTAAATGTCACAGAAATATCACACTATGACATTTTGATTAGAACTTTGAAGATGTATGTATTTAATGCAGGCTTTCTGGCCAAGGACATTCTATGAAACTGTACCAAACCCAGGTGCCAGTGGCTCATGCCTGTAATTCTAGCTACTCAAGAAGGCTGAGATCTGTGGATCACAGTTTATAGCCAGCCCAGGCAAGAATGTCTGTGAGACTCTCATCTCCAATAAACTATTCAGAAAAAGCTGCAAATGGTGCTGTGGTTCAAGTGGTAGGGAGCCAGTTTTGAACACAAAAAGGCACAGGGAAAGTGTCTGGGCCCTGAGTTCAAGTCCCAAGACCAGCAATAAAAAAGAAGAAAAAAAAAAGAAATCCTGCCAACATAATAATAGTTTACACAAATTCTCATGTCATTTTAGCCTGTCAGAATGCCTTATCTCCCATTCATTTCCTTTTATCCAATAACAGTCAGATTTCAATACTTGCAAGTTACCAGGTCTTTCATTGTCTCAGATATATGAAATGAGATTTATATCAAGTTTATTCCTGTGTTCTCTATTCCCGGAAACTCATCTGAATCAGTGAGCTTAAGTTTTCAACTATTTATTGAATAAGTACAGATATAAAGATGGAGATATAAAGTTGACGAACTAATAATGATCTTGCATATCTTACATGTGAAAATAATTATAATGCTATTTAATTCAAACAATAAAAATGTTTCTTCTGTCTATAGAGTTCAAGGGGGAAAACAAAATGATCTGTCTCAAATGTGTAGTTGGCATAATATAGTAGCTTTAGGTATCAAGTGATTCTTCAGAAATATAGCTCTGATCATGGTGTATTTCCGATAAAGATTCAATAATAGCTTCTTTTCCCCATTAGAAAAACCTAGGTCCATCTTAACTTAGTATCACAGACACTCAGCCATCTGACTTAGATTATTAGTTCATCACTCTATTGACAAAATATTTTCAGTTATTGTTCTCTCATAAGGATGGGAAAATATACTTTGGTAGTACAATATGTTTTCCTAAGTCCACATAAAGATTAGATTTGTTCTTTTTCTATTCAAAGATGATGTTCAGAGGGGTTACACTGACATGAATCAGGTAATGAGTACTTTTCCTTTTGAATAGTGTTGCCCCCTCCCCATTCTCTCCCAGTTTTCCCCTTCCCAACTTCCTTCTCCCCTCCCAAGTTGTATAGTTCATTTCCAACATAGTGTCTAGTGGATTTCACTGCTGAATTGGTTCACCCTTTGTGCCACCATTTCTGTGTTTCCCCTTCCCATCTCCAAATCAAACAAACATATATACAAGACAAGGGATACAAAAATCAAAAACAGGGACAAAATTGAATAAATCAAAGAAAAACACAAAAGAAGAAAAGAAAAAAAAAAAGAACTGCAAACATGACATTCAAAAACCTCTTGCTTCCACTTCTTGAAGTTCAATTTCGATAAGCATCCTTTTATGTTATCATATGCACAGAGCTATTGAGCTCTTGTGATCCTCTCCTAGGAATATCCTCCTTTATTATCACTATGTGAACATTTAGACAGTTTTTTTTTGTTTTTTGTTTTTTTTTTGGCCAGTCCTGGGGCTTGGACTCAGGGCCTGAGCACTGTCCCTGGCTTCTTTTTGCTCAAGGCTAGCACTCTGCCACTTGAGCCACAGCGCCCCCTCTGGCCATTTTCTGTATATGTGGTGCTGGGGAATTGAACCCAGGGCCTCATGTATAGGAGGCAAGCACTCGTGCCACTAGGCCATATCCACAGCCCTAGACAGTTGTTTAATCATGTCCAAGTGTAATTATTTGTCTTTTACCATCCATTGGGTTTACTTGTAGATTTACAGGCATATTTGTGACTACAGTCTCCCAAGCTGTTCCCTGGGTTAAGGATTCCCTTTCTGAATTTACCTACTTTGGCTCTCCAATTCACCTAACTGACTGCTCAAAGTGAGATTGTGGGTCCCATCCCTTGTACTTCATCACAATGTGATTTCATTGTATCATATCATTTCTTTCCCTATCACATTTTGTACTGACCAAACATCATTTTATTAATATCGACATCTTGATTAAGAAGAGTATATTTTAAGGAATTAAGAAACTTTTAATTAGATTTATTTGACATTAGTGCATCAAAGGTTCATATATAAAATATCCAGACTTATACATATCACATGTAATGTTCTATATTTAGATAAGAATGTATCAGAGTATTCTGAATTTTTCAAAATTTTTCTCACCATATTGGCAGTGATACAGCAATTATGTTTTTAACACATTTTCCATGTATGTTTCCTTTATGTTTATATGACTGGCATAAGATTAAAAATCTGTATTTCAGGGCTGGGGATATAGCCTAGTGGCAAGAGTGCCTGCCTCGGATACACGAGGCCCTAGGTTCGATTCCCCAGCACCACATATACAGAAATCGGCCAGAAGCGGCGCTGTGTCTCAAGTGGCGGAGTGCTAGCCTTGAGCGGGAAGAAGCCAGGGACAGTGCTCAGGCCCTGAGTCCAAGGCCCAGGACTGGCCAAAAAAAAAAAAAAAAAAAAAATCTGTATTTCCTTCTTATCATTTTGTCTCTATAATTTCTATTCATGTCACAACACTGCCTTGACTCTACAATTCATGTTTCCTTGGGAATGTCCTTTGAAATAATTTTTGTCATTGGCCCCAAAAGTACACATTGGGATTAGGTTATGTGAACAGATTTTAAACAAAGGCAGGTCTTGAATAAGGCTCTGCCTAATCTTCCACCCAATGCAAATTAATTGATAGTAAAAGGAACAAAAATCATGTTCTTATCAATGACCTGCATGACATATTGGGAATCTAAACATCAATTCTGCCTTTGTACCAGGAATAAGGTAACCTCTTTTCTCTCAATTGTATATTTCTTGCACACAAAAAAGTATATTTTTTTTCTTGATTCACATCAACTTTAAAGTGTGTTTGCCTCTGGTAGCTTGTAAATTAGAGAGCTTTTATAGTACTCTGGCATCCTCACTTATTCAATGTGTCTCTCGTCTGAACATTTAAATTTTAGTAAGAGTTTACACGTTCTCACTTACATCTAATGTAGTTGTTCTGCTGTAATTTCAGTTGGAAAAAAGGTTTTACAATGCCTGACCATATGGTCCCTTGATGCACGGCATTTAATACAAAACTCAAAGTACACATTTCAAAAGTATTTTGGGGATCATTACCAAATGTTGGTGCAACATTACAAAGGCTATATGACAGGTCTCCAAATGCTAGGCATTCTTGAATTGAAAGGCATTCTCAAAATAAGATGGTGAAAAAAGAGGATTGTAAAAAGAACATACTTAGGCATTATGAGTGACTTTGTACTGGACACAAATCAAGTGTGGTCATTTTAAGTTGAAGATGCTATGTTATTAAACCTCAAATGTAAAGGAAAATGACTATTTTAGGAAGAATAATAAAATTTTTACACTAAAATTTCCCATTTGAGACAGCCAGAGCTCATCCATACTTTATATATCAGATCTATAGACTGCATCAATATTTTCTAAGTACCTAAATTTCTCTTATAATTTTAACTAACAATAGAATTGTCTGCCTTAGTAGCTGGATAATAAAATTAGCTAACATCCCACATGTGGAGAGCATGCCATAGAAAAGTAATGCAGGTTATTTTTTTCCCCACTCCTAGGGCTTGGTCTCTGGGCCTGGGGACTGTCCTTGAGCCTCATTTTGCTGAAGGCTAGCACTCTACCACTTGAGCCACTGCACCACTTCTGGTTTTCTAGTGGTTAATTTGAGATAAGAGTCTCATGGGCTTTCCTGGCCCAGGCTGGCTTCAAACTATAATCCTCAGATCTCAGCCTTCTGAATAGCTAGGATTATAGGCACAAGCCACCAGTACCCGTTTCAATGCATCTTAGTATCCAAGACCACAGTCATATGGAATTTTCTCTTATTCAAAGATAATGTCTGTAGCTTGGTTTTAACATTAGAGTGTAATCTATGCATAATGAAATCTACTGATACTATGGGTACAATTATGGGAATGTTTACTAAAAGGGTGTACCATGTAACTAGTACCACAATCATGTTAGAGGAGACTTCCATTCCCCTAAATGTCCATACAGCAAATTCTCACCATCTGACTTTAATTCCTGACAATCTCAAAGCCATTTATTTCAGCCTAATTTTCTTCTTTCTAAATTTCTCTGTGGATACAATTGGAAGGCATATAGTGATTTGGGTTAGGTTCCTTTCACTTGGCATATTGCCTTTGGGTTCATTCATAATTTCAGGAGGTATTGGTCATGTGTTCTTTTGAGGACTGGATTTTTTTTCATAGGAATGCACCTTAATTTTTTGTGCACTCACTAGGTGATGGACATTCGAATTTCTTTCCATTTAAAGGCCTTTATGAATAAAGTTAATTAGAACATTCAAGGAAAAGTATTTGTGTCAATATATGCCTTCTCCACTTGGCTAGTCACTCAGAATTGAGGAGCTAAGTCATATAGTAAATGTCTTTTTCATTTCATAAAAGACAACCAAGTTGTTTATAAAGTGGTTGTCTACTTTTTTTATTATTAGCAGAATATGAATGTTATCATTGGTTCTTATCCTCAACAATTTCACAAACTCATCTGTAGAACTGAAAATTAATCTTAATAGAAAAATTTGAACTAGACTTTTAAAATAGAAGTCAATGAGCTAGTTCTAAAGTTTATATGAAAATGCAAAGGACTTAGAATTTACAAATTTTAAACATTAAATATACAATCTGGCTTAAAGTATTATAAAGTTTTAGTTAGCAAAACCTTTGGCTAGTGATATAAAAATAGTCCAATAAAACTGGACCAGAAACTAAGAAGTATACCTACATTTATATAGTCAACTTATTTTTGAAAAATGCTGCAAAGTATGGCAAAGTAGAGGGAAAAAAAATCACTTTTCAACAATTGATTCTGGAATATGTGTGTAGCTATGAGCAAGCACAGATGGATATCTATCTTGTTCTCACCACATACAAAATATGAATAATATGGATCTTGCTATGACTCAAAGATATAAACACAAGAGCAAAAGCTCTGAAACTTTTTGAACAAAACAGGAGAAAATCATTGATTCTGTATAAGATAAATATTATATAATTAGACATCAAAAGCAAAGCTATTTTTTTAATCCTAGTAATTAAATTTCATCCAATTTCAAAGCATTATTGAAAATACACTGACCCATAAAAGAAGTAAAATGTCAAGTTATTGGTTGCGGGTAAATATTTGTAAAACATTTACCAAATAACAGATATTATGCTGAATATGCTCAGCAATAAAACAAACAAATATAAAACTGGGTAGAATATTTATATAAAATGTCACCAGAGAAGATTTACAGTTGGCAAAGAAGCAGTGAAAAGATGCTCAACATCATTGCTTTTTAGAAAAGTGCACCTAAAAGCTATAAGAAGTAACGACACAATCAATAAAATGATTAAAATTAAGGATTGATTATTCCAAGAGCTGGTAAGTACTTGTGGTGACTTGTAGTGTTCAAAGTTCCTTGTCAAATTCCACATAGATTCTGAAATTTCTCTCCAAAAGATTTGGTTTGTTGACTTGTTGTTTATTTGCTTAACCATTTCTCCTTTATATTTGAAGCAACTAGATAGTTAGACTAAATGCCTCCTTTCAGTAATTAATCTTAAAATTTATTTTGAGGTTAGGTAGTTGACCAAAGGTTTTTTTTTTTTTTTTTTTTGTCTGCCACTTTGAACTCTGATGGGGGTGGCAAGTGGAGTACTTAGCCAAACTAATATAAATTTTAAATACTTTGACTAGTTGACTTAGTCTCCTTGTTTGCTTAAAGTTGTACTCAGATAGGAGTTTGCCCTAAAACAAATCAGAGTTTTCTGGTACCTCTAAAATTGGTGAGAACAAGAAGACAGAACCCATTACCTGGTTACCAGATGGTAGACTAGCCATTTGGCATCTTGCCTGGAAAATTACAAACTCAATTAAATGCACATATGGCCCATAGAAAACTATAAGCATCTTTCTTTGCCAAGGTGCCTTCCTCTATGGCATTTCCAAACTCTGACTATGCAATAAACCTTTTTCCATGGGATGAATTGTACCTCTTCACTTAATCATTTTAAATTGCACAATGATTTCTCTGCCATAAAGTTAATCATAGAAATGTACCAAATACAATATCAGCAACAAATTCTACAAGTGTACTTTCTCCACTGAGGTGCATTTTATTTAGGAAATCGGGTTTGGAGATAGTTACCTTAATGAGAGGTGTTGGTAGAATTAATAAATCTCTCAATATTCCCTGAAGCAGCTGCTCTCCTTTGAAATAATGAGCATATGGTTTCATCATATTTTATTGATTTGATCCCCTTCAGCTAAAGAAATATTTCAGTAGAATGCAAACAACGTTCCCAATTTCTGCATATTTCTCAAGCCCTTTATTTTCTTGGCTAAACAGAAAAAGGATGAGCTTACAAATCAAGAGCCAAAGGGAATGTTTGGGCTTTTTTTTAAAGCCAAGAAGAAGACAAAAGAGAAGATAAGAACCATAAATATCTCTATTGCTGAGTTGTCCATCTAAATATTTATCATATGTTAAGAACAAAGTAGAAAGGACTAATCAGTTAATGGTTGATTCCCCCACATTTTACATGGATTCATGAGTATCAGAGTTTGAGACAATGGTAAGTACTCCAGGAAGACCAAAATAAATTAGAGTTTCCCAGTAAAGTGCGACCAGGTCCATTCAAGTAAGTACTATCAAAATAAAGTAAATATTCATATGGGGTTCTGCTGAGATGATTAGAGGCCCATCAGAAAACCAAATAGAAGCCCAGAAAATATAGAAAGAGGCAGGACACAGTAAATAAAAAGGAAGAATATACTAATCAAACCAAGGGATGGGGTAGAAAGAGCAGCAAAGAGTAAAGAAGGAATTAGATGACATCACAGGTAATAAATAATTTTCAAAGGAAGTGGCCTCTAAGCTATTTGAAGGCTTACTGAAGAAATTCTGCTTTTACTAAAAATTGTCCTACCACTTTGCCTAAGAATTTTACTTAAGGAGGACATGTCACCTTGGAATTTATTGTAGGGAAGAAAGTTTCTCTTTCAGTTAGAAATTCTTTTCTTTGGTTGTGATAGAGTGTATATACATATATATTTAGTCCCGGCATGGATTCTTGTGTGCTCCAACAATTCAATTATTGATTTAAAATGTAGCTTGTTGGTCCTGAGAAGTAGTTTCAATAGATAACAGACTTGGGTTGAGATCTACCTTTTAGTCTGCTTTATAATACTCCAAAACAGTGTGACTCCCAAAGGTTTACTTACATTTTACTCCCTGATGTGGAAACTTCTAGAAAACTGAGTTCTCTAGTGATAAGTTGTGGCCCTGTACCCAGTTAATTAAAAAAAAAAACCCAAACCTTAACAAAATTACCAAGAACATGCTAAATTATGTTGTTTCATTGTACATTACAACAGAAGATTAAAGGAACTCAGCCTAACTTATTAGACATAAATATGATTTAAAATAATAGAAAATAGTTTAATTCAGTATTACAAGATACTGTTAAATTTTTATGTTTTTTAACCACTGAGTATTAAAGTTAAGCAAGTTCCTTTGGCTCTTACCTTCTAGACCTTTGTCATATCAAAGTATATTATGAATATCACAGAAGATTGACTGTCATTTAACATTTCTGAAAAAAAATGACTAAATTGTTCCTTACAAGAGGAAGAATACACAGTATTGTTTGAAAGTTAATATCATTGATGAGCATTCGTGGCTCACACCCGTACTCACAAGAAGACTGAGATCAGAGGATCACAGGTCAAAGCCAGCCTGGGCAGAAAAATCCATGAGACTCTTGTCTCCAATTAACCAGCAAAAAAAAAATGGAAGTGGATATCTGACTCAAGTGGAAGAACACTAGCCTTGAGAGATGCCAAGTGATTATATAGGGTCCTGAGCTCAAGCCTCAGACCCAATACAAATAAATAAATAAATAAATAAATAAATAAATAAATAAATAAATGCACATCAGTGCTTAGAGAATTGCAGTATGGAAAGTTCTAGTTTATTGACTTTAACCTGTATTGCAATAGTGAAAAATAAATTGGTGAAGAATAAATGCATGTCCAGATATTATGGCTCATTGTTGGTCAAGCAGGCAGGGAGAAATCCTCAGACCAGAGACTGACTGAGAGGAATCTCAAAAAAATTTTGCAACTCATTTTGACAGATGTCAACATGTTAATTTTGTATCTGTGTAAAGATCAATGGTTGGCAATGGCTTGCCTGAAAGGAAGAGGTAATGACCACAGGGTTTCAGCTGCCAAAGAACAGCTGTAGACTTTGGGTTGAAATATAAATGAAATAATCAGCAAGAAAGAAAGAAAGAAAGAAAGAAAGAAAGAAAGAAAGAAAGAAAGAAAGAAAGAAAGAAAGAAAGAAAGAAAGAAAGAAAGAAAGAAAGAAAGAAAGAAAGAAAGAAAGAAAGAAAGAAAGAAAGAAAGAAAGAAGAAAGAGAGAAAGAAAGAGAGAGAAGAAAGAAAGAGAGAAAGAAAGAAAGAGAAAGAAAGAAAGAAGAGAGAAAGAAAGAAAGAGAGAGAAGAAAGAGAGAGAGAAAGAGAGAGAGAGAAAGAAAGAGAGAGAGAGAAAGAGAGAGAGAGAAAGAGAGAGAGAAAGAGAGAGAAAGAGAGAGAGAAAGAGAGAGAAAGAGAAAGAGAGAGAGAAAGAGAGAGAGAAAGAGAGAGAGAGAAAGAGAGAGAGAAAGAGAGAGAAAGAGAGAGAGAAAGAGAGAAAGAAAGAGAGAAAGAAAGAGAGAGAGAGAGAGAAAGAGAGAAAGAAAGAAAGAGAGAGAGAAAGAAAGAAAGGAAAGAGAGAAAGAAAGAGAGAAAGAAAAGAAAGAAAGAAAGAAAGAAAAAGAAAGAAAGAAAAGAGAAAAAAGAGAAGGAGCGAGAGAGGGAAGGAAGGAAGGAAGGAAGGAAGGAGGGAGGGAGGGAGGGAGGGAGGGAAGGAAGGAAGGAAGGAAGGAAGGAAGGAAGGAAGGAAGGAAGGAAGGAAGGAAGGAAGGAAGGAAGAAAGAAAAAGCAAGAGATATTATACCTATTATACAAGCTGGAGGAGACTACTAAAAAATGTGATGGAAGCAAATTCCAGAACAGAAACAAAGAAGGTGCTTGTGAGTTGGGTTAATTATTATCATTATTATTACTCTGAGTTTAGAATGATGAACATGAGAGAGTTTCATATGCTAGATATTACATTCATAGGCTGGGTGTCCTTATCATACTTTTTCTATTTGTTTCTTGAAAGTCATTTCTTCTGCAGGATTTTAAAGAAAATACATGTAGTCTATAAAAATATAGCTATCATTCACTGGGTGCTTATACTTTAAACCCATGCTAACCAAAGATAAATTCCATCGCCTCTATAAAATATTACATAATTTGAGCCTCACTTAAACATTTATAACATCCCAGATTATAATCTACTCTTTTATCTACTGTCATTCAAACAAAACATAGGGAAACTAACCTGTCCAATGGCAGTTTCTTGGCCTATTCAATGAGTCTTAGAATCACTTATTTCTGATCTTACCATAAATTTTTGTATATGGCTTTATTTTTATTAGTGACTTCCCAAGCTGTGACTATCCTTCTTAAATTACATCACTGTCCTACAATCCCTTTAAAAATGATAATGAGTTATACCTTTTGACAAAGAAAAATGTCTATTAAGTAGTTCTGCTTTTAACTAGCAATAATCCCCACAATGTCTTAATTGCCTTCATTACTTGTTGTCTCTATAACTCTCAAAATTAACAGATTGTTAGTAATATAAGATAAATCAATTATTTTACTGGCTGAAAATGAAACTAATAGATGATCACAAATTATGATTCTTTATTTCCTCATCTATTATAGCAAGGAAGGGGTCAATATATATCATGGGCCAGCATAGATTAATAATACCTCTAAAGAAATGTGTGTCAACAGCTCACTAAAATTTCCCTGTTATACAAATTATCTTTGTTTCTTGGGTTTGTACAGGATGTATAAACACATCTCCATGGTTCAAGGAAGAATTCTGTTTTCTCTCAGGTTGGTAAAAATGTCTTTAGTTATATACTATGGCTATTTGGCATTAACACATCACCCAGATCATGACCCTGATGTTCTGAGCTTAAACACTTTAGATCAAAAGCTTTTCTTGCCACCACAATGGTGAATAGCTTCTACTTTCATTGACTTTTCAGACTGAGAATTCCATGGGGTCAATACTATTTTCCTGTTTTCCAAGTGAGGAGACTGCAGAAAGAAATGTGTTTCAAGTGCCACAATCAACGCAAGTCGCTTGCAAAATTAAACTTTGAACTGAAAGCACATGAAATGCTGGTTTAACAACTGATGGGACACAATAAAGTACATTTCCTATACTCTAAATGTCCTTACTTTCCAGCAAAATGATGTCAAATGGTGGTCTAGACTACAAGGAGTTCATTTTTGTGTATGAGGATGGCACTGTGAATTATGATGAATACATGAATGCCTAAGTAAGGTTAACATGAAAGCATAAAGAAATTTTGTTGGGAGATGTAAAATGCAAATTATTCATATTCTAACTTTTTACATTGTCATAAAATTGCATTTTCTAAATTATTAGTAAGGTATTCCCATTTCCATGTTACTTAGGGGGAAGCAAAGCAAAAGAACCAAATGATTGATTCCAAGCATGAGCCACCTGCATCTGCTACAAACATCTTCCTTTCAAATGTCTATCCATATGTGAAACTGATATCTGAACAGACGTTCTACGAATAAGATTATCTGTCCATTCATTGGCTCTCATCTGAGTCTCAGTGGAAATAGCTGAAGGAATTCAGCATTGATAAAAAAAAATCATTCCATGATTGAGTAAAAATTTTCTGTTGTATTTTTTATAGTTTTTCAAAGTCTGAAACTTAACCAATAAAATAAATTCATTTCAGATGTCATTCTATTCAATACTTAACATGATGGATTACTCTTCATGGGAGACAAAATTCAACAAGAGAACAAAATTTATTTTACTTGCTTTATTATTTTCCTCAAAAGGAATAGGAGATGTATTATTTTGTAAGTTTCACAAGTGAAAAAGTGAAGACAAATTTCAGCAGAATGTCCAAATTCAAAAGAGGAACAAACACGAGGAAGGGAAATGGAGAGCTAAGCAAATGCTCTTCTTCTGTGGTTCCATATGCCAACCAAACAAATCCTCCACAAAAAATGTGAAGTCCAAGGTACTAGTCCGGACATACATACTTGAAGATAGCAACAATATCTCAATGTTGGCCAAGGCTGGTGTTCCTTTTAAGTTTTGCTTAAATATGACACTAAAATGTGGTGCATTTAACACACTATTATATAGAAACACTCACCAAAGGTCAGAAGTAGTGAGATATTTATAGTAATCTTAGATTCATTCCAGAAGTTTAAGTTTCATAAATGTTCGAAGATGGAACATATCATTGGACATAATGATTCATGCCTGCAATCTTTGCTAGTCAGGAGGCTGACAATGGAAAGATCATGGTTTGAGGCAAGTTAGGCAAAATGGTTTTGAGATTTCACGTCAACCAATAAATAACATTTAGACACAGTGGTACGTACATACTCGCCATCTAAGCCATGAAGGAAGCACAAAGAGTGGAATCGTGGTCCAACCTAGCTTGGGCTGGTCCAAAAAATGGTGAAAATAAATAAATACATACATACATACATGCATAAATGGCTGAAAGCATCTATTCCCGTTAATGTATTTCAAGATAAAAAAATTTACAAAATTCCATTAAGTCTGAGAATAAATTCAATATTTATAATCTTAGTAGTCTCACATTCAATAAATAAGTTTAAACTGGAAGCAGAAATTTTTTAGTTTTAAATTATTTTATTGTTGCAGTTAGTGCTCAACATGCCTATATGCATATCTTTCTCTTACCCAGTTTTTCGCTTAGATAAAGTTATGAAATGGAAATTCTAGACCTAAACCATAGACATTTTACACTTACATGAATGTAGATATTCACAGCTATCATCTCTAATACATTTGGGCCAACACTTGAGTATTGATTATTGTCCCATTTTCAAATATAGAAATGTAAAACTTTGATTGATATGGAAGTGCTGGTAGTTAGATGAGCTGGCAATTAGAATATAAGACTATTTATTGACCCCCTTGAAAAGAGATCACATATCAAGAAGCTCAGAAAAGTCCTGAAAAAGACATTTGTAAATATGATTAATTCTGTCATGCATGAAGAAAATGAATTAATTGATTACCTTTTCTTTACTCTTTATACCCTACCTTTATCTATCTTCTTTCTTCGACTTACCGACAAATCCAGATATAGCATGATCATCATCATCAGGAGAAACATACTCCAGTTTGAAAGAGGGAAGAAATATTTTCCAAGTGCTTCCTCAATAAATTTCCTGTCATATAAAGTGAGTCAGAACACCCCTGTTCATGTTACTGAAAATGAGGGATGTGTGCAGTAGAAGCACAATGGTTGTTTTAGACAAACTCAGATTCCCTTTCAGATACCAGGAGTTGACCAAACACTGAGCCCAAAGGAAAGTGGAAATCTAAATAAAGAGACTTTGGGGAAGAAAGCAGGTGGTAGAAGAGATGGAATGAGAGATGATTTTTCATAGACTACCTTAAATGTATAATGCCATCTGTTGTCTCTATATGGTTTAAGTGATTTTCTAATAAGACTTATAATGCAAAAACAAAGATAATTATTTAGATGAAATAAAGTAATAGCTAACAGCCTCAAATAACACTTTAGAAAAATGTTTGTTGGTTTCATATCATCGCTAGGGACTCTGCTAGAGATTAGGAATAAAATGTTATTTTATTTCTGATTGGAGTGAGTATTTAAGGTATCATTAAAATGACTTTGTTCCTTAGACTCTAAATTATTTTGTTTATAATTTGAAACCTATTAAAGCTAATTAGAAGTAAATCATCTCACAGTATGAGTCTGTATTTCTAAGACTTGAGATGTGGGAGTAATTCATAAATAGGATTTTATACAGAAAGGTGTAAGAAGCCAGACATAGGGCACATGTGCTTAATTCAGGAAATTAAGACAGAAAAAATTGCCAATAGGAGGACAATCTAGCTGCATAGTGAGACACTATCCCTAGAATAGTGGGTACAGATCGCCACACCCAGCCCTTTGTTGGGAACATGTTTTACAACCTCATTGCCCAAGCTGGCTTTGAACCACAATCCTCTCATTCTCAGCCTCCCAAGTAGCTAGGATTACTGTGAGCCACTGATGTCCAGCTTATAGTAGTGTATGTTTTTAAGAGTTAAGCCTCACTCTGGATAGAACAAGCAAAAATAATTTGGTAAAAATACTTATTAAAAAGGATAGAAAGGCTGAGAAAGTGGCTTAGTGGTGGAGTGCTTGCCTAGCATGCATGAAGTCCTCAGTACTACGTAAAGAGAAATAGCCAGAAGTGGTGCTGTGGCTCAAAAAGGAAGGTCAGGGACAGTGCCTAGGCCCCAAGTCCCAAGCCCCAGACTGGAAAAAAAAATTATGAAATCTTGAGTTATGAAATTATTAAAGGAAGTATAAATAAAACAACTTTCAATTCATTTTATTTGCAGTATTGTATAAATGCAATATGTTTTATGGTGCAGTATACAAGGAAGAAATTTTCCTTAACATAGAAATGACATTTAAGTCATTATGCTCCTAACTCCAAATAAAAGACAGGAGGAAGAATTATATTTATGCAAATGGTATCTTTTGCACATTAGATAGAGGTACTCACAAAGGCTTTTGCAAAAACAGAAAGTGATAACATAAATGCATAGTTATTCCTAGAAAAGAAAAAGAAACTGAAGTAAAACAGAACACTGAAGACATTGATAGCCCTCCTAGTTTTGTAATAGTATCCAGCATATTGCACAACTAACTGAATTCAGTGTTTGTAATTGATCCTATTAACATAATGCTAACTGCCATATTGATTTACAAAGGAATAAAATAAGCTATCTTTATATGATCCAGAGTTTTCAAAGTAATCAAAGAATAAGGATGCATTTAAAAGATCTTTTAGTTAGTTAAAATCTTGACAGCATCTTTCAACTTTGCCTTGTAGCATTTCACAATATTTAATCTGTGAATACATGGCAAGTGGAAAATCCTTGAATAGCTTGAAAGAAAACATATGTTCTACAAGAGATAAGTATAAATATATGTTCTGGGTACTATTTCATAAGTTCTTTGAGGTGAATGACATTTTTAAAATTTTCAGCATTGTGTTAATTTTACAGCTGTGATTTCTCTATGCTTTCACAATTATGACTACAATTTTTTTCTGTTTCTACTCTTCTTTTGTTGAATATTTATTTATAGTTACAGTTTCATAGGTAAGGCAGTAGGTACATTTCTTTTTTATTTTATTGTCAAATTGATGTACAGAGAGGTTACAGTTTCATACATTAGGCCTTGGGTACATTTCCTGTACAATTTGTTACCTCCTCCCTCATTTTTCCCTCCCCCTTCCCTTTCCCTCTCCCTCCATGAGTTGTTCAGTTGGTTTACACCAAACGGTTTTGCAAGAACTGCTTTTGGAGTAATTTGTCTTTTTATCCTTTGTCTCTCGATTTTGATATTCCCTTTCACTTCCTTAGTTCTAATACCAGCATATACAGTATCCAGTGTATTCAGATGAGATACAGTGATAGCACGAGTACAACCACAGGAAGGGATACAAGAGGATCATCAACAAAAGAAGCTACGGTTTCACAGGGTGTGTTGAAAGTAATTACAACAGTGATATAACATTTGTTTCAGTAACATGGAGTTCATTTCACTTAGCATCATCTTATGCATTCATAGGGGCATAGCTATTAGGATCTTGTGATCCTATGCTGTGACTAGCCTAAACCTGTGCTAATTATTCCCTATGAGGGAAATCATGGAGTCCATGTTTCTTTGGGTCTGGCTGACTTCACTTAGTATAATTTTTTCCAAGTTCTTCCATTTCCTTATGAATGGGGCAATGTCATTCTTTCTAATAGAGGTATAAAATTACATTGTGTATATGTACCACATTTTCCTGATCCATGCTGGAAAAACTGGTTCAACACCTGCAACAAACTAAAACTAGATCCTTATATATCACCCTGTACCAAAATCAATTCCAAATGGATCAAAAACTTCAAATAAAAACAGATACCCTGAAAACACTACTTGGGCTCCTTGGCACAGGATGAAACTTCCTTAATAATGGCCCAGAAATGCTACAAATCAAAGAAGGGTTGGACAAATGGGACTGCATCAAACTGCAGAGATTCTGCAGGGCAAAGGACATAGCCTGCAAGATAAAATGAAAGCCCACAGATTGGGAAAAGATCTTTACCGGCCATACAACAGACAAAAGCCTCATATCTAAAATATATGCAGAACTAATAAAAGTTAAATTCCTCAAAAATAAAACCGCAAAAAACCAACAGCCCCCTCAACAAGTGGGATAAAGACTTAAAAAGAGACTTCTCTGATGAGGAAATGAGAATGGCCAAGAGACATATGAAAAAGTGCTCTACATCACTGACCATAAAAGAAATGCAAATCAAAACAACATTGAGATTGCACCTCACCCCAGTAAGAATGTCCTATATCAATAAAACTAACAATAACAATTGTTGGAGGGGATGTGGCCCAAAGGGAACCCTACTTCATTGTTAGTGGGAATGTAAACTGGTTCAACCACTCTGGTAAGTGGTATGGAGATTCCTCAGAAGGCTAAACATAGAGCTCCCCTATGAACCAGCAGCCCCACTTTTGGGCATCTACCCAAAAGACCACAAACCAGACCACACTAAAGCCACCAGCACAACAGTGTTCATTGCAGCGCAATTTATCATTGCTAAAATATGGAACTAACCCAGATGCCCCTCAGTATGACTACAATTTTTGTAGAGAAAAGAATATAATTCTCATGATCACATTAAACTACCTTATAAGGAATTACCAACTTTTATTGTTTCACTTCTTTCTACATCAGCTTTTTTTTTAAAGAGTAATTTTCTTGCTATCAGTCTGGTTTAATCCATGCTATTACATATCATGTCATTGATTGCTATACGAATTAGAACATTGCATCTTCTTCAATGTCTAGATACTCTGTCTTGAAAGATTTAGTAATGTCACATAGAATGAACTCAGAACTAGTATCATTCACCTAAGGGATTATACCATCAATTCATGGATTTTATTTGGTGTTTTGATTCAAGGAACAGTGCAAAAGCAAAGTTGAGGAAGTAGAACTTTTTTTCTGCCAGGTTGTTTTACATGAAAGAGCTCAACAGCTCCAAAAGCTACTCCTTAATTAAAACATCTGTTTATATTTTTGGTCTCTGTTTTCTTTAATTTCAGAGGGTTATTATTAGAAATTTAGCATAAATACAATTCTTTTATTTCATATATCAGGATACATTTATTGTCAGGAAAAAATGAAAAGTATTTTGCAGTATTTTTTCATGAAATATTTGAACACTTCTCATTCATCTGGAGTTTTAAACCACATTAGTGGAGTGTTTCCTTTTCTTTTTAATCCAGGGGTGATATTTATGAATAGAGATTTTCCTTTACCTTTTACTCATAAAACATGAATAAGCCCTTTTAGTTAAAAAAACTTTATATGTATATATAAAATTCAATTGATAATTCTTGGACCAATTGGATCTTAGTGAGCAGTAACAAAAATCTAAAGGGAATTTGTTAGAGCTGTCATATGCATTCTTTCCCTCCACAGTTTTAGAAAATAATGAGCTTAGTATCTAGGTACCAGTTTATTTTCCATGTCAGCAATATGCTAGTTACTGTATAGTCTATCTAAATATTTCCCAGTTATCTTTAAAGCAGGGAGTATAATAAATGATATATTATTTTTCTTAGGCTTTCTTTCTTTCTTTCTTCCTTTTTGTCAGTCATGGGACTTGAACTTAGGGCCTGGGTACTATTCCTGAGCTTTTTAGCTCAAGGCCAGTGCACTGCCACTTGAGCCACAACACCACTTCCAGTCTTCTGGTGGTTAATTGGACATAAGAGTCTCTTGGACTTTCCTGCCTGGGCTAGCATCGAACCATGATCCTTAGAGCTCAGCCTCCTAGGCTGCTATGATCACAGGCATGAAGCAATAAGACCCAATTTAGGTTTTCTTTTAGTTTAAAAGTGATGTACAGAGGGGTTACAATTACATAAGTCAGGTAATTAGTACATTTCCTTTTTAATAGGGTCACCCACTTTCCTCATTATCTCTCAGTTTTCCACTCCCATCTTTATCCGCCCCCTCTCCTCCCCCAAGTTGTATAGTTCATTTCCAGCATAGAGTCTAGTGGATTTCACTGCTAAATTGGTTCATCCTTTGTCACACCAGTTCTTTGCTTCCCCTTCCCCTCACCAAATCAGATAAACCTATATAGGAGGCAAAGAGTACAGAATTTTTTTAAAGCAGCAAAGGGAAATAAGCAAGAAAGAATGAAAGAAAATAAAAGTACTGCAAACAGTCCAATCAAAAACCTCTTGTTTCCATGTCTTGGAGTTCAGTTCAATAAGTAACATTTATATGATCATATGCACATAGCTATTGACCCCTTGTGATCCTCTCCTAGAATATCTCCGTCCTGCTCACTGTGTGAATTTTTAGAGTGCTGTTTAGCTAATCATGTTCAAGTGTAATTTGTCTTTTAATACGTTGGGTTTACTCATAGATTTATAAGCACATTTCAATTATTAGAAAAGAGGGAAAACATGCAGCCTGTTTCTTTTGGTTTGGCTTACTTCACTTAGCATAACTTTTTTTCCAAGTCTTTCCATTTCCTTAAGAATGGAGCAATGCCATTCTTTCTGATGGAAGCATAGAAGTCCATTGTGTATATATACAACATTTTCTTTATCCATTCTTCCACTGAGGGGCATCTGGGTTGATTTAATGTCTTATCTATGCTGCAATAAGCATGGTTGTGATGGTAGCTTTAGTCTAGCCTGGTTTGTGGTCAATTGGATAGATGCCCTGAAGTGTGATTGTTGGGTCATAGGGGAGCTCTATGTTTAGTCTTTTGAGAAACCTTTATAGAGTTTTCCAGAATGTGAACAGATTACATTCCCACCAACCGTGTAGTAGCACTATCTTTTGGTCATATTGCAGCATCTGTTGTTATTTGTTTTCTTGATGATGGCCATTCTAACTGGGGTGCGGTGGAATCTCAATGTTGTTTTGATTTGCATTCTTTTATAGCCAGAGATGTTGAACATCTCTTCATGTGTCTATTGGCCATTCTTATTTCTCTCTTTTAAGTCTTTAGACCAGTTATAGTTGGGTTATTGTTTCTTCAAGGATTTGTTTTGGAGAGGTGAAATTTTTGAGTTCTAAGTATATTTTAGATATGAGGTCCTTCTCTGATGCATAGCTAGTAAACATCTCTCATTCTCTGGGCTTTCTATTTATCTTGATAGTTATGTCCTTTGCATGCAGAAACTCTTCAGTTTAATGCAATCCCATTTATCCAGACTTTTTTTGACTTGTTGTGATTCTAGATCTTATTTATGAAGTTTCGACCCACGTCAAGTATCCCTAGTGTTTCCCCTCTCCCCCTCTGTAATATTTTCAGGTTATCTTTTCTTACATTGGGGTCTTTGATACATTTGGAATTGATTCTGATGCAGGGTGACACATACAAATCTAACTTCGGATTTCTGCATATGTATAGCGAATTCTGCCAACATCTAAATAACATTTTTTAAAAGAACTACTTACATAGTCAGTCAATAGAATCAAACTTTTGTAAGACATTTGTGATATTGAATGCTACTGCAGATATATGGTTTTTTTCTATGTGTGGATATATTGTGCTTTCATAGTTTCATGATTTCAAAAACCTAGAAATTTTTTCCTCTATGGCAGAAAAAGTTGGTAACTGCCTAGACATCTTTAAAGCCAGAGATATGAAGTCAACAGAAATAGACTGAGCTTATTCAGGCACAATGTCCACTGTCAACAGACCCTCATCAGTCAGTGGTTAATTATGCTTCCTATTGTAGTAACTAATGCAAACTTTAAGGGTAGGCAGGCAAATCATCGCTTTGGCCACATGAAAAAGCCTACTGGATGCTTTCTGATTATATTCTAATATTTCACAAACTGAAATATTTATTAACTTATACTATGAGACAGATACCATATCTCTTCAGTCAAGCCTATGAAATTGCTATTCATTAAAATATATTTCTAAGGTTTTTCTCCCCCTTGGATAGCTGAACAATAGATAGGTGAAATGAAACAATCCCAAAATTCGGATAGAGACTCATAAAATGCAACTAGTATCTTGTTAGATATAAGGTAGGCTAGGCATAAGGGAGGAAGCCATTCCATAACCAGGGAAGGTTAATATTGCATCTAGTTTAGCATGGAAGACTAGGCAGGATTTATACACAGAATTTAGAATAGGTTTATTTGATTGATGCAATTTATACTACATGTATGAATTTCAGGGCTGACTTTTGTACTGACTGATAAATGTAGAATATGATATTACTGTAGTTAACAAAACATCCCCATACACTTGAAGAAACTATGTCTAAATTAAAGAAACATTGTCTAAATTGGTGCTTTTTGTGGGTAGTTCAATGAAGGAAACTATTCTAATGCAAATATCTAGCTATTTCCTTTTTCTATCTCATTTTTAGACTAGTCGATCCTTCCAAGTCAAGAAGAGGAACAGAGGAGCAGGAGGGAAAAATATTACTAAAATTAAGTACTTTAAGACCTGGGTGCACATGAAGTATGCCTGTAATCCTAGCTACTCATAAGGCTGAAAACCAGAGGATCACAGTTCAAAACCAGCCAGGTTGGAAAAGTGTGAGAGACTGTATCTTCAAAATAACCAGAAAAAGTCAGGCTGGAGGCATGGCTCAAATGGCAGAGCACTAGCAGAACAAGCAAGCCAAGCAAAAGTGAAGTCCTGAGTACAAATCTTGATGCTACCAGGAAAGAAAATCCCGTCAAGAGGAGGAAAATGGACAATTGTTCACTGATTATGACAGCAAGTTAATAAAATACTTGCATATCTGGGGCAGATTATACCTAGAAGAAAGAAAGCAAGGCTGTTGAAACAATTACTTTAAGAAAGAAACAATTATATGAAATATTAAATAAGACAGGAGAAGAAAAACTTCATGGCTATGATGATAAATGAAACAAATAAAATACCTTATGGCTATGTTGATCAGTGAAACAAACATTTTGCAATCTGAGATAATCACAGGGCAATGATCCTTTTAAAAAAAATCAACAAATGCTGGGGGGGATGTGGAGAAAGAGAAACCCTTCTCCATTGTTGGTGGGAGTGCAAATTAGTAAAATCACTTTGGAGAACAGTATGGAGGTTCCTCAAAAAGCTTAACATACACCTACCCTATGACCCAGTGAAACTACTCCTAGGCATCTATCCTGAACAACAGGTCTCAGGATATCAAAAAGACATCTGCACTTCCATGTTTATCACTGCACAATTCACAATAGCCAAAATATGGAAACAACCCAGATGCCCCTCTACAGATGAATGGATCCAAAAAATATGATACCTATACACAATGGGATTCTACATAGCGATTAGAAATGATGAAATATTGGTTTTCGCAGGGAAATGGTCAGAACTTGAACAAATAATGTTGAGGGAGACAAGCCTAGAACACAGAAAACAAAGGGGCATGATCTCCTTGATATATGACTGTTAAGGTGGGGGGAGATGGGGACAGTAGAGACCAGGTCTGCAAAACAAAAACCTTCTTGTCAAATGGTATTTCCCACAGGTTTGGGTCAGTGACCTTACATTATGTAACTAAAACCAAGCAACTACTCAACATATAAAGGTCAAAAATAGACCTCTCAGTGGATCACAATAGCTCAAAAGCTATGTATGTATGATCATATAAGACAAGGATAAGCAAACTCTATTGTTGATGTTATATTTAAAGTTCTAGGTGAATTTCCTTTGGCTTATGACACATGGCTACTGTATATGTTTTTGGTACACTGCGTGTTGTATATATGTCTACCTGATCTAGGGAAGGGAAAGAAAAACAGGGTATAAGATATCACAAGAAATGTACACACTGCCCTATTATGTAACTGTACCCCTTTTGCACAACACCTTGTCAACAAAATTTAATTAATAAATATTTTTTTAAAAAAAAGAAAAAATCAAAATAGAGAAAGAAGAGATTGGCATGATGATGGGGACAAAGGTAGATTTTGAGTGTTGTTCATTTTGCCAAGCTTCTTGAAGAAAATAATTTTTGAGCACAAGGACAGAAGTAGTAAGAAAATATCAAATGTTCAAGAGAGATATCAGAATCAAAATACATCAGAGGAAATAAAAAAATGATATAAACATTTAAAAGACCCCTGAACAGCCTAGTCTTGGATATGAATTCAGCTCAATCTCTTTTGTCCTCTGTAGGAAGTCTAAGGGGAAAGGACAGCCAGATAAAAGCATTTGTGAGAAGTAAGGGACTTCTCTTCAGAGGTTTGTGAATGCTGCTGATCAAAGATGACCTACTAAACACAAGGAAAATAGGATAGCTGTGGTTGCCACTTCAAAGGGTATAATTTGGAGAAAACAGCAGTGGTGTCACAAAGAATGGATAAACAATGATCTGAGGGCGCTGAGCAGCAATGAAGTAGAGGTGTAGTGACTGGCAAAAGAAACTAGACTACCAGTTCATCACTCTCCTCATGTGCTGGCCACAGACCCACGAAAACAAGAAGATGCTTGCTTTACTTCCAAGTTATTATTCCGCACAGAGGAGATGAGGGAGTACATAAGAAGCATGGGTTCTTTGAGGAGTCTTTGTCATGATGGGCAAGGGGACCTGGACAAATGAGGAAAGAAAATAAATCCAGAAGGATTGAATGGGCTGAGAAAGGAGTGGAGGGAGGAAATGAATGAGGCCAAAGAACAAGGTCAGAGGTCACTATTAAGTCAGAAGGGGAGCAACCAAATTTGAGGTAAGAAGATGGGATGGCACAAAACTTTTTCTTTTTACTACTTTTATTTTTTATTTGAAAATGCTAAAGACAGAGGTGTTACATTACATAAGTCGAGTAAAGAGTACATTTCCTTTTGGACAGTAACACTACTTCATTCACACTCTCCCTGTTTTTCCCTCTCATCCTACCCACAATTTGTAAGGTTCATTTTCAACATAGTGTCTAGTGAATACTACTGCCACATTTATTCACTATTTGTCCCTCCATTTCTGTGCCTCTCCTTATATTCCCAAGGACATACTGGCAAACAAACAAAACAAAAAGAAAAGGAAACAAAGCACAGAGATTTTCAGGGTGCGAACATTCCTGGTGATAAGAAAGGAAGGAGGGAAACTTTTGAAGTCAGAAGTTAAAAACCTACAGGCAAAGGAGGGTTGGAAAGAATGTTTCTAAATCAGAGGATGCGTTGAGTACTGGTGGCTCATGTCTGTAATCCTCACTACTCCGGAGACTGAGACCTAAGGATCCAGGTTCAAAGACAAATCTGAAGAACACTCATCTCCAATTGGTCACTAAAAAGACACAAGTGGAGTTGTGGCTCAAGTGATATAGCAATAGCCTTGAGCAATAAAGGCTAAAGAAAGAAAGAGGCCCTAAGTTCAAACCCCAATACCAGCATGGTAGATGACAGATGAAAGATGATAGACAGATAGATAGATAAATAAATAGATAAGTAGGCAGACATATAGATAGATGACAGATAGATGACAGACAGATGATAGGAAAGACAGATGATAGCTAGATAAAGGGAATTGTGGATAAGATGCTTTTCATGTCACTGAAATTCTAAAATTACCTTAGGAAAAATATGAAGTAAAAGTCATGTTAGGTCCCTTCCTTTTATTGGATATATTTTCATTGAATTTTTAATAATTTATTTATTAATTAAACAAAAATTTTTTGACAAGGTGTTGTGCAAAAGGGGTACGGTTACATAGTAGGGCAGTATGTACATTTCTTGTGTTATCCTACACCCTGTTTTCCTTCCCCTTCCCTAGGTCAGGTAGACATATATACAATACACAGTGTACCAAGAACATATACAGTAGCCACATATACAGTGGCCTACGCCAAAGAAAATTTGCCTAAGGTTTTAAATGTAATGTCTACAATAGACAATATGTCGACAATAGTCTTATATGTATGTACATACATAGCTTTTGAGCTATTGTGATCCACTGAGAGGTCAATTTTTGACATTTAAATGTGGAGTAGTTGTTTGGTTTTAGTTACATAATGTAGGGTCACTGACCCAAACCTGTGGGAAATACCATTTGACAAGAGGTTTTTGGTTTCACATACCTGGTCTCTACTGTCTCCCCCTCCCCCCACCTTAACAGTCATATATGAGGGAGATCATGCCCCTTTGTTTTCTGTGTTCTAGCCTTGTCTCCCTCAACATTATTTGCTCAAGTTCTGACCATTTCCCTGAAAATACCAATATTTCATCATTTCTAATCGCTATGTAGTATTCCATTGTGTATAGGTACCATATTTTTTGGATCCATTCATCTGTGAGGGGCATCTGGGTTGTTTCCATATTTTGGCTATTGTGAATTGTGCAGCAATAAACATGGAAGTGCATATGTCTTTTTGATGTCTTGGGACCTGTTGTTCAGGATAGATGCCTAGGAGTGGTATGGCTGGGTCATAGGGTAGGTCTATGTTGAGCTTTTTGAGGAACCTCCATACTGTTCTCCAAAGTGGTTTTACTAATTTGCACTCCCACCAACAATGGAGAAGGGTTCCTCTTTCCCTGCACCCCCTCCAGCATTTGTTGTTGCCTGAGTTCAGAGTATAGGCCATTCTCACTGGAATGAGTTGGTATATCAGGGTTGTTTTTATTTGCAATTCCTTTATTGCCAGGGATGTTGAACATTTCCTCATATGTTTCTCTGCCATTTTTATCTCTTCTCTTGTGAAGTCTCTCTTTAGCTCCTTTGCCCATTTCCTAATTGGTTTACTGGGCTTGGATGGGCTTAGTTTTTTGAGTTCTCTGTAGATGACCGATATCAGGACTTTGTCTGTTGCTGTGCTGGTAAAGATCCTTTCCCATATGGTTGGCTGTCTTTCTAGTTTGGTCGCTATGTCCTTAGCTCTGCAGAAACTTTTTAATTTGTAGTAGTCCCATTTGTCAAGTCTCTCCCCTATCTGTTGTGCCCCTGGGACTCTATTCAGGATGTTCCTTCCTGTACCTATAAGTTCTAGCGTATTTCCTACTCTGTCCTTCAGTAGTTTCAAGGATTCAGGTCTGATGTTGAGGTCCTTGATCCATTTTGAGTTGTTCTTGGTGCATGGTGATAGGCTTGGGTCTACTTTGAGTTTTCTGCATTTGGCTGCCCAGTTCTCCCAGCACCAGTAGTTGAAGAGGCTATGTTTATTCCATTGTATGTCTTTAGCTCCTTTGTCGAATATCAGCTGACTGTAAGAGTGTGGTTTTATTTCTGGATCTTTAGTTCTAATCCATTGGTCTTCAGGTATGTGTTTATGCCAATACCAGGCTGTTTTTGTTATGATGACTCTATAGGAGAGCTTGAAGTCTGGTATTGTGATACCTCCTGCACTGCTTTTTTTTTTTTTTGCCTAGAATTGCTTTGGCTATTTTAGGTCTTTTGCTGTTCCATATGAATTTATGGGTTGCTTTCTCTATTTCAGTGAATAATGTAGCTGGGATTTTGATGGGGATTGCATTGAATTTGTATAACAATTTGGGCAATATGGCCATTTTCACTATATTGATTCTGCCTGCCCATGAGTATGGGAGGTCTTTCAATCTCCTTGTGTCTTCTTTGATTTCCCTTATTAGATTTTTATAGTTCTCATTAAATAGGTCTGTCACATCTTTGGTTAGGTTGATCCCTAGATACTTTATTCTTTTTTTGGCTACTGTAAATGGAATTATTTCCATAATTTCCTTTTCTGCTTGTACATTGCTGGTGTACAGAAAAGCTGCTGATTTTTGTGGATTGATTTTGTATCCTGCTACTTTGCCAACATGGTTTATTAGGTGAAGGAGTTTGGGGACTGAGTTTTTTGGGTCCTTCAGATATATGATCATGTCATCTGCAAACAGGGATAGCTTGATTTCTTCCTTGCCGATTTGGATCCCTTTGATGCCCTCCTCTTGCCTTATTGCTATGGCTAGGGATTCCAGCACTATGTTAAAAAGAAGTGAGGAGAGTGGGCATCCTTGTCTTGTTCCTGAGTTTAGGGGGAATGATTTTAGTTTCTCCCCATTTAATACAATATTAGCAGTTGGTCTGTTGTATATGGCTTTTATTATTTTGAGGAATGTTCCATCTTTTCCTGGTCTTTCAAGAGCTTTTAGTAAGTATGGATGTTGTATTTTGTCAAAGGCTTTTTGGGCATCGACTGAGATAACAATGTAATTCTTGATTATAGTTCTGTTGATGTGGTGAATTACATTGATTTACAGATGTTGAACCATCCTTGTGACTGTGAGATGAAGCCTACTTGGTCACGATGTATAATTTTCTTGATCAGTTTCTGGATCCTGTAAACTAATATTTTATTGAGGAGCTTTGCATCTGTGTTCACTAGTGATATTGGTCTGTAGTTCTCTTTTTTTGTTGGGTCTTTGCCTGGTTTGGGGATGAGTATAATATTAGCTTCATAGAATGAGTTTGGGATTTCTCCCTCTGTTTCTATTTTGCAGAAGAGTTTGAGGAGTATTGGAATTAGCTCCTCACTAAAGGTTTTATAGAATTCGTTGGTGAATCCATCGGGGCCTGGGCTTTTCTTTGTTGGGAGGCTCTTGATTACCCCCTGAATCTCACTGTAAGAGATTGGTTTATTTAGTTGATTTATTTCTTCTTGGTTCAGTTTGGGCACTTTATACTTCTCTAAGAATTGATCCATTTCTGTAAAATTATTGTTTTTTAGTGAGTAGAGGTTCTGGAAATAGTTCCTTATGATTGAATATCATGTGTACTTGTTGTAATTTTTCTGGTGGAGTCCTTGATTTTACATATATAAGTCTCTTCCCTTCTTTTTTTGTAAGTCTTGAGAGGGGGTCTGTCAATTTTATTTATTTTCTCAAGGAACCAGCTTTTAGTCTTATTTATTTGTTGAATGGTCTTTCTATTTTTAATCAGATTTATCTCTTCTTTGATCTTTGTGATCTCTCTCCTCGTAGTCATTTTAGATTTGATCATTTCTTGTTTCTCCAGTTGTTTTAGTTTCATTGTGAGGTTATTCACCTGCTCTGCTTCCATTATAGTGCTGAGGGCAATGATCTTGCCCCTCAGTACTGCCTTAGCTGTATCCCATAGGTTTCTTTGTGATGTATTTTCATTGTCATTGTGGCTTATGAATTCATTAATTTCATCCTTAATTTTGTATGTGGCCCACGTGTTAGGTAACAGTGAGGAGTTTAGCCTCCAAGAGTGTGTATAGCCTCTGTGGTAACCGTTGTTATTGAGGGTTACCTTTATCCACTGTGGTTAGATATAATACATGGAATGACGTCAATACTTTTGTATTTGCTGAGGTTCTTTGTGTGGGCAATGACATGGTCTATTTTGGAGTATGATCCATGGGGTGCTGAGAAGAAGATGTATTGGGTCTCTGTAGGGTGAAAGATTCTGTACAGATCTGTCAGATCCATTTGGGATATGGTGTTACTTAGGTCCTCAGCTCCCTTGCTAATCCTCTGGGTGTTGGATCTGTCTCTTGGAGAGAGTGGGGTATTAAAGTCACTATGATTGTGTTTGGGTTTATCTTGTTCTGTAGTTCTGTGAGAATTTGCTTGACATATGTAGGGCCTCTTTTGTTCGGTGAGTATACATTTATCACTGTGATGTCTTGATTCTGGATTTTTCCTTGTATTAAAATGTAGTGTCCTTCCTTTTCTTTTTGAGTTGATTTTACTGAGAAGTCCAGCTTGTCTGAGATCAGGATGGCTACTCCTGCCGTTTTGGTAGGTGCGTTTGCTTGGAAGATCTTGCTCCATCCTTTCATTCGGAGCCTGTTTTTGACCCTTGCTGTAAGGTGGGTCTCTTGTAGACAACAGATGGCAACTTTTTGTTTGCGGATCCATTCTGCCAGTCTGCTCCTCTTTATCAGAGAGTTTATACCGTTTATATTCAAAGAGATCAAGGATAAGAAGGTTTTTTTCTCCTTCCATTTTCTTGTAGGGCTGTTTTTCCTTTTTTTTTTTTTTTTTCCTTGTCTTTAGTGATCTGCTCTTTCTGTTGGGCTCTGGCTATTGTAGTTTCTTTCTGTTTCTGTCTGTGTGCCCTGTACGATTTCTGTTGGGTGGGATTCCCCACTTAGAATTCGCTGTAGGGCTGGCTTTTTATTCACATACTCCTTTAGATCCTCTTTGCTGTGGAAAGATCTGGTTTTTCCCTCGAATATGAACTCTAACTTCGCTGGGTATCTGATTCTAGGTTGGCAATTGTTGGCCTGTAGGACTTGGATTGTGTTCTTCCACTCTCTTCATGCGTGGTAGGTTTGTGTGGATAGGTCTGCTGTTATTTGGATCCTTTTCCTATTGTAATAAATCTCTTTCTTTGCTTTGGCTGCATTCAAAATTTGCTCTTTATTCTTGAGATCTGAAGTCTTGATTATTATATGCCTGGGTGAGGATTTTCTAGGGTCTGGTTTCCCAGGCATCCTGTAGGCTTTGGTTACCTGCGTGAGGTCCCTTGTGAGATTGGGGAAGTTTTCTGCAATAATTTTATTGAAAATATGTTGAAGCCCTCTGCTCTGGTATTCGGCTCCTTCTTCTATTCCAATTATGCGCAGATTATATATTTTGTCTTTGTCCACTAGCTCCTGGATTAGTCTGCCCTGGAGCTTTATTGTTTCTTGGGGTGTGGTAATTTTCTGGTCCTTATTGGCTGCATCATCATCCAAGAGAGAGATTCAGGATTCAATATGGTCAATTCTTTGTGCTGTGAATTCAAGTGTGGAGTTTATGGATGCCAGGGAGCTATTTATGGTTACCAGATCAGCTGTGATCGTGGAAATTTCTTCCTTTAAAGAGTTGTATTTTAAATCTATTTTTTCATGCATTTTGCTTCTCAGGATGTTAAGGTCTTCTTTAACAGAGGTTTGCACTATATCCATTTTGCTTCCTTTTCTTTCTTGATTTCCTGAAGGTCCTTTGAGAGTTCCATTCTAAACTCCTGGAATTGTTCTCTGAATTCGTTCCTGAGGCTTTCCATTATTTCTGCTATCATAGCCTCAGTTGTTTTTTTTATTCTCCATCTCTTCTTCGGTTGTACTGCTTTTTGGAGCTGGCGAGTTGGTTTGCCCTTTGATGTAATTTGTAATATTTCTTTGTGATTTGTGCATCTGGAGATCTGTAGGTGGCTTCCTTGAGTTGGCTTTGTGCTGGTTTCCCCTCGTCCGTCAGTGGGAGACTTGTTTGTGACCTGGCTCTGGGTTTGAGTTTGGTTGTTGAACCTTACTGCCTAATAGGTGAGCGTGACCGTCTCGGTTGTTGCTGAGGTGGTCACCCTCCCTGTGCTTGGGGGTTGGTAGGTTCTGTGTCTTTCTCTGCAGAATAGTGACTTGCCGTTGTGTTGTGCTGACCCTAGCATGCCCCCGGTGGGGGTTTGCAGGTTGCTGATTCAGCATGGCGTGGAGGCTTTTCTTTTCTTTGGTTCTTTTTTCCACTCGGTATCTTGGTCAGAGGAGCTCACCTCTCAGATTGAGATTTACCACTGAGAGGCAGCCTGCCCCCCTGTGTGGAGTGTGCCTACCACGGCGCTGCCGCTGGGGGAGCCCTGCCCACCTGTGTGAAGTACACCTATCAGATTGGATGTTGCAGCTTGCCTGCTTGTGCGCTCCCACAGGGGGTCGACAATCCTCCTGCTGGAGGACTAGCATGCTGGCCCACGCTGGCCCTCCTAGGGACACGTGCGTTTGCACTCTAGTGCTTCCTTTGGGGACTTGTTGTTCCGAGTTGTTGGAGAGTGCTTGTGCCATCTCGCGAGTTTGCTGTGGGGGACAGTATAGGTGGGCCCCAGTAGGATCAAGTGTCCGGGCGTGGGTTGGTTCCCTCAGACTCTGTGCCTCCGCTGTGAGGGGGGCGTGTGTTCAGGCCCAGATGTCCCTGCTGGGCTGGTATTGTACACCCGGAGCCTGTGACTGTTGATCAAAAAGACTGCGCAGGACCAGGCGCCTCAGGGGGGATTCCAATGCCTACCAGTCCCCAGGCCGCTTCTGGGGAGGGGGAGGGGCCAGTGCAGCCAGGTTCTGGCTCCTCTGCTGAGGGTTTGGGGGGGGTATGCCTTGGTGCTGCTCCTTTGTTCCCTCGGGGTAGGGAGGGGAAGGGAGTGAGCTCTAGCTTCTTTGTAGGTTTGGGTCTCTGCTAGAGCTGGTCTCCCGTTTGGGGGGGGTGGTAATGGGGAACTTACTGGTCCTGGATTGTGTGTGTGTGTCCCGCGTTGCTCTGGGCTTTTCGGGGCTGGGTGCTGGGGTGTGGCAATCAGTCATTTGGTGGTGGCAGTCCCGGCTCTCCCTGTCTGTGCTGCCCAGTTCTGGCTGCTCGGTCACGTGTTACTGCCTGGCCATTTGGTCCCGGGCCACTATCTGTCTCAGTCGCTCTGCGCTCCGTCTGGGGTCCGTGGAACTCCTGTTGTCTAGGATCTGCACTCCTGGCATGAATTTTCAGCTGTTGCTTCTCTGGTGGCTGAAGGTCTGTGGCCCCGCTTGCTGGCGCTGGGTCCCCTTTCCCAGCCTGGCCCTGTTCAGGCCAGGGTCGGCGGATGGGGGGCGGTACCCCAGAGATTTTCCGGCTCTGTGTGGGTTATAGGCTCTTCTTTTTTTGTTCTTTTTTGTTTCCTGTGTTTCTCTGTTGCTTCTGGTTGTTGGGTTTGCTGGGTTCTTGATGGGGTGTTGGATGCTGGAGTTCCCAGCTCACTATTCAGTTGGAGTGAGTTGGGGTACCTCCCTACTGTGGCAGCGCCATCTTCCCTCCTTCATTGAATTTTTAAAAAATATCAATGGCTTGCTCCAAATTCGAAATGTGGTTCTTCTGCAGAGATAACTCATTACATTTGCAATGGCATCTTGTGTTTGATTTAGCCTCCCTAGAGTTAAAATAAAGATATTGGTTTTAAGAAAGTAGCATTTGAAAACAGCATAAATTGTGGAAAGGTGTGCATTTAGTTTGGAAGTGGGTCTGCTTGTCTTTTATCTAGAAGATAATTAGAATTCCCTGAAGACAGAAAATCAATGCATGCTAAATGAGGATAATTTAGTTATTATTGAATTGAGTAAGCATAAAACCATCAAAAGAATCTCCAGAACTGTATGTATTCTCATCATCTCATTTCAAATAATGTTTATAGCAATGTCAAATCACAAGTATGTAGTTATGTTAAAAAATGTTAACAAGATGGATAATGACAAAGAATCAATAGGAGCAAAGCTTCTGTTCACACCTAATGCTCCATACACAAGAGTTATTGTTGAGTAACAACTCTATTTAAAGTAAGTTAAAATGTACTTTTTAAATCAAGGAGACCTCTTTTGTTCCTTTGAACATTCCATAATAATATAGCAAAGAGATTTATTTCATTGGGATTGCTACACTGTTTAATCAGAAAGGCTTGAACAGACTACTGAAGACCATGAACAGATGCTATGGGAGAGTGTTGTTTTTTTTTTTTTCCCAAGTATCCATGCACCAGTGTGGGACCATCACAGCTCACACTGATCACTGATCAGAATGCAGGGATGCAGTGGGCTTCTTGACAACCAGGGATATCTCAAACTTGATACTATCCAAAAATAGTAGGCAAGTGCATTACACAGATAATTTGATGTGTGTGTGTGTGTGTGTGTGTGTGTTTGTACTGGAGATTGTGCCAGTGCCTAGATACCGTCACTTAGCTTTATCACTCAAAGCTGACATGCTACCACTCGAGCTCCTCCTTCACTTCCAGCTTTTTCGGTGGTTAACTTAAGATAAACGTTCTCAGATTTGTCTACTAGGTCTGGCTTTAAAGTGATCCTCAGATTTCAGATTCCTGAGTAGCTAGGATTATAGATGTGAGGCACTGGTGTTCTGATTTCTTTCTTTTTTTTTTTTTTTATTTATTTATTTATTTATTTTTTTATTAATTGGACATAAATTTTTTTACAAGGTGTTGTGCAAAGAGGGTGCAGTTACATAGTAGGGCAGTGTGTACATTTCTTATGATATCTTACAACCTGTTTTTCTATCCCTTGTCTAGGTCAGGTTGACATATATGCAATATACAATGTATCAAGAACATATACAGTATTCACAGACTTGGTCTCTACTGTCTCTCCGTCTCCCTTTGTTAACAGTCATATATCAGGGAGATCATGCCCCTTTGTTTTCTGTGTTCTAGGCTTGTCTCACTCAACATTATTTGTTCGAGTTCCGACCATTTCCCTGCAAATAACAATATTTCACCATTCCTAATCGCTATGTAGTATTCCATTGTGTATAAGTACCATATTTTTTGGATCCATTCGTCTGTGGAGGGGCATCTGGGTTGTTTCCATATTTTAGCTATTGTGAATTGTGCCGCGATAAACATGGTAGTACAAATGCCTTTTTGATATCTTGGATTTTGCTGTTTAGGATAGATGCCTAGGAGTGGTATGGCTGGGTCATAGGGTAGGTCTATATTGAGCTTTTTGAGAAACCTCCATACTGTTCTCCAAAGTGGTTGTACTAATTTGCACTCCCACCAACAATGGAGAAGGGTTCCTCTTTCCCCACAGCCCCTCCAGCCTTTGTTGTTTCCTGAGTTCAGAGTATAGGCCATTCTAACTGGGGTGAGGTGGTATCTCAGGGTTGTTTTTATTTGCATTTCCTTTACTAGCAGGGATGTTGAGCATTTCCTCATATGTTTCTTTGCCATTTTTATATCTTCTCTTGTGAAGTCTCTCTTTAGCTCTTTTGCCCATTTCCTAATAGGTTTATTGGGCTTGGAGGGGCTTAGTTTTTTGAGTTCTCTGTAGATGACAGATATCAGGCCTTTGTCTGTTGCTGTGCTGGTAAATATCCTTTCCCATATGGTTGGCTGTCTTTCTATTTTGGTGGCTATGTCCTTAGCTGTGCAGAAACTTTTTAATTTGTAGTAGTCCCATTTGTCGAGTCTTTCTCCTATTTGTTGTGCCCCTGGGACTCTATTCAGGAAGTTCCTTCCTGTGCCTATAAGTTCTAGTGTCTTTCCTACTCTGTCCTTCAGTAGTTTCAAGGATTCAGGTCTGATGTTGAGGTCCTTGATCCATTTTGAGTTGATCTTGGTGCATGGTGATAGGCTTGGGTCTACTTTGAGTTTTCTGCATATGGCTGCCCAGTTCTCCCAGCACCAGTAGTTGAAGAGGCTATGTTTATTCCATTGTATATCTTTAGCTCCTTTGTCGAATATCAGTTGGCTGTAAGAGTGCGGTTTTATTTCTGGGTCTTCAGTTCTAATCCATTGGTCTTCCGATCTGTTTTTATACCAATACCATGCTGTTTTTGTTATGATGGCCTTGTAGTAGATCTTGAAATCAGGTATTGTGATACCTCCTGCATTGCTTTTTTTGCCTAGAATTGCTTTGGCTATTCTAGGTTTTTTGCTGTTCCATATGAATTTTTGGATTGGTTTCTCTATTTCAGTGAAGAATGTGGCTGGGATTTTGATAGGTATTGCATTGAATTTGTATAACAATTTGGGCAATATGGCCATTTTCACTATATTGATTCTTCCTACCCATGAGCATGGGAGGTCTTTCCATCTCCTTGTGTCTTCTTTGATTTCCCTTATTAGATTTTTGTAGTTTTCATTGAATAGGTCCGTCACGTCCTTGGTTAAGCTGATCCCTAGGTACTTTATTCTTTTTTTGGCTACTGTAAATGGAATTGTTTCCATAATTTCCTTTTCTGTTTGTCTATTGCTGGTGTACAGAAAAGCTGCTGACTTTTGTGGGTTGATTTTATATCCTGCTACTTTGCCAAATTGGTTTATTAGGTGTAGGAGTTTGGGTACTGAGGTTTTTGGGTCCTTCAGATACAAGATCATGTCGTCTGCGAATAGGGATAACTTGATTTCTTCCTTGCCGATGTGGATCCCTTTGATGTCCTCCTCTTGCCTTATTGCTATGGCTAGGGATTCCAGCACTATGTTGAACAGAAGTGGGGAGAGTGGGCATCCTTGTCTTGTTCCTGATTTTAGGGGGAATGACTTAAGTTTCTCTCCATTTAATATGATATTAGCAGTTGGTCTGTTGTATATGGCTTTTATTGTTTTGAGGAATGTTCCATCTATTCCTGTTCTCTCCAAAGCTTTTAATAGGTATGGATGTTGTATTTTGTCAAAGGCTTTTTGGGCATCGACTGAGATAACAATGTGATTCTTGATTTTAGCTCTGTTTATGTGGTGAATTACGTTGATTGATTTACGGATGTTGAACCATCCTTGTGACTGAGGGATGAAGCCTACTTGGTCATGATGTATGATATTCTTGATCACTTTCTGGATCCTATTAGCTAATATTTTATTGAGGAGCTTTGCATCTGTGTTCATTAGTGATATTGGTCTGTAGTTCTCTTTTTTTGTTGGGTCTTTGCCTGGTTTGGGAATTAGTATGATATTAGCTTCGTAGAATGAGTTTGGAATTTCTCCCTCCATTTCTATTTCGCGGAAGAGTTTGAGGAGTATTGGAATTAGCTCCTCACTAAAGGTTTTGTAGAATTCGTTGGTGAATCCATCTGGGCCTGGGCTTTTCTTAGTAGGGAGGTTCTTGATTACCTCCTGTATCTCACCGTAAGTTATTGGTTTATTTAGCTGATTTATTTCTTCTTGGTTCAGTTTGGGCAGTTTGTACTTCTCTAAGAATTGATCCATTTCTGTAGAATTATTGTTTTTTGCTGAGTAGAGGCTTTGGAAATAGCTCCTTATGATTGTTTGAATATCGTGTGTACTTGTAATTTTTCCTGTGGAGTCCCTGATTTTACGAATATGAGTCTCTTCTCTTCTTTTTTTGTAAGTCTTGCAAGGGGTCTGTCAATTTTGTTTATTTTCTCAAAGAACCAGCTTTTAGTCTTATTTATTTGTTGAATGGTCTTTCTATTTTCAATCAGATTTATCTCTTTTTTAATCTTTGTGATCTCTCCCCTCCTAGTCGTTTTAGATTCTGTCATTTCTTGTTTCTCCAGTTGTTTTAGTTTCATCGTGAGGGTATTCACCTGCTCTGCTTCCATTCTTTTAATGTGGGTGCTGAGTGCAATGATCTTGCCCCTCAGAACTGCCTTAGCTGTGTCCCATAGGTTTCTTTGTGATGTGTTTTCTTTGTCATTGTGGCTTATGAATTCGTTGATTTCATCTTTAATTTGATCTGTGGCCCAAGTGTTGGATAGCAGTGTGGGGTTTAGCCTCCAAGAGTGTGTATAGGCTCTGTGGTATCCTCTGTTGTTGAGGGTTACCTTTAATCCACTGTGGTCAGATATAATACATGGGATGACGTCAATACTTTTGTATTTGCTGAGGTTCTTTGTGTGGGCTATGACGTGGTCTATTTTGGAATATGATCCATGGGCTGCTGAAAAGAAGGTGTATTGGGTCTCTGTGGGGTGAAAGGTTCTATATAGGTCTGTTAGATCCATTTGGGAAATGGTGTTATTTAGGTCCTCAGCTCCCTTACTAATCCTCTGGGTGTTGGATCTGTCTCTTGGAGAGAGAGGAGTATTAAAGTCACCCACTATGATTGTGTTTGCGTCTATCTTGCTCTGTAATTCTTTGAGAATTTGCTTGACATATGTCGGGCCTCTTTTGTTTGGTGAGTATACATTTATCACCGTGATTTCTTGATTCTGTATTTTTCCTTGTATTAATATGTAGTGTCCTTCTTTGTCTTTTTGAGTGGACTTTAAAGAGAAGTCAAGCTTGTCTGAGATCAGGATGGCTACACCTGCCGTTTTGGTGGATGCATTTGCTTGGTAGATCTTGCTCCATCCTTTCACTCGAAGCCTGTTTTTGTCCCTTGCTGTAAGGTGGGTCTCTTGTAGACAGCAGATGTCAACTTTTTGTTTGCGAATCCATTCTGCCAGTCTGCTCCTCTTTATCGGGGAGTTTAAACCATTTATATTTGAAGAGATCAAGGATAAGGGTGTTTTTTCTCCTTCCATTTTCTTGGTGGGCTGTTTTTTCTTCTTTTTTTTTTTTTTTTTCTTCTTGTCTTTAGTGAGCTTGTGTTTCTGCTGGACTTTGGCTATTGAAGTTTCTTTCTGATTCTGTCTGTGTGTCTTTTACGATCTCTGTTGGGTGGGGTTCCCCTCTTAATATTCGATGTAGGGCTGGTTTTTTATTCACATACTCCTTTAGCTCCTCTTTGGTGTGGAAAGATCTGGTTCTCCCTTCGAATGTGAACTCCAATTTCGCTGGATATTTGATCCGCGGTTGTAAATTGTTATTCTGGAGTACTTGGATGGTGTTCTTCCACTCGCTTCGAGCTTGGTAAGTTTGTGTGGATAAGTCGGATGTTATTCGAATCCTCTTCCCATTGAAAAAAGTTTCCTTCTTCGCTTTGGCTGAATTCAGAATTTGCTCTTTAATCTTGAGGTCTGTAGTCTTGAATATTATGTGCCTTGGGGTGGCTTTCCTGGGGTCTGGCCTGCCAGGTGTCCTATAGGCTTCGGTTACCTGGATGGGGTCCCCTGTGAGATTGGGGAAGTTTTCTGCAATAACTTTATTGAGAACATGATTAAGCCCTCTGCTCTGGTATTCGGCTCCTTCTTCTATTCCAATTATACGCAGATTATATCTCTTGTCTTTGTCCATTAGTTCCTGGATTAGTCTTCCCTGAAGCTTCACCTTTTCTTGGAGTGTGGTCATTTTCTGGTTGTTGTCAGCTGCTTCATCGTCCAGGCGAGAGATTCTGGATTCTATATGGTCTACTCTTTGTGTCATGGTTTCAATTGCGGAGTTTATGGATGTCAGAGAGCTATTTATGGTTGTCATATCAGCTCTGATCGTGGAGATTTCTTCCTTTAAAGAGTTGTATTTTGGGCTGGGGATATAGCCTAGTGGCAAGAGTGCCTGCCTCGGATACACGAGGCCCTAGGTTCGATTCCCCAGCACCACATATACAGAAAAACGGCCAGAAGGGGCGCTGTGGCTCAAGTGGCAGAGTGCTAGCCTTGAGCAAGAAGAAGCCAGGGACAGTGCTCAGGCCCTGAGTCCAAGCCCCAGGACTGGCCAAAAAAAAAAAAAAAAAAAAGAGTTGTATTTTAAATCTATTTTTTCATGCATTTCAATTCTTAGGATGTGGAGATTTTCTTTAAAGGCAGCTTGCATTGTATCCATTTTTGCTTCCATTTCTTTAAAGCAGGTTTGCATTGTATCCAGTTTTGCTTCCATTTCTTTCTTGGCTTCCTGGGTGTCCTTCCAGATTTCCGCTCTAAATTCCTGGAATTGTTTTCTGATTTCATTTCTGACGCTTTCGATCATTCCTGTTAACATGGCCTCATTTGCTTTTTTAGTCTCCATCTCCTCTTCAGTCGTGCTGCTTTTTGGAGCTGGCGAGTTGGCTTGCCCTTTGATGAACTGAGTTATGTTTCTTTGTGATTTGCGCATCTGGAGATCTGGATGGCTTCTCAGGTTTGGTTTGTAGCTCCTCCCTCCCTCCTGTGTAGACGTGTCTACGGCAGCAGGTGCGGTCGCTGTGTCCCCGCCCACCAGTGCAGGGTACGCCTACCAGAGCGGGCGCTGTCGCCGGGGTCCCCGCCCTCCTGTGCGCTGTGCGTTCAGTGCAACAGGCACTTCGGCGGGATATGCCTCCCAGAGCAAGTCCTGGGTTGTTGGGTTGTGCTTGCGCCCTCCCACGAGTCCGTTGGGGGGGGGGGTACGTGTGGGGCCCAGTGGGATCGACTGTCCGGGTGTGGCTTGGCACCTTCAGACCTCACCTCCGCTGTTAGGAGGGGGGACGTGATCAGGCTCAAGTGACCCTGCTGGGCTGGTATTGCCCACCAGCGCCTGTGGTTTTAGTTGTAAGAGTCTGCGAGGTCCAGGCGCCTCAGGTGGGGTTTGCACAACCGGCTGTCTCCCGGCCCCTGTTGGGAAGGGGGCGGGGCCGGTTCTGCCAGTTCAGGAACCTGTGGGGTGTTGGTGCTGCTGAGCCCTTCCCCTGCTAAACTGACTTCCCAGCACCTGATGGGGGTTTCCCCGCCTGATTTGTGGGTTCTTTGTTCCCTCAGGGGTGGGGGAGGGGGGAGGGGAGGGCACTCACTTTTGCTGCTTTGTGTGTGTGTCCCGCGCCGCCGTTGGCCCTCCAGGGGTTGGCTAAGTGTCGTGGTGGCTTCCCTGGTTCCCGATTTCTGCCGCGCTGGGTTCCCTTGTCCAAACCCGGTGTGGACCCGAACTCGTCGCTGCCGGTGTGTCTTGGTCCGCACCCTGCCTTGTGTCCGTGGGGTCTCCCCCTATATGGATTCTGCGCTCCTGGCAGCCTGTCTGCCGATCACCGGGTTCCCCTTTCCCAGCCTGACCCTGTTTGGGCCAGGGTCGGCTGGAGGGGGGAGGGTGCCCCGGTGAATCTCCGGCTCCGTGTAGGTTTTCGGTTCTTCTTTTTTGCTCCTTTTTGTTTTCCTGAGTTTCTCCACTGCTTCTGGCTGCTGGTTTTGCTGGGTTCTTGATGGGGTGTTGGGTGTTGGGGTTCCCAGCTCACTATGCCGTTGGAGCGAGTCGGGGTGCCTCCCTATTCCATCGGCGCCATCTTTCTTCTCTATCCTGATTTATTTCTTAAGAACAGTTGACCCGACTTAGATTATAAGCTCTGCCTGGCATTCCAGTCATTTTGTCACCTATCCTTTGCCCTTCCCCCTCTGAGTCCATTTGTCTGATAATATTTTCCACTGATGGTAAAGACTGGGATCAGGGCAGCAGTGGTGAGCAAAGTCTCTGCCTCATGCATCTCAGCACCTAGTGAGAGATAAGCAACATGCAGCTACCTTAGCAATAAGCATGACAACGGCTTTAAAATTACACAAAGTGGCATAGAAGAAACAAATTCGGTTTTTCAAGAAACATAAAGTAATGAAAGATGGGAAAACTCAGATAAGAAGTGATGAATTGATTTCTCTTAACAGGATAATTAATTAAATGATGATTGGAAACAAGAAATTAAAGGGGTAAAAGTTGATCCAGGCATGATAGTTCCCAACCTTTAATCCCAGCAGCGGGAAGAAGAGGTAGGAGGATTTCATTCTAGACTAGACTGGGCTACACAGATAAATATATAAATGATAGGTAGATAGATAGATAGATAGATAGATAGATAGATAGATAGATAGATAGATACACAGACAGATAGATAGATATACAGACAGATAGATGACAGATATAGTCAGATCAAAGTTAAAATGTAATAGAAAAATGTGGAGAACTAGAGACAAGTTAGTCAATGTGAGATTGAGCGTCCTAGGCAGAATGGTCATCAAGTGCAAAGGTCCCACAGTCAGAGAAAACAGAAACTCGCGAAAACAACAATGCACAGCTAAGAAGACACAACAGACTACATGATCAAGTCACAGAGGTGACAGTATGAATGTAGGCATGGAATAGTAGAACACAGCTTCTAAATGAGTGCTCTCTGTGTGTGTCTGTGTGTGTTTTTCTGTGTCTGTGTGTCTGTGTCTGAGTCTATATGACTGTGTGTGTGAGAGAGAGGCATAGGAATTTGCTCAAGTTCTCATATTCTCTTTGGGCTTTGTTGCTCACAGGTGGTGCTCTACCAAGTGAGCCACATCTCCAGCCCAGAATTTCACTGATTACTGTGGGTTTCACTTTGTGCAACCTTAACTTAATGCTCAAGCTGGGTTGGAACTTCCATCCTCCTGGTCTCAGCTTTCTGAATCAGTTGAATTATCAGCATGACCCAGCTGTGCCTGGTGTGTGAACTGTTTTGTACCTCCAATACTCATTTTCTGCTCTTTATTCAGCTCCACACTCAGGGGGCATGGTGCTTTTGTAGACTAATTGGGTTAAGTGTGTTTGTGTCAGTAGTTGATTCTAGCTATTAACAAACATGATCATGATGACTGACAGCCCTCACTGATCAGACCATGTAAATAACAAACATGTTAAAACAGTACAAAAAATGTGTGACTCCTGGATGGTTCACATGTGTGAATGTGTGTGTGTGTGTGTGTGTGTGTGTGCAAGATTTCAGATTTCAGAACAGTATACTCCTCAGAATGTATTAATACTACTCAACACATTATGATTGTTGTATTATTCACTATTTAATAGTACATATTTTATGATCCATTTTACCTGGGTAGATTTTACAAACATCGATGAAGAGTTTGGTTGGAATTATAGGCAGCAATAGAAAAACCCTCCAATATTTAGGTAGTATAAACAGGAGCCACTTCCTCCTAATAAAGGAAAAATGCATTTTATATGAAGGGAAAGTCAATGTCTATCCTTCTCTCATTTTACTCAGAGATGTGAATGAAAGAATAGAAAAAAGCAAAGCCTCAGGCTTTTCCAAGAGGCATGAAAAACTTGGTAAAAGCAGCATATTGTTTCAGCAGATGCAGTGAGCCTTTGGGTCTGCAAAGTTTGTCTGGAGTCTGGCAGCACATTTTATGCAACCAACTTTTTCTGATCTGACTTTAGGGGATGGTACTTGAGGAAGGGAAAGGGGAGGATGAGAGGTCATCAGACAAGAGAAAGAAAACTGGGGAAGGGATGCATGTGGGGGACTTCATGCTGCAAAACCTCCTACCTTTACTGATATCTGCTTTCATCGCATGCACTCTGTGTGAAGTTTATTTTCACATGTATGTGCACAACTAACATTATAATGAGACTGGATTGTATGCGTATGGAGGCAAAAAATGGGGAATTCTAGTCTAGAACTGTGAGGTACATTCATATGGACAGCTCAGAGGAAATAGTGCGAGAGACAGAAACAGAGAGACAGAGAGACAGAGACACAGAAGCACAGAGACAGAGAGACAGAGACAAGAGAAAGAGAGACAGAGACAGAGAGAATTTGTTTGTAAACAAGACCTTTGAATAAACTTATCTGTGGGGCCTCAGAAGAGCCACTGTATTTGGGTTCTGATATACTCTAAACATCTTGTCTTTTTTTATGAAAAATAAGTTTATTAGGCCACTCCTACAGAAAAGTGGAGGGCAGCTAGGTAGAGTTTGGTGCTGTTGCTGCTGCTGCTGCTTTGCCAATACAGGACTGGGAACAGGGTTTTTTTTATTATTAATTAGCTAATTAGTTTTACAGAAAATTTTAACTTTCATCAGTTTACTAAGTTTCAAATAAATCCTATTGACATTTTATAAATGTTACATACAGGATTTGAGAACAGTATTGACAGCATTCACAAACATTTCTACTTATTCATTTAGGTTTTGTTAATATTTTAAAAGCTTTAAATTTTGGCTAAAGTGTTTTAATTTATTTATTGTCAAAGTGATGTACAGTTTCATACGTAAGGCAGTTGGTACATTTCTTGTGTAACTTGTTACCTCCTCCCTCATTCCCCCCTCTTCCTCCCCTGTTCCCTCTCCTCCCCATGAGTTGTTCAGTTGGATTAAACCAAATGATTTTGTAAGTTTTGCTTTTGGAACCAATATTCTTTTTATCCTTTGTCTCTCAATTTTGGTATTCTTTTTCCCTTCCCTAGTTCTAATACAAGTATATACAGTATCCAGGGTACTTAGATGAAATACAGTGATAGTGTGGGCACAACCACGGGAAGGGGATACAAGAGGAACCAAAGAAAAATGGACTCTATGGTTTCCCTCACAGGGAATAATTAGTACAGGTTTAGGCTAGTCATAGCAGAAGATCACAAGAGCCCAATAGCTATGAACACATCTTATGAACACATAAGATAATGCTAGGTGAAATGAACTCCATGTTATGGAAACAAGGGTTATATCACTGTTGTAATCAATTCCAACATGCATGTAAAACTGTAGTGTTTATTTTGTTGTTGTTGTTGTTCCTCTTGTATCCCCTTCCTGTGGCTAAAGTTTTTACATATTTTTGATAAATTCATTACTTGGATATATATATACTTCAAATGCTGTAATAAATATTGCCTTTTAACAGTTTGCCATTTTGTTATTTGTTATTAATGTATGCCTATGATTTTATTTTTCTTTAGTAATTTTTGTATCTGGCCCCATTCCTATTTTTTTCATGCATTTTTATTTTTTACTATGTTTATTATAAAGGTGATGTACAGAGGGCTTGCAGCTGCACAAGTCAGGTAATGAGTACATTTCTTTTTGGACAAAGTCACCCCTTCCTGCTCTCTTCCAGTTTTTCCCTCTCAACCCCACCCACAAATTGTGTAGTTCCTTCTCAAACTTCTCATTAAGAAGAAATTCGCACAGGTCACAATGCCAGTAGACTCTCGTTCATTAATACAAAGTAGAAATTCGGAAGGTAAAACTGAGTTACCTCTATAGCCAAAATGTAGCTTGCTGTCTTAATGATAAAGTACATCCAACAACCATAGTATTACTGCATCAAGCTAAAAAAAAATCCACTTTCCTGGGAAATGCTCTTTTAGGACTAACAGTTTAGAGGTGCTGGATTCCTTCACCTCATTCGCAAGAACCTAGTGGGGTATACCTCACATGTGCCTACTTTATGTCTGTGAGCAATGTTACATCTGCAGACCTTGACCAGTGATGCTTCTGGTTATGCCTGACAGTTACCTTTTGATGGTCTAAGTTCTAAGGTGTCATCTCCTTCATGTAGTCATTGGCAGATGTGCAAAATTTTTAAAAATCACTTACTTCTTCCCACTTATAGGTTTAAATTTTCTTGTAACATAGGTTCTATTTCATGGTTTTATCAAGAGCAACTACTTGCTTAAACTTAAACATTTTTAATAAATCCTACATGGATAATTCTTATTTTACTATTTGCATGCAATTTATGTACAGGGTTTCATTGTGACATATGTAGCTATGTATACAATGAGTGCCAATCCATCTATTTTAATCATCCTATTTACTGTCATCTATTTTGATTGACTCCTTGAAAAAATAAATTTTCTTTTAATTATAAAATAGGCTTTCACTTTGCTAAAATAGTCACTGTCTCTAATTAATGATTTAACATGATTTTCTTTACCTAGCTAATGGTGCACAACCTCTGCACATTCCCTCTGTGCCTTCTGGAGGTTGGTAGCTTTATGGGAACCATCTAGATATCTCTGAGTATTGTTGGATATCTATTGAACAAAGAGAGAAAACTAGATAACTGCTTTTTGAAAACACAGAAAACCATCACCATCTCATGCAAAAAAATGTAGGATTTCCAATATACTCAGATAAGATTACAGAGATAGTGTAGGTATAACCATAGGAAGGTGATACAAGAACATCATCAATAATAGAAACTACACATACACATAGGACGTTGAAAGTAGTTACAACTGTGATATATCAATTGTTTCCATAACATGGAGTTCATTTCACTTAGCATCATCTTATGTGTTCATAAGGGTATAGCTATTGGGCCTTGTGATGCTCTGCTATGGCTTGCCTAAACCTGTACTAATTATTCCCAATAGTAGGAAATTCAAAGGGAATGCCAAATTTGAGAGACACAGGGTAAAAAAAGAGAAACAACTACAAAAGCAATACTTGCAAAACTGTTTGGTGTAAGTGAACTGAACACCTGGGAGGGGGAGGGAAAGGGGGGGGAGGGCGGGAGGCATGAGGGACAAGGTAACAAACAGTACAAGAAATGTATCCAATGCCCAACGTATGAAACTGTAACCTCTCTGTACATCAGTTTGATAATAAAAATTTGAGAAAAAAAACAACAAAGAAATGTAGGAAAGAACTTTGAAATTAAAGCAACTCTTCTAAGTCTTCACCACCATTGTAACCAAATGTATACAGTAATTTCCCATTTACTTCCATTTACAAAGCTAAAATACGAACTGCTGGTATATGAACTTTAGAGAGTTTCTGAAGAACATGCCTCCAAACTTTGATAGATATTGATAGGGTATTCAGAATGGCCAAGTTATATTTAGACATAACGTCATCTAAAAATTTCACTTTCATCTATTCAGGCCATCATTTCTGCTTTTGCGGTTCCTGAGTTTTGAAACAATTTCTTCCTTTGCTTTCTATTTCCCACCACAGCTTTTTATGAGGGTGATTATTTAAGTAAATAAACTTTCCTTAAAAATCTCTGTGTAAAAGTAGTTATCACATTTCAAACATCTTTGGTCCAAGATATGCTAGAGAAATGCCAAGATGATTGTATCACACAAAGCCTTGACAAATATTGATAGACAGTCATGCAAAGGGCAAACTCACAAGAAGTTTTACTTACCTTGTCAATTATCATTTTTAAAGGGCAATTCAATCTGAAAAGAGCCGGTAAATTATTCTGGCTTGCAATTTATTCTGTAATAATGCTTGTTAAGTAGCACCCATGCCTTTGGGAGGAAATTACACAATTTGTTCTTTACATTTTACAGAATTTTAAGTACAGAGCTGGCAAACATTTATAGCAATGAAGAATGGTGGTTTAAATATCCTATCAAATCAGATAACTAATCCTACTATAAAGTTAAAGGTCTAAAATTTTAAATATCTTGCCCATCTTAGGTGTATCATTTTTTGAAGATTATATTTATCACTTGTTAATTTATTATCTAAAACAGTTCAGCCTTTCTTAATGAGCATAAAATGCCATATTAATTCCAATGTGTGAACAGAAAAACAGCATCCCCTTAGTTTTCATCAGGATCCTCTGTCTTTCTCATGTCTCCTTATAATTGTAATGACCTTTGGGGTGTGGTGGGGTGATTTTCTATGATGAAACCTACCACAGTCAAACTTCACAGCCCGCCCCCACCCCCCAGCTTCTTGGTCACACACTGTGAGTCTTCTGTGGGTCCCATTGTGTCCTGGCCATTCTCAGTCCAATTAGCCATTAGTGAGTGGTCTCCTACCTCAGAAGTAGACTGGTACCAGGTGAGGTGGTGGTGGCTCACATCTGTAACCTGAGCTTTGCAGTTTGAAGTCAATCCAGGCGAGAATGTCCATGAGACTCTAATCTCCAATTAGCCACCAATAAACCAGAAATGGAGCTATAACTCAAATGATAGAGCCCTGGCCTTAATGAAAAAGCAAAGAGATAATGCTGTTTGCTTTCAGAAGTCTTGACAAGGAAATTTTTCTGAGAGGGGGTCTGGGCAGACAAACATAAGTTGTCCATATCTTATTTCTTTACAAGGCTGTGTTATGTAGTAAACAGATGGGTTTGTTGAGATCCAGATTCAGAAGACTGAACCTGTGGCTAGGAGGAAAGAACTATTTAACACTGGTGATTTGTTTTAGCACACACAAAAATGCTTTTTAGGAGAGTCTCCCTCATCAAACACGTTACTTTAGAACATCTAAGGGCCGATGCTTCATTATGACATTCCTCCCTATTTCTTACCAGGTTGTATTGGGGCACATTTTACATAGCAGTTTCCTTGGACTTTGGCAAAATTTCAGTCCCTAATATTTATGTGTTCATCTCAGAGTCTCATTTCCCTTATCAATCTCTCTCCATATCTTTCTATATATACATACCTAGTGACTAAATTTGTGTGTGTGTGTGTGTGTGAGTGTGCGCGTGCTGTTTGTGTGTCTCAGCATGGAACATCAGAAATATTTGTGTCTCTATATCCAGAGCACTATGGAGAGATTGCCCTGACCCAGAGAAGCCCCTGGAAATTTGGTTTAGTTAATGGTTTTCCTCAACAATAAAGATCAGTGTATCTGTATTCAGTAAACACAGAACATGAAGATGGCCAGTCTGTGCCTATTATGGCCCTTCCAAAGAGGGAAAACAGATTTTTGGATGCATTCATTCTAGCTTACAGCAGCAGCTAACAAGCCCTGTAGGGAGGGAAACAGGTGAGGATAGCTCACCTGCATGTATAAAGAAAAGCTGGATATCAACTGTAAATCAAACCAACTTTTATTTATCGATTTTATTACTTGGGAGATATTTTATCTTCATTTTTTATCTCTACAGACAGGAGCTGCTGGATGTTTGTCTGACTGAGGAATAGAGTTCATGCAGAGAAAGAAAGACATTCACTAGGAGATGGTACTCAGGCCCCATGATAGAAGCTGAAAATGATAAATTCTGTTCCATTGTATACCCCCAAGCGGGACTACTTCATTTTAGATGTGTCACTACTTTATTTAAAAGGCTTTTCTGTTCCAAGATCATAAACAATTAATTTATGGGTATTTTTATGTAAAGATTTTTTTAATTTTTAATTTCAGATGCTCTTCTTGGTTTTTGTTTGTTTTGATTTGGTTCTTTTTGGGGGGAAGCTTGTGCTCATTTTGTCATGTGACTCTGACTCCCTGATGCATGCTTCTTCGGAGAATGAAAGGAATAATTATTTGAATTTTTAAGGATTTTCAAATCAAACTAGAAATTTGGTAGACATGCCTTTGGGGCATAGGGACTCAGTCACAGTTCAGCACATGCAGTGTTTTTATTCTACTAGAATTCTCTTTCATTTTTCTTATCTGTGACTTACATACATTCAAATATTAGATTGAAATACTATCCTTAATTACATCAGCTTCTGTGGAAAGGTACTAAAGCCCCATGGCCATATACTTCACTCCCTAGGGAGCACTTTAGGGGGAAAAGCAGCAAACCCTGTTAGAGCTCACATCCTGGGTGACATGTCAACAGGAATGAAAACAGAAAGCCAACATTGCATTGTAATAAAAAATGTATTTCCAATACCAAAATCGAGAGACACGGGGTAAAAAAAGACAACTACAAAAGCAATACTTGCAAAACTGTTGGGTGTAAATGAACTGAACAATTCATGGGAGGGGAAAGGGAAAGGGGGAGAGGGGAGGGAGGAATGAGGGACGAGATAACAAACAGTACAAGAAATGTATCCAATGCCTAACATATGCAACTGTAACCTCTCTGTACATCAGTTTGATAATAAAGATTTTTAAAAAATTCAAAAAATATATTTTAACCATTAAAAAATGTATTTCCATATGTAACTAACAATTAACATTGAGAATGTCTGTACAAATTGAATATAACCAAATCTTGACACATTCACCCATGTGTGCACTCTCTCTCTGTCTTCCATCTATTTATTTTTTAGCCTGCTTTCAAATTTTTTCAAGTATCCTTATTAGTCTGGAGGAGTGGAGGAGTGTTAGGCAAATAGAAACTGCTGTTGTGACTGAAGGTTATTTTGCTCTATTCAAATGAAATCATCAGCAGGCACTGAGCAACACCCTTAATTTCAGACCTCCCCCCACCCACACTCTCTTGTAGTGCCAGCAACCTTCAGGTAATACTTCTGTGAGCTTAGAGAGACAGGATGAAATTCTCCAATCATAGGGTTCTCAATGAGATCTTGGGATGTTGAAGTTCATAGCTCTTAGTGTTACAGTTCCTCAACAGCCAATGTCAGTGGCTTTCTGGAATTCTTCCAGTGGCCAGGGCTTAAAGCAGTTCTATAGTCTGTGCTCTTGGTACCCCTTTGTCCTCCACTGTCTAAGCTCTGCTCAGGACCTCCCAGGTCCTTCCCAGCCTCACTTCTCCACTGTTTTCCTCCAGCTACTCTCTGGTGTTTCAGCTGCTGTGGCTGATGAGTGTCTGCAACTGAAAACCCCAGGAGTTCTCCATTCTTCCTCTTGCCAGCTCAGACCACTTAACCTGTAAGAAAGGCCTATACAAAAGACAATAGGATCCTGACAAAGTTGCTACATACAGTAGGAGCCCTAATCATATCTAAGCAATTAAGTTTTGTAGCAATGAACATGTTTATCTTGATTTCTCACATGTGAAGGTTGAGCAGAAGGAATTTCTCTAGCCTGTTTGATAACAGGTAGACTTGTACTTCAATGAGCCTTACTGTGATGTTTAGTAATGTATGGGAAGGCTGTTTCTATAATTGGATTGAAAGCTCCTGCAAACATTAAATTGCTGGTATGCATACATATTGTAATATGAAAAATAAATCAATTACAAGATTTTTCCATTGAATTATCACTTTGTGAAAAACTATGCTTTTGGTACAATGTTCATGTACCTTAACTGTATTCAAATATTTGTACAATGTTAATATTTTTTATAAAATTTAACATGTTCAAAAAAAAAAAGAAAAACAAAGACAATAGGCCTTGGCTGCAGTACCAGGACTGGGTGCAGAAGTGAATGTCTTGGGCCTGCTCTGTAGAGGGTGAGAGGATTGCTACTTTGAAGCCAGTCATGCATGCACCTTACTTCTCTCCAACCTGATGCAGCACTACTGCCAAGGAGGTCTTGGGGGGAGGGGCACTGATGGTACTGTCTGCCAAGGGTTACCTAAGGGTCATTTGAAGCTTATGGCTAAACAGTCACCCACAGCTGTCACCAGGTGCCTGGGGTGACCATGACTGAAGCAATGACTCCCAGAACAAAGCCACAGTTGCAGAAGCCTTGACAGTTACAATGGTTTCCAAAACTGAAAGTCTCTTCGGAGCATCCACAGCTAGATTTAAGTTCTCACTGGGTGACAACTGCAAGATAGGAGTCTCCATGAGCAGAGTCAAATTTAACAAAACAGCCAAGGCTGATAGGAAATTCCAGTATCTATAGTCTATTGACATTGCTATCTCTTGTCTTTTCTTATCTGCCTTGAAATGATCATGATTCTTCCTATGTAGAATAATTTAAAAATATATATTATCTATTTTGAATATTATCTGGTTGCTACTTAAACCTGTTGTTTAAACTAGCAGAAATCTAATCTCTATTATATCTGTTAAGAATTTTAAAGCAAATAGTAAAAGATGCCACAGTAATCAGTATCAAATACTCAAAATCTGTGGAAATTTTGAAAAAAAAAAAACACCAAACCTCACCATAGAAATAGAAAGCAGCAAGAACCAAATGGTGATTTTAGAAATAAAACTCTCAGGATGAGATCACTAGTCCACCTACCCATTGCCTAGAATATCTAAAATAATGATTAATAACACAGGCAGAAGGACTGTTGGTATAGCTCAGTGGCAGAACACTTGCCTAGCATGGTGGCACACTCTGGGCAGTTTCAGTCCCCATCACCAACAAATAAAAGCAAAGTAGAATTCCTCAAACAGGATATACCGAGAGGATATATGCATGAAAGTATGCTCTGCTCAGCATCACTAACCATAAATTATATTCAGCTTGCCCAACTGACTTAATTCCGCTTTTACCATTGCTAAAACACATTCATTGTTTGTGGAACAAAAAGTGTCACAGATATCCTGGAAAACATTAGACAGGATTCTTTAAAAATTAAATATACACTTAGCATCTAACCCAGCAATCTTACTCCTGTATATTTAACCTGTAAGATAAGAGCTTAAAAGAGCAAATACCTGTACATGAATATATAAATATTTATGACACCTTCACTGTAATTGTGAAAAACTGGAAACAACTCAAAAGTTTTCAATGGACTTCCTTAAAATAACTAAATTTAATTCCAATATAACTTTCAGAAACATCTAACTCTCATATGAATATCCTATAATGAACATGCATCAGATAATTTTTTAACTGATGAATGACAGAGCCAGGGACTGGAGACTATGATTATTAAATAAGACATAAAACTGTTCAAGATGCAATACAGTTGAAACAATTACATAAATATATGATAAATATTTATATATATAATACAATAGCTATACCATCAATATTATATTAATATATATTATTCACAGTGTATACTATATAGCCAGATACTTTTATATTTAGTGGACAAAAGACATGTGCATCTCTACTGAGAAATCAGATTGCAATTTCTTAATGTCCCATGATAACATCAAATTCTATAGGTTCTGAGCCAGTCCATACCTAATAGTAAATCTAAGTTAATTATCTCTGTATGGTCAGAGAAGTCTAGAAAGACTTGTTAGACAGTGCTCTAAAATGGCCTTGAAAGGCCATCCAGTCATGTTGTGGTCTTATTTCCTTCCAACTTTTAAAAAGATTTCCTTAATACTTTCAGGTTTTTTTTGTGTTCCAAAGAAGATGTGTTGGTGAATGCTTTTTATCAACTGCTGTTTCCTCTTTATCCTGGGCTTATTTGGAGAAAGTTGCTTTTTCTTATTCCAAGAATACTGGCCCATTCACAGGAGCCCAGGATAAGTATCATTAGCATCCTGCTCCAAACACTAATCTGTGGGGAGCGCCACAGGGGCCAATTGTGTTTCCTAAAAAATGGATTTTCCTGATCCTCAGAATTGGGACGAAAAGTTCTCTGCCCAGGTGTTAGAAAGAAAGTAGAATTCCATTGTGTACATATAGCACATTTTCTTGATCCATTCATCTGGGTTGATTCTATGTTTTAGCTATTGTAAATAACGCTGCAGTGAACATAGTTGTACTGGTAACTTTTGTGTGGCCCCGTTTGTGATCATTTGGGTAAATGACCGGGAGTGAGATTGCTGAATCATAGGGAAGCTCTATGTTTAATCTTTTGAGGAACTTCTGTACTGTTTTCCAGAGTGATTGAACCAGTTTACATTCCCACCGATGGTGTAGTAGCATTCCCTTTTGGCCATATCCCCACCAGCATCTGTTATTATTTGTTTTCTTGAGAACAGAATTCTATGCTTCCATTAGAAAGAATGATATCATCCCATTCGTAAAGAAATGGAAAAACTTGGAAAAAAATCATTTTAAGTGAAATAAGCCAGACCCAAGGAAACAAAGGCTCCATGGTTTACCTCATTTGTAATAATTAGTATATGTCTAGGATAGTCCTAATAGAGGATCATAATAGCTCAACAGCTATGTGCATACGACCATACAAAATGATGCTAATAGAAATTAACTCCAATATATGGAAACAAGAGGGTGTTTTTTTTTTCATTTTACTTTGTGAATTTATTTCTTTTGGTATTTTCTTTTCCTTTGTTTTATCCACTATTGTCACTGTTTTTGATTTGGGTACGCTGTGTCTTGTATATATGTTTATCTGATTTGGGATGGGAGAGGGAATCACAGAAAAGATAAAGCAAAGGACAAAGGGTGAATCAATGCAACTGCAATACTCATAAGACAACATGTTGGAAATGACTTTACAATTTAGGGGAGAGGGTAGTCAGGGGCTGAGAAAGTGGGAGAAAATGAGGGAAGGGTAACACTGTTCCATAAGAAATGCACTCATTACCTTATTTATGTAACTGTAACCCCTCTGTACCTCATTTTTACAATAAAATAAAATTTAAAAAGGAAAGAAGGCAGAAATATTAAAAGAATGCATTAATATACACAGTAGAAATCTGATTCTAAAGATAGTTGAAAATATCCCCTCGATTTTACAACATTATATTTGCTTTATTGTCACAGATTTTAGAATAAAGACTACCAATGAAGTAATAGAATGTTGTCCCCTACTATGTGTTATTGATCTGAAATACTTATCTAAGGGAGACATATGCTGCAAAATCTAGTGAGTTAGAAGAAAATGCTAGGAGAATATCAGAATTCATCAATGAAAAAGCTGGCCATGGGCATCTCTGATTTCTAATGAAAAAGCATGAACATTTTATTTTTTTCCTGTTCATTCTACAGTGTTTGATTTCTCTAGAGGAATATAATCCTGCTAAATTATTTTCCTGAATGCTTCTAGTATGTAGACCCAGAATGGGTGATCCAATTATTGGATGATTCATGTTGGCCTGTCATTGTTCTGAGCCTGACCACCTTCCATGGCTTGTAGAGTAGAATTGGCATTTGGAACATATGATTTTACCCAAAAGGGAAATTCTTACCTAGGAAGCAGAAGTACCTTGAGAAAATATCTCAAGTGGAAGCACATGTAATAATTATTCAATTAATCCCCATTGTCACTCAGGGACATGCTGTTTCTAAGCAATGGTAATTACTACTTCAGTGTGTATACAGGTGTTTCTATGTTTTTAATTAATGAATATTTGATTGTCAACATACAGAGAAATATCCTTCTTTCATTATGTAGACAATTCTTTGGCATTTCAGCCACAAAGACAAATAAAATTTACTCCCATCAAATTTAATTACAGTATGATACATGAGAAAATGAGTGACACTTCATAAATTAGAAAGAGAATTATAAATTCAGAAAATGCTAATTTTTAATAAAGCCAATTAACACACACTAGAATTAAATGCAATCTTTGACTTCATCAAAAGATTTTCCCATTATTCTTTACCACGGCATTAAAATTCAAAAGATGAAGGAAAGAAAAGAGTCAGAAAATAACTAATTATGACAAGAAAAGAGATTGAATTTAGGCTTCCCTTCTGGGGCTGCTTCTAAACACATGATTGATAGCTAGAAAGAATTCTCCTCACCTACTTTTCAGCTTTATTTTTTGTGTGATGGTACTGCAGTTTAAACAAGGGGCCAGTGTCCTCTGCCTTGACTTTTTCTCTAAAGGATGGTATTCTACCACTTTATCTATCTCTCCCCCTCAGGCTTTTTGCCAATGAATTGAAGGTAAGAGTAGCATAAGCTTTTTTGCCCAGGCTATCTTCAAACCAAAATCCTTAGATCTCAACCTGCAGAGTAGCTAGGTTTATAAGCATGAGCCACCAGTTCCCATTCATCTTCTACTCCTGATATGGTTGCCTGTGTCTTATTGAAGTTCTCTTCTCATTTGCCCTCTTCTCTCTTATTTTTGTTCTCTCTTATTTTGTTTAACTGAAATATAGTAGATTCAGGGGAGAGTTAAATAGTGTAGCTCCTTAGAAAGTCAAAATAAAAGTTCAGCAAAATAAAACACCCAGGAAGCTAGTACTCAAAAGAGGTTGGGGGGGGGGGTGTCAAGGAGAAATGGGTAGACTTGTAAAGAGGAGGAGGAGAAGCAAGTCAAGACTCCAATGTAAATCCTACATGAATGAAAGGAGTGAAGAAGAGGTGGGTGAGAATGTTGAAAGGGATGCTGCTCAAGATATAGTGTACTTTATGTTGTATCTTATATTGAATTTTATTTTGTTAAATTTGTTTTGTTAAATTTATTTTGTTAAATTTGTTAATTTGCCTAAATGTTAGGCCTTTCAGGAATTCTTTGATGAATTTCTAAAAAGAAAACAAAACATTGGGCAAAATGCATGAATATCCTCTTTTACAAGTTTGAGATAATCTTTCCTACCCTATCAATACAGGGAGAGTTTTTATTTCTTGTTTCTCCTTTTGAATAAGAAATCATAATGTCAAAACATATGCCTACATTTGGAGGACCAAGCACTCTTGTCCAAGAAAAAGTCTGTTGTACTGCAGTAGAACTGGAAAACAATGAAGGAAGGGCAAAGATTTGTATCTACAGAGTCACTTTAAAAGAACTCAATCCCATTCCAAGGCAAACATTGTTACTGAATTTAAAACCTCAAGAATGTGGGAATTATAACTACTTTTTCCCTACAATATGAATATGAAAACAAAAATCTCTATCATATGTCTGTGTCCAGTTCCTAATAAATTTGTCTTTCCAATACCTTAAAATTTTAAAAAGTATTTTTAAGCTTATATTTGTTTGTCAAAGATCATTTTTAGGGCTGGGGATATGGCCTAGTGGCAAGAGTGCTTTCCTCATATACATGAAGCCCTGGGTTCAATTCCCCAGCACCACATATACAGAAAATGGCCAGAAGGGGCGCTGTGGCTCAAGTGGCAGAGTGTTAGCCTTGAGCAAAAAGAAGCCAGGGTCAGTGCTCAGGCCCTGAGTCCAGGTCCCAGGACTGGCCAAAAAAAAAAAAAAAAAAAATCAATTTTACATTTGACTTCTAATTTAATTGCCATATGATTAATTAATAAACACTGCTGAATGATATAAGTTCCTTTCATTGTAATTATCTTAATCAAATCTTATTTTTTCTACCAGATCTATCAAACATGAGAGAAATAAGGGTGGATACATTTTTCCTTATACTTCTATTTTGTTTAATGTCTTGATGCTACATTTTGACTTTCACACTGAATAACCAACCAGACATAAATCATTAGAATTTTCCAGGAATAGAATGCTGTGACTGTGCATATATGCTGATACGCACAGAGTTGACACCACAGTCCAGCCTTTTGGAACCTGTTTGTGTGATGTTTTTCCCACCTTACCCCTTCTGATCTCTGTGTTTCTGTCCTTGTCATCACCTTCTGCTCCACCTCCAACACAGTCAAGGCCTGTGCTCAGCCTCCTCCCACCCATCTTTGTCTTGTCCCTCAGAAACAAGCTCAGTAACCTGCTACCCTCTCTACCCTCATGCTCAGGTTCCACTCCCTGGCTCCATGCCCTCGATCACCACTATAGCTCTGATGGCCTGAACTCAGGTGCTTTCAGATCCAAGATCAAATAGTCATGCATCAGGCTTCTCTGTCCTTCCAGACCATATGGCCATTTTCACACAGCAGTTCAGCAAGACTAAGACTTGTTAGCATTTTGAAATATCAAAACTTGCAAATACACTAATGTACATTGTATGAGATCTAAAATTGACTCTTTCTAAGCAGGGTGCAGACAGGAAGTGTAAGAATTCTCCTTTCCAAACATAAGAGGACATGCGAAGCCCAAGAAACCCCATTTCCCTTTCTCTGACATCTCTAAACTCCAGAGTTGAGAGAGCTTTCAGCTTGTTCCAAATGTCTGGTATATCTCCCAGACACCTACCTGTGGAGTATATAAGAATGCTTTCCTTTCTGATCTCCCAAACTCACAGCCTAGGCTCAGCCAGTTCGCTAAGGACCACCCTATCCACTCTTAGGTGATGCAATAGCAAAGATCCAGTTGCTGGACCAGGTGATGATTCCATGTTTAATATTCTGAAGACTGGAACATCATTTCCCAAAGCGGCTATACCCTTGTATACCCCTCTCATTTATTTCCTTTACTCTCTTTAATGATGGCCATCTTAGGTATGAAGTAGTGTCTCATTGTGAGGGCCAGACACCTGTTCACATTTATTTTTAAAGGTGTGTAAGTTCACAAAAGAGTCAGTGATATTAGAGTGCCTTCATATTTGTTCCCACAGTAGTACAATTCAATGAGTTTATAAGCATTATGTGTGTACATGTATGTACCTTCATGCATTTATACAGACATAAATACTGTGTACAAAGTATTCTGGTCCAAAGATTTTCCTAATTACATTGCATGTAAAATGCCATTGGAGCATATTTTTTTTTCCTCAGATTAATTTACTGTTTTCCAGGATGACTTCTCTCAAGATTTCTCTTTTTCAAAAATAAACAGATTAGAGAGGCACTGGGGGCTCATGCCTACAATCCTAGCTACTCAAGAGGCTGAGATATGAAGGTTGTGTTTTGGAGCCAGGCTGGGTAGGCAAATCTGAGTACCTTTTGTCTCCAACTATCCAGCAAAAAGCTGTATGTGGAGCTGTGGCTTAAGTGGTAAAGCACTAGCCTTGCGTTCAAAACCTCAGGGACAATGCTCAGGCCCTAGTTCCTGTCCCAAGACTGGCACAAAACAGTAAAGTAACATAAAATGAACATGTTAGGCATAACCATACATACAAAGCTTGCTCAGCAGTGTTTAACACATAATTGTACAATGCCTAGCTTGTGAGAATGTATCTGATGAGCCATGGGGACAGAACACATAGATGCCATATAAAGAAAGTGGGAGGGCTTTCTGAACAGAATATAAACATCTCTCCACAGTGTAAATATTTTCTTTATTTTCTGCTTGAAACATTTTTGAGACGCATTTCATTCTCCAGATGTAACAAGAGAACATAGAACAGTTAAGTTACAAAGTTTATTTCTTAAAAAAATTCTATTGTAATTTATATTAGCTCAATTTCTTTGGAGGGATAATTGCTACTAATATTCTTAATGTGAAGACGAAAAATAGAGGATTCTCAAAAGATTGTATAGAGATTAGGAGGAACCAATACAAGAAAACGGATACGAAACATTGGATTTTAAGAACACAAGTCATCAAAATCAAATACAGGTGATGAGAAGGCCAAAAGCAATCTGAACACATAATTATATGTTGAGAAAAAATGCGTTAATTTCCCTACTAAAACATTATGCAAATCACTGAAAAAAGATAAACATCTCATAAGACTGATTAAAAGAATTGGCAAGGATTTAATTAGTCAGTATGCAAAGGGGAAAAGCATTGTTCAACATTCAACTCAGTTCAAATTAATAAAATGTAAATTAAACAGCAACCCAATACAAATTTTCATGAATAACTGCTAAAACCTTGATCATACATAGTTATGTTAAGAGTGCAAAGAGGTAGAAATTTTCTATACCGCTGGTTGGAATATAAATAAGCACAAATTCCACCACTGGTTTTATTTTCAGGATATTTAGGAACAGTTAAATTGTTCCATTCAAAACTAATTAATTAAATTCATATTGTATAGGATTTGTTGAATCAATTATGATATATATATATTAATGAGCATTATCTTTTAGAATGACAAAGTGCTACCTCTGCAGTGCCTGGGAAGTTCCCCACAATACCTTTTCCTTATTTTTGTAACTTCTACCTTATGCTTAAAGCCATGCTTCCTCAATTTGAATAAAGTCAGAAGAACAAATTGCAAAAGCAGCTCAAACCAGACGTATCCCAGTAGGCAATGGGTGATATATGCAAAAAGAACCATATGCAAATGGTTCTGAGTGATAGACAAGAGGATTCCTGCACACTTCTCCTTTCTTGCCTTGACAAAAATAGTCATGAGATTCATGCTTTGACATAAAACAAGCCCCTTGGGCCTCAATCTCTGATAGAATCTGTCTTTAGGACATAAGCTCCCCATGGTTTGATCAAAGAATCAAGTTGTTTGGCTTTTCAAAACCCAAATTCATTCTCATGTCTGGAACAGTCACCGGACAACAAAAATCCCCAGGAGGGTTTGACCAAGTGTACAGAGCAAAGAAGCATTGCTGTTATATATCTTAAATAAAAACAGGCAAACATGAATCTAATGCCATTTAGGTAAACTATGTACACATTACCAATTTATCAATTAACTAATTTATCAGTTAATAATTATCAATTAATAATTTATCAGTGAAGCTAGACTAGAATAGAATAACTCTAAAATCTTTTTATTTGACATAACATCTATTGCCAACTAGTGGCCAGGACTTCTGAGTCTCCAGGACAAACAGTACCTCTGTGATTTATCCCAGCACCCTGAGCTTCGCTACTACACAAAGAGAGAAAATGGAGAAACACAAAACTGAAGAAATGGAACAGTCCATCCTGAAATGCTTTCTCATTGGTAACCAAACAGCTGCAATTTTCTATTGTCTACGTAGAAAGAGAACAAGGTACAGCAACACTGTGCAATGTCCCTATGATAGACTGCCTACATTATCCATCCATTTCTCTATCTGCTTGTGTATTTATCTACCCACATATGCATGTCTTTGGAGAAACATCTACAAATATATCTTTCACTAACTTTGCAAATGTCAAGTCCTTAACAATCTGAGCAGTAAAATTATTCCCTTTGTGACATGTTCATGTACAGTACTAAAATTTAATTATAATATGCCTGCAAACTCAAGAACTTGTTAAACCAATCTCATAAATTAGGAAGAGTATGAGGACGTTTGCTGCAATGATTGGTGGCCAGCTGTGTTCAGCTTTGTCTTGTCGGGTAGCGGTAAGGCTGCTTGGTATCTATTTGGGCTGGGTTGCTTTTTGTGGAAGCCCTATGAATACAGTTTTCCTTTCTTCTGTTTAATTTTGCATGCCAACACATTCTCAAACCTTTTTCTACCCAAAGTATCTACATGTTTCTGTGCCCATGTTGCCTGGCTACTGAAAGAGCTAGTAGGAACAATGTGACTCCAGTTGGCAGTTTTCAAAGCCCTTTGAATGTTGAATTGAACTTTTGTTATTACTTTGGAGGAGACTAAATGAAGAGATGACTTTGATGAGGATGCAATATGGGAGCTGCAGCTTTCAAAGCAGGTATTAGGTAAGGCGTCAGGGGCATTGTGAGACCAGAATGTCTCCCAGTTTGCATCCACACAGGCAAGAGACAACATGCCGCCTAAACAGTGTTTGTGAGCAATGTGTGCAAAGTTCCTGTGCCGAATCCTGTGGTACAGGTTTCTTTGCCAATCAGTAGGGCCTACAAATGTGCAGAGCTTGCAGGGGATGTAGCAAGATTAGAGCTACCAGAAGTAACAAAAACCAGGTCAAGGAAGGTGTGTGGGAAGTTGTAAGGATAAACAAATGTATTTTGAATGACCTGGTAGTAGTGAGGACTTGGGCCATCAAATGATAAGAGTTGGGTTTCTCAATCATTTCATCACTCAGGCTAGCCTGAGGAACTGGGGGTTGCTGTGTCCAGGTACATCACTTTACATTTGTCTCCTCCAAATTATCCCCTCATTGTCTTCAAGCATTTACCTGTTTGAAATCCAGAATTACACTTTACATTGTCCCCCACCCCCTCTCTGGCTTATTTATGCAGTGATAAAGAAGGTTGAGCTTAACAGTCTTTCAAAATTAACATCTTTCTATCCAAATGTGTACTAAGTATGATAAATATTTATCTTATGATTTTAGATGATAAGTGACAACAAATGATCATCTTATTTATGCACATCTCCAATGTAAACTCAAATATATAAACCAAGTATTAAAGCTGGGGGAATCCTGGAAATATCCCAAATGTTTATATGATCATTTTTAGTTCTGTCATCCTTCAGTATATTTAAATTCATGTTTCGAACCAAAGCTTGTTAAAGGTTTCAAGAATTCACCTTCTATACCTAAGCATGTTAAACTTTCTGAAAGCAGACACTGAAAGGTTTGGGGTGAAAGTGCTTGGGATTAATTAAAGTATTTGGGATTAAACCTATGTAAAAGGAAAAAGGGAGAGACAAGATTGGGCACAAGGATGAGTTACACTGAAATGCAGGTCCAACATCCTCTACTAACTAGGTGAAAAATTCCTGGGGACGGGGGGATTTCTGCTAAGAGTTGTCCTGACTGAGACTAAACTAGCCTGGTTGATACTATCCCCATCAGTCTGGTACTATGTGAAGGCACAGCCCCAGAAAGACTGTTCTCTACAGTCAGGGCTGACCTTGATGGGCTAGAAGTTGGATTGTTTGCTCAGGAAGGCCTTCTTCAAGGATCACAGTAACATACCTCTACATTTCACACATAAATGTGCCTGTCATGGCCAATTTAGGCAGTGTTTTCCTAGCCTCTCACTCCTCTGTGGTAGAAAAATAATTAAAACCAAGTGAGTAAATATTACAATGAAAGCAAACAGAAAAGGGAAATTGTTGTAATAATCTTTAGGACATGAGTTAGTATGGATAATCTCACATATTTTAATACTTCATACAAGAGAGGGAATGCTGAAGAGTTGTGGAATTAGGAATAGAGTTAGAGGAAGAAGAATTAAGAGTCCAATAATCTGGAAGTCTAAGAAATAAAACAAAGGTTCAAGTGAGACAATAGGCCATTCTTGGATCATCTTTAAAGTTGTAATACAAAGTCATGAAGATTATAGCTTCTGCTGGGCTGTCCTTTAAACAGAAACCCAGTCTGGAACTAGAGACTATAGGTTATGAGTTTATACAGTTAAAGAACTAACTAAATGAGACTGAGAAATAAATGAACCTACAGATGATAGGGATAGATAGACAATGGAGGGATAGATAGATATTAGAATATTTCTTTGATTTTTTCATATACAATCAAGCATTTATCAAAATTTCACACTGACTGTGACCTATGTTCAACCCATATGATTCCAGCATTAAGAAGGATGAAGCAAGAAGATCATGAGTTAGAGACCAGCCTCAGCTATACAGCAAGCCTCAATTTCTTTTTAAAAGGTTACTTCACTCCCTTGGTTTGGTTCCTTCACATTATATTCCTTATTATATTCTCAGATCATTTGATTGACTCACTATTTTCCTTCTAGGATCAAAACTTTTAATTTACTCCAAATTATTTTTTGCTTGACTTCTCACTTTGTACTAGACTCCATGTGACGTCCCCAATTTCCATTGATTTTTATAGCACCTCTCCTAAGACATAAATCCCAATGTATTTGGATTTTTGTGTATTTTTCATAACCTTTTACTTGAATTCCAGATTTGAATAAGAATTTTCACTTTGGAATGCACACACAAATGTTCCTAATATCTCTAATACTCAATATGTACAAAACTGAACAATGAATCCTCCATGCTTTGCACACAACAAAGGATTTCCTCTCCAATTCTTCCTAATAGTTTTATTTTTTTTTTGCCATAAAAAGATCCCATTCTTGCAAGATGGAAATCAAATGTTCACATACTAGAGGTACCATAATGACTTCCTCTTCTCTTCTTGTTACTACAGATGGCTCCATCACAAATCACTCCACTCATGGTAAGCAAATCTGGGCCTCTGGAGCAATGTGGATTTAGTTTTTTGACATGTTTCAAAGGGCAAGACAAAGATCAATGCAAAAATAAAATGAAACTTAAAGTGGAGCTTCCAAACACAATTTTTCTTTCTCTGCTTTTTTCTTCGCCTTGAAATATCTTTAACTCCTTAGTGTGACTCAGAGACAGTTTAATGTATAGATAGTCCTATTGTTTTTTAAGGGGGAGAGATTTATTCTATTTTTTTCAAATTTTTATTATCAAACTGATGTACAGAGAGGTTACAGTTTCATACGTTAGGCACTGGATACATTTCTTGTACTGTTTGTTACCTTGTCCCTCATACCCCCCTCCCACCTCCCCCTTTCCATTTCCCCCCCTGAGGTGTTCAGTTCACTTACACCAAACAGTTTTGCAAGTATTGCTTTTGTAGATGTTTGTCTTTTTTTACCCCGTGTCTCTCAAATTTGGTATTCCGTTTCAATTTCCTAGTTCCAATACCAGTATACACGATTTCCAATATACTCAGATAAGATTACAGAGATAGTGTAGGTACAACCACAGGAAGATGATACAAGAACATCATCAATAATAGAAGCTAAAGATACACATGGGACATTGAAAGTAATTACAACTGTGATATAACAATTGTTTCCATAACATGGAGTTCATTGCACTTAGCATCATCTTCATAAGGGTATAGCTATTGGGCTTTGTGATGCTCTGCTATGACTTGCCTAAACCTGTACTAATTATTCCCAATAAGGGAGACCATAGAGTCCATGTTTCTTTGGGTCTGGCTCACTTCACTTAGTATAATTTTTTCCAAGTCCTTCTATTTCCAAACAAATTGGACAATGTCATTCTTTCTGATAGAGGCATAAAATTCCATTGTGTATATGTACCACATTTTCCTGATCCATTCGTCTACTGAGGGGCATCTGGGTTGGTTCCAGATTCTAGCTATGACAAATTGTGCTGCGATGAACATTGTTGTGCTGGTGGCATTACTGTGATTTTGTTTGTGGTCTTTTGGATAGATACCCAAAAGTGGGATTGTTGGGTTATAGTGGAGTTCTATATTTAGCCTTCTGAGGAATCTCCATACTGCTTGCCAGAGTGGCTGAACCAGTTTCCATTCCCACCAACAATGAAGTAGGGTTCCCTTTTGGCCACATCCCCTCCAACAATTGTTATTGTTAGTTTTCTTGATATAGGACATTCTTACTGGGGTGAGATGGAATCTCAATGTTGTTTTGATTTGCATTTCTTTTATGGCCAGTGATGTAGAGCATTTTTTCATATGTCTCTTGGTCATTCTTACTTCCTCATCGGAGAAGTCTCTTTGTAAGTCTTCAGCCCACTTGATGAGGGGGCTATTGGTTCTCTGCGGTTTTGTTTTGGAAGAAGGTAATTGTTTTAGTTCTGCATATATTTTAGATATGAGGCCTTTGTCCATTGAATGGCCGGTAAAGATCTTCTCCCAATCTGTGGGCTTTCTGTTTATCTTGTGAGCTATGTCCTTTGTCGTGCAAAAGCTCTGCAGTTTGATGCAGTCCCATTTGTCCAACCTTTCTTTGATTTGTAGCCTTTCTGGGGCTTTGTTAAGGAAGTTCCGTCCTGCGCCAAGGAGCCCAAGTGTTTCTCCTACTCCTTCCTTTAGTGTTTTCAGGGTGTCTGTTTTGATTTCGAGGTCTTTAATACATTTGGAATTGATTTTGGTGCAGGGTGATATATAAGGATCTAGTTTTAGTTTGTTGCATGTGTTGAGACAGTTATGCCAGCACCATTTGTTAAAGAGGCTATCTTTCTTCCATACTATTGTTTTAGCTCCTTTATCAAAGATTAAGTAGGCGTAGTTCTGTGGGTTCATTTCTGGGTCTTCAATTCTGTTCCATTGGTCTTCAGGCCTGTTCCAGGGCCAATACCAAGCTGTTTTTATTACTATAGCTTTATAATACAGCGTGAAGTTGGGTATTGTAATTCCTTCAGCACTGTTCTTTCTGTTTAGGATTGTTTTTGCTATTCTAGGTTTTTATTGTTCCATATGAATTTCTGGATGACTTCCTCTATTTCATTAAAAAATGGTGTTGGGATATTAGTGGGTATTGCATTGAATTTGTAGATAGCCTTTGGCAATATTGCCATTTTGATTATATTAATCCTCCCAATCCAGAAGCATGGGAGGTTTTTCCATTTCTTTAGTTCTGACTTAATTTCGTTTTTCAAACTTTTAAAGTTCTCATCAAAGAGGTCTTTCACTTCTTTGGTTAAGGTTATTCCTAGGTATTTTATGTTTTGGGGGGCTATTGCAAAAAGAGTTGCTTTCCTGATTTCAGCCTTGGTCTTCGGGTCGTTAGCATAGAGAAAGGCCGTTGATTTTTGAAGGTTTATTTTATATCCTACAACTTTGCCAAAGTTTTGGATCTACTCTAGTAGTTTGGGGGTAGAGTCTATGGGATTCTTTAGGTATAGGATCATGTTATCTGCGAAGAGAGAAAGTTTAACTTCATCTTTTCCTATTTGGATCTCCTTTCTATTTTCTCCTTGCCTAATTGTTCTGGCTAGGAGTTCTAGTACTATGTTGAAGAGCAGGGGAGAGAGTGGACATCCCTGCCTTGTTCCTGATTTTAAAGGGAATGGCTTTAGTTTTTCACCATTTAGAGTTATGCTTGCTGTTGGTTTGTCATAAACTGCCTTGATTATATTCAGGAATGTTCCCTAGAGTCCCAGTTTTTCCAGGGCTTTTAGCATAAATGGGTGCTGGATTTTAACGAATGCTTTTTCCGCATGCAGAGATAAAACCATGTGGTTCTTTACCTTGCTCCGGTTGATGTGGTGGATTACATTAATTGACTTGCCTATATTAAACCAACTTTGCATCCCTGGGATGAATCCAGTTTGATCGTGGTGTATGATTTTTTTGATGACCTGTTGAAGTCGATTGGCCAGAATTTTGTTGAGAATTTTTGCGTCTATATTCATCTGGGAAATCGGTCTGTAGTCCTCTTTCCGTGATGAGTCCCTGCCTGGTTTTGGGATGAGGGTTATACTGGCTTCATAGAATGAGTCTGGTAGTGAACGTTCTCTTTTAATTTCATTGAAGAGTTTGAGAAATAATGGTGTGAGTTCTGTTTTGAAGGCCTTGTAGAATCCGTCTGGACCTGGGCTTTTCTTGGATGGGAGATCATTTATTGTCATTTCAATTTCAATACTGGATATGGGTCAGTTTAGAAGGTTTAAATCTTCATGGTTAAGTTTGGGGATATGAATTTTTTCTAGGAAATCATCCATTTCTTCCAAGTTCTCGATTTGTTGGCATAAAGGTTTGCAAAATAGTCCCTTATTATTTTCTGAATTTCGGTTATTTCTGTGGTGATGTTACCTTTTTCATCTCTTATCTTGTTTATTTCAGTGTGCTCCCTTCGTTTTTTGGTGAGGTTTGCCAGGGGTCTGTCTATCTTGTTGATTTTTTCAAAGAACCAACTCTTTGTTTTGTTGATTCTTTCGATGTTTTTTTTCGTCTCTAATTGATTTAATTCTGATTTGATTTTAATTATTTGCTTCTGTCTATTGACTTGGGGTTTGGCTTGTTGTTCTCTCTCAAGGAAATTAAGGTGCTTCCTTAAATTTTTGAGTTGCTGTTTCTCCAGTTTGTTGATGGATGTACTCAGAGATATAAATTTTCCTCTGAGTACTGCCTTTGCTGTGTCCCAAAGGAGCTGGTACTTTGTGTCCTCAACTTGGTTGAATTCCATAAACATTTGAATTTCCATTTTAATTTCTTCAATGACCCACTGATGGTTCAGCAGTGTGTTGTTTAGTCTCCATGAATTGTAGCATTTCTGTGGTGGCTGTTTGAGTTGAGTTCTAATTTTATTCCATTGTGGTCTGAGAGAATGCAGGGAACGGTTTTGCTACTTCTGAATTTGTACAGATTTTCTTTGTGCCCTAAGATGTGATCTATTTTGGAGAATGTTCCATATGCTGCCGAAAAGAATGTGTATTCTGTCGTTGCTGTGTGGAATATTCTGGAGATGTCGGTATAGTATAGTTGGTCTATGCAATTATTAAGTTCTGTGGTTTCTTTGTTCAGTTTTTGGAGTGTTGATCTGCCCAGAGGTGATAGTGGAGTGTTAAAGTCCCCAACTACCAATGTGTTTGGGTCTATGAGTATTTTTAGAGTCAGTAGTGTTTGTTTGATGAAGTTGGGTGCTCCTGCATTTGGTATGTAGATATTTTGACTGAATTGACTGAAGAGATTCAAACTTTTCATTTATCATTTTTATCAGTAGACTTTGTAGAGCATTTTGGGGGTTCTCTTCTATGTCTTTGATTGACTGCTCTGCTTCCTGCTTGTTTTGAGTGGGGGATAAAACTTCATTGTTTGCCATCTTTCTTGTGTTCCTTCTGCCCATTTGGATTGGAAATGCCAGTCTACCAGCACCTGTGAGCACCGTTTAAGACCCAAAGCAGACCTTACCAAGCACTGTTGTGTAAATCTTACAAGTTCACAATTATATACAGATACCTTGAATACCTGTCTATAAAATTAGATTTGGTGTTCCCTACGAATACAATTTCAATATAACAACTGATCCTGGGCCCTGTATTCAGTAGTTACTTATTTACTGTTAAAATCCTACAAGCAATACTTGTTCTTATATTAAGTTCTTTTAGGACTGGCTTTCTCTATGAATCCCACTGAGTCACTCGGATTAAGCTGGGATACCCTCTATCCAGTAACCAGGAGTCAATGGAACCTGGAGTTCCAGGCAATAAGTCAGGAGGGTAAGTTGGAGGTAATAAAGAGAATAGAGTAAAATGTATTGGGGGGGCGGTGATTTTGGTTTAGTTTCAGTGATGTGAAAATGTGGAGAAGAGTAGAATCAGTAGAAAGAACAAGGTTAAAATGATAGACAATGGAGAGTTAGCAGAAAAGAGTTGAGGTGTTAGTCATAGGAAAGTAATTTCTAAAGAAAGAGAATGCAAAGAGAGAAATAAAGTAAAAATACTGGAAGACAGATGCACAAAACAGAGAAAAAATATTTTAAAAAGAAAAAAAATAAAAAGGAAAAAAACAGAAAAGGAATAACACAAACAAGCAAACAAAAAAAAAACTTGTTAAAACAAACCGGTAAAAATGGAAAACAAACAAACAAAACAAAAAAACCAACGACATTTCAGAAGTGAAAAAAAATAAATAAAATTTTTTTTAAGGTTTAAAAAATGTTTGAAAAGAAAAAAAAAATGGAGTCCTCCTTGTTTGGGTGGTCTTTCCCCAGTCTCTGGTTTCCTTGTGATGGTCTGCAGTCTATTTTCTTGATTGGCTGGTTTGACTTGCTTTCAGTTTGCAGGGGGTCGATCTGTTCTGACCCTTCTCCCCTGTTGGTGCAATCCTGGGTCTCTGTGGTTCGCACAGCTTGCAGGTAGGCCTTGGGCGTCCTCTGTAGATGGGGACGTGAGTAGTCTCGGGAACTGTGGCTCCTCTGTCTGCTGTGGGGCCACTGCCTTTGACGCCTGGCTTTGAATAGGCTGTGGACTCAGCAGGGCGGGGCGCCTCTGGCCTGTTTTACCTGGCTGAGAGCTGCTTGCCTGGGGGAGGCTCCTCCCTCCTGGCCGGGGCGGCCTCTTGGCGAAGGTGGCTATGGAATGCAGCTCCATTTTGGGCTGGGAATTGGGCTTCCTCTGTGACGGGACCGTTTAATTGTCTCAGGAAATGTTTGTTAACCTCCGTCTGGTGTTTCCGTGCCACCGGTAGCTGCTCACCACTATTGCTTCAAATTTAGAAATTCCGGTGGGCGGGGCGGGGCACCTCTGGCTAAGCAGAGGCCCAGGACTTGCCTCCTGCCAGGGCAGGGGGCGTTCTCCTTGGCGGAGCTGGATCTCACTGGTCAGTCCCTCTTGCCCTTTTCAAAGATGGCTCCTTTGACCTCGTTTTCCCAAGGCCCGCTTTAGTTCCAATCTGGTCTGACCCTATGCCAGTGGCAAAGATGGCATTTTTCTCTGGTGGTGGGGGAAGCGCTGCCTTCCAGAAGCTGCTCTGTGGGCACGAGTGAGAATATCTTTCGTGGGGTACTCACGCTTTCTCTGCAATTTCAGGTCGTCCGTGCTCAGCCGCCGTCTGGAGGATTTCTCCTTGGTCTACGCTGTGTGCTTTAGCCACGCAGAGTGTGGGTTGTTGAGCCAGACTCTGTGCTTGCACCAGCACTGGCACAGCGGTGGGACACCACCCGGAGCTCAAATCTGTGTTTTCACACGAGCAAAGTAGATTTTTCCTTCCTGGCCAGAATCCCTGTCCTGTTAGAATTTACTCTGGCTGTCTTTCTAGGAGTAAAAGTTTCTATGGTGTGAGAAAACTGCTATGTCAGAGAGAGCTCAGCTAGGGCTCTGCTGATCCTCCGCCGTCCGATAGTCCTAATTTTTAAAGAAGGAATCCATCAGGAAATGTTAGTGCTGAAGTGTGGTGAGAACATTTTAAATACTGTCTCCTAAAGAAACTCCTCAATGTATTTTATTTTTTGAATTTTCTTTAAATTTTATTATTTTATTGTAAGGGTGATTACAGAGGGGTTACAGTTAAGTAAGTAAGGTAATGAGTACATTTCTTGCTGACTATTGTTACCCCTCACTCATTTACTCCCACATCCCCTGCCCCCCATAGTCCCTTCCCCCCAAGTTGTATAGTTCATAGTAGTAGTTCAACGTAGTATCTAGTGAGTATTGCTGTTGCATTGTGTCAGACACACATGGATAAACTCCACAGACTTTAATTAGGGCCTCCATAGGCTTAATGACAGGTGAAATTTCCCAGTCTTCTTAGCACCTCAGACAAGTAATTTGCCCAGTAGGATAAGTGTGAAAGGTACTATGGCCCTCGGGTAGCTATATAATCCTTAGAAACAATTAGTAGGGAATTAGAACCTGGCATTCTGATAACAAAACACCTTGTTATCATAGCAATGACCTAGATATGTGTTAATATGACACCTACTGAATAAATAACTTAATAATATGAACACACTGAGACAGAAATTGGCTTTATCTTTATGTTGATATGGTGTATATGATGATGAAGGTGATATTTAATTGCAATACTCCTTACAATATCCAATTAGTTGACCTGCTCCATAATCAATAAAATTATATTAAAAAACAAAAACAAGAAAGCACACCATGTTCTTTGAAAAGATATTCATTTCCTTTCATTGGTCAGGTTGTTTTTAATACAGACAGTGTTATGAGTGTGGACTTTGGCAATACTAAGCAAAGACTAAGAGTTTAATGAAAAGTTGGAATTTTAGATGTTGTTACCTGCTTAGGTTTGTAATGGCTTTTTTCATTGTCTTTTATGGTAGACCTGTTAGAAAATTCATCACTTATTGGTCTCCTATTTTGACAGATAAAAATGCTCTTAGGAATCAGTGAGGAGTTAAAACCTGAAGCCCCTCTTTCCAGGTCAAAAAATGATATCAACTTCATGGGTTTCTCTCCTGAGTAATAGAATGTGTTTGCAAGCACCTATGGACCCCTGTAATGTATAAGAACTTTTAAGAAAGTAGTTCCCCAGCCAGGAGCTGTTGGTTCATGCCTGTAATTCTAGCTGCTCAGGAGGCTGAGATCTGAGGATCACAGTTCAAAGCCAGCCAAGGAAGAAAAGTCTATGAGACTCTTATCTCCAATTAACCACCAGTAATCTATAAGTGGTGCTATAGCTCAAAGTGGTAGAGCACTAGCCTTGAGCAAAAGAGCTCAGGGACAGCACCCAGGCCCCAAGTTCAAACTCTATGAATGACAAGGAAAAAAAGTAGTTCTCTACTATAAAAAACCCTTCAAAAAGAGAATGACTCTCCAGAGAGAGTTGCAAGAAATTTTGACAAGAAAACTTTCCTTCACATGAATAATCTTCCACTTACAGTTTACCCATCCTTGAGCAACCATCTCAGTTCCATCACTTTCTCAAACCGATACAGCAATAGAAGCTACTCTCACAGGCATAAGGACAATGTTCATCAAAAAGTGAGTATCTGGAGTATTCTTCGTATGCAAGACCTGGAAATACTAAGGTCTAGAGACATAGTCTCCATCCAGGAGTGGGATATTATTGAGAAGATTAATATTATTTATGTTTAGACAGCAATGTATTCTGCGTATAGGTGGAAACCATTTCAGGCTTCCCATAAAAAGTGATTTTTAAAAAATAGTAAATCAACCTTTATCTCTAAACTATGGATTAAAATAACTACCTCTGATGGATGTGGTTCAAGGCAGCTGTGGAGATAATTCAAGATTTACTCAACATTTTAGCTCCTGTGAAAAACAGACAATGTCAATAACACTAAGTGAGAAGCTCCCAATAGAATATCCCAGAAAAACACATGTCAGTGAGTGTGAACATGATAAATAACTAATTAGATTAGATGACTACCACACAGACTGTTATGAATTAATTGCACTGAGTCTTCATGCTTCTGAAATTATGTGTGGCTGACAAAATTTAAAACACCAATTCATTCTTTTAAAAAAAGAAAAGAATTAAATTAACATGGAAACCAAAGAGACTAAATTATGTTCAAATTTGTCATCAAAACTCCTTTCTTTGGTAAACAATTTGTGATGAAAAAGTTTTGAATCCAATAAGATTGCTTATGCCTTTGTTCTATTCCATATGTTTCTGGGCTTTGAGAGCATTCTGACTGTGTAATACATGATGCACAGATTTACATGTATGAACAGGTAAATACCATATTCTAAACTTTGCAATAAAAGCAAATGTTAAATGATTTTGGAACATTTTTACCTTGAATGATTGATACAACCTTTGAAGCAGTCAAACAATTAGCAATTAAGTCGAAGCACTTAACAATTGAGCGCCATAAACAGCCATTGGCTCTATATTTCTGTGATTCACAGATTCTGAAGTGGAATCATAGTAATAGTAGTGGATGCAGTTGCCTTTAAGATGTTGGTAGAGACTTGGCTCAGTCTTCAGAAAGCACTTCGAACATGACGCAAACACATAGCTGTTGGCAGGAAGCTTTTGTTGATCCTCACAAAGGAGCCTGTTACATGAGCTTTCGAGAATACCATCATTTGTCATCTGTTTCCTTCCAAGCAAGGGATCCAAGAGAACAAGACAGAGGCCGTGCTACATTGATAGTCTGAGAAGCCTCACATGGTCACTTCCTCTGTTTTATCTACTCATGATACTGTCACTACCATCCATCACGAACTCCAACCTGTGCTCTGGAGTAAACTCGATCCCATCTCTTGGAGGGAACAGTAACACATAATTTGTGGGCAGATTTTTAAACCTTTTCAGTCATTTAACTTTGAGTTATGGCTAGCATTTTAGTTATTAAAGATAGTAACGCTTAGCTATCCCTGAGTTATTCTGAGGTCCCAGGAGTCTCCCAGGCCCAAGGCTTGGCTCTAATATGTACTAGCTATTTGATCATATGTAAAAGACTTAACTAGTTTGTGCCTCAGTGCTATCACTTTAAGTTGAAGTTGCTCATTGCTGTTAGGATTTAGGATTGGTGTGAAAATAAAAACAAGTGGATGATAAAAGTGCTTAAACTTTTGCTTGTCAGAATTAACTTGATCCATGAACTTCAGTGATCATTGTGACTTCATGTGACTTATAAAACTACTGTGTATATAGCTTTATTTTAATACTCAAGAATCTATCTTTTTTGCAAAGTAGATAATTTTGCACTGACCCAAAAGACAGTAAACATGTTACCTAAAACAGCATGATTGATTATCCAGCATATTAAAAACTTACTTAGAATAATTTAAACAATACTTTCTACATATATTTCCACAATGATTTGCCTTCTTAGCCCCAGTTTAAGAATGAATCTTATTAAGGGCATTTGAATATGCATGTGTGTGTGCATGTGTTTGTGCCTGTGTGTATATATGTGTGTTTGTGTCCATATGTGTTTGTGTTTGTGTGTGTGTGTGTGTGTGTGTGTGTGCACTGATACTGGGCTTGAATCTGAGGCCTGGTTACCATCCCTTAGCTTTTTCACTCAAGGCTGGTACACTCCTACTTGACCCATATCTCCACTGTTGTATTTTTTGGTGATTAATTGGACGTTATAGTCTCACAGACCTTCTTGCTTGGGTTAGCATTGAACCATGATATGCAGATCTCAGCATACTGATTAGCTAGGATGATAGGTATGCTCCACCAGCACCTGGCTGTTGGGCTATTTTTTTTCCTATAGTTTTATTTTTAGCTCTCTAAGAAAAAAACTTAATTTATCTGATATTTATTCTTCTCATATAGTAGAATTAAGACGAAACCATGTTTTCATGAGTTAGCTCAGCTAATTTGGTTTTCTCATTCTTAAAGTTTCCATCTCTGCTGATATTTGGTTTTTATTCTTTTGATGAGCTTATCCCCTTCAATGCTGTGTTTCTTTATAGCTTGATTGCAGCATGTCAAAACTGCTGGGCTCTAATCATGAGCCGCTTTTCAAAGATTCAATGGCTTTCCAGTAGCTGAATACTCACAATCCATCCAGGCACGCTTACTGTCAGCATCCTGCTGCCTCCTCCCGCGAGGAGTTCCCAAGACCTTTTTTACTTCAGCAGCTTAATGAGAGCTTTGAGTTGTGAATGCTGTTTTCTCTGTGATGCTGGGGTCATGAATCTCACCCCCTCCTATCATCCTTGTCGTCTGCATGTTAGAGAAAGGAGAAGAGGACTTCCCCCTTGCCACCGTACCATTCTTTCTTCTGGCAGATCAAAAATTTCTCCCAGCCCTTCTAAATTAGCTGTTACCAGCCCTGAATCTGTCTCAGTCTCTCTCTCATTGCTTTCCTGTTCAGAACCAAATGGAATTTTTATAGTAGCAAATTGTGACAGCAAATCTGTCACACACAAGAGTGACCAGAATGAGGAAACCCTTCCAAGACAGCAGGAGAAAAATGAGATTGGTATAAATAAACCATTTGCTTGAAAGCTCTGATCTTCAAGATTTGTTTTTCACTTTTTCATAGTTCTTTTCTAAGGCAAGGGAGATACTCAATCTTAGAGACTGCTAGGTAATTGTTAGGAATGTGCTAGGCCATGATTTCAGTCCTCTTCCCCATAGCTACCTCTTCGCTGTATGTGATTCTGCCTTTTAAACACATAAACACACACACACACACACAAACTCAAACACACATATGCACATATTCACACCTAAACATGTATGCACATTTATATACCTGTGTGGGTGCCTATGCATGTACACACACATACATACACACATTTTCTCAAGCTGAAATCATTCTATCCAGAATATGCTGCAAATTATTGCTTTCCAAAGTTAATATATGGCACTGCACCTATACAATTCATGTCAATGGAGAGGATGATTATCCTAAGACCGGCAGCCTGGACTGCTGCCTTACTCATGTGGTTTCCCCCTCTCTACACTGGGAAATATTGGGTAAATCACAATATCCTTTTAACCTTTGTCTATCTGTAGAATAGGGATAAAAGAAGGTGGCCTTATAGAATTCTTATGAGGATTAATTATAACCTCATGATATAGTAATGTGCTTAGCCTATAACCTAGAATGTGGGAAACAATTAGTATATTTCAGTTATTTAAATAATTATAATTCTTTTAGTTATGTCACTATTAACAGATGTACAACTTTGACTAAAATAACTGAGATTATACTCGATTTTACCAGCTGATGAAACTCTGTTTCCAACTGTCTGCCTGTCTGTAACATTTGGGCTACTTTTACTTTTACTATTATAATATATGATACCATGATGGACAGTTTTGTACAGATATTTCCACACACTCCTGGCAATATTTCTATTTGCAGTAGTTCCACAAATTGTCAGCCATTTTAGAGAAAGTAACCACATGGTGATGAATGATTATGTTTTAGCCTATTAAATTGCTTCTTTCCACTGTTGTACTGGAAAGTTTTCCAGGTAGAGATATATTTATGGTCTTTTATTTTTCCAAAGTTTGAAATGTAGTCCCCATTCACACCCAGCATGCAATCAGTGACATATTAAAGTCCTAAGTACTGTTATCTTAAAAGTGACTTGACATAGAAATTGAGTCTTTGAAGATATAATTAGAATTAGAGCATTAAGCTGGATCATAATCTAGTATGGATGAAATCCTTATAAGTAGAAATTTGGGTACTGAAACAGGCAAGTGCAGAGGAAAGACAATAGAAAGACACAGAACAGACGCCTGACCATGTAGGCAGAGACTGGGTTAGCAATGTGTCTATCAGAAAAGAATGCAAACAATATAGGTCATATAATGCCTGCCTGATCTTCCCATGCAGTGTATCAAAATGATCATTTTAAAACATATGTGGAGGGCTGGGAATATGGCCTAGTGGTAAAGTGTTTGCTTTGCATACATAAAGCCCTGGGTTCTCTTCCTCAGCATCGCATCATACACGCACACGTACGTGCACACGCACACACACACACACACACAAACGCACACACACACGCCAGAAGTGGTGCTGTGGCTCAAGTGGTAGAGTGCTAGCCTTGAGCAAAAGGAAGCCAGGGACAGTACTCAGGCCCTGAGTTCAAGCCCCAGGACTGACCAAAAAAAAGTATGTGGGTAAGAAAAATCAGTGTGTACAAAGAATAATGTGTTTTAATTTGTTTTCTTTTGAGACATGGTGTAGTGGGTAAAGAACTGATGTGAAGAAACCTTGTATAATGGGCTGGACTTCATGGTGGATGGGAATGAATAGTTGAGAAGGAAAAGGGAAGTTTTTGCTAGGAGCTGGAATCAACTCTTATCCTTCCTGAGCCCACACTTTCTGTACAGTACTGTGAACTTTAATAGTAAATCTTCTTTCCTACCCATGGTTGTCCTTGGGTGAGATAAGATGGCTACAATGGGCTGGAGGTGAATATGTCTCTTTTCCCAAATTGGTTGATCCATGAAAAATGTAAAACTATTGAGTCTGAGTTCTTGGACAGAATCATTTTCCTTGATGATAGCTGTCATTGTCTATCTTCACTTTAGCTCTATGACTTTATCACTCTGGTAGATCTCTAAGAAGAGCTATGATTTTCCCCATGTATTATTATATGTTGTGTAAGAACAGAAACTGGAATTTAGAAGGGATACTGTACATAAAGTGTTTTGAATGAATGTCAATGTAATATGTAGGGAAATATGTAGGTAGAAATCTCTGATATAATTAATTTACAAAGGAAGAAGTGTTGTTACATTGATCACACAGTGTGGAGACTTCAGTATGTAGGTCATTGTCCCCTTTGCTTTGTACCTGTAACAAGACAACACATTATACTAAGAGCCTGAGATAGAGCAAAACTACTACCCTCCTAAAAGGGATACCCCAAAACAGAAAGGCACAGAAAAATGTTGAGGAAACCCCCTTCAACGGAAGTTTGCGAAAGTCTATTGTAGCAGAACTAAGAAACTGCCATCCTGCCTCCATCTTCATTCTACTTCACAGTATTGTCATCCCACAGGCACTGCTGTCAGAAATCAATACACAGATTCGCCAGTTGAAAACAGAGGGAAGTATCACTTAAGTTTTCATTCTTGAGGTGACATCTCAAGGGAGGGAGGGTAAAGACTCAACCAATTCACTTTATTCAGTATACTGTATTAAAAAACTGACTCTGCATCATCATGAGCCACAAAATTAGAATGGTTTCTCAGTCCTTGAAGATAGCTGTACATATAAAATGCAAAGAAAGTGTGCCAAGGTATAGTTCATCAGAAATAAGAAGAGAAATCTGTGCACTTAATGGTTTCCTACCTCTTGATTCACAAAGATCAAGGTGACTTCAGAAAAAGAAACCCCAAAGTTTAGAGTAGCTTTATCTTTGTGTAAATGTGAGAGGTCAATTCTCAAGTCCTGTTACATGACATTTGGTACAAATTTAGGAATAGCAAGAAAAGCCAGAAACTCAGAATATGAAGCTACCTGAGCTGGTAGTTCAGCAGAGGATAAAAGGGAAGACTGTGGTCCCCAGGAAAATGGTACATATCAGGGGAAGACCCACACCCCCCAAAAATTACTCTACCACAGGTTCTTACAATACTACCTACCTGATCTTACTCCTTCCCACATTCACACCTACGTACAATGTCTTTGATTAATTTCTGGATTGTCCAATCTCATATAATCCTCACCAAACAGGAATCTGATTTTTGTGGGATTGTTTTAACCTGATCATTATAAAACCTGAATATAACATTGTGTCTGGTAAAACTGTAGACGAGACTCAAAAGGTGTTAATGAATTCATTCAAGGATTCATGCACTAGTTTTATTAATATAGCATATTTATAAAATAATTGTACAAATTTGATGCAGTATTTATGTTTGCAGATACAAATTCAAGATAGGTAGAGGTACAATAACTAAAAAAGAACATTCGTGTGAGATCAATCAACTTGAACCTACTGATAAGGAACTGAGAAGAATTGTGTGAACTGAAAAAACAAAAAAAAAAGATGAAGTTTAGGTAATCAGAGAGGAGGAAACCAAACCTTCTCTGATAAAATATGCCAGAGTTGGTTTTTTAAAAATTCCTCTTTGGCAATGAACCATAAACCTGTGTTTTTCTTTTGAATGATGTTGTTTTAATGTAATATTTCATTTGGGTAATTTGCAGCCTACTGCTGTTACATGATTTATTTACTTGGTTAGTGTGGGAAAAATTAAGCTTTTGTAATAAATATGCCATAAACACATTGTAAATAAAAACTTTATGTAGCAATATTGTCTCATATCTCACATGATCCATTTGCATAGCAGTCTTTAATGTTAGTGATATAGTCATAGAAATACTAGGAAGTAAGGATTCAATTCAGAAGTCCTATGACTAAAAAACTCATAGGAGAGACATATTTGTGGGAATAATATTATACTTTAAACCATAATACTTGTGTGATGTTTTTATGACTGCTGACGTTTGAAGAAGTGAAACAGTTCAAATGAATTATGAGAATATATATCTCATTACATAAGAAAATTAGACCGTATTTTCTATTTCAAATGATCTTTCCAGAAAGTTAAAACATGTGATATGTTATATCTAATATAGGTCTGAGGATGCAATGGAATATTACTCAGCCATCCTAAGCATGGAATTTTGTCATTTGTAACAACATGAATCAAATTAAAGATTATTATGCCAAGTGAAATAAACCAGACACAGAAAAGCAAGTTATTCGTACATTTATTTTTTTTTATTTATGTACGTTGTAGGGCTTGAACTCAGGACTAAGGCACTGTCCTCAAGCTCTATTTGCCTAAGGATAGTGCTTTACCCCTTTGAGCCATAGCACCACTCCCCATTTTCTGGTGATTCATTGGAAATAAGTCTCACAAACTTTTTTGTTTTTTTTGTCTAGGCTAGCTTTGAACCTTGATCTTCAAATCTCATTCTCCTGAAGTAGCTAGGATTACAGGTGTGAGCCACCAGTACCCAGCAGCAATTTATCTATGTAACAAGTTACAGACTGAATTACAAGAAGAGGGTCTCTAGAATACAGTAAGGAGGCCATTCTGGACCATGGTGCGTCAGTTTGGATACTCTGGACTATGATAATGAGCCCTCAGGTACAGTAATGATAGGGAATGGAGTGGCTACCTTGAGCCCAGAATTCTTAGCCACTCCCTAAGTGGAAGATCCAGAGACCAAGTTAATGGAAAATTTATAAGAAAATGTCATTTTGAGAGAAAACTCAGAGGAAAAAAAGCAGCAAATATGAAGAAGCCAAAGGAAGAGGGAAAAAGAGAAGTTACAAATAATTGATTCAAATAGAAAAGGTAAAAGAGAACAAAAAGAAAGAAAAATAATCATTTTAAGGTGGTTAATACTGGATTTTAAAAATAAAGGACTTACTGAAGATCATTTCATTCCACCATGTTGTCTCCTTCCTTTTCCTGTTAACTCCCTCCGTCATGAATTCACATGTCTCCCATTCTTGTGCTTCAACTTGACCTGAAGATTGAGGCACATATTTCTTCATTATGAACTTTAACATACAGCATCTGGCTTCTTTCTCTCTCCCTCCCTCCCTCCTCCCTCCCTCCCTCCTTCCCTCCCTCCCTCCCTCCCTCCCTCCCTCCCTCCCTCCCTCCCTCCCTCCTCTTCCTTCCTTCCTTCCTTCCTTCCTTCCTTCCTTCCTTCCTTCCTTCCTTCCTTCCTTCCTTCCTTCCTTCCTTCCTTCCCTTTCCTTCCATTCCCTCTTTCTTTCTTTTTTGGTTGATTGGTTGGTTTTAAATGGGCTGTTGATACATTAGATACATTGATACAAGTTTAATTTCAATGTTAAATTCAATGCAATCCTGTAATAACATAGTTAAATCCACATTTGGATTTGTACATAATTCATTATTTCTTTGTGCTTAGCCTCATCAATTTTTTTTTATAATTAGCCCTTTACTATTTTCTTCCTCATTTCAGATAAAAACATTCAGTGGGACAAGATCAAGAATAGAATTCAAGAGCTCCTCTTAAAGTAAAACTGGAAGGACAGTTACAATCCAACCAAGCACATAAGAATCCCAATATCATTTACTCATTTTTACCAGTAAATTAGTCTCTACCAATTATTTTATGGAAATAGCATCTCACTACATGCATTATATGCCACTTGTGTTCCTACTTAAAAACTAATGTGAATGTCTTATCATAGCCAAACTGGGAATTCTCCACAAGCCTCGTATAGTCTTATAGGTAGATTAGTTTGCTATCAATCTTAAATGCCAATAAAAATGCCTGTCATTGATATATCTCAAAGTTATCAAAAGTGATATTAAGTGTAAGCTTAGTTAATTCAAATCCTTAGCTCTGCCATCTGTTTGGTGAATAGTGCCTTAGTAATTTTAGGATGCCTCAGATGGTTTCATGGTTTCCTACATACCTATCTGTTTTCTTCTTCAACAACCTAAGCCTTGTGTTCAGGCTTGGAAGGAAAAGGAGCTGTGCTTCCCTTCTGCCAGTAATATCTTCTTAATGGTGCTATAACATTACTATAGCATTACTAATTCACCACTCATACTCATAAAATGAAAAGTGTATGGTATTAACATTTCCTAAAGTGCTTGTACAATTTTGGTCACATGGTTCTTGAGATATTACTTAAAATGTAGCAGCCATGGCAAAATCTTTTGGGGCAGTGCCAATAGATTTCTCTCCTTATGACATTGCAGGACTTTCAAATTAGCATAAACATTATCTCTCTAACAAAGAGTTACGATGATGTCTCCTTGACTCACTAAGACATGGGGTGCTTCTATCCCACTTGTTATGTTGCCTAGAGTTCCAAAAATTGTAAAATAAATGATTAAAACTGTCAAATAAATGAAGTTCTTTCTTTGTCAGTCCTGAGGCTTGAACTCAGGGCCTGAGCTCTGTCCCTGAGTTTCTTTTGCTCAAGGCTAGCACTCTACTTCTTGAGACACAGTGCCCCTTCCAGCTTTTTCTGTTTATGTGGTACTGAGGAATTGAACCTAGGGCTTCATGCATGCTAGGCAAGCACTCTACTACTAAGCCACATTTCCAGCCCCTGAAATTATTAATTGGGAATAGATTCTTAGTTTATGATTGGCCAAAGCTATCCTATTCTATCCCGCTCTATTCTATTGTATAAGAATAGCCTCCAGAATAGGTAATGTTTTATTTCATGCTGTTCTCAATCTTTGTTGTCATCCTTACTCTTTCATTATGTGTTTGTATTTGTGTGGTTTTAAAAATTAATGCCAGCATCCTATATTAAACTACAAGTTTCATGAAATCACAGGTACTGCCTATTTTATCTCCAAGACCTAACAAAGCATTTTTCTAAAACAGAAAGTATTCTATAAACATTTGTTGGTTGAATATGAGTGATACAGGCAGAGAGAGATTAAAACAGTCAAGAAAAATTATGTACAAAGCTAAGGTTTATATTTTATTTCTACTGTATTCTGATCTCCTTACAGAGGAACTGAATTTTAAAGAAAGATCATTATGGCTACTGATCATAGTGAAATAAGATCTAGCAGTCCAATTAAGGAACACTACAATGTCTCGGGCAAGAAATAATGAGAAATCTGGTACTGGTGTCTCACACCTGTATTCCTAGCTACTCGGGAGACTGAGATCTGAGGATCACAGTTCAAAGCCAGCCCTGACCAAAAATAAAGAATAGTCCACGAGACCTTGTCTTCAATAAACTACTCAGAAAAAGCCGGACGTGGTGCTGTGACACAAGCCTTGAGCACAAAAGGCCCAGGGACAACAACAAGGCCCTAAGTTCAAACTTCACGATAGACACACACACACAAAATAGATTAAATCTGAAATTTTAAAGGCACAAATGACAGCCAAACAGTGGGCTTCTTAAAGAATTGTGGTAAAATGCACATAACATAAAATCTATCATTCATCTTAATGATTTTAAATATCTACTTCAGTGGCTTTAAGGATGTTTGCAATGTTAACCAGTTGTAAGGACACACACCTGTTATCTCTGCACTCAGAAGGCTGAGGATATGAGGTTGGAGAGTTAAAGGCCTCTCTGGGAGACATAGTAAGACTTTGCCTCAAAAACATAACCAAAGAGCATTCACATTATTGTATTAGACATTAACACTATCAACAACTCTTAATTAACACATAACCATTTGGTCTTCCTGGACAGAAATGTCTGTGCCTCTAACAACTGATAACTGTTTAATCTCCTTTTGAACACCAGCGACTACCAGTTGACTTCCTTTCTCTATGCTTGTAACAGCCCCAGGTACCATATGCAATTGTAATCATGTAAGATCTATCCTCTTGAGATGGACTCTTGTTTATAGTGACTTGTCCTAGCAACAAAATGGCAGGGATAGGAGATGCCTGCTGTGTATTTGTTAATTTAGCAGTACTGTATTGAGAGACTTCTGTCTACCATACATCAACTCTAACTCTGAACCACATCCCCAGTTCTGGCAGGCAAAACTAACACTCATACACCCAGGGAATTTTTAAAATTCATTCACAGTATTTGTAAGTGGGAATTGATTGTAATTATTATCTTACTTAATTTCACCACAAATTTCAGGCATAATTTTACATCTAGAATTCTAGCTACTCAGGAGGCAGAGACAGGAAGATCAGGAGTTCAATGCCAGCTCAGACAAGCCTCTATCTTAGAAGAAAAACAAAAGCAATCAAGGGACCAAAGATGCTGGGATTTGATTCACTAAGTAGACTTGTCTAGCATACACAAGAACTTGGGCTCAACTCTCAGAACAGTTAAAAGTTACAATAGATGTCTCGGGATTTATTCTGAATTTATGTTTTGGCCAACATCTCCCTACTCACCTCCAAGCTACTCCAGCCTTTCATAACCACTGTCCCCTAGCCTCTCCAGCCTCTGACAAACACTGTTTGATTCTCTCCTAAAAATCACCTTTTCAGATTCTGCATATTAACGAAATCATTGGGTATATGTCTTTTTGCCTGTCTTGTTTCATTTTATCTCATATCCTTCATCTTCATCAAAGTTGCCACGAGAAAAAGAATTTCATTCCTTCTATGGCTGAATATTGTTCCACTGTGTACATGTACTTCACTTTGTCCATCAATCAATTGTGGGGCCTTCCATTGGTCCCATTTCTTAGCTACTAGGAGTAGTTCTGTAATGAGCAGTAGCGTGCAGATGTCCCTTCAGTGCATGGATTTTGTTTCCATTAGATATTGACCCATTAGTGAAATTGATAGGACAATTTTTGTATTGTTTCAAGCCTAAATGTATCTTTAATAAGTCATCAACTACTTGTTGATCCCTGCATAGGTGAAATCACAATGTAAAAGTTCCAAAGTGGAAAAAAGTATCTCATGGAAGTTAATAGCATACCTATGTTTTCTGAGGTTCTCACAGGAGGAAATGATTGTTAAGGCTATCCATTTGATTCTGTGTTTTCATACATAAAATATAAGCCTCTGGAACAGGTGTATGTGAATGTCTGGAATCATTCTGCAAAGGAAGTCATCCATGTTTTAATAAAGAAAAGGTTTCTTGAGTTGACACTTTCATCAATAATTAGTCCAACTAAAGCAGAATGTAGGATGATGGGAGGTTCATTAAGATCTGATATAGTGTATTGTCAAGTGTGTCTTAGTGTTAAGAATGAGATGATCCCAATAGCTAACATATAGTCTTAAGTATGAAGCTATATATGCCTTCTCATATAATTGATTATCATTTTATTGATCTATAATCAACTCCTCCAAGCACTCATGAAGGAGTAATTAAAGACAAGAATTTCAGAGCCAGGTTTAGTATCCCCAGTTGAGTAGCTATCACCTGCACGACACAAGTAACATCTTCCTTCATGTACCCATGAAAACATGATGCTGAATGACAGGTGATAGTTAAGCAGCAATCTCAAAGATGATTGTGAATATTGGAAGAGTAGAGGAATGGAAAATTTCTCTGTAAAGTTAAAAACCACTACACATTCTTATTCTTTTCCTTTATTTATTGAAAGGTTTCATTTTCAGTTGAAAACAGGTGTGGGTAATTGATGATTGAAGCTCTTCGCAGCAAGAAAATCATGAACCTAAGAAGAATTCACAGCCACTCTTTCCCAGCTTCATGAATTATTTTTATTCTAATGCTGATTTTCTTTGTAATACCCCAGTGAAATATTCTTTCCACTTACTTTAATGTCTTTTCTCAACTAGATGATGTTTGAGACTAATTTGTATCAATGGATTTATCTCCTAAATTCAATAAATATATTATGACAAAAGGTCAAATACAAGCACACACTGTCTTCAGAATGAAAGAAGCATTTTGAACTCAATTCCCTATTTAAAAATTTAAATTGCTTCTTAACGGAGTAGAATATTCAACTCTGAAGTCCGCTTTTCTGTGCAATATATGAGGAGGACTCAGAACCTATAGAACTTTTCCTAATCCTTTTCCTATCTTTTAAGCTTCTCTTCTCTCTTGTTCTTGATATTGCTTTATTGTGTTCATCCATCAAAAAATTCTAAACACTCTTTTCTCATCAAGTAATATATCTTATTTCCTGTAATAATAATTTTTCTTTGATAAATAATAAAATGGATACAGGGAGAGAGGTTCTAGGATGGCCAAGAAGTAACAACACCCTGCAACCTTTCTCCAAGACATCCCTAATTGAACAGCCATCCCACACATAATGCCCTGTAGGACTGTTAAGACAGTTCTGGGGGCAGGGAATATGGCCTAGTGGCAAGAGTGCTTGCCTCATATACATGAGGCCCTGGGTTCGATTCCTCAGCTCCACATATACAGAAAATGGCCAGAAGTGGCGCTGTGGCTCAAGTGGCAGCGTGCTAGCCTTGAGCAAAAAAGAAGCCAGGGACAGTGCTCAGTCCCTGAGTTCACAGCCTAGGACTGGCCAAAAAAAAAGGGGGGGGGGCTGGGGATATGGCCTAGTGGCAAGAGTGCTTGCCTCATATACATGAGGCCCTGGGTTCAATTCCCCAGAACCACATATACAGAAAATGGCCAGAAGTGGGGCTGTGGCTCAAGTGGCACAGTGCTAGCCTTGAGCAAAAAGAAGCCAGGAACAGTGCTCAGGACCTGAGTCCAAGCCCCAGGACTGGCAAAAAAAAAAGACAGTTCTGGTCAACTCCTTCCGCATCCTACAAGCTGCTGCTAACTGCAGGGGGTGGATTTACAGATTGGAGGCAGTGAAGTCCCAGCAGCAGCCCACAGACACCTTCCCACCTACCCTACTATAGGCCCAGAGGGTCCCCTGCAGCTCACAACATCCTATAGTGGGCCCTGAGTCTGGGGCTCAGACTTTATTGGGGGCACAATGCCCCAACAACCCCATGCAGAGGCTATGATATATTGACTTCATTGTGGGCCCAGAGCTTCCTGCTCATTTCTCATCCAGGATGGATCTTTATATCAACTCACCAATGGCTAGGAGATTTTTTTCTCAGTTTCCACTATTATTGTACCTTTACTTTCAAACCAATTTTGTCTGTACTCCTATTTCATAGTTCTCTACCTGGTGGAACTCTTCTTCTGCATAGTCTTTCAATGCTTTCAAATATTTTGGCTCTTTTAAAGAAATCTCTTCTTCTTGGGTTCTTTGTAAGATTGAGACAGCAAACATGAACACTAGACCATGAGAGTGGCACATGGCTGCTATCCAAAGTAAGGTAGGAAGTAAAAATACAAGGGTCATTATCCACCAATGGCTCACACCTCTAATTCTAGCTATTCAGGTGGCTGAGATCTGAGTATGGCGGTTCAAAGTCAGCCCCATGAGGAAAGTCTGTGAGACTCTTACCTCCAATTTACCACCAGAAAAGTGGAAGTGGCTCTGTGGCTCCAAGTGGCAGAGTGCTAATCTTGAGAGGAAAAGCACAAGGGTAGCATCCAGGCCCTGAGTTCAAGCCCCACACCACACAAAAAAAGTGAGGGAAGGTGGATCTTGATTTATGCTGAAGTGTTAGAGTGCCTGCCTGCTAAATGTAAATAAAACACCAGGAAGCAGGTACAGGAAAGATCTGGGGTGGGATCAAATGGAAAATGGTAGACAAATGAAAAGAAGGGGAAGGGGTTGTGGTAATGCAATTAGAAATCTAACATATATTCTACAAACATTAAGAAGAGTGAGGGGAGGGGTAGGTAGAGGAGTGGTGAATGAAAATGTTGAAAGGGGTGTCATTGATCAAGTTATGTTGTATTTTTAAACTGCTGTGTTAATTGGCAATCCCTTTGTACAACTATTTAAAGTTAATATTTTTCTGTCGATCGTGGGGCTTGAATTCAGGGCCTGGATGCTGTCTCTGAGCCTAGGCTCTGAGGTAGGCTAGTGCTCTACCACTTGAGCTGCAGTACCACTTAAAGTTAATTTTTTAATGTGAAGAAAATTTTTAAAAAGTAAGGCTCTGAGTTCTAACTTTTAAGTACAATCAAAAATTAGCATATGAATAAGAAGTTCTATAATTTATTTCTTTTGGAAATAATCATAATTAATATTAAAATGTTTTCAAAAATTAAAACTACATTGCAAATGAACATGAGTACAATTACATTGGAAAGTCATAATTTATAGAAAAGAACAGAACTGCTCAGAACTAAAATATATATCAATGGTCAAAAGTTAGTCATATATTCTGGTCACGCACTAATACTTTGTGACCAGAATGAGACAAGGTTTAACACTAATCTTTTTTTGTTAATAATTACTTTTTATTGTCAAAGTGGTGTACAGAGGGGTTACAGTTTCATACATAAGGCAGTGGGTACATTTCTTGTTGCTAATTTGTTACTAATCTTCTCTTTGTTTTATTTTTAAATTTATCCCTAAGAAACTTTGTCCACATAATAAGGAAATGGACTGAGGCAGGAGTATGGGAAAAGCAATACAACATAAAACTCTAAAGTCCTTTTTTGGCTAGAAGTTCCAGTGATCCATCATCAAAAATTATGCTTCATGATCTAAAAGCTGACAGCTCAAATTGAGTTCTCTTTTAATTTTATTGAAAGGAAGCAATTAGGAACCACTGCACTTGCGGAAAGATTTATTTTCTAGTCTTTAGTAGCATTTGCCTTCCCATCAACATCAGTATTTTAAATTGTCCCTTGAGTTTGTCTCTGAGGAGCAATTCACATGTGAGAGATGCTGCACAGGTGTAGGAGCCAATGGCTAAAGCCAGACCTGTCCTTAATAAAGCAGAAACACAGTGTCAAATGAAATAGAAACACAGTGTCAACTGAAATAGAAATACATACACATACATACATACCTCCATTACCACCCCCCTGAAGATAACTTGATGAGATCCTCAGGCAGCTTGGTTTGAGGAACTGTGGGAACTGAGAATTTGGAAATTGCTCCTTGAGAACTCTCCAATTCCAACCAGATACATCTATGTTTGAAGCAATGGAGAGGCACATTTATGATTCTCCAGAGATATGTAAAGTTTATTGTTGTTGTTGCCAGTCCTGGGGCATGAACTCAGGGCCTGAGCACTGTCCCTGGCTTCTTTTTGCTCAAGGCTAGCACTCTACCTTTTGAGTCACAATGCCATTTCCAGCTTTTTTTTTTCTATATATGTGGTGCTGGGGAATCGAACCCAGGGTTTCATGTATACAAGGCAAGCACTCTTGCCACTAGGCCATATTCCCAGCCCATATGTAAAGTTTCTTTGCAAAACTTGTTACCAACATCCTGACTGAAAATCTACATGGCTAAAAAAGTAGATAACAGTTATTTAGCCCTTACGGAGTCCCAAGGATTGTTCGATATTAGGCATTACAAGCCTTTAAGAACATTCTCACAACAATGTTAGGAAGTAGGTAGCAGCATCATTCATAGCCTCTGTTTGGAGGATACTGAACTAACAGAGAAGTTAAGTCATTTGTGTGGTATCACACAACAGAAAGAAAGGAGAAGGGACATTAGCAAATAGGCAGTCAGAGGAAACAAGAAAATTTCTTGGCTGAAAGAAAATTTTTGAAATCTCGAACCAAGAAGTATGTAGCGATTTATTAAAGCATATAAATGACTAGCCTGAATAAAACAGAAAGGAGTGATTGGGTTGTCTCCTTCAAGTCTATGAGGTGTACAGTATTTGGTATTTGACAAAATCACAATGTTATGCAACCACCACCTACCTCTTTCTGATTTTAATGTTTTCATCCCTCTCATTGTCTCCTTGTCCATTATATTTCTTTCTGTCTCTATGCATTACATAAATTATACAGTCTTTCTTTAAAGTTGTTTTTAAGGTTTGTAAAAATTTATTATATGTTAGTGCCTCATTCATTTATTGGATGCATCACATTTTATGGTTTATGTATGTGTCACACCAGTTTGAGTTAAAAATTTTTAAGGTTTTTATGGTTCACTCTCTCCCAAGGTGACCCACGAATGAACCACTGCGAGGTCATTGATCACAGATTACGGACCACCCTATATGATATAAGAATGGCAGTAGGAGAAGCAATCAGGAGTGTAATGTTGTAAAAGACAATGTGTAACTAAAGGAAGGAGTAGGAGAAACACTTGGGCTCCTTGGCGCAGGACAGAACTTCCTTAACAAAGACCCAGAAAGGCTACAAATCAAAGAAAGGTTGGACAAATGGGACTGCATCAAACTGCAGAGCTTCTGCTCGGCAAAGGACATAGCTCTCATGATAAACAGAAAGCCCACAGACTGGGAGAGCTTTACTGGCCATTCAATGGGCAAAGGCCTCATATCTAAAATATATGCAGAACTAAAAAAATTACCTTCTTCCAAAACAAAACCGCAAAGAACCAATAGCCCCCTCATCAAGTGGGCTAAAGACTTACAAAGAGACTTCTCTGATGAGGAAATGAGAATGGCCAAGAAACATATGAAAAAATGCTCTACATCACTGACCATAAAAGAAATGCAAATCAAAAGAGCATTGAGATTCCATCTCACCCCAGTAAGAATGTCCCTATATCAAGAAAACTAACAATAACAATTGTTGGAGGGGATGTGGCCAAAAGGGAACCCTACTTCATTGTTGGTGGGAATGGAAACTGGTTCAGCCACTCTGGCAAGCAGTATGGAGATTCCTCAGAAGGCTAAATATAGAACTCCCCTATGACCCAGCAGCCCCACTTTTGGGTATCTATCCAAAAGACCACAAACAAAATCACAGTAATGCCACCAGCACAACAATGTTCATCTCAGCACAATTTGTCATAGCGAGAATCTGGAACCAACCCAGATGCCCCTCAGTAGATGAATGGATCAGGAAAATGTGGTACATATACACAATGGAATTTTATGCCTCTATCAGAAAGAATGACATTGTCCCATTTGTAAGGAAATGGAAGGACTTGGAAAAAATTATACTAAGTGAAGTGAGCCAGACCCAAAGAAACATGGACTCTATGGTCTCCCTTATTGGGAATAATTAGTACAGGTTTAGGCAAGTCATAGCAGAGCATCACAAGGCCCAATAACTATACCCTTATGAACACCTAAGATGATGCTAAGTGAAATGAACTCCATGTTATGGAGACAATTGTTATATCACAGTTGTAACTACTTTCAACGTCCCATCTGTATCTGTAGCTTCTATTATTGATGATGTTCTTGTATCACCTTCCTGTGGTTGTACCTACACTATCTCTGTAATCTCATCTGAGTATATTGGAAACCATGTATACTGGTATTGGAACTGGGAAATTGAAAGGGAATACCAAAATTGAGAGACACAGGGTAAAAAAAAAAAAAGACAAATAAGTACAAAAGCAATACTTGCAGAACTGTTTGGTGTAAGTGAACTGAACACCTGGGGGTGGGGGAAAGGGAAAGGGGGAGGAGGTAGGGGGGTATGAGAAACAAGGTAACAAACAGTACAAGAAATGTATCCAATGCCTAACATATGAAACTGTAACCTCTCTGTACATCAGTTTGATAATAAAAATTTGAAAAAAAAAAAGACAATATGTAAGAAATGGATAAGACAGCAAAATCAAGACTATAAAAGAGAATGAAACAAGCCATACTATTGTTACATACTAGGGAGGGAACATAATGCTGCAGACACAAAGAGACATTTTTCCAGTTCTAGTGAGATGGGAAGAGGAAATATCTGAGCACTGAAGAAAAGAAAGGCATAGAATTAGAAGAGGATGAGAAGCAGAATCCAGAAGACATTTCCACCTAACAGATTCTCAAATATGTAATTGCAACAGAAAAAGTAGCATGAACACATATGCAAGGGTGGTGCAGAACAGGAGAGAATGGGAACCTCAGCAACAAGTGGAAGACAGAATGCCCAGAGCCTTGTTAAAGAGTTGTCAAGAAGAGACAAGAGAAAGCCCAAGATGCTAGTCAGGTCAATAATCTACATCCTAGAGATTTTATCCAGTAGATATTGAGGCATTGTTGGTCTGGAGTTGGGGGCAAACATCTGGATTGACCCATGATTTTTTGAGTAGGCAGGAAAGGAACAGCATGCAAAACAAAAATCTGAAAGCAGACTTTGAAATGATGAGCCTTTGAAGCATGACTAATTCAAGAAAGAAAAGAAGGCAGGAAATGAGAAAAATAGTGAGAAATAAAATAATAAAAGAAGACTTAAGGAAACACGGGAGTGATGAACAACTCCAGTCAGGGCACAGGGCACAGGACAAATCTCAGGAAGTACTTTGCCAAGGCTTGGGGATGAATACTCATTGCCAAGTAGAACTGAAAGAGCCCCCTTTGAAGAGGGAGAGTTCAATTATATAACCACTGAAGTCATCTCAGATAATGATCGATTTTATATTTGAAAACAAAGAAAGCTGGATGTTATAACCCTACCTACTCAAGCTTGCCTGGGCATATAAATCCAAGGAACTCATAGCCAATTAACTGGCAATAAGCCAGAAATAGAGGTGTAGCTCCAGTGCCAGCCTTTAGCAGAAAAAGCCAAGCAAGGGAATGTAAGGCCCAGAGTTCAAGTCTCAGTATCAGTACAAATAAACATAAAATAAACTAAAAATAGATTGAAAGAAGAGAAATGTGGTCCTAAACTTTTTGCTGGAAATGTAAATGTAAATAATATTACTGGGCCGGGCTGGGGATATAGCCTAGTGGCAAGAGTGCCTGCCTCGGATACACGAGGCCCTAGGTTCGATTCCCCAGCACCACATATACAGAAAACGGCCAGAAGCGGCGCTGTGGCTCAAGTGGCAGAGTGCTAGCCTTGAACGGGAAGAAGCCAGGGACAGTGCTCAGGCCCTGAGTCCAAGGCCCAGGACTGGCCAAAAAAAAATAAAATAAAATAATATTACTGGGCCAGTAGATGACAGCTATTAAAAGGAATTGAGGGTGATATTTCCAGATCACATAACCTACAAAAAATGAATGACATTTATAGAAATATATAAATTAGTATGAATAAAAGGTGGTATGGAGGAGCTACAGTAATGATAACCCAGGCATGTATGACACAACTGAATTGAAATACATTCTTTAGTTCAGACATTTCACATTCATGTTGTGAATTAACAAGGCTCCTGCATGCTTTCTCTTTTGGGGAGAGCTGTGCTGAGGACTCAAGGGAAAGTATTCATTAAAAAATGTATAAAGTATTTACAGAGCCTAGAGGTGAATGAAATATGTTCTTTTAGGACATTGGAAATAATTGAATCCTTTTTGTTCTCATTTTATATGAATATGTATATGTTTACATGTATATACATGTACACATACATATGTATGTATATATGTTTACATATGCATGTATATATGTGTGTATATATATATATATATATTCTACCTGCTTAGACAATTCATTATTCCATTTATAACATTCCATTACAACATTTAAGGCGACAACATTTAAGTCTCTGTGTCCAACTTCTGGCAGCCATGCTTTTGATTCTTACTTTTCAAAGAAGTGACATTGCAAGTGAAGTGAGCCATTCTCTATCTTACTTTCTACACCACCTCCATCAGAATTTACACAGTGTATCAGTGAGCTCTGGGAAAAGTGGATGTAAAAGCACCCTCTCCTCTCCCTTTGTATGGCACAGGATGGAGCAGACCCTGTGGTACTGCCAAGGTCTTATTCACTGCCGGGGATGGTGATGGCTGCGCCCCTCCAACAGAAACAAAATGCCAGAATTTAAATGACCTGACACATCAGATCTCCCAGTTGTTCTTTAAAAGTAACACATTCATCAAGAATGAACAAACTGCTGTCACTCTGACAACATTTTAGAAAACCACATTGGAGAAATCTGAAATTACTCCTCTTGAATACAAACCAGGGTTTAACATCCCCTCTCCCCCCAAAAGTCTAGTAGATCAGAAATCTCCAGCTGTCTCTCTGTAAAAATTCTTTCTGAAGATAATGCTAAGTGAAATGAACTCCATGTTATGGAAACGAGTGTTATATCACTTTTGTAATTACTTTCAACATGCCATGTGAAACTATAGCTTCTATTGTTGATGATCCTCTTGTATCCCCTTCCTGTGGTTGTACACCCACTATCACTGTATATTGTCTGAGTACATTGGAAACTGTGTATACTGGTATTACAACTAGGAAAGTGAAAGGGAGGGGCTGGGAATATGGCCTAGTGGCAAGAGTGCTTGCCTCCTACACATGAAGCTCTCAGTTCGATTCCCCAGCACCACATATATGGAAAATGGCCAGAAGGGGCGCTGTGGCTCAGGTGGCAGAGTGCTAGCCTTGAGTGGGAAGAAGCCAGGGATGGTGCTCAGGCCCTGAGTCCAAAAAAAAAAAAAAAAAAGTGAAGGGGAATATCAAAATCGAGAGACACAGGATAAAAAGACAAACGACTACAAAAGCAAATACTTGCAAAACTGTTTGGTGTAAACCAATTGAACAACTCATGGAGGGAGAGGGGAAGGGGGAGGGGGGACTGAGGGAGGGAGGAGGTAACTAACTAAATAAATAAAATCCATAAAAGAAGTGATTCAAATAGACAAGAAAAAAATTCTGAGACCTGATTCTGTAGAATATTTTAATAATGGTGAACCAGTGTTTGAGGAAGAATCTGAAAGTACTTTTACCCTAGCAGTAGCTCTTGCTACTTTCTTTAAACACATTTTTTCTACATTTGCTAATTCAGTGTGAGCGTTCACTACCTCCTATGTTGTAGTTTGCTAAGTTGTAGTTTGCTTGACTCCAATTCTTTCCTTCCTTCATTTCCTGCACACCATGACCAGATGTGATTTTTACGTGTGCCCTGTGGCCATCAAGAAGCCCAACAGGACATGTTCTTTCTCTAAGACACATCCTCATCCTCTCCCTGGCCTCATGCTTCTCTGTGATCTGTTACTAAGCTAACTCCCAACATTGCAATCCACTGCTGCACCTAACTTCTTCTCAGGCAGAGGGTATGCCATGCTTTTCTATTTTCACCTTTGTCAGAACTTCAGTTCAGTTTATCCCTTTGTTGATTTCATTTGCTTTGAACCACCATTTACTGAATCTATACATTGTGTCCCAAAGACATTATTTTTGCAGAGGAAGTGTTTCTCCTTTGTCCCACTGTTAGTAAATATAATCTGTAGTGTTTTGTGAGAAAGTAAACATGCTGAGAACTGACTCTTGTTTTAAGGGCAGGAAAGAGGAGCTTTTCTGGGAAACGGGAGAGTTAAACAGACTACGTGAGGTTTATATAGGAACAGAAACACAAACCTTGGAATGTACAAGGGATTCTGATGTTACAGATCAATTCCTCTGAGTCATCCGTGTACCTGTTCTTCTAGCCTTCCAACTTTTCTGAAGTTGTCTCTCAGTCTCCACTGATCTCACCAGCCCTGACATTTTCCTGTTTTGTTTTGTCTTGTTTTCTCTGGTAGTGACCTCTCCTTCTGACCCAAGTACCTCCAATTGTATTAGTGAACTAGAGGTGTCTTTTTACATAAATTACCACTATGAAAAGAAAGTGAACCAGTCAAAAAATGTGAGCCGGTCAACACACATCTGCAAACTGAAATAAAATTACAGATACTCTCTATATAACTTAAGATAAGGGCTATATCCCAATCAAGTCATTGGAAGAGAAAAATACTGTAATTTTAAATTGCATTTGCTGGGGGCTACAGGCTCACTCCTGTACTACCAGCTACTCAAGAGGCTTAGCACTCAGTTTTGTAGTTTGAAGAAAAACTGTGCAGATAAATCAGAAAGACTCATATATTTTACTAAGACTTTATAGCTTCCTTCTATTTGTTTGCCTTTTCAGAGGTGTGAGCTCTTATTTGGGCATATATCAACTAAAACCTAAGCAGTCATATTGTGAGAACTCACCACAAACATTATCAAGCAATCCCTATTGTACCACACCTCCACCTTGGCTTTCTGAACATTCCCAGAGTTCTCTACATGTTTTCTTTTGCTGGCTTTACCTTCTGCTAAATCTTAGCAGAGAAGAAACAGGAAGCCTAAGGCAATTAGCACTCATCTTTTTTGTACATTGTTCTGTATCTCTTTCATTGTGTGTGTTTTTTTTGTCCAAGACTTAGCATAGTCATGGAGTTAACTTTCTGTTATTCATTCAGTGAACCTTTGTAGGAAACAGCATAAAAGAAAACATAGCTGTGTACATAATATAATCAAAAGACAAAGAAGTAATTCTTACCTTGCTCCTTGGATACTAGTAAAGTTAGGTTATTTGCTCTAAGTTATTTGTTGTGTTTGTTTAAGTGTCTGCATCCAACAGGTTTATTATTTTATTATTATTATCATCATCATTATTATTATCTTTAAGTATATGTGCAAAGAGGTTTCAGTTTCTGATTATAATGTCAGTTTCTGATTATAATGCATTTTGATCAATGTCATCCCTTTCAACACCAACCATCCCCTGAATTTTTCTAGTTCCATTTTCACATATGTACCTTGAATATTATGGCTGCATTTTCCTATCCTTCAGGCACTCCCTCCCCTTGACCTCACCTCCCTGACATTCTACATTCCAGCTTCCTGATATTCATTCTGTTAGACTGTAATTTCATTGTCTAAAGAAGTTACATCAGATTCCTCCCCCCTCATATATCAGTCAATATCATTATGTATATATTCATATGACCCTGTAATACATTTTGATAATTTGGATCCAACGCTTAAGCTAGGTTATTTGATTTAAAAAATGTGCAGCACAATTTTTGTCCTAACAGTTAATGAAAAAAGCTTTCCTGAATTGTGTATTACAAATTACTGAAACAGTGTACTTTGCCAAATATTTATGTGACAGCTGAGTAATTATGTAAGCAATGAAAGAAAAACTCAATAATTTTTCTTACTTAGATTTATGATTGCCAGAGAATGTGTCTGTTGTGTGTATTTGATAAGCTGCTAGTATTAGAAAGTTTCAGTTATTGTGAAGCTGTGTACTGTATTTTTTGAGACAATTTCTCTCTGATGCAATATTCCTTCTCAGGAAGGAATTTAAACATCTTATGGCTTGTTTTATTTCTGTTGATGTGATACTTTCAGCAACTGTGTGCATCTCATCATAATTATGGTGTATGTAAAAGCATAAGAATATCCTAATTAGTCACCAATTATACATTAAATCACTACCCTGAATGAGCATAGTGGAAAAGAAAGACAAAATTTTAAATCTTGTGTTCATTACTTGTTGTGTCAAAAAAAATCTGTCATGGGAGGGGGAAAGAGTCCCACAGTGGGGCTGGGAGTATGGCCTAGCGGCAAGAGTGCTTGAGTCCTATACATGAAGCCCTAGGTTCAATTCCTCAGCACCACATATACAGAAAATGGCCAGAAGTGGCACTGTGGCTCAAGTGGCAGAGTGCTAGCCTTGAGCAAAAAGAAGCCAGGGACAGTGCTCAGGCCCTGAGTCCAAGGCCCAGAACTGGCCAAAAAAAAAAAAAAAAAGAATCCCAGAGTATTTTCTTGAAAACCATCCAGTGTTCTTTTAGATAAGATAACTTATTAATTATATGAAATATTCATTTTTGACTGTATGAGAGTTTCATGTACTAAATTGAACATGAATCTAAAATATTTTACACATAAAACCACAAAATGATAAACTCTAAGGATATTTATAGCATATATAAGCATAAATCAATTTTTTCCTCACAAAAATCCTCCAGTTTTTTTTTTCACTTAGCCTTTTTCAAACTGACTCAAAGGGTGAAGTTTTAAATTCATTTCCTGAATTTCAAAATGCTGTAATAAGGGTTTCTTAGATTCAGTTTGGTGATCACTTAGCCATATATTAATGACTTCCATTTATGGAGAAGGTTAAAATCTAGTAGCTTCTAATCATCTGGCAAAAAAAATATAAATAGAAAAAAAAGTATATGAAAAAATGTGTGGTAGAAAATTGAGAGACACAGGGTAAAAAAAGACAAACAACTACAATAGCAATACTTGCAAAACTGTTTGGTGTAAGTGAACTGAACACCTCAGAGGGGGAAAGGATAAGGGGGAGGGGGGAGGGGGGGATGAGGGACAAGGTAACAAACAGTACAAGAAATGTATCCAATGCCTAATGTATGAAACTGTAACCTCTCTGTACATCAGTTTGATAATAAAAATTTGAAAAAAATAAAAAGAGAAAGAAAATAGGAAAAAAATGTGTGGTAGAATTATAGTTAATTGTATCTCACATCAGATTATTTTTCCAAATCAATTACTATACTCCTACCACCCTTGCTAGGAATTGCCTTGGTCATGAACATGTTATTCAATTTTTTCTAATGAAACCTAAAATCTGTGGAGAAATCTGGGGATGAGGGAAGTTGGGAATGTCCTTATTTTCAAGAGTGATGAACAAGGAAAGATAGTTTCTCATCCTTTTCTTATCTGTTACATGAAAGAAGCCATATTCCCTCTGGCCTCATGAAGAAGACACCAGCAAGGAAGACAAGAAAGAATCTGGGAGAACAATAGTTAGAGTTTTAGATGATATCCTTGTGTAGCTAAGCATGCCAAGCAACACAACAACCTAACCTCAGTGTCTTGCTGTTAAGTAAAATAATTATTTTCCACATCATTTAACCTTATTTGTAGAGTACTATTTATTACCAATATCTCAACTAAGATATAAAGGAATATGCAAATTATCAAACAGACTGAAGAGGATGAATGAGCTGATGTTGAGAAGATGGCTGTTGTGTTGATGCTTTCAGTAGACTACAAGGAGGAAACAAACTCAAGTTTAACATGGGCCTGGCCATCAGGTGTATGAGCCACATGAGCCACAGGTGTACTTACCTTGGAAAGAGTCAAGTACCTTTCCCCAGAGTTATGTTTCAAATTAGAGAAATTAGACTAAATTCAGATGTGACTTCTAACATTTAGTTTTGTTTCTATTGAAAATGGGAGAGGGGTAAGGATTTCTCAAAGTAATGCAAGTTTTGAAAGGTCCTCCAAAACTCTTATTTTATGAGCCACTGCCCTTGTGTTTTCAGTTCTCTACCTAAATTATATTGAATTATTACTGAGTTTCCACAGTAGGTTAAAACTATGAGAATAAAATTACTATGTAATCAATATGACAAAGGGATTAATTCATTTGGGGCATATTTCCTATTTTTGTTTTTTAATTTATTTTTAGAAATCCATAAACTTCTAAAATTCATTTGAGCAATAAAATTTGATGTACTTTTTTCATTTTTTTCCTTTATTGTCAAAGTGAAGTACAGAGGGGTTACAGTTTCATATGTAAAACAGGGAGTACATTTCTTGTTCAACTTGTTACCTCCTCCTTCATTTCCCCCCTCCCCCCTTCTCTTTTCCCTCTCCCCCATGAGTTAGTTGTACAGTTAGTTTACACCAAATGGTTTTGTAAGTATTGCTATTGGTATCATTTGTCATTTTTATCCTTTGTCTTTCAATTTTGATATTCCCTTTCCCTTCCCTAGTTAAAATACACGTATATACAGTATCCAGGGTACTCAGATGAAATACAGTGATAGCGGGGGTACAACCACAGTAAAGGAATACAGGAGAAACAAAAGAAGGGTATTGTTTCACATGGGATGTTGAAAATTATTACAGCAATGATATACCACTTGTTTCCATAACATGGAGTTCATTTCACTTAGCATCATCTTATGCATTAATAAGGGCATCGCTTTTGGGCTATTGTGATCTTCTGTCAGCACAACAATGTTCATCACACCACAATTTGCCATAGCTAAAATATGGAACCAACCAAGATGCCCCTCAGTAGATGAATGGATCAGGAAAATGTGGTGCATATATATATACAATGGAATTCTATGCCTCTACCAGAAAGAACGACATTGCCCCATTCATAAGGCAATGGAAGGACTTAGAAAAAATTATACTAAGTGAAGTGAGCCAGACCCAAAGAAACATGGACTCTATGGTTTCCCACATAGGGAATAATTAGTGCATGTTTAGATTAGTCATAGCAGAAGATTACAATAGCCCAATAGCTATGCCCTTATGAACACATAAGATGATGCTAAGTTAAATGAACTCCATGTTAGGGAAACAAGTGTTATATCATTGTTGTAATTATTTTCAACATATTTTCAATCAATGCAAACTCATCTTTATCATATAACTTAGAGTTGCAATGTGTGATAGAACTAATAAAGGGTTGGCAATGATGTATGAAAGTTAATATGAGCTGAAATAGATGATCTTGAGCTTGATTTTAACAATGGACAAAAGCATCAGATGTTGATCTTGACATAGGCGTAAGTATTCCATTAATACTGTTTTTAAAAAGAAGCAAATTGATGCTATGATATTCTAAGTTATTACTGTGCATTTGCCAATAATAGATCCCACTAGGTATTATAGTGAAATGCTAGAACAAGATCAGAGTTAAGAGTAAAATAAAATTTAATTTTATATCTGTCATTTTCACAAACATATATCATCAGAATTAGGGCCAATACCATTACCCCTTAGTAATACCAGGAACTATTAAAATTATTTTCAAGAAACTCTTTCTCTGATGATATCACCTAGAAGAAACCTATTTTGTAACAATGTTCTTCTTCCTTACATTTTTCACTATTTAGTTCTAGAATCTGGTTGTCAACTTTGGTTGTTTTATTGATTTTATTTGGTTATTTCTATCTACTATTAGTTTTGTTTTTTATTTTATTTTTATTTAGTATGTTTTATTTTAAACTATTGTTATTTATATCATTTATTTAACACTTATTTATTCTGTATGACCTGACCATCCTTACACAATTTATTTGGAAGCTAGACATTATTCACTATATATGTGACACCATCAATTTGGGTTGAGAATTCTTGAACACAGTCATAATTCATTGTACATATGTGAAAATAAAACCCAGTAACTTTAGGTGAGTGGGGTTGGGTTAAGTGGGAGAAGGACAATGGAAGAGGTGACACTGATCAAGATTCATTGTATTCATGAATTTACATATTGAATTGAATCCCTTTGTACAGATATGTAAAATAATAAAAATGATAAAAAAATAAATATTAGAGAGTGGAACTGGGGTATAGTTCATGATAGACACTTGCCTAGCAAATTTGTGGCCCTGGGTTTTGTCCCCAGAGCCACAGGTGAAGCAGGTGCTGGTGTCTCAAGCCTGTAATTCTAGCTCATTAGGAGAATGAGATCTGAGAATTGAGGTTTAAAACCATCACCAACAAGAAAATCGTCAGTACTCCATCTCCAATTAATCAGCAAAAATCCAGAACTGAAAGAATGGCTCAAACGGTAGAGTGCCAGCCATGAGCAAGAAAGCCAAATGAGAGCACAAGGCTTTCAGTTTAAACCCTGCAGCTGGAAGAATAAAAAAAGAAATGAAGAAAGAGATAACACTGGGAAATGCACTAAAATGAGCTAGGAACACAAAGAAAAGTGACTCAATAAAACAGCAAGGAGAGAATATGTGTCAGCTAGCCTAATAAATCATATTAATTAAAAGGAGAGAAATTCCATTTTATTGATATAAATTCTGTGATATTCCTGGTGCCAGACACATTAGTACCTCTTTCAGGTGTGTAGTCCTTTTCACAGGAGGTCAGTAGAGAAAATATAACACAAGTGATAATAAGGAAAAGGGTAGACCAGTCCTCAAGACACAGGGCAATAATACAATAATATAAATCATCTAGTCTAACATGACCTCTTGCTGCCACCACCTGAGATACTAATTTCATTTCCATGTTTAAAAAAAAAATCTCTCTCTTAACAATAGTGAGAAGATAAGTAAAGCTAAGAGTCCATTAACTAGGTGAGGCCCACTTGGGTTTTAGAAAAAAAAAAAAAAAAACACTTGCAAAATATGCACTCAGTATGCCCTATTTCTTTTTCTTTTTTTCTTTTTTATTTTTTCTATTTATTGTCAAAGTGATGTACAGAGAGGTTACAGTTTCATACCTTAGGCCTTAGGTACATTTCTTGTATTGTTTGTTACCTCCTCCCTCATTCCCTCCCCCTCCCTCCCCCTTTCCCTCTCCCACTATGAGTTATTCAGTTGGTTTACAACAAATGGTTTTGCAAGTATTGCTTTTGGAGTCCTTTGTCTTTTGATCCTAAGTCTCTCCCTTTTGATATTACCTTACATTTTCCTAGTTCTACTACCAGTATATACAGTTTCCAGTGTACTCAGATGAGATACAGTGACAGTGGGGGTACAATCGCAGGAAGGGGATACAAGAGGATCATCAACAATAGAAGCTACGGTTTTACATGGCATGTTGAAAGTAATTACAACAGTGATATAACACTCATCTCCATAACATGGAGTTGATTTCACTTAGCATTGTCTTATGCATTCATAGGGGCATAGCTATTAAGCTCTTGTGATCCTCTGCTGTGACTAGCCTAAACCTGTGATAATTATTCCCTATGAGGGAGACCAGGGAGTCCACGTTTCTTTGGGTCTGGCTCACTTCACTTAGTATAATTTTTTCCAAGTCCTTCCATTTCCTTACGAATGGGGCAATGTCATTCTTTCTGATAGAAGCAAAAAATTCCATTGTGTATATGTACCACATTTTCCTGATCCATTCATCTACTGAGGGGCATCTGAGTTGGTTCCAGATTCTAGCTATGACAAATTGTGCTGCGATGAACATTGTTGTGCTGGTGGCTTTAGTGTGGTCTGGTTTGTGGTCTTTTGGGTAGATGCCCAAAAGTGGGACTGCTGGGTCATAGGGGAGCTCTATGTTTAGCCTTCTGAGGAATCTCCATACTGCCTACCAGAGTGGTTGAACCAGTTTACATTCCCACCAACAATGAAGTAGGGTTCCCTTTTGGCCACATCCCCACCAACATTTATTATTGTTAGTTTTCTTGATAAAGGACATTCTTACTGGGGTGAGATGGAATCTCAATGTTGTTTTGATTTGCATTTCTTTTATGGCCAGTGATGTAGTGCACTTTTTCATATGTCTCTTGGCCATTCTCATTTCCTCATCAGAGAAGTCTCTTTTTAAGTCTTTAACCTACTTGTTGAGGGGGCTGTTGGTTCTTTGTGGTTTTGTTTTGGAGGAATGTAATTTTTTTAGTTCTGCATATGTTTTAGATATGAGGCCTTTGTCCATTGTACAGCTAGTAAAGATCTTCTCCCAATCTGTGGGCTTTATGTTTATCTTGTGATCTATGCTCTTTGCCCTGCAGAAGCTCTGCAGTTTGATGCAGTCACATTTGTCCATCCTTTCCTTGATTTGTAGCATTTCTGGGTCTTTCTTAAGGAAGTTTCGTCCTGTGCCAAGAAGCCCAAGTGTTTCTCATACTCCTTCTTTTAGTGTTTTCAGGTTATCTGTTTTAATTTTGTGGTCTTTGATCCATTTGGAATTGATTTTGGTGCCGGGTGACATCTAGTTTTAGTTTGTTGCAGATGTTGAACCAGTTTTGCCAGCACCAGTTGTTAAAGAGGCTATCTTTCTTCCATCCTATTTTTTTTTAGCTCCTTTATCAAAGATTAAGTAGGCATAGTTCTGTGAGTTCATTTCTGGGTCTTCAATTCTGAAGAGGCCTGTTCTGGTGCCAATACCAAGCTGTTTTTATTACTATAGCTTTATGATACAGCTTGAAGTTTGGTCTTGTAATTCCTCCAGCACTATTCTTTCTGCTTAGGATTGTTTTTGCTATTCTGGGTCTTTTATTGTTCCATATGAATTTCTGGATTGCTTCCTCTATTTCATTAAAATTGGTGTTGGGATATTGATGGGTATTGTAGTGAATTTGTAGATAGCCTTTGGCAATATTGCCATTTTGATTATATTAATCCTCCCAATCCAGGAACATGGGAGGTTTTTCCATTTCCTTAGTTCTGCCTTAATTTCATTTTTCATGTTTTTAAAGTTCTCATCAAAGAGGGCTTTCACTTCTTTTGTTAAGGTTATTCCTAGGTATTTTATGGTTTTTGAGGCTACTGCAAAAGGAGTTGCTTTCCTGATTTCAGCCTCGGTCTTCAGGTCATTAGCATATAGAAAGGCCGTTGATTTTTTGTGTGTGTGTGGCCAGTCTGGGGCCTTGAACTCAGGGCCTGAGCACTGTCCCTGGCTTCTTTTTGCTCAAGGCTAGCAGTCTACCACTTGAGCCACTTCTGGGATATATATATATATATATATATATATATATATATATATATATATATATATATATATATATGGTGCTGAGGAATTGAACCCATGGCTTCATGTATTCAAGACAAGCACTATTGCCATTAGGCCATATTCCCAGCCCCCAAGGCCGTTGATTTTTGAGGGCTTATTTTATATCGTGCTACTTTGCCAATGTTTCGAATCAGCTCTAGTAGCTTGGGAGTAGAGTCTATGGGGTTCTTTAGGTATAGGATCATGTAATCTGCGAAGAGAGAAAGTTTAACTTCATCTTTTCTTATTTGGATCCCCTATATAATTTCTTCTTTCCCAATTGCTCTGGCTCTTTCTATGAAGGAAAATGGTAGACTGCACTATAATGTTTTAATGTTTCCTATATTAACATGTGTATGTGTGTGTATATACACATATGTATATATATTCATGAATTTTTCTTGAAGGTTTGGGTTATTCACATTTTTTCTCTTAATAGTGTATCTATTAATTACTTACTATTATTTGTTTACTTTTATTTTAGTATTGTTACTGTGGCTGGAACTCAGGGACTGGGTGTTGTCTTTGAGATTTTGTGCTTAGGGCTAGCACTGTACCACATGGACCATGGCTCCACTTCTGGCATTTTGCTGGTTAATTGGAGACAAGAGTCTCACAGATTTTTCCACCTGGGCTGGCTTCAAGCCATGATTCTCAGATCTCAGGCTGCTAAGTAGCTAGGATTATAGGTGTGAGCCACTGGTGCACAGCTCCAGTCAATTTATTTTGAATGGTGTATAACACACCACACAATTTTTCATTTTTCACGTCTCTTCCACCTGATGCAATCATGGTAATAGCACTGGGTCACCAATGTTCTGCACATTTCCCAAACCAATACAAATGTATGTATCTATTCCATAGATACATGTAGAAAAATTTTAAACTCTAATGAATGGCTTGTAACATTAAACTGACTGACATTCCTGAAAACATTTTCTTTCTTTCTTGTCAAATATACCCTTTCCTGATTCTCTATGAAGAGCTTGCAGTATCTCCTTCATTAACAAACTATAAAATTCTTCATAAATCTAAGTTAATAGTAATAAGTTATTAACAAAAAAAATTTGTTTCAAAGTTTATTGAAAGTTTGCCTGAAAAGCCAGATTTCCTTTCCTGGCTCCTCTGTAGATTCACTCTTTGAAACTCTCAATCTATTGTTCTTAAAGTGCACCTTTTCCTGGCCTGGTTTTATTGTAAACCACGTCTGACTCTCAAACTTGTTTCCACAAGCCAGAATAACTCGTAGTGTTCTCCATTCTATGGGGAACAGCTTCATGTTAACATTCAAGAGATGCCATGTATCAAAGTCTCATTCATTGGAAAAATAAAATGTAAACTATTTTCTACCTTTCTAAATTGTCTAGTTATTTCATCAAAATAAATTCTCAGTCCCAGAATATGAAGTGCCCTGTGAAGAACAGAGAACAGTAAAATGAATGATGAGAAATCTAGGAAATTTGTGCAAAGCTTCCACAAAACAGACACATGGCTTCGTGAATCTGCATTTCTCAATCTTGTAAAATGTTAGCAATCACCTTAAAGAGCACATACAAATCTACACTATGTCTAAATATCTACACATTCTGCAATACAAGATGTTTCCTTTAATATAATAGAAATTTCTCAATACCTTCAAATACTCTTGATGGTTTTCTAGTACTTTACTAAATATTCTTTTACATGTCAACTTGTGGTATTTGTCTGACAAACACTATGATACAAATCTAAATTAATGTTACCTTTGATGCTGAAAAGTGGGCAAAATTTATGTATCTAAGAGTATGAAGAGCTAAAACATTATGGCTAGTCTTCGGTTCTCAAAAGAATTGTACTGATTCACATTCCTATTAAATCTGTGTAGCAGGGCAGTAGTGGCTCACACCTGTAATCATAGCTACTCAGGAAGCTGAGATCTGAGGATCACACTTAGAAGCCAGCCCAAGCAGGAAAGTCTGTGAGATTCTTATCTCCAGACAACCAGCAAATGCTGAAAGTGAAGCTGTGTCTCAAGAAGTAGAGCACCGGGCTGGGGATATAGCCTAGTGGCAAGAGTGCCTGCCTCGGATACACGAGGCCCTAGGTTCGATTCCCCAGCACCACATATACAGAAAACGGCCAGAAGCGGCGCTGTGGCTCAAGTGGCAGAGTGCTAGCCTTGAGCGGGAAGAAGCCAGGGACAGTGCTCAGGCCCTGAGTCCAAGCCCCAGGACTGGCCAAAATAAATAAATAAATAAAATAAAATAAAATAAAAAAAAAGAAGTAGAGCACCAAGCTTTGGGTTCAAGCTCCAGGACACACACACACACACACACACACACACACACACGCATGCACACACCTGTGCATTTGTTTCTCATTAAAATATTCTGTGCATTTCTGTTTCCCAATAGTCTTAACAACATTAAGTAATCTAATTTCTTTTTAGACTCTGCTATTGTCATAGACAACAAAAATTGTTCCTTATGTTGATTTGTGTCTCTTTTAATATTAAAGAGGGTTGAAAATAATATTCACCATCAATTTATATGTATCTGGAAGCTTACAAATATCATTTATTAACTTGCTATGGTTACTTTAGGGTATGTTCATATATTTGAAGGTTAAAAATAAAGTGTGAACTAACTAGATAAAAGAAACCACATATTAAGCATCAACTCCTAAAAAACTTTAGAAAAAATTTTAACACCTTATAATATAAGCAGTATTAGCATTATTGACTGACAGGTGTACTAGTTTGTATATTTTTAATTAAATAAACATAGGAAAATTGAATCTTAAATTGTTATATGTGGTAGAAAATACCAGAACATTTTCTAATTATAAGATTCACTACAATGAAGAATATTCAAGTTGTAAAAAATTTGAGACCAATTTCTCATTGGTAAAATATGGAACCAACCCAGATGCCCCTTAGCTGATGAGTGGATCAAGAAAATGTGGTATATATACACAATGGAATTCTATGCATCTATCAGAAAGAATGATACTGCACCATTTTTAAGGAAATGGAAGGAAAAATCATACTAAGTGAAGTGACCCAGACACAAAGAAACATAAACCCTATGGTTTCCCTCATAGGGAATAATTAGTACATATCTAGGATAGACATAGCAGAAGAGGAAAACAGCTCGATAGCTATGCCCATATGAATGCATAAGATAATGCTAAGTGAAATGAACTCCATGTTATGGAAATAAGTGGTATATCATTGCTGTAGTTAATTTCAACATACCATGTGAAACTGTTACTTTTATTCTCTCCTATTCCCTTCCTGTAGATTTACTCCTGCTATTACTGTAATTGATCCTAGTACCTCGGATAATGTATAGACGTGCAATGAAACTGGGGAAGAGAAAGGGAATACCAAAAATGAGAGACAACGGATAAAAAGAAAAACCATTGAAAAAGCAATACTTACAAAAACCAATTGGTAAAAACTAACTATACAACTCATGGCGGGGAGGGAACTGGGAGGGAGAAGATGGGGGAGAAATGAGGGAGGTAACAAGTTGGGTAAGTAATGTACTTGCCTTACATATGAAACAGTAACCTCTCTGTACTTCACGTTGACAATAAAAAAAGAAAAGGAAAAAAAATTGAGACCAAACTAATATCTGATGTTGAAATCTGGCCAGATAATATGTTTCTACTGCATGATCTGTAGAGCAGATTTTGATTTGAGACAACCCCAGCAGAAATGAAAGAAAATGATACACAATGGCACTGAAAAAAAGGAGTGAAGAGATGGGAGATATATGAGGATTTTTACACAACAATTAAACCTTAATATTACACAAGTACCTCTTAGTTCTTTTACAAATAATGCAAGCATTTATTTATTATGTCATATTGGAAATCTCAGTGTAACCGCAGAACATACTAGATTTAGCACTTTGGTAATTTTAGTAATGTTTGTGAAATAAATCATATTATGCCACTTATCAGATAAAAACAAAATGAAGACCTTGAATGTATTCTTCTTAGAGTTCATACTCTAAGGAACTTTCTAGATATTATGTTATCCTGATTAAGAATGTTCTTAAGGAGAAATCATATTTTTATGGATTTTTTTTGTGGAAACCACCAGCTCTGTACAGTTTCTCCAGAGATTAAATTTCTGCCTGTAAAGAAAGCTGCAGAAATTTAAAACTGAGTTGTGATTCACATCTCTGACCCTCAGTATTTAAATGCTCCTGGAGGAATCACTCTACAGAGTAGTAGTACTCTTTGGCATTTCTTTCAATTCTGACTCCTCTTAACAATTACGAAAGGCTCAAAGGCTCTATCACTATACTTAGCAGCTTAGGCTCATGGTGTGATGATCTATTGGCCTTTCTTTCTTAACAAAAGTGATGAATTATGTTATTGAAGCTGGACAGATAAATACATTTTACACGGAAATAAGATGAAATGGAAAAGTGCTGGCTCTCAAGTGCAGCATGCTGTAGATGCTTTTAGGCAATCCATGTCTTTCCTGTTGCCCTTGAAAGAATGAGTAAAGGCAATAGAAAACCTGCCAACCTTCTTGTTTTTCTAGCTTCCTTCATTCTTAGAGGAAACCCCCATGTGGGTTGACCCTCCTATGGATGGACTACTGTTCAGGACAAGTAGGGTGAATAAATTTAAAAATGCTCACAGTGATTTGAGTAATCAGGTTATAGCTAGAGAATTTTTTTCCAAATTATACTCACTATGGTGAAAATTACCTCTTTTTTTGTGAGTTTGAACTCAGGACCATGTACCTGCTAGAAAGATGCACTCTGAATCAATCCACAACTCAGACCTGATTTTACTTTCAATTGTTTTCTTCAGCTAGTGTCTTGCTTTATGCCCAAGGACAACCTAAGATCACAATCCTTCTACCTGTGACTTCTGCATAGTTAGTCATCAAGTATGCTCTACTACACTCAGCTTGTTAGTTGAGATAAAGGAGGAGTGTAATAAACTTTTTACCTAGGCTGGTCTCAAACTGCTATCCTCTTGAGTCATTCATTACACTCAGTCAAAATAATACAGCTTGTTCAAGTCAAACTTTTTCATGATTTGGAAAAGAGTATTACAGCTCTACTGTAGGGGCCTGAAAGTACTGACTAGGTTAGTGAGTCTAGCTGATGTTTCAATCACACACATTTAAGCACAACACTGTCTGTAAGTGTGAAACCAAAACTTTGTTCAGTATGCATAAGAAGCATAGCCTTTCTGGGATCATATAAATTACAAAAGAAAGATAAAGAAACTTCCTGCTGACATAACCCAATGCAAGTTAACATGAGGGCAGTTAATTTCAGTGCATTTAAGACCTTGTGTTTTATAAGGGCCTTGGTTCTTTTCTCCACTGTGATAACATGCTCAGAAGTGACAAGACTATAATTAGTGAGTAAAACTCTTCCCTAATTGGCAAAACAAGTCATCTTGCCTCATAATCAGACAGAAAGTCTCAAGCATTTATTAAGTGTCTGCAGTGAATAGAGATGGAGAATGAAATAAGGATGAAAATAAAATGTGACATATACAGGTCCTAAAATGCTAGCATTTTGTGATATAAGTCTGTAAAAATAATGGGTGAATTTAGGAGACTTTCTCTAAGTTTCTTTATTTTTTCATGATTTTCATTTTGTTATGACATCTTATTTGAGTATTCTTAAACTAGTTAAAGAAGAAGGGGGAGTGAATGAGAAGAGCAAATGTCACATGAAGGTGACACACACAAATCGATTTACAAACAAAACTCTTGTGAACACAAATGTAAAATAGGAGAGTTTAGGGAATGTGAAGTCGATTGATTAATAACAATAATAATATAACCCCAAATCATATGTGTTTGAAATGTCCAGAAAAAGGAAACACAAGAAATATCCAACTATGCTTGATGCTCACATCTTTAATCCTAGCTACTCAGGAGACTGAGATCTGAGGATTATGGTTTGAAGCCAGCCCATCAAGAAAGTCTATGGGAATCTTTTTAATATTTTTTTATTTCTTTATTGTCAAAGTGATATATACAGAGGTTACAGTTTCATACATAAGGCAGTGAGTACATTTCTTATCCTACTTGTTATCTCCTCTCATTTTCCACCCTCCCCCTCCCCATTTCCCTCTCCCCCCTACATTGTACAGTTGGTTTACACCATATAGTTTTGTAAGTATTGCTGTTTCATTGGTTTGTCTTTTTATCCTTTGAATTTCAATTTTGGTATTCCCTTTCCCTTCTCTAGTTCCAATAGACTCTTATCTCCAATAAACTACTCACAAAAAGCCAGGAAGTGGGACTGTGGCTCAAGTGGTAGAGTGCTAGCCTTGAGCCAAAGAAGCTCAGGGACCATGCCCAGGCCCAGAGTTAAAGCTCCAGGACTGGCTAAAAGATAAAGAAAAGAAATAAGTACTCAAATAAAATATACAACTTAATAAATTATGCATATAACTTTGTGCAGAAGAAGGTAGGTTAGAAAGACCCACAGGACAAGGAACCAAAGATGATAGCTAATAAGAAACACTATCCGAAGTCTGACAGCTGTCAAGTAACTACTTAAGCAGTGCCACAGGCAACTGGACAGAGATCTTACCCAGATGGATCTTCCTATGAAAATTCAGCCCTGGCTGATGCCTTGATTACAGCCTTGTGGAAAGTTCTAGAGCACATGACACAGGCAAGTTTTGACTGAATTCTCTGATCCTTAGAAACTGTGGGATTATAAATACATGTGGCTTTAACCATAAAATGTATAGTAATCTTGATTGATGGCACAGTTTCTGTCGTTCTCCATTTTTCTCTATCCCATCCCTACCCTCAAGTTACTATTTTTTTACATAGTTCACAATAAATATAATTTAATCTCAAAAAAATGTATAGTAAATTGTTATAAATCAAAAGGTAACTGAAATGAGTATTACAAACTTAAATGTAGAGGATATGAACAAAATACAGTATCTTTAACAGTATATTTAACAGTTTATTATCATAAATCCAAAGTCAAGAAATAAAATTAAGGGTTATATCAGTGCCCTGAAAGCAGATGGAGTTTTACACTGTCACTTAATGTTTAGCTTCTTGACTTACGTTTTTTGTTTTGTTTTTTTTTGGCCAGTCCTAGGCCGTGAACTCAGGGCCTGAGCACTGTCCCTGGCTTCTTTTTTGCTCAAAGCTATCACTCTGCCACTTGAGCCACAGCGCCACTTCTGGCCATTTTCTGTATATTGGTGCTGAGCACTCTTGCCACTAGGACATATTCCTAGCCCCTTGACTTACGTTCTTAACTGACATAAAACATCCAGCTCTTTGTATTGATTCCAAAGTAAAGTAGGAATTGGATGGGTTTGAAAAATATTGATGTCTGTGATAGAAAATCTTCCCTCATTTGGAGTCATTTTGTAGAAGTTTGGTTGCATTCAGTTGCTTGAGTTTTCTTTTGTTGTTGTTTTGTATTTATTTTTACATACAGCCATTCATCAACTATTTAGGTACTCACGACCAAGTCAAACAGAACTCCCACTTACAGAGATGCATTTTGAAGATGCTTTGCAAAGGTTATACTCTGTGAACAAGCAAATATTTTCCTCTGTATCTTCCAGAACTGAAAATGGCCATCTTATTCCACTCCTTATGAATATATTATTACTGCTTGTAATAATGAAGTGTGGTTTGAAAGAAGAAAGCTTTCATACTGGCACATAGAAGAAAGGGAGAAAACTGGGAAAGGTGTTAAACTTTCAATAAGCAATATATAGAAAAATTTATAAGCAGAGTAGGGAATAAAGGGCAGGTTGGAGAGACCCACATGACAAGGGAGCAAAGCTTGAGAGTAGGAGTCTAAGAGTAACACTGGGAACTAAGGAAAGAAAGGGGAACATCAAAATGGAAAGACAAGGGGTAAAAGGTGAACCAACGCAACAGTAATACTTACAAGACAACATGCTGTAAACCAACTGTACAATTGGGGAGGTAAGGAACTGGGGAGGGAAGAAGGTGGGAGAAGAATGAGGGAGGAGGTAACAAGTTTGATAAGAAATGTACTCACTGCCTTACATATGAAACAGTAACCCATCTGTACATCACTTTCACAATATAAATAAATAAATAAACAGATAATAGATAGATAGATAGATAGATAGATAGATAGATAGATAGATAGATAGTCCAGCATAACTTAGGTTGGAATCTCTGTAATCATGAGCCAAAATAAATCTTACCACCTTTAAAAAAAAAAAAGAGTAAGACTGGGGATGCTACAGTGAAGTGTTTTGTTATCCTGAAAAGAGTGAAAGTGAGCGGGAGGAAAAGCAAATGAGGAATAACCAACTTGTACATGCTCTTTGCATTAGGAAAACGTCACACAATTTTCTGCAGAGTCTCTCAGGTTTATGTTAGGACAGGTTTTACAAAATACTTCAGTAGTGTAAATTTTGTGGGTGGAGCTAGCACCTATGTCAACCTAATGTTGACTTAGAAGTAATATTTTCATCAGGCAGATATTCAATCCCATGATTTACACTTGGAGTTGTTTGTCTCAAAATCTATAAATGTAGAAACCATGAATGCAATGGTCCTCACTTCTAATTTATAAATTTGGAGACTAAACATTCAGGAGCTATTGTAAGCCTGGTACTGAAGGCAATGGTAGCAAAAGGAAAATAAACACCTGCAGATCTGTCAAACACCGAGAGTATGGATGCTTTGTAGAGTTATAATAGTACAATACAGTTAACATATTGTCCCTAAACTCAAATGTGACATTATCAAAAGGGGACAACTTTATAATTGGTGTTAGGGAATTTGAAAACCCTTTTCTAGCCATCCACGTTTACTTTCAAATGCATAAAAATGATAGCAGAGCACCACACTCCGTTCTTATTACGAGTAAATAGAAATTTTCACTTGAAAATGTTATATCATAACACCACACCAGATTTTACTTTGCATTCTTTCCCTTTAATGAGATCATCCTGACATATTCAACAAAGGCTTGTGCTTAATTTTGTTGGCACCTAAAGTGATGCTCCCCTATTTGGTGAAGAGCAACTTATCAATTGTCAGTTCAGACTTATGAATGGTACCCTAAATATTTATTTCTCTGGAATTTCAAAGGGTTGAAAAAGAAAAGAAATCACATATTAACATTTCTATTAAGAAAAAAATGTTTCAAAAATGCTTGCAGGAATTCTTCTTTCTTTTTAACTTTTGAATCCATTCAACCATTTAAAAGGGAAGAAATGAAACAGTAGAATGATCACTGGTTTGATTAGCATAAGAGATATCTAAGACAAAGGAAATAATCATGAATCTAATACAAATACTGAAGTTGAATAGCTTAAGAAGAATCAATCCTCAACTTTGGTGCAGTCAGGTATGAATTTTTCATAGTATATGTTATGCACTGGGAAGCCTTGATTGTAACTGCCTGCAATACTAATACTTCTGAAGTATTCCTGCAGCAGAAAAAGAAAACCAAAAAATGCCTCAGGGAAAGCTCTTCTGAAAGCTCTTTGTAAACAAAACTAATATAATAAGTAAATATATCAGATTTCAGAAGATAGATGAAAAAGTATATCTACCTCAGGGAGGAGTGAGGAGCCAACATTCATGCATTCTGTATTGGGATTAAAATTACAAAAATTAATCTTTATTCTTCAATTGGATTTACTTTTGAGCAGAAACATGTACTAACATGATTTCTTTCATACCGCCTCATCAAACTTCCTAAATTAACTCACCATAGACAGTACCTAATAAATATGTATTGAGTGATTTGACATAAGCACATAGACACGGAGCAGGTACAGCCTGCAGAAGAACCACATGTTGCCTTGAAGGCTCGCAAGACTCTTTCCATCCCCTTAAGCTTTGGACAGATTTTGGTGATTATTGTTTGGTAGTTTTCATATAAAGGTATTTTGATATTATTTACCCTCTATAATTCTTTTTTCATCTCCTCACTGCTGCTCATTCTCCCCAAACAGTTCCATACCTTCATTCATTATAGATAGATAGACAATAAAGAGGAGATAATAGATATGTGTCAGGACAGATAACTGTAGAGATAGATAGACAGACAGACAGACAGACAGACAGACAGACAGACAGATAGATAGATAGATATTCTTCATATAAGACAAAATATACAATATTTGTCATGATGAACCTCATTTAATTTGTGTAATATGATGATCTCCAGTCTTTAATTCTATCCATTTTATCTCTTTTTTTTAGTTATATGTTTATTTTTTCCCTTTATTGTCAAAGCGAAGTACAGAGGGGTTAAAGTTTCATATGTAAGGCAGTGAGTACATTTCTTGTTTAACTTGTTACTTCCTCCCTCATTTTCCCCCACCGCCTCCTCCTCCTTTTCTTCTCCACCCCCCTTCCATGAGTTTTACAGTGGGTTTACATCAAATGGTTTTGTAAGTATTGCTTTTGGAATGGTTTGTCTTTTTATCTTTTGTCTCTCTATTTTGGTATTCCTTTTCCCTCCCGAGTTCTAATACACATATATACAGTATCAAGGGTACTAAGTTCTGATACAGTGATAGTGTGGGTGAAACCATAGGAAGGGAATACAAGAGAAAAAAAAGGTACAGTTTCACCTGGTATGTTGAAAATAATTACAACAATGACATAACACTTGTTTCCATAACATGGAGTTCATTTCACTTAGCGTTATCTTATGTGTTCATAAGGGCATAGCTATTGGGCTATTGTGATCTTCTGCTATAACTAGCTTAAACATGTACTAATTATTCCTTATGACAGAAATCATAAAGTCCATGTTTTTTGGGTCTGGCTCACTTCACTTAGTATAATTTTGTCCAAGTCCTCCCATTTCCTTATGAATGGGGCACTGTCATTCTTTCTGATAGAAGCATAAAATTCCATTGTGTATATGTACCACATTTTCCTGATCAACTCATCTACTGAGGGGCATCTGGGTTGGTTCCATATTTTAGCTATGACAAATTGTGCTGCAATGAACGTTGTTGAACTGGAGCCTTTACCGTGGTCTTGATTGTTATATTTTGGGTATAGATGCCCAAAAGTGGGGCTGCTGGGTCATAGTGGAACTCCATGTTTAGCCTTCTGAGGAAACTCCATACTGCTTTCTAGAGTGGCTGAACAAGTTTAGATTCCCACTAACAATGTAGTAGGGCTCCCTTTTGGCCACATCCTCTCCAACATTTGTTATTAGTCGTTTTCCTGATAATGGACATTCTTACTAGGGTGAAGTGGAATCTCAGTGTTGTTTTGATTTGCATTTCCTTTATGGCAAGTGATGTAGAGCACTTGTTCATGTGTCTCTTGGCCATCCTCATTTCCTCTTCAGAGAAGTTTCTTTTTATGTCTCTAGCCCACTTGTTGAGGGGGCCATTGGTTCTCAAAGAACCATTTTATTTCTTTTTATGGGTGAAGTGTGTGTGTGTGTGTGTGTGTGTGTGTGTGTGTGTATGTGTGTGTGTGCTGCTCTCTCATACACTCATTGTTTGGATTGTTGTTGTTGTTCATGGGAATCTTGAACCTGGAAGGGGGGCAGAGAGGGGGACACTGTTGTTTTGCTCAAGGCTAGCACTCTACCACTTTGAGCCACAGCACCACTTCCATTTTTTTTTTTTTTTTTGCTGGTTCATTGGAGGCAAGTCTCATGGATTTTCCTGTCTGTGCTGGCTCCAAACCACTATCCTCAAATCTCAGCGTCCTGAGTAGCTAGGATTACAAGCCTGAGCTATTAGCTCCCAGCTCATATGTACATATTCTTAAGGGAAGGAAATTCCCCATAATTAGGATGATTGGGGGAAATTCTGAGAATTTTATATACTACTAATTCCAAAAGGCCACCTTTATTGCTCACAGCTCATAGACATGTTCATGATTGTATTCAGCAAACCCTAATTGAGCACTTGCTACACAACACTAGTACTAGATAATACTTATCTTCTGAAGCCAGTACTATTGCTACACTCATTTTCCACATAAGAGAAGTGGATGTTACATAAATGTAGGGTAGTAGGAACAGGGCCACCTGGCCATAAAAATAGAAGAAGTGGGTTATAAACTGAGTAGATTGCCTCTAGAGTTCATGTTCTCAGAGTTATGCTGTGTTCTGCATCCCAGGAACATGGTTTTTATGTCTCTTCTGTTTAATAAACTTTTTATATTTTCTTCAGTGAGTGGCATATAAATAATTAAAGTATAAATCATCCATGAATAATACTTTCCTGAGCATTGGTTGTCATACAACCATGGCTACATTTCTTTCACTGGCATAGGTCAGCCATGAGTCCAGATACAGGAAAAATGAAGTTACAGGTGTACATGTAATTTATCTAGCTTATCCTATGTAAGCATCCACACACACAGAGATGTGGCACACGATATACACATTTAAATTTCATTATCTGATGAATTAAGAGAATACAGGCTGAAAGTGTACATCTGCTCCGCTAACACGTGAGTGATCCAGATTGGATCATGCAAAATAGTGGTTCGGAAAATGACTTGAATAAAAGTGGAATCCTAAGAGCTGAAACATTAACTAATCAAGAAATTAAATGTGCAGTTCTCTTGGCATCCTGTTTGTTCTCTTTGTTAAACTTAGAAATGAATGATATTCCCACAAGTAGAAAAATGAATATGGGTAAGACCCACAACAGGGATTTGCCCCAATTGCTGCTATTTGTGAATATATTACTTTCCCTAGGTACAATTTGAATGGAAGCACTTCAAATCACATCAGCACCAAAATTAGTCTTCTTGATTAATGTCATATTTTATAACAAGCATTTGTAAAGCAGTCAGCCTTTGCCACTATAAAATGGGGCATCTGCTAATATGTGTTTATATCAGCTCATCGATTAAACTTAATTATCTTTCCCTGTGGTTTTCAACTGAGGAAGATTTACATGTAGATGTATGGCTTCTTTGGAGATTAGTACAAATTATGCATAAGGAGTAAAAGAGAAAGCAAATGAAGTTAGTATTTATTAAATCATTGTTATGTCCTAGGTACTTCTGATATATTATTGAAATTAAATCATCCAGGAACTGCATAGCATTTCTAGTAGAACTCTAAGTCAGGAGTTATAAAAATTCCAAAGTTTGATAATAGTTTTAAAAAGTTATTTGTAAAGAAATGGAAGGACTAAGAAAAGAATTGTGTTCATTGAAGCAAGCCAGACCCAGAGACACCAAGGTTACATGTTTTCTTTCATATGTGGAGTCTAGAATTTATAAATACAAATACTTTGCATGGTATGCAAATGTATACACAAACATGTTAAATAAAATACAGTAGATTCAGGGGAGGACTCAGCCTAATTCCTTATAAAGGATAATCCAAAGGTCAACAAAATAAACACCAGGAAAGGTAACAGGAAAGAGCCAGGGTAAGGGCCAAGAGAAGGAGGGAAGAGAAAAAAGGGGAAAGAAAAGCACTAAACAGTGCAATGTATATCTGACAAAATTAAGAAAATTAGCAGAAAGAAGCCCCAAGACTGGCAAATGAAAAGAAAAGTCAAACTTAAGAAAACTGAAGGAAGTTCCGTCCTGTGCCATGGAGCCCACGAGTTTCTACTACCCCTTCTTTTAGTGTTTTCAGGGTATCTGTTTTAATTTTGAAGTCTTTGATCCATTTGGAATTGATTTTGGTGCAGAGTGATATATAAGGATCTAGTTTTAGTTTGTTGCAGGTGTTGAAACACTTTTGCCAGCACCAGTTGTTAAAGAGGCTATCTTTCTTCCATCCTATTTTTTACTCCTTTATCAAAGATTAAGGAGGCATAGTTCTATGTGTTCATTTCTGGGTCTTCTATTCTGTCCCATTGGTGTTCAGGCCTGTTCTGGTGCCAATACCAAGCTGTTTTTATTACTATAGCTTTATAATACAGCTTGAAGTTTGGTATTTCTGGATTGCTTCCTCTATTTCAATAAAAAATGTTACAAATCAAAGAAAGGATGGACAAATGGGCCTGCATCAAACTACACAGCTTCTGCAGGGCAAAGTGCATAGCTCGCAAGATAAACATAAAGCCCACAGACTGGCAAAAGATCTTTACCGGCCATACAAGGGACAAATGCTTCATATATAAAATATATGCAGAACTAAAAAAGTTGAATTCCTCCAAAACAAAACCGAAGACAACCAACAGCCCCCTCAACAAGTGGGCTAAAGACTTAAAAAGAGACTTATCTGATGAGGAAAGAAGAATGTCCAAGAGACACATGAAAAAGTGCTCTACATCACTGGCCATAAAAGAAATGCAAATCAAAACAACATTGAGATTCCATCTCACCCCAGTAAGAATGTCCTTTATCAAGAAAACTAACAATAATAAATGTTGGAAGGGATGTGGCCAAAAGGGAACCCTACTTCATTGTTGGTGGGAATGGAAACTGGTTCAGCCACTCTGGAAAGCGGTATGGAGATTCCTCAGAAGGCTAAACATAGAGCTTCCCTATGACCCAGCAGTCCCACTTTTGGGCATCTACCCAAAAGACCACAAACGAGACCACACTAAAGCCACCAGCACAACAATGTTCATTGCAGCACAATTTGTCATAGCTAGAATCTGGAACCAACCCAGATGCCCCTCAGTAGACAAATGGATCAAGAAAATGTGGTACATATACACAATGGAATTTTATGCTTCTATCAGAAAGAATGGCATTGCCCCATTCATAAGGAAATGGAAGGACTTGGAAAAAATTATACTAAGTGAAGTAAGCCAGACCCAAAGAAGCATGGAATCTCTGGTCTCCCTCATAGGGAATAATTATCACAAGTTTAGGCTAGTCACAGCAGAGGATCACAAGAGCTTAATAGCTATGCCCCTTGAATGCATAAGACAATGCTAAGTGAAATCAACTCCATGTTATGGAAACGAGTGTTATATCACTGTTGTAATTACTTTCAACATGCCATGTGAAACCATAGCTTCTATTGTTGATGATCCTCTTGTATCCCCTTCCTGTGGTTGTACCCCCACTGACAGTGTATCTCATCTGAGTACACTGGAATATGTATAGACTGGTATTAGAAGTAGGAAAATGTAAGGGAATATCAAAATTGAGAGACTCAGAATAAAAAGACAAAGGACTACAAAAGCAATATTTGCCAAACCATTTGTTGTAAACCAACTGAACAACTCATGGGGGGAGAGGGTAAGGGGGAGGGGGAATGAGGGAGGAGGCAACAAACAGTACAAGAAATGTGTCCAATGCCTAACATATGAAACTGTAACCTCTCTGTACATCACTTTGATAATAAATAAGAAAAAAAAAGAAAACTGAAGAAAAGAGTGGGTTGGGAGGGATAGAAAAGAATAATGAAAGGGGTGACATTGATTAAGATACAGTGTATTCATAAATTGCTTTATTGAATGACAACTCCTTTGCACAACTACTTAGAGGTAATTAATTATTTTATAAAGAAAATTGCTAATGAACATAATAAGTTATACAGGACTCTAAATATTCACACAATAAGACCAAAGGAGGATATTCTTAGGAGAGGATCACAAAACTCAATAATCATATGAAATGATTTTCATAGAAATGAATGCCAAAAAATAGAAACAAGTTATTTTTCACTCTCCTTTGTCACTTTTTTTTTATTTCTGTACCTTCTGTCTTATATGTAAATTTATCTATTTGTAGGTGGGTAAGGAGGAGCACAGAAATGGCGGGACAGAGGGTGAATAAATGCATCAGTGATACTCACTAGACACCGTGCTGACAAGGAACTGTAAAACTTGTGGGGGAAGGGATCAGGAGGGAAAAATTGGGAGAAAGTAGGGGGAGAGGTGACACTTCAAAAAGAAATGTACACATTACCTGACATGTGACTGTAACCCCTGTACATCACTTTTACAATAAAGAAAGAAGATTGAAAGAAAGAGAGAGAAAAAGAAAGAATGATGGAAGGAAGGAAGGAAAGAAGGAAGGAAGGAAGGAAGGAAAGAAAGAAAGAAAGAAAGAAAGAAAGAAAGAAAGAAAGAAAGAAAGAAAGAAAGAAAGAAAGAAAGAAGGAAGGAAGGGAGAATAGTTTACAATGGTGCTAATCCCATGTTAATTGCTCCTACCTAACACTAACTGTTCATACCTAACACTGCAGGCATTTTAAGATATATGTCAATAGATAAACAAAAAGTAGATAAGCAGAAAAAGTAATCACCAGATAGTCCTGAGTATAGTTTAATTTTATCTATTTTTTATGTTAGTGACTCACAAAGCACTGGATGAAAGTACTTTTCAGGCTGGCACACATATACTCAAGGACAAATGTTCTTCAACCTTTACTTCTGTACTAGCACTATCTCTACCATCTCTTTTATGTTCTGATCACATTTGGATAACCTCTTATATCTACTTTCACAATTCTTTGTATTCATTGGCATTCCAATGCAATACATTCTAATAAAGCTAGAAAACATAACAAGTGACTCAAGTGTAAGATTATTTTCCTCACATTTAATTGGATGCTAAAGCTTAGAAGAAACACCCCTAAAATATAAATATACAAAAATCATAATACAAAATGGTCCAGCAGTTATGAAACACACAATTCACAACTGAAACATAATTTGAAAATAAATTAATATTTTCATTCAACCTCAAATAGGTTAGAAACTGTATGTAGATCACAATAATGTTAAATAGTCTGCAATAACATTGCATGATAAAAAAAAATGTTTAGAAAAGCGTTATTTGAAAGCTTAGAAAAGCTGTAACTCCATTACTTGAGAAAGTGATACAAAACCAAAATGGAGAGTGGGGGGCAGGGGGAGCATGACAGGATCTATTGTATGTGTCTCAATGCTAACATTCAATATTAATAACCCATTTATCCAACCAAAAGACCTAGAACAAGTTGAATCCAAAGGCAAGAACCAACCCTCTGTTGTCTGCAGGAGACACATCTAATTGACAGAAGCAAACACTTCCTTAAGGTGAAAGGTTAGGGGAAAAAAAAATCTTCCAAGAGAATGGGCCATGTAAGCAGACTAAAGTAATGATACTCATGTCTGATAAAGTAGATTTCAAGACAAAATTAGTCAGAAGAGATAAAGAATTTCCCATATTAAAAAAAGGAACTTTCCACTAAGAAGAGATAAAAATTCTTAACATCTATGCACTAAATGCTGAGCACACAACTTTGTCAAACAGACACTATTGGACTTAAAAACTCCAACTTAAAAGAGTCCAACAGAATAATAGTTGAAGATTTTGAAATTCCACTGTCACCAAGGGATAAATCATCCAAACAAAAACTCAACAAAGAACCCTCAGATCTAAATCACAACACTGATGAATTGGACCTAACAAATATATCTTCCCCAGCCAACTACAAAATATACATTCTTTTATTTTTGGTTTGTTGAGATGTTTATCATGAATAGGTCCAAATACAACCCTTTATTTAGAGATTATTTATTAACATGAATTTTTATAAATTTATATTAATGTATTTGTGTTAATAAATAAAATACATATAGAACATATTATAGATTATTTCTCCATTATTTTGTTAATATGGTGAACATATGGTTTATCCAATACTAAATGAAAGTCACAATCCTGAAATAAACTAAATAAATTACAGAGTAACTTGAATTAATTGATATATGGTAAATGATATATATTAGTTTTGCTTTAATTATGATTAATATGTTCACTGAATTTCATTCGGTGTGTTAAACTTCTACATCTATATCTATACATACACTCAATTTGTTGATATTTCATTATCATTATTTTTGTCTTGAGGAAAACATTATGTAGTTTTAGCACTTGGTCTAATTTCATCATCAATACAATAGAAACCTCACTAAATGTATTTCCCAATGTTCTTATTTTTGCTACATTATTTTAATACCTTTTGTCTTTGCATTAAAGTCACTTGTACACATTCCTTAAAGTGTATTGGAGACTTGAGGATGATTATGTATTATTTATACCATTGAGTTTTACTTCCTTGCTTTTTTTTTGTTATATCAGCAGGCTTTCATTTCAACTTAAGAGCTAACCCTGTAAAACTGACGAAGTGGTGATAAATTCCCTTAGTTTTTGTTTTTCTGGGAAATTTTTCATTTTCTCCCTCATCCCTGAAGAACAGCCTTGCTGGAGGAAGTCTTCTTAGTTGTCAGAGCTTTTGTTCCTTCAGTTCTTTGAATTTGAAAGTTATCCTGACTTGGGGTTTGGAGACCAATCTTTTATATTCCCATGTTGACCAGCCATTATTATGTACTGCTTCTGCCATTTTCTTCACTGGAGTTACGAGCTCAATTCCAGCATCACTGCATCACAGTGCAGTGCAGTGCAGATCAGCTATTCATTGTCTAAGACAATTTGGGTTGTGCATCATCCAGCATCTACCACCACACAGCCACTTTGTAGGTTGTGATCCATATACATGTCACCTAACCACACCTGGTTATTGACACATGCACATATGGGGAAAAGTTCATTGAAAAATTGAGTCAGTTGAAATTGTAAATAAAGATGTATAGTCAAAGTTACTAACATCATGCTAAATAGCCACTTTGTTACCCTGATAAAACTGTAATTGTAGGAAATTGGCCAGCTATTAATTTTTAATATGCTGTCTAATTTATGCAGCAATCGTGGATTCTTGTTGAGACACAAAAGTAATATCTCCCCCTGAAACTTGGTAAAGATTGCTAACTATTATGTTGTTGAGGTTACTGAAGTGATTAGGCATAAATCCCTGAAGAACAGTTTTAATAAATTATATATTATTTATTCCATTAGCATTATTTGCCCTCTAGCTCCCTGGTGCTGATAATCTTACCATGTTCCTTTTCTTTTACAATTAAAAAATCTAAAACAAAAAGGGAGAGGCATGGTGAAATAAAGATTGTTTCCTTCATTCTGACAATTTCTCACCATTTCCTCCTTTGTTAAGAAATGGAAAAGGAAGCTTGGAAATGGCTTATTTCCAGCAAGAACTATAATTGTTATGTCCCATCATGTGTCATCAAGCATTTAAATAAAGAAGGTCACTTGTTGCATAAACAATAAAGTTCTGATCATTTGTTTCCATTCTCAAATGTGGGATGAACATGTCTCTTCAGGAGAGAAAGACAAGGAGAAAAACTATGCGCTTTACCTTCGATGTGTGTCAGGACCCCTCATATGCCTGGCCTCACATTGACTTTGTTTAGTGCTTTAATTCCACTGGTGGTAAGAAGGAAAAAGTGGTGCTGTCCTTAGCCTCTCTGTAGGCTGTGTTCACACCTGCACATCCTGGAACAAAAGTATTTTGCCGTGGATCAACCTGACTTGATCTAATTTCACCACCACTTTAATAGCTTGTGGTGAATCTAGTGATGGGGCATGTTTCGCCAGCCCCATGGATCATTTTACATGCACGTATACATACATACATATACATACATACATACATACATACATACATACATACATACATACATACATACATACACTTATACAGCCCATGATCTAGTAAATAGACTTCTTGGACCAATTAAAGGTAGCCGTCATTTTAGTAGATACACACCTGTACTACAACAAGGAAGATCGACGCTCTGTAAATAGGAAATTACAAGCTTTGTATCTGTTGAGGGTGAAAGGAGGTATTCATGCCTTAAGGTATTTCCTTCCTTCCTTAGGCACACTACACAATATTTTCTATTCTGTCCTCATTGAGAATGAGTAGAACATCCATGACTGATAAATTTGCAAAGTCTAAATTGAGCTTTTCAGCTTTACTCCACCCAGACTGTTCCAAGCACTAGGAGGAAGTTTTACTTGAATTCTAAGAGCTTGTCGAAGGAAGTCGGTCAGCCTACTACTACATATAGCCATGGTGGTGACTCTAATGCTGTGATAAAGGAACACCTTCTGTCTTGACCTCTTGAGCGCAAAAATTATAAGTGAACAGCACTACAACAGGCTTAAAGATGATCATTTAAATTCCATCTGCACTCACTTGAGTTAGTTTTATTTATTTATTTATTTTTGGTGTGGGGGATGCATACTGAGAATGACTTGCTAAGCAAGCGCAAACCTGAGCCATGTTTATTTTTGAGGAAGGAGCACACTTTATTCCTAGGCTGGGCTGGGCTTGGATCCTTTTTTTCTGTGTGTGTTTCCCTGTATTTCTAGAGGTAACAGTCTTGCAGCACTTCATGCAGCCATTGGTTGAGATGGAATCTCAAGAACTTTTATTCCCAAACTGGCATTCAACCTCAATTACTTGCTCTCTACTTCCCTCAAGTAGCTAGGATTACAGGCTTGAGCCTTGGCACCTATCTGCATTATTTCTGAATTTTCTCAGAACATAGGTATGGAGGAAGAAGACTAAGCACCGTTCTTCCTCTCTTAAAGATTTCCAGCATTTCCTGTATGAGCCATGAGGGAAGGAGAAATCCATGAGAAATAAAATGGAAGAGAGAAAGACTAGATGGACATGTGGAGAGACTTTGGAAAGGACCTTGACGTTAGACTTGGACTTGACTATTTGGGCGAAGCATTTTGAACTTGTATTTTTAAAAGAAATTCATTTTTAATGTACTATGTGAAACTATTTCTCTTTTCTTTCATTTTTTTGTTGCTATCCTTTATCCCATTTCCACTATATTTGATTTTGGTACACTGGGCATTGTATATAAGTTTATCTGATTTAGGGAAGAGAAGGGGAACATTAAAATGGTGAGACAAAGGATAAAGTGTAAACCAGTGCAACTGCAATACTCACAAGACAGTATGTTGGAAATTAACTGTACAACTCAGGGGTGAGGGGAGGACTGGGGAGGAGGGAAGGTAGGAGAAAAAGGAAGGAGGGGATAACAAGTATGACAAGTAATGTTCTCACTACCTTACATACGTATCTGTAACCCCTCTGTACATCACCTTGACAATAAAAATAAACTTAAAAGAAACAAAACAAAATAAAAAAATTGAAATGCATATGAATGAGCTCAGCTTTCAGTTGTTGTGACCTGGAAGAGAGCTGTTAAACTTTAATGGACACTGTATTTTTTTTTTGGGGGGGGGGGAGTTGACATTTGTAAAATACAGTGTTTTATCTTTTGTTTTATCATTTAAGTAGTTGTACACAGCAGTTGTCATTCAACCGAGCCATTTATGAAAACAGTGCACCGTGATCAATATCACCCCTTTCAATATTCTCACCCATCTCTGCCAATCCCACCGCTACTCTCAATTTTATTAATTTTGTACAGTATGAGTTCGATTTGCTCACTGAATCCCCCCATTTTCTTTTCATTTGGCTATCCCCAACCTTAGACCGCACCCCCTTTTCTTTTTTTGTGTTTAAGTTTTTATTATCAAGCTGAATTACAGAAAGGTTACAGTTTCATACATTAGGCATTGGATACATTTCTTGTACTGTTTGTTACCTAGTCCCTTGTTCCTCCCCTCACCTCCCCCTTTCCCCAAGCCTGATGATAGCTGGTTGCCCAGCAGGAGAATTTTAGTTCAACTTAAAATTTACCCAAGATATAAATAAATTAAATGTAAATTTTAATGTTAATCTAAACAGAATTTCTGGATCAAAGATGACATGTGTTAACTTCCCTTCCCCGCCATGAGTTGTTCAGTTCATTGACAACAGTTTTGCAAGTATTGCTTTTGTAGTTGTTTGTCTTTTTTTACTCTGTGTCTCTCGATTTTGGTGTTCCCTTTCAATTTCCTAGTTCTAATACCAGTAAACACGGTTTCCAATATACTCAGATAAGATACAGAGATAGTGTAGGCACAACCACAGGAAGGTGATACAAGAAGATCATCAATAATAGAAGCTACAGTTACATATGGCACGTTGAAAGTAGTTACAACTGTGATATAACAATTGTCTCCATAATATGGAGTTCATTTCACTTAGCATTATCTTATGTGATCATAAGGGTATAGCTATTGGGCTCCTGTGATCCTCTGATGTGACTTGCCTAAACCTGAGCTAATTATTCCCTATAAGGGAGACCATAGAGTCCATGTTTCTTTGGGTCTGGCTCACTTCACTTAGTATAATTTTTTCCAAGTCCTTCCATTTCCTTACAAATGGGGCAATGTCATTCTTTCTGATAGAGGCATAAAATTCCATTGTGTATATGTACCACATTTTCCTGATCCATTCGTCTACTGAGGGGCATCTGGGTTAGTTCCAGATTCTAGCTATGACAAACTGTGCTGCGATGAACATTGTTGTGATGGTGGCTTTACTGTGATTTTGTTTGTGGTTTTTTCGATAGATATCCAAAAGTGGGGTTGCTGAGTCATAGGGGAGTTCTACATTTAGCCTTCTGAGGAATCTCCATACTGCTTGCCAGAGTGGCTGAACCAGTTTACATTCCCACCAACAATGAAGTAGGGTTCCCTTTTGGCCACATCCCCTCCATCAATTGTTCTTAGTTTTCTTGATATAGGCCATTCTCACTGGGGTGAGGTGGAATCTCAATGTTGTTTTGATTTGCATTTCTTTTATGGCCAGTGAAGTAGAGCATTTTTTCATATGTCTCTTGGCCATTCTCATTCCCTCATCAGAGAAGTCTCTTTGTAAGTCTTTAGCCCACTTGATGAGGAGGTTATTGGTTCTTTGTGGTTTTGTTTTGGAGGAAGGTAATTTTTTTAGTTCTGCATATATTTTAGATATGAGGCCTTTGTCCGTTAAATGGCCGGTAAAGATCTTCTCCCAATCTGTGGGCTTTCTGTTTATCTTGCAAGCTATGTCCTTTGCCATGCAGAAGCTCTGCAGTTTGATGCAGTCCCATTTGTCCAACCTTTTTTTGATTTGTAGCTTTTCTGGGTCTTTGTTAAGGAAGTTCCATCCTGCGCCAAGGAGCCCAAGTGTTTCTCCTACTCCTCCCCTTAGTGTTTACAGGGTGTCTGTTTTGATTTCGAGGTCTTTAATACATTTGGAATTGATTTTGGTGCAAGGTGATAAATAAGGATCTAGTTTTAGTTTGTTGCATGTGTTGAACTAGTTTTGCCAGCACCATTTGTTAAAGAGGCTATCTTTCTTCCAAACTATTGTTTTAGCTCCTTTATCAAAGATTAAGTAGGCATAGTTCTGTGGGTTCATTTCTAGGTCTTCAATTCTGTTCCATTGGTCTTCAGGCCTGTTCCAGTGCCAATACCAAGCTGTTTTCATTACTATAGCTTTATAATACAGGGTGAAGTTGGGTATTTTAATTCCTCCAGCACTGTTCTTTCTGCTTAGGGTTGTTTTTGCTATTCTAGGTCTTTTATTGTTCCATATGAATTTCTGGATTACTTCCTCTATTTCATTAAAAAATGGTGTTGGGATATTAATGGGTATTGCATTGAATTTGTAGATAGCCTTTGGCAATATTGCCATTTTGATTATATTAGTCCTCCCAATCCAGGAGCACGGGAGGTTTATCCATTTCCTTAGTTCTGACTTAATTTCGTTTTTCAAGCTTTTAACGTTCTCATCAAAGAGGTCTTTCACTTCGTTGGTTAAGGTTATTCCTAGGTATTTTATGTTTTGGGGGCCTATTACAAAAGGAGTTGCTTTCCTGATTTCAACCTCGGTCTTCGGGTCGTTAGCATAGAGAAAGGCCGTTGATTTTTTGAGGGTTTATTTTATATCCTGCAACTTTGCCAAAGTTTTGGCAAACTCGCTGCTTTTGGTTTTAATTTAGAAATTCTGGCGGGCAGTCCAGGCAGCTCTGGCTGAGTTCACAGGAGTGTGTGAGCCGCAGCCCAGGACAAGCCTCCCACCTTGGCATAGGGCGTTCTTCTGGGCAGAGTTTGCTCTCACTGATTGGTCACTCTTGCCCTTTTCAAAGATGGCCGCTTTGTCTTCACTTTCACCAGGCCCACTTTAGTTCCAGTCTGGTCTGGCCCTATGCCAGTGTCAAAGATGGTGCTTTGCTCTGGTGGTGGGGAAAGGGCTACCTTCAGGGAACTGCTCTCTGAGTGCAAGTGAGAATGTCTTTTGTGGGGTACTCATGCTTTCTCTGTGATTTTGGCCCATCAGTGCTCAGCCTGCGACCCACATCTGTACGCCACCATCTGGAGGATTTCGTCCTGGTCGCCTCTGTGTGCTTTAGGTGCGCGGAGTGCAGGGCGCTTTGCCGGTGGGTTGCTGCCCGGAGCTCAAATCTGTGTTTTCAGACCAACAAAGTCAATTTTTCCTTCCTGGACAGATTCCCTATACTGTTATAACTTACTTTGGCTGTCTTTCTAGGAGTAAAAGTGTCTCTGGGATGGCAAAACTGTGATGCTGGAGGGAGCTCAGCTAGGGCTTAGCTGCTCCTCTGCTGATTTCCTGGAAGTCCCCCACCCCTTTTCTGATGCCAATTGTCTTTTTGTGTTTGTGCTGGTCCTTGGACTTAAACTCAGGGCCTGAGTTTCTTTGGCTCAAGGCTAGCACTTTACCACTTGAGCCACAGTGCCACTTCCAGCCTTTACTGATTACTGATTACTGAGATAAGTCTCATGACCTTTCCCGCCCTGGCTGGCTTTAGGCACAATCCTCAGATCTCAGCCTCCTGAGTAGCTAGGATGACAGGCATGAGCCACTAGTGCCCAACTTGAATACCGATGTTTCTGGATGTTTATTTTGTTGGGCTTGGATTGTGAGTTAGCATCACACCATTTGAGTTCTCCCTGCATCTACCATATTTCAGGTAATACATCTGTGTACATTTGTGTGCCATCCCCAAAGTGTTTATGTATGTATTTGCAAATTACTTTTACCTTTCACATATGAGAGAAAACATGTATCTTTTGCCTCTCTGGGCCTGACATACTTCATTGAACATGATTTTTTTTCCAGGTCCTTCCGATATTTTCTAATAGATGAGTAAAATACCATCATTTATGTATACCATAGTTTCTTGATTCATTCATCCAATGAGAGGCATGTGGGCTGATTCTATAAATTGGCTGTGGTGATTAATGCACACTGTATCTTTATCTTGGTGGATAGACGGAGACTGTGGTGGCTTTACTCACAGACAATGACTATGCTCAGAGAGTTACATCACACAAATGGTATTGGCTTTGACAAAGGCTTTGGCCTCCATTAGATTTCTGACAATTTTGAAGTTTAACAACAAAGCCTACCTAGAAAGTTCAAGCTCACCATAAATGTAGGTACAGTTTATCCAAAATAGCAATGGCTAAGACTAAGGAGAGTTGCTACATTCATTGCTGGACTGAATAGGATTTAGAGTGAAAGTGACCTGAGTTCTTTCAGTATTATAGAGAACACAAATGAGGTCCTGACTTTACATTTCTAACACCAGGTCTACACAGAATCCTCAAATTACCCTTTTATTTTTTTTAATGTTTTAAATTACCCACAAGACTCAGAAAGGAAAATCTCACATCAAGATTACCCTTGGATTCATGCTGCTTGTCTATAAGCCAACTTTGGTACTAGATCAGTGAATTATAATTAAAACAAGAAGCATTGTCAAGAATTTTGTGATTCCAAATATAACTTCAGATGAATGGGCATAGCAACAATGCTCACAAGAAGAGAGGAAAATATGCAAATAAAATCCACCCTCAGTCCTGGAAACATTAGGAGAGCATAGATTTTGAATATACTACTAGGTGACGAGAAAGACACGTTAGCTAAGAACTGATGCTTCGGACTATCTGCAATTTAAATTTCTGAACACTGTTAACAGAAAGAAAGGCAATATGTAAGAGTGGATAGTCTCTACCTCCAAATAGACAAATTGGTGATGCCCAAATGTATGCTTTCCTTGTTAGATTGATCCCAGTGGAGTTTTCAATACATAGGCTGTGGATTGCAGAAAACAGGTAAGAACTGAGTATTATTTATCTCCTCATCCCACTTAGAGCATTGAGTTTCTAACACTGGCTCTGGGCAACTCCTGGCACTAGAGACTGGCTTGTTTTTCATATAGGTAGACATGGAGTCAATGCTCAGTCGTGTCTTCTGTCTTATTAATCCTTTCGGTCCTTTCAAATCAGAGACCTAACAGAAATTTGAAAGCCCCAGGAAGAATCATTACTTCTTCCTGTGAGATAAGTGGCAGAAGAGAGTTGCTGATGAGGAGCGATTCATAGGCATCTAGAACCTCTGTCTGAGAGTAAGATGAATAACAAAGCTAAGAGGATAGTCTGGGGTCTTAATTATAACTTATAAAATTTAAACTTCAAGCACTTAATTCCACAGGGGAAATAATTTGATATCAGACTTTATAATTCATTTGGACTTTAATATAGTTTGACTTTCACTTGAAAGGAGATTTAATCTTTGAACTTCTATGTTGCCTTGGGACTTTTATAATATTAGAGGCCTTCATATTAAAAGTTGGAGTATTTTCTATAGTGTTGGCATCTTCCTACTACTCAAAAAATTATGCTCTATCTTTTTTTTCTTGCCATTCAATCTCCTTGATAAATTTCTGACATTCTGTTGGAAAATATAACTAGATATAATTTGGAAATAGAATAGAAGTGGAAGAATTTCCAACTCTGACTAGATCCTGGAATTAAAGTTGAAATAGTGAAATGTGCCTATGTGGCTCAAGGGATTCTAAAAGCAGACTCTATCGGGTCCTGGGGCAACCAGAACATCCCAAAGGACAGGTTTTAAGTATATGGGGAGCAACCTAATGAAATAAGTGTGAAACCTCCCTGATAACAGGTATCTCCTCCTTCTAGGGCTAAACATGGCGTCACTCTCATTTTAATGGGTTAAGAGAAATGTTCATCTGAGGAACTTAGGGGTGAATGCATATTCTCACTTGTGATTGATTCCTTCTGCATGGATATAGGCTTTTCAATTATCCTCTCAGACCTTTCACTTGCTCGGTCAGTAACTTCCTCAGAGTAATGGATATGACTGGAAAATGGAAAAGCTAAACCTCCCATCCTCATCTCCTCTTTCTCTTTCTTCTAGTTGAGGAGTGAACTACACCATGCCTGCCCCAATCCTTTATATGTAAATTTTCCTTATTGTAGGATTTAATCATTTATATTTGAATGAAGATGTCCCCAACATGCCTACCAAAAAGGGAATCATATTCCAATTTAACTCAACAAAAATAAATTCCTGCTCATTTTTTGTCTACTTCTATATCTGCTTCAGAATAAAAGATGTGAATCTCTTCAGTTGGGCTTCTTGAATATTCACATGTATGTTTTGCTAACTGTATCAAATGTCCATGCCTCTGAAATCTACTCTGTTCATCTGTAGGAGCTAAATGTAAAACAACCTCACTGAATATTAAATTCAGGGGATTATTAAACCTGTTGTGGTTTTAGTTCTGTGGACAGATGGGCTTGGTAACACATTGCTGATGAAAGAAAGTGTTCAAGCAGAGCTGGGCATTTTATTCATTTCTTAGGACATAAAAGCAGCAAAGCTGTGGGCAAGTTGACTGAATCAGAGTGGGAGTAAGGGCCATGCAAGCATCCATTTTGCTTCCTGGCAAAAAGAAGCCTCTTTTCTCCTGGTAGGAGTGATGAGAGGGCACAAGGATCTCAAGGGCCCAGTAGTGTTACTTTCATGGAAATTCTTTCATAGAGAAATGAAATAATTAGATACAACCCTCTATGATATATAGATATCCTATGTACATACAAGGTGGAGAAAAACACCTTAAGAGTCTATACAAGCATTTGTAATATTAGCACTAGGAGATTGAGACTTATCATCAGACTTGGAAAATCAGCTCTTGGGTAGGCTAGAAATTTCAATCACACTGAATAAAAGAAGTACTGTGTCAATGCAAATTTCTTTTGAATTCTTGTATTTTTTTCACAGAAGGACCTGAAAGATTGCTTTATTTATTACTTCATGCCTAATCTAACTACCCAAAGAATATTTAAAAATAATAAATTAGCTCTCTCAGCCTGATTGTATGGCGAATGAGATTTTTTCTCATTGTTAAAATAGGGATGTCCCCAACAATCATATCAGCAAATGCCATATCAAGGCAAGATAGCCTCATCTATGCACTGCACTTGTATTTGAACAAATAATTTGTTGAAGAAAATAGAGTGACACTGAAGACATGAAGTGGAATGAAGCAGAAGTGAGCTAAATTGCACTGAATTGGATTAAACTGATCTGGACTGGATTTCAGAATAGCACTGCGGCTAGCCTACCAAACAGATAGGAAAATGAGACCACAAGATCCCACACTTGCCTAAGGTCACTGCCACAATTAGTGAGGAGCTAGAGGAAAAGAAAAAAAATCTAGTTTTACTGAGCTCAGCAAGATAATCTTCCAACATACTGCCTCTAGCAAGGAGCTGAGTCCTGAAGCAGTGTTCTCCTTTTTTTCCTTTGCAACTTTTACATTTTCCTTTTGCTTAGACTTTTCACTTGTACTTAGTTTTATAATTGGATAGAAATCACTGGAGGAAGGAAAAATACCTAGAATTTTAAAGGTTTTATTTTTCTCACCTCTTACAGGAAATCCCTTAAGGTAAGTGGCTGGCCAGATTCTGCTGCTGTGGTTCACTGACTAAGACACCATGATATGGAAAAATAAAGATTTTGTACAAGAGGTAAGAGACCCAAGGATTAGCATTGGTTCAAATGTGTTTCGTAAACTTTGTGGAATGGAAAGGCTCAAGTTTGTGCATCAGGAGAATAATATAAAGAGCTCCATATGCCCATTACTGTTTCTAGCATCACCAACAGATGGCCTTATTGCTTTTCATCTGTGGGCCTACCCTAAGATAACTTGGAAGCAATTCTTTGATAACAAAGCATTCTAGTATATTTCTAAATGGTAAGATAAACACAGCACAATATCATTACCACACCTCGAATATAAACAGTTCTCTTCCCTTGAAACATATTTAAAGGGATCACCTCATTTGTCCTCTAGCATGTCATCTATCTGGGAATTCACTGTTACAGTTTATGATTAATATGTTCCTCACGCCCTTTCACATCATGTAAAGTAGTAGCTTGGAATTATAGATGATTGCATGTTTTGATTTGATCTAAAGTGTGTGTGTGTGTGTGTGTGTGTGTGTGTGTGTGTGTTGTGTTGTGTATGTCTGTGTATTGGTACTAGGGCTTGAACTCAGTGCCTGGGCACTGAACCTTAGCTGTTTCTATTAAGGCTGATGCTCTACCACTTGAGCCACAACTCCACTTCTGGCTTTTCGTTGGTTAACAGAAGGTAAGAAGCTCATAGACTTCTCTGCATGGATTGACTTTGAATCTCAATCGTCAGATCTCAGCTTCCTGAGTACCTAGGATGATAGGTGTGAGCCAACAGGCATCCAGCAGGATGGCTAATTTTTATTCCTTTCCTAGCTACCTTCTTCCCCTAATCAACAACTTTTTTCCAATATTGATTAAGGTTCTTAGTAGGAAAAAATGCAACTATTTTTAAACGCATCTTCTTCTTAAATAGATGTGCAAAACACTTATGTCCTCCACTTTTCTCACCGTAAATTCAGAGATAATTGCACACCAATTTCTCTGGCTAAATACCCACTGTTAATTCAACTGGAACTTCAGTGAGGATGTTTGGGTTCTTTCTAGTCATTTGCAGTCACAAATAGGCCTGCTAGTGAATAACTTCAGGTTCATATGTTCTTTTGTGATTTTGCCAATGCATTTCAAGTGCTGCTTTCTAGAAACTGAACCTTCATTAGTATGAATTGTGTTGCATAGTGCCAATCCTCCTCACAGGTAACCACTCTGACCAGCGATTCCTGAGACTGGTTACCTCTCTCTTCTACAGTTTTACCAACTGGATAAGTTGTGCTGATTTTGCAATTATCTCCTGCTTCAAATACATACATTTCAATTGGGATGGTGCACTAAATTATCATCTTATCAGCAGAGGATTAAAGAGCCTGTATTTTAAGAGAGAAAACAGCTGGGGTCTGGTGATTCAAGCCTATAATCCTAGCTACTGAGACCTGAGGATCATGGTTCAAAACCAACTTGGACAGGAAAGTCTGTGACACTTTTATCTCCATCAATCACAGAAAAAAGCCATAGGTGGAGGTGTGGGTGCTAGCCTTGAGAAAAAGAAACTCTGGGACAGTACCCAGGCCCTTAGTTGAAGCCCGAAGACTGGGAAAGAAAGCAGGAAGGAACGAAAGAAGGAAGGAAGGGAAGGAGGGAGGGAGGGAAGCACCTCTTCTGATGACTGTTCAGCAGCAGGCATTTTACTGTGCTCTATTGCATGTCGTCTAGTTAAACAAGTCTGTGCTCTTCTGCTCTTAACAGAACAGAAAAAGAACTTGTTCCTGGTTGCTTTTGACTGGAATTTATCCTCTTCCACACACCTTGTCAGAAAACTCCCTGTTTGAGATATTACTTAGTAAAAGCAGGTTGACCCCGGCTGCCGGCTAAATCGAATGATTGTCATCCAGCCTCCAGGGGTGTGACCTGCACTGGGCCAGCACATCTCTGGGGCAGTGAGTTGCATCCACACCGCAGGACCTCACAACCTTCACTAGCCTGCTTCATGGCTTACTCCGACAAGTTAATTTTCTCCCATTTTACTACTTAACCTTCCCATAGCCTCAATCTGTGCAGGGTTTAATGATCAGGACTTTGCTGACCCTTGTAGGGAAGTAGTTTCAAAAGTCTCCATCTTTCATGAATGAAAAGGAGGGAAGGGGAAGTGGGAAAACAAACATGTTGGTTGCACATATGCAGGGCAGTTAGCCATTTATGCACTTTATTCCAGAGTGAGATCATTTGAACTGTAGCTTCAGCTAGGAATAATCACAAAGTTAAAAGAATATATTTTTTCCCCTTCACCTCTGTATCTTTGCTCAGCATGTCTTCATCTGCCTACCTCAACTCTTCTATTTCCAGTTAAGTTCAGGCAAGAATGTCCTTCTTATTTTATATTTTTAAGCTACTGAACATTTTATTCACCAAATCAATATAAGCTCAGTCATGCCTTTCTTTAACTATTTGCTTAGAACAGTAAAGGATATTTTCAGTTGTCCATTTAAAAGAGGTACTTGCTTTAAACAAACTTTTAGATCTACATCACATGCATTGGAATTGAGAACAGAAAGTACATTAGCAAAGGTTATAACTCATCTATCATCCTTACTGGATTTTTGAGCTCAGAATTGAATGCTATTCGTCCTATGACAGTAATTTCATCCTATCAGATTGGCATGCACCTTATTTTCCTTCAAATAACTTTTTTAATGTATTTTTAAAAATGAATATTACCAGATTTGTCAGATGCCTTTGTAAG